>NC_044334.1:11250000-11875000 GCF_007399415.2 Gopherus evgoodei | reverse complement strand
ATTTTACAGTGGAAAGTAAGTATCATTACCTGCATTTTACATAGGGGACATGGAGGCTTAGAGTGGAGAAGTAACTTGCCCAAAGTCACACAGTAGCTCAGCAGCAGAACCGTGAATAGAACTATGGTCTTCTCCCTCCCAGCAGCCTGATCTACTGGGCCAAGCTGGCTCCCAAAAGCAATGAAAGAAGAAACTTAGCATTAAGGAACATCTCATGCAGCTGAGGCACATTATAGAGATACACACTGAGATCTCCAGAACTATCTTCTAGGAATCAAGAGAGTGCAAGTCTGCTGTAATATTTGGAGAGTGAACATATTTTCACTTCAGGGTAATTGCTTACTGCAGACATTTCATTTCATTTCTGGAAGTTTACAGCAGTTTATTGATGCTAATACATTATGGAACTATAGGAATTGATTCTGGTCTACGAAGATTGTTTCTGCTGTAGTATTTCTCCTGGGGAAATAGAGTAACTTCTGTTCCTTGACATTCTAGTATTTCAGTAATTTATTCTTTTTCTGATGCAAATAGGTTTGCTCCTGGAAATTGTCTCTACAGCATACAGTACAGCTCCCTTGACATTGAAGGTGAGACTGAGCTGTGTAGTTCGCATTTGAATCTGAACATATCTAGACGGAAGGGTGTTTGGAGCCTAGCCTCTGCTCTGGCCCATTATAGAAATGCAGGGCTAAATCCTTATCTAGCGTAAATCAGTATACCCTGGGATACACCAGCTGAGGATCTGCCCCATGAAATTCGGATCTGGAGCCAAACTTCACATTTCAAGAATCTTCAGACCTGGAATTTCTGGTTGGGCCTACCCTATCCTGAACTGATATGCTTTAGACTCAAACTGTATATAAAGAGGTGTACTTTTTTGCTGTCCGTATTTTGAGAATGGGAAGATTACACCAACAGAGTAGGAAGATGTGTTATCGGTTACTTTGAGATTTGCATTTTAGTTTTTACACAGTGCACATGTGAGACTTTTGGGCTCATAATTTTTAAGTGGGCCTCAACTTAATCATTTGCACAAGCAGATGAAACTGCGTACAGATCTGAAGCACCAGTGTGATTTTGTACAGAAAAGTAGATGCCTCATTTTAAAAATATACCCGGGGATGTAGAATCACAGTAATGTTTGGTTTGTTGTCTGGACTGTGGGTATAAATCATGACACTAGTAAAACAAAACAAGAATTTACCAAAGACAGTTAAATTTAACAGCAGCAATTCAATAAAATAGCTAATTTCTTCCGTCCCTTTCACCTAGTTGAAAACACAGACAACTTAATTTAGTGGAACTAACTCTAGAAGGACATTAAAATTCTATCAATTCTGCTCCCTAGATGCCTGAACAGAATGAGATCATTGACCCTCATCAGCCAATGAAAATTTACAATATAGAAACATTATGTAAGAACGAAATGGTGCTCTGAAGAGTCACGTGGGGTTTACTGTTAGATATAGCAGACATCAGATATGACAACGAAGAGTAGCTGACGTGTGAATGGAATTCATTATCTCAGTTAGAGCCTTCACCAGATGGTCAGCAAATCCACTGACACATGCAGAGCCTCGGGTAAACCAAGGGGGGTTTTTTAATCGGGGTCTCATGAGGTTTGTGGTTGGAGTGGAAGTGGAAGTGTAGTGCTGGTTGAGTCATCTGTATGGACTGAATCCAGGATTTCTGGAACTTAAGGTGTGAGCAAGCTAATAAACCTCTATTTTCTCAAGCCACCTGAGGGCTACTGAGAGTTGCACCTGGTTAGTGTGGGTTACACAAGGTATTATTGCAATATTCAAGCTGCCAGTTGCTGCTTTGCCCCCCGTCTGTGGGGGCACTATCACTTCAGATTTTTAAACCTTGCAGCCTCTTTTCTTTTCTATGCCATCCAATAGCCGCACTACTGCCAGGATGAGGAGTACCACACGGAGAGCAGTAGGGGCTCCGACTTATCCGATATCATGGAGGAAGATGAAGAAGAGCTGTATTCAGAAATGCAGCTGGAGGATGGAGGAAGAAGACGAGTCAGTGTAACATCACACAACACACTCAAGGTAAGAGTGACAGAAAAGGGGGGCTTAAACTTCAGAGAAGGGCAAGGCAAATTCTTCCTTCCTTCCACGCACTTTTTTTCTTAGTCTGCTGTGGACGTTACAGTTCACAGTGGCCTACAGACTAGAACTGGGATGAATGCTGTTCATAATGTAAAGTTCCCCTTATGAAGTCCACTTAATACTCAATTCTCTGGTATTAGCCAAGAGTTTCACATATTGAAGACTGTCTTCGGGCTGTTATGCAATTATCTGTTTTGCTGTGCATTTGGGGGTGCTGCTGTGCTGCAGTATATTGGACGTGCATCCAGACCACTAGAAGTTTTCTGATGTCTGCGTGTGCATGAGTGCACATCCACACACGTGTCTTTGAATTTAAATCTCCTGTGGACATCCTCTCCATATTACTGACCAGGTTCTTGGAACTACCTCCCGGGATCCTTCTAGTGCATGCTAGTAAAGGATTTGAGGAGTTTTATTCAGTGCAATATGGATTCCCAATAGTGTGGATAAAGCCCATAGTCATTAATCTTAGTGTCGTGATCATTAATGATCTTCTGGTGGCAGAGGAGACAATGGTAAACATATGTCAGGAATGATGTCTCAAAAACTGCATAGGAGGATTCATCCTACAAGGTGATTTTATTCATCCAATTAGAATACACACTGCAAACACTAAACTTTCGCAACACAGAATTTCTGTTTTCTGTAATATGACATTTAGTAAACTGCTTCTTATGTGTATACTATTACCATGCTAAGATGCTTCTTCTTAACAAGCTATATGATTGAAACTATACAGAAACCGACAGGTCATTCTTCCCACAGCCAAAATGCCGTGTTACTAAAGAACATGCTATACCCTTATGCAAAGCACATACACAGGGATATTGTAACCATTGTGATAACTGCTTCTATATATTTTATATACAGACTTAGGATTTTATGCAACTTATAAAGACATACTGTCTAGTACATTTTCAGAAAAAAATCTTTCATTCTCCTGTTTAGTATCCTTGTAAAAGCTTGAAAATGAAATGGCTCTGACTGCCACTAGGCAAACACTGGATTATCCCTAGGCTTCTCTGGTTCTTTATGAATCAGTAGCATATTTACTATTACTTTTTACGTCTGCGTTAACAGTACTGTCAGCCCAATTCTGAACACATGGGCCAGATCCTCAGCTAGGGTAAATCCTCATAGCTATGTTAAAGTCAATGAGTATATGCTGATTTAATGCAATCTGAGGATCTGCCTCAAGGTTCATTGTTAACATCTGTTATTTGAATGGCTGCGCAGAAACAGATTTTAATGTGAGAATGCCACATACATTTAGGGAAAGGGAGTAATTTTAGAATTTGGAGGACACTCACCACTGCATTTATAACTATATTGCTTTAAGTTTTAGACCAGGTTCTAGAACTAAAATACTTGACAGTATCCCTGTTTTGCTAGATCCAATTCAGCTTTGCAGCTGCTGTAATTAAAAAAGAAACAAAAACACATTAATTGAACTCTCAAATGCATATGCGATTTGCATTTGAAAGTACACCAACCCAAGCACTTTGAGCTATGATTGCAGATAGCTGACATTCAGTATTTTCTGTACCAAGTTAATAGATACCCTCATGTAAAAGAAAAGTGTACAAGACACGACTCACTTTACTGTGCAGTTATTATTCCCTGCAGTTGCTCTCCAGATAAAGGCTGATGTGTAAACCAGGAGATCCCAACTTGAATATCAGGTCGGAGCATCCATGAAATTTAAGGATGTTTGGAGTCTGATCAAAACTATTTCTAATTCATGTTTATTTATATTTTTTCCATATTTATGGAACCTTTTCAAAAAAGCTCTGGGAACATGATAGACAATTAAAAAGTGTATTCAAAAATCATTCACATAAATACAGTAGAACCTCAGAGTTAGGAACACATTGGGAATGGAGGTTGTTCATAACTCTGAACAAATCATTATGGTTGTTCTTTCAAAAGTTTACAACTGAACATTGACTTCATACAGCTTTGAAACTTTACTGTGCAGAAGAAAAATGCTGCTTTCCCTTTATTTTTTTAAGTTGTTTACGTTTAACCCAGCTCTGTACTGTATTTGCTTTTTTTGGTCTCTGCTGCCACCTTATTGCGTACTTCTGGTTCCAAATGATGAGTGTAGTTGACCAATCAGTTCATAATTCAGGTGTTTGTAACTCTAGTGTAAAAAATTAACTCTTTAAAAACTCCCTAGCCTTTGAAGAAAAATAAAACAAAAGCCAGCTCAGTCTGTCTGCTCAGAGTCAGCCTGAGCAACAGGTTTTGTAATGTCCCTGGAATGTCAGCAAACTCAGGCTCTCTTGGACCAAAAGGGAAGGAGAATTCCAAAGTCACTAAGAAGATCCTGCCCCCCGTGCTGCCCACATGTATGAATCCAGGCACTGTCTGCTCAGAAGTCCCAAGCTGATTGCTGTCATTGGGGTAAAGCACAGAGAGGGGCGGTCTCCATGACCCAAATAGCTAAGGGCTCCATAAATCAAAGCCAACACCTCTTTTACCTTAATTTGGATAGCCCAGCATCTGCTTCAGAGACCCAGAGAGACACATTTGCACAGGATCCTTCAATTACACTATTTTCAATTTTTGTAAGCCTAATATAAAAGGTGTCTTTTATTTCATTTATCTAAACTGTTCAGTTTTTATCCAGTACATTGTAGTTCTTACTTACATCTGGTATGTACCAAGACTTATCTTTGGGTCAAGTAACAGGTTACTTGTCAAGTAAGAGTTTTATTAATTAGATTAGGATGATAGATCCAGTGTGGACCGGTGACTGCAGGTAGCCCCCAGTTCTCTGTCTTTTTTGTGGAAGCCAGCCTTAAAGAGGGTGCAATTTTTATCAGGTTGTGGAGGGCACAAGAACTCCTATTTTGACATTTACAGGGAGCCCTGTATGACTTCATACCAACCCTGAGTTTGCTGTCTTCAGGCAGGACAGCATTGTGGAGTTTCTTGTTAATCACCTAGGATGCTTTAACAGGTGCAAAGCAAGAGAGAAAACTCTGCTGTAGAAAGCATTCCGAGATACGCTCCACGGACGAAAACAATCCCAGCTTGGCATAGAGCACAAAGAACACTAAGCACTAGCACCATATTCTAACTTCACCTCCACTCTCACCACGGCTGAACTTGTATGCAGCTTTTATTGCTTTGTGTTGAATGCATGGGTTTATTCTTGTTAAAGCATCACAATATCAGCTGTGTTTGTACTGACCTCCCGTGTTCTATCTGACACCAAGCCAACTTAATCATGTCTTTATTTTCAGATTCCTGTTCAGAGCATGACATCCCCCTCACTGAATAAACTGCATGCCTTATGTTTGCCATTGCTCTAAAACTAATTCTGTCTTTATTTTTCTTTCCTCCTCCCCCTTTTCCCTCCCATTTTATTTTTATCATGCACTGTTTGTTCCCCACCTGTTTTTAACATCACATGTTGTTAAGGAATGCTCTAAGAATAGGACCACTGAAGCCGCTTTTTTGGAACAGCCTGACTTTTCACAGCAGACACACCACAGTAAAAAGCTTTTCAGTATCCCAGAAGTAGCCGAAGAGGATGTTGAGTATTCTGAACTGTTGCACAAACATGGTTTTGGTACGTCCTATAAAATGAAACCTATGGTAGCTAGATGCACTAGACCTCCTAGACCCTACAATCAAGACAAACAGCACAACTTCTGGTACCCCGCCAAGCACAGAATTTCAGGCATGGAGGATTTTGCTTCAGAAGACAAAGGCTATAACTACAGTAGATCCTTAACAAGAAGCCCTGACAGCGGACTAGACTGTGGAAGTGAGGAAGAAGAATCTCGTTTTAATTTCAGAAATGCTTACAATTTGATTTCTGCCAATGTTGCGCCTAGCTGTTGTGCAGAGACAGATAACTGTTCATGCAGAAAAAGCACAAGGCCATTGCTTGCTCGCAGGAAAACTTTAACCAGGCAAAGCAGCATTGAAGAAGACTTTGACGACCTGGGTCCTTCCTTTATAGAGCCCAGAAGTGAGGAGGCCAAGTGCGGTTATGAGAAAAAGCCTGAGACTCAAAAATGCAATAGAACAGATAATTTGACTGGCAAAGATGTTCAGCAAGTCTGGAAGATCAATTTACAAGTAAATGACTCTAGGGCAGCTGTTCCACATGCAGAGCCATCCCACAGAGATGCAGAAGACTCTCTGGTGTGTGAAATAAAACTTCCTTCTAACATCTGCCTGTCAAATCCGTCTCTTTTCTTTCTTGTCTTTTCCTCCTCCAGCTTCTTTTGATTTTTTTTCTTAAAATCCATCTTTGGGACCTATCTCCTGTGGTTGTTTTATTTCTTTCCTCCTCACATGATTTTTTATTTATTAATCTGCATTTTGCTTCACAAGCTTCTTTTGTATCATGCTGAAATCAGTTTAATTTGCTTTACAACAATGATTTTCCCACAGAACAAATTACAATAATGGCTGCTTTGTTAAAGGACAACTGAATCTAAATTTTAATAAAGGGTTAGCTGAACTATAATTTTCCAAAAGTTTGTTTTTATCTTTAAAGTGACTATCAGAAAATTGCTTTAAAAAGTAAAAATAAGTTTTATTTTTAACTGGAAAAAAGAAAGCATTTCATGGATTTTTATTTTGATGGTCTGTCTTAAAGATTCCATTTTGTCATGTTGTTTTTGCTCTCCTCAATCCCAGATTTTCAGGAATTGCTCTTCATCTTCAGTCCTCTCTGGGCAAGTACCAAGAAATATCTTCCTCACAGTGACAGTGACCAAGCAAGCTTCTTGGAGTCACAGAATTCATCGTGTTTCCATTCTCCACCTTCTTCCTGCACTGTCACTTCTTTGCCCTCTTTTTTAGACCATCTCTTCTTGCCTTTGAAGTTGCAGACTGCATCTCTGAATGGGATTGCAGACAAACAGCTTCTTCCAGAGGGACAAGCCAAGGCTGTTCCACATCTTAATCCACAAGGGTGCCTCTGTGATCCTGCCTGTTTGCATTTCTGTATATTAGCCCACAAGAGAGCCTTCGTGAATTTGCATATTTAGGCCTCTCTGTTCCCAAAGAGAACTAAATACGTTTTAGCCTCTCATCTGCAACTATCTCCAATCTAATGTCTTATGTAAAAGTAGATTCAGCTGTTGCTGTATGCCGGGCCCAGCAGTTTATTCTGAACTGATCATTTAAAAATTCTATTAAAATTGGTGCCAAGGCTGCATTTAATCTCAGCTGTTGAAAGAGACACCCGGGAAAGCTTCTGCAAGGGTTAGTGAC
Source organism: Gopherus evgoodei (assembly GCF_007399415.2). Lineage (NCBI taxonomy): Eukaryota > Metazoa > Chordata > Testudines > Testudinidae > Gopherus > Gopherus evgoodei. The sequence continues at coordinate 11,867,636 of NC_044334.1, read as the reverse complement.
CACAAAAGACCTTTTGAGAGGAGCAGTGTTCTCAGAGACCCCAAGAGGAGAAGGACATATGCTGGTTAATGTGCTGCAAACTGTGCAAAATAATCTAGGTTAAAAAAATTAAATGCACTGACCTGACCCCCTCATATACTATCTTCACAGCTCTAGTGTGAGTGGTCTTAGTCCTCTTCAGGGAGAGTTAAAAGTGCTCTGAGCCAAGTTAGCAGCAACGACAAAGGCAAAAGAATGTTTCCAAAATTATTATTATTCTTTCTTTGTTCTAATGTGTGACTGCTATTTACAAAGGGTGCGCCATTTTTCAGGGAACCATTTTTCTTTTGCAGGTTTAGGAGGCATCAGTAGAACTTTTCAGCTAACCTTTCAGTTAAAAACTACGTTTAGTTGCCTTTAGAGCTTATGCTTCTGAAAGTGATTGACATTATTAACATGCCTTTTTATGCATCCAGCTGTGTAACTTGCAAACCTGTTGTTTTTCTTTTTTAGCTTTTAGGAAATCCATCATCCTCTGGACGACCTGACAGGGTGGAGCACACGGGTCGAAGGTTGTCTCATGCCAGTGCAGTCCCACAAAAGTCTCGACCAATGTTGGTCCCTTCCATTGGTTAGTTGACCTGATTGGTGCATTTCTATTCTTTACAGCCACAGAGCTGGGGGATTGGTAAAACAAACAAACAAAGCCCAAAACCTTTTAATCACAATGATTCTAAATCTTTTATATAAGATGAACTAAGATTAAAACCAACTTTGTCTTAGGTTAAATATGAGTGTACTGGAGATTCTTTAAGGGTCTGAACCAAAACCTGCTGACGTCAGTGGGAGTTTCTCCATTGACTCCAGTGAGCTTTGGTTCAAGATCTGTGTTTTGGTTGATGATAGCTACAATTTAAAACCTACAGTAGACAATTCATTCTTTAAAATAAATTAAGGCACGGACATGCTATGAATATGATGCCTAAAATAAGTGCACTCACTCACTCATCTATCCATCCATCCATCATTCCATTCATCTACCATCACCTTCCATTCTCTTAACTACTTTTTGGAATTCAGCAAGGAAAATTGAGATCATTAAATTAAATGAGCAAGTAAGACTGAAGTACGTCCATTGGATTTGCTTTTTATATTCAAGCCATCTCTGTTCTGGTTAAATCATGACCTAAAAATATATTTTGCCATCTGCAAGAAATTCCAAAAAGTACTGCAGATAAGATAATGGAATCAAGACACCAAGCACAAAAACACTTTCACCAAAACTTGCACACCACACAAACAACTAGGAACAGTCACGCAGAAATGCAAGAAACACAGGAGTGTAAATAGAGAACTGTTGACAATGTACAGAAATAAAATCTTCATGTGATGTAATTCCTCTGGTGCCTGTGCTTAGATTAGATGATTCCTTAATAACAGTGTACACAGAAATCCAGAGAACTCAAGGCAACATTAAGCAGTTCTGGCCTGAAGCTTTATCTGTGAATGAGAAACTTTCCACGCAGAAAGCAACCTCATAGTGATACTTACTATAAAGCAACATGTTTTTTTTAATTGTTAAACATGAAAAGTTTTCTCCAGTTCCTTCCATGGATACACAGCAGAATAACCATTTAGGAAATTTAAACATACACCTTCATGGTGTACAGCACCCTCTACAGATTTGTAAAGTTAACAAGATTTTGCTCTCAAGAGGAAAAAAGACGGTTACTCACCTTTGTAACTGTTGTTCTTCGAGATGTGTTGCTCACATCCATTCCAGTTAGGTGTGCGCGCCGCGCGTGCACGTTCGTCGGAAACTTTTTACCCTAGCAACTCCAGTGGGCCGGCAGGTCGCCCCCTGGAGTGGCGCCGCCATGGCGCCCAATATATATCCCTGCCGGCCCGCCCGCTCCTCAGTTCCTTCTTGCCGGCTACTCCGACAGTGGGGAAGGAGGGCGGGTGTGGAATGGATGTGAGCAACACATCTCGAAGAACAACAGTTACAAAGGTGAGTAACCGTCTTTTCTTCTTCGAGTGATTGCTCACATTCATTCCAGTTAGGTGACTCCCAAGCCATACCTAGGCGGTGGGGTCGGAGTGAGAAGTCGCGGCACGGAGCACTGCAGTTCCGAAGGCCGCATCCTCTCTCGACTGCTGTACCAGGGCGTAGTGGGAAGCAAAGGTGTGGACCGATGACCAGGTCGCTGCCCGACAGATTTCCTGGATGGGCACACGGACGAGGAAAGCTAGCGACGACGCCTGCGCCCTGGTAGAATGCGCAGTCACACGGCCCGTAGGGACATGGGCCAAGTCATAACAGGTCCTGATGCAGGACGTAACCCACGAGGATAACCTCTGGGAGGAGATAGGAAGCCCTTTCATACGGTCCGCTACCGCCACGAAAAGCTGGGGGGATTTGCGGAAGGGTTTGGTCCTCTCTATGTAGAACGCGAGAGCTCTACGGACATCCAGCGAGTGGAGCTGCTGCTCCCTGCCTGAGGAGTGAGGTTTTGGGAAAAAAACCGGGAGGAAAATCTCTTGGTTGACGTGGAAGGCTGAGACCACCTTGGGTAGAAAGGCAGGGTGTGGTCTAAGCTGTACCTTGTCTTTGTGGAAGACCGTATATGGGGGGTCTACCACAAGGGCTCGGAGTTCCGACACCCGTCTAGCTGAGGTGATGGCTACTAGAAAGGCAGCCTTCCAAGAGAGGTAAAGCAGGGAGCAAGTAGCTAACGGCTCAAAGGGGGGCCCCATGAGCCGGGACAACACCAGGTTAAGATCCCAGGTTGGAGCAGGGGGACGGACGTTAGGGAATAACCGTTCCAGCCCTTTAAGAAATCTCGACACCGTCGGGTGAGAAAAAACGGAGCGACCGTCCGCACCCGGGTGAAAGGTGGAGATAGCTGCCAGATGGACTCGCAACGACGATAAGGCCAGACCTTGCCCTTTGAGGGACCAAACATAGTCTAAGATTTCGGATACCGAAACTTCCATAGGGCGGAGATTTCTCTCTACGCACCAACAGGAGAAGCGTTTCCATTTTGCCGAATATGTGGCTCTTGTGGACGGTTTCCTGCTGCCCAAGAGCACCTCTCTCACAGGCGTGGAGCAGCGCAGCTCGGAACCAGTTAGCCACACAGGAGCCACGCCGCTAGGTGCAGCGACTGCAGGTCTGGGTGACAGAGAGACCCGTGGTCCTGGGTAATCAGGTCCGGATGAAGGGGCAGGGGAACTGGGTCGGCTACGGCCAAGTCTAGCAGCATGGTGTACCAGTGCTGTCTGGGCCATGCCGGGGCCACCATGATCACACGAGCCCTGTCTCTGCGCACCTTCAGGAGGACCTTGTGAACCAGAGGGAACGGAGGAAACGCATAGTACAGGTGGGTCGACCACTGGATGAGGAAGGCATCCGCTATCGACCCCGGCTCCCTGCCCTGAAAGGAGCAGAACGCTTGGCACTTCCTGTTCCCCTTGGACGCAAAGAGGTCCACCCGGGGATAACCCCACCTCCGGAAAATGGAGAGAGCGACGTCCGGGCGAAGGGACCACTCGTGTGACAGGAAGGATCTGCTCAATCGATCCGCCAGCGTGTTCCGTACTCCGGGAAGGAAGGAAGCCCTGAGGTGAATGGAGTGGGCTACGCAAAAGTCCCAGAGTCGTATCGCCTCGAGGCACAGGGAGGAGGACCTGGTGCCGCCCTGCTTGTTGATATAATACATGGTCGTCGTGTTGTCCGTGAACACGGCTACACAACGACCCTGAAGCTGATGACAAAACGTTTGGCAAGCAAGGCGGACCGCTCTCAACTCCCTCATGTTGATGTGTAGCCCCACCTCCTCCTGGGACCATAGGCCCTGCGTCCGCAGGGTCCCTAGGTGGGCCCCCCAGCCTAGATCTGAGGCATCCGTTGTCAGGGATACCGAGGGCTGAGACGGGTGAAAGGGAAGACCCGCACACAATACGGACTGGTCCAACCACCAGCCGAGGGAATCTAAGACCTTCTGGGGGACTGTGATTAACATGTCTAGCGGTTGCCTTGGCCTGTAATGACTGATAAGCCACAGCTGGAGAGGCCTCATGCGGAGCCGAGCGTAGTCGGTCACAAAAGTGCACGCCGCCATGTGGCCTAACAGGGTTAGACATGTCCTCACTGACGTCAACGGGGCTGACCGCAAGCGTTGAACGATCGCCGCCATGGTCTGGAACCGCTGCCGAGGCAGCGAGGCCCTGCCCACAGTGGCGTCCAGGACGGCCCCGATAAATTCCACCTTCTGAGTGGGCCTCAGGGTGGACTTGTCTGTGTTTATCAAGAGGCCCAGACTCGCAAACATGCCGGTGATCACGCGGACATGGCTGTACACCTGCTGTTCCGACGTGCCCTGAATCAACCAATCGTCCAGATAAGGGAACACGTGGACACGGTTGCGCCGAAGATGCGCCACGACAACTGCCATGCATTTTGTAAACACCCTCGGGGCCGTGGACAGGCCAAACGGGAGGACCGCAAATTGATAATGACGAGCCCCCACAACGAAGCGGAGGAAGCGTCTGTGGCGTGGCCAAATGGCAACGTGGAAATACGCGTCCTGCATGTCGAGGGCGGCGTACCAGTGTCCCGGATCCAGGGATGGAATGATGGTCCCCAGGGATACCATGCGGAACTTCAACTTCACGAGGTATTTGTTGAGCTCTCGCAGGTCGAGGATAGGCCTGAGGCCCCCCTTGGCCTTGGGGATCAGAAAATAGCGGGAATAAAACCCCTTGCCTTTCTCGTTTTCGGGAACCGCCTCTATAGCTCCTTTGCTGAGGAGCGTCCGCACCTCCTGCCGAAGGAATTGCTCGTGAGAGGGGTCCCTGAAGAGGGACGAGGAAGGAGGGCGGGAAGGAGGAAACGAAACAAACTGCAGGCGGTACCCCGTCTGCACCACGCTTAAGACCCAGCGGTCCGATGTTATTTGGGACCACGCCGGGAGGAAAAACGAAAGGCGGTTGGAAAACGGGGGGGAAGGATCCATAGGGGAAACTGTTACTGCGCCCTCGAGCGCCCCTTCAAAATGAAGGCTTAGGACCAGGCGGGGGTTTTGAGGAGCCTTGGTTCTGCCCCCCTTGGTTCCCCGACTGCCTGCGCCTCCCGTTCCTGCCGCGGCGCCTGTAAAGGTCCTGCCGCTGGCGGAACTGGGAAAACGGCCGACGGTGCTGCTGTTGTTGCGGCCTAAAGGGTCTACGCTGTGTCACGGGGGTGTGCATCCCGAGGGACCGCGCAATGACCCGGTTGTCCTTTAAACTCTTAAGTCTGGGGTCTGTCTTATCGGAAAACAGGCCCTGGCCTTCGAAAGGAAGGTCCTGTATCGTGTGCTGGAGCTCTGGCGGAAGGCCGGAAACCTGCAGCCAGGAGATGCGACGCATCGTAACTCCTGACGCGAGGGTACGGGCAGCCGAGTCCGCAGCGTCCAAGGAGGCTTGTAAGGCCGTGCGCGCGACCTTCTTGCCTTCGTCCAGGATGGCCGTAAACTCTTGGCGAGCATCCTGTGGCAGCAGCTCCTTAAATTTGTCCACTGCCACCCAGGAGTTAAAGGCGTATCTGCTCAGCAGGGCCTGCTGGTTAGAGACCCTGAGCTGCAGCGCCCCAGCCGAATACACCTTACGGCCAAGGAGGTCCATCCGCCTGGCTTCTCTGGACTTGGGGGCCGGAGCCTCCTGGCCGTGACGCTCCCTATCGTTCACCGATTGCACTACCAGTGAACCGGGAGTCGGGTGAACATGTAAATATTCGTACCCCTTAGAAGGGGCCATGTACTTCCTCTCGACTCCTTTTGCTGTCGGAGGGATGGAGGCCGGGGACTGCCAGATAGTATTGGCATTGGCCTGGATGGTCCGTATGAACGGCAGGGCGACCCTGGTGGGAGCATCGGAAGAGAGGATGGTGACAATTGGGTCCTCTATCTCCGAGACCTCCTCTGCTTGCAGACTCAGGTTTTGAGCCAATCGCCTGAGGAGGTCCTGGTGCGCCCTGAGATCCAGCGGGGGGGGACTGTTGGAGGAGGTACCCGCCACCGCCTCATCCGGGGAGGAGGATGATGAGACCCCAGGCACAATAGTGTCCAACTGAGGGTCTTCCTCAGCCCTCGCCTCTGTCTCCGGAGCCACAGCGGAGTCCTGCTGTTTGGACCCTTCGTCCCCTTCCGGGGAGGGAGGGGGGCGAGACAAAGAGGCTTCAGGGGCCCTACGCTCCGCAGTCGCCGGCCTAGCAGGGAGCTGCTGGGGGCCCTGGGCCTGATGGTACGCCCAGGGTGTCCAGAATCCCCACTGTTGTGGGCCTTGGTCCTGCAGCGGCGGATCAGCAAACAGCGCCGCCTGCCGGTCGGTGCCCAGCGCATAGCCGCTGTCCGTCTGGGAGGATACGGACGGCTGCCTCGAGGGCCACGGCGGGGCCGACCCTGGATGGTACGGGTCTGCGCGGGCCGGCACGGAGGATCGTCTCGGTGCCGGGGACCGGTGCCGGGAGTCATATCGGTGCCGGGATCGGGACCGGGACCGGGATCTGTCACGGTGCCGGGCGCCGCTTCGGTGCCGGGACCTACTACCAGCTCGGTGCCGGGAGATCGACCGGGACCGGGACCTGCCACCAGCTCGGTGCTGGGAGGTCGACCGGGACCTGCCACCAGCTCGGTGCCGGGAGGTCGAGCGAGACCGGGACCGGGACCGGGACCTGCCACCAGCTCGGTGCCGGGAGGTCGACCGGTGCGGTGAGTAGCGTCGGGACCTGCTCCTGGAGTCGCGGTGCCGGTGACGCCGACTGGAGCCTGACCGCGACCGTCTCGATGCCGACCGTTGCCGCGAGTGCGACCGGTATCGCTGAGGGGAGCGGTGCCGGGACTGCGAGCGGCGTCGGGATCTGGAGCGCCCAAGACGTCGGGACCTGGATGGCGAACGACTGTCTCTGGGCGGCGCCGACAGCATGGGCTTGCCTCTGGACACAACCCGCACCGGAGGTACCGGGGGTGGCAGCCGAGTGGGCTCAGTCAGGGCAATAAGGTCCCGAGCCGAGGCGAAGGTCTCCAGAGTGGATGGGACCACTATCTCAACCCCAGATCTCATGGGGGAGCTCGGCGGCACCGGACTCAACGGACCCGCCGGGCCCGGAGTCAACGGTGCTGACGGTGCCGGCGGTGCCGCGGCCGATGTTGAGGCCGGGCGCTCAAGCCGGGTCTGCCTGGCCGGAGTATTAGACTTCGACGGCCTAGGCTCTGATTCCGGTGCCGGAGAAGGTCGGTGCCGGGGAGTCTTCTCGGTGCCGGAGCGATCCGGTGCCGGTGCCGAAACCACGGTCTGCGAAGTCGACGGGTCAAGTGCCGCCTCCATTAGGAGAGTTCGGAGCCTCTGATCCCTCTCCTTTTTTGTCCTCGGCTTAAAAGCCTTACAGATGCGGCACTTGTCAGATCTGTGCGATTCCCCGAGGCACTTCAGGCACGCTTCGTGGGGATCGCTGGTAGGCATGGGCTTCTTGCAGGCCGCACGCTGCTTGAAGCCTGGCGAAACAGGCATGAGCCTGGCGCCCGGTGCCGGGAAGGGCTAAGCCCCCGGCAAGGAACTACTTAACAGCTATTTACTAAACTATCTACTTAACAATACTAATTAACAACTATATAGAACTAGAGATAAGCGATAAACAAGCGATAGAAACTAGGAGAGCTAGGGACGTGGAGGACAGCTATGCCGCGCTCCACAGTTCCAACGACCGACACGGCGGTAAGAAGGAACTGAGGAGCGGGCGGGCCGGCAGGGATATATATTGGGCGCCATGGCGGCGCCACTCCAGGGGGCGACCTGCCGGCCCACTGGAGTTGCTAGGGTAAAAAGTTTCCGACGAACGTGCACGCGCGGCGCGCACACCTAACTGGAATGGATGTGAGCAATCACTCGAAGAAGAACTAATGGATATTAGGGACACAATAATAATTTATGATAACTGTGGATTTTTAAAAAATACAACTGTAATTCATAAAGGGATTCTAAGTGCCTTTAATAAGTATATGTAGAGAGTATGATTCTCCTCCCACTTACACTGCTATAAATCAGGAGTAACTTCACTCAAAGGAATTACTGGTGTTAAAAGAAAAAGAAGGTGTAAAGAGAGAATCAGGTCCACAGAGTGCATGTGCAAATATCAGCCTGTAACTATTAGTTGAGCCAGATAATTATCAGCTGATAAACATTCTCAGTATAGGCTGGTGTTTGCTAGATCAGTGTCTCCCTTTTCTTTTTTGTAGCTTTTTTTTATCAAGAATAAATATTGTTTGGGGAGAGGAGTGAATTATGCCTGGAATACTTAAAATATATTGGTCATTTAAGGTTTCCTTTTTATCACCTGTTAAAATAATTTAAGAACAAATAGTCGGGGGGGTTGAAATAATGTTGGTTAAATTAATTCTTTGAGTTTTCCTTTAACTCTGATTTTAACGGAAAGATGTGGATTGGGTGGGGACCTGATTAAATACAGGCCTCGCTTTCTCTAAACAAGTTTGGAACTCAGGGAACTATAAAATAATGACTTCACTGTTCTGTAGCTAAAGAGCAGCATTTTAAGAAGTAGATAAGAAGGAATTCATTTTTTATAATCCGTCCACATTCAAATTGATAATTAAACAGAGAACAAAATATAAGGCTCTAATCTGCTGCTTTAGTGTGAGTTCAAGAATGCATTAGTGTATTTTGCAGTAAGTATGCTCTGTGAATGCTTTTCTGGGGAAGTCACATTAGGATTGAATTACAATATTGTCTAACACTGATAAGACGTAACCCACAGTGGCAGTATTTTCAGCATCTAATGAAAGAATTACTTTCTGGTCTTCTGTGAAATAGATGAAAGACCCTATCCAGTATCATTCTTATTGTGATGTGGTTATGGTCCAGGATTCCTAACTGCCGACTTCTTTGATTGTATTGCCATGTTTGAACAAAGAGAACAGATTTCTAATAGTGTTTACAGGAACAGAACTAATGTGAAGCTGAGTTATCAGGCACTGCTCTCTTAACTCAGCAGGGCATTTAATAAAATCACCATAACCGATTAGTTAGCGATTAAAAATGTAATTGGTGATACCCACGGTGTAATAATTACCCATGTCAATAATGTATGTCAATCAAAACAAGCTTTGGATAAAAATCACAAAATAGTCATCCTCTGAAGACTTGCTACAGAAAACAAGAGGATGGGCGGAGCAGATAAATAGACTGAATAAATCCAATGTATCCAATCAACCCCTGTAACAGAGCATTGTACCAGCTTGATCACACTGTTGTCACTCAGGCAAAGCTCCTATTGACTTCCAAGGGAGTTTTGTCTGAGTGAGGACTGAATAAAACAGATATTATGGCTCTGTCATCATAAAAAGAGGGTTCTTTTACCAAAAAAAAAAAAGTTGGGCCAAATTCTAAAGTTTTTATTGGCACAAAACTCCCATTAACTGCAGTTAGTAGAGGTTTTATTCCATTAGGGCCAAAGAATGTGGGACTGCTTACATTTATCAGTATGAGTTTATTTACAAGGTCACAGTTTATTCCCTTATAGAAATGTATTGAGCGCTGCATATTTGCTCAGCATCACTAAAATGTTACTATTATTCTTAAGTCAGTAATATTGTTTTTATAAGGGTTTGACTGTTCATATGTTGTTCTCTCCTTGAAAATTAGCTTCAAGTCAATCAACAACACAGTTAAAATCTTATGGTGATAACTGGAGTTTCCAGCTGTTAATTTGCCTGCATGATATAAAACGAAAGGAAGTCCATAAAAGTGATAAATGAACTCCAGAAGGAATAGTTAGCAGGAGGGAACTCCAAAATTGTGATACTTCTAGGATAAATATTTCCTGGGACACATCTTTATCCAAAAGGCCCCCAAATTTAAAATAATTTTAGATTATTTCCCTTTTAGATTACAATATATATTTCCATTAACATCTCCTTGGAAACAGAATATTTTCAACTTAATTCTGGCTTTAGATAATCTACTTCCAAAGATAAAATGTATTTTACATTTTCCCCTTGACCTTGCAGAAGTGGGACATAGGATTACAACATTGATTGTTGTTATTTATTATTTGTGTTATCATAGTGCCTAGGAGCCCCAGTCATGGACCGGGATCCCATTGTACTAAGTTCTGTACAAACACAGAACAAAAATATAGTTTCCTGCCCCACAGAACTCAAAGTCTGCATTTACCCTCCAGCAATCCAGGCAAGTTTTAAAAAGCATGAAGGCAAGACCCTTTAAAAAGCAAACACCCCTTTCTGTGTGCCTGTAGAAGTCAGTAAAACTGCCACACATAGTTCTGCAGGTGTTTAGCCATCCTGCTCTTGCTGAGTCAGAAAAGAAGGTAGGCAAAGCCTGCCCTCAGGAGCCTCCACTGAGAAAACTATGAAGTATGTTTAATAGATCATTCCCTTTTTCTCCATAGAAATTACAATGGACAGTAACAGTGAAGGCGGTCGGTCTCGGTCAGGTAGTGAGGGAAATATTTCACCTGTAAAAGAAGAAGCTTATTATCGCAGAATTGATGGACACAAGAAATGGTCTCAGCAGCGTACCATGGCCTCTGACTATAGATACGGTATGCCGACCCTTCTTCATCCTTTCTGACACAAGACGCATTTAGAGCTGGGTGTTAATGAGTGCCGTTTCTATATGACAACATTGCATGCAATGCAGAATGCAAGGAAAGCTAACTCTTAAATCCTCTCTGCCGTGCTTCCAGGTAAGTTTCTTCAGCTCAGCTCAGCTCAGCTGTAAGGGAGGAAGAGCCCTTAGTCATCCACTGATAACTGTCATGCAACCAGCTTTCCATACTGAAACAAGTCAAAGCACAGTGCATTGCATGAACCTCTGTGAAGCGACGCCTTTATCCTCCATGGCTGTTTAACATCAATAAACATCTAATGTGTGCACCTTTGAACACTCATTGATCAAAAAGATCACCTTTCAACTTGATTCATAAATCTAGCACTAAGAGCCAAAATGGGGACGGTTCATCATCATCAAACCTTCCATAGTGAGAAGCAGCACTACTCAAGCTTCAATCCTAGTTTATTGGTTTGGCTTAGGGCTGATCTGAAGCCCAAAGTATGTGTACCTGCTTGTATCACTACAAGTGCTAATTGACATATGTAAGGTAGTAATTGTCTCCCACCCATTATCGATTGTGTTTGCTGCTTCATCAACATAATTGCACAAAATTCTCAGCTTTTCATAGCTCATTACACAGTGAGTTAAAGTACTTAACCGTTCCCACCGAGAGGTGTCTTAGGCCAGGTCTGAAGCTGGGAGAAGCATAAAGTTTTGTTTTCATCTTTCAAATGAATCAAAAAAGAAGTCAAAGTAAACATTTAAACAAATCAATAATAAAAATGTGTTCTTTGAGTAGATGCAGCCTTACCCCTCCCCTGGCTGTATATAAGAGCAGCTGTCCCAGCCCCCTCCGTTCCTTTTCAATACCCATGGCTGGAGTCAGAATGCTGTGTGTCTTCACTTGACATGTCTGCTCTCCATTTCCTGAGCCCTTTTCTTGTATGTAGCAGCAGTAGTACATTAGGTTTAGTTTAAATGTTAGTTTAGAGCTCAGGCGATGTCAATGGCATTTCTAAATGACATTCCTGTATTGGACAGCTGCAGGATGGCCAACTGATCCTCTCTGCATACTTGTGCAAACTACTATGCCATCACGGCTGCATCCAGATTAGATGCAAACTTCGGGAAGGCAGTCCTGCCGTCCTCCTTTAAATAGACTCCATGCCCCGCCTCCTGCAAATATTGGAATACATGACTGCATCTGCTCAAAGAACTAAAAATGGTTACCTACCCATAATTGTTGTTCTTCAAGATGTGATGCAGATGTATATTCCACAATCCATCCTCTGTCCCCTTGGCATCGGAGTCTGTACTTCTGATGTTCGGTGCAAAGGAACTGCAGGCATTGGGGAAGCACAGCCTTTGTACAACCAGAGGAAGGGCTAGGATTCAGGGTGTGAGCACCACCCCATGGATACTGCTAGGCAAAGTTGTCAAAATACGGTGCCCAGGCTGCGCACACACCCACATGGAATACACATGAGCATCATGTCTCAAAGAACAACAGTTACAGGTACGTATCTGTTTTTTAGGTTTGAGAGCAATAAGCTCTGAATATATAGAACCAGATCATCAATTGGTATAAATGAGCATAGCTCAGGGACCCCCAGTGGAGCTATGCCAATTTACATTAGCTGAAAATCTGGCCTACAGCAGCCAGTCAACAGCCTCTGAGCAAACTATAAATAACTGGGCATCTCACAAGATGTCTACTCTGATTGCCTGAAGCAGATGTGACCATTCTGAATCATCACCATTCCCGTTCAGAACTGTTTTGATGAAGTCTGTGCACAACTCATGCTTGTAACTAACTCCAACTGACTTCAGCTGGAGTTGGCTGCCAGTCCAAGAGGGCATAATTTGACCTGTCTCATTTAAAAAACAAAACGTGCAATACTCAGAAGAAAAACCCTGTTTTGCATTTTCAGTCCATCTGACAGTGGGAATAAAATATCATTGCAACTGGGGGGAAATCCCCGTTGCCATTTGTCCATGTCCTGTCCTTGTTCCACTTCCCTTTTGTGCTTTGTGCCTGTATAAAGCTTCCTGGCTGGACTGTGTTTCGCACCCTTTGGCTGTTCTGCATTTCCTTATCCACCTTCTTTACAGTGTTCTGGTCACAAGTTTTAGTAGCCATCCCCTTGAAGCTGTGCCCCTCTAAACTGACCTTTTTTTAATTACAAATTTTTTTTAATAGAGTGATCTGGCATTAGGAGTAGGTAAAGAGGGGAGGGTCATCTTAAAAAAAGTTCTATATAAATCCTTAAGCAAACATTTAAATTATTTCAATAAATATATAATCTCTATGATGCAGATATCATTACAACAGAAATATTGGGAATAAATATAGAGATTTAACATATAAAGCAGGCCTTTGGGGAAAAAATTGATCGTAGTGGAAGATCTGGAAGACTGTGTGGTGTAATTAAAGGCCTTGATTCAGTAAAACATTTAGGCAAGAGGTTGACTCCTGTTGAAGTCAATGGGACGTAAGCATATGCTTAAAGTTAAACGTGTGATGGGCCAAGATTTTCAGCAGTGATTTAGGTAGTCTGTGTTTTGGGTGCCCAACCTGACATATTTTGAAGGGACCTGGCTTTTACCATGCATTGGACAAAGGTATTGGTCCTGATAATTCCCAATTCTGCACTGGGCTCTTTCACCTTCACAAAGTTCAATGCAGGGTCAGTGTCTTAATATATATATGGGTGATATGTATTTGGCTTAAATGCAACCCTTGCTAACAGGTCTAGATGGACTACAACACAATTGTAGGCAAGAAACAAGTGTATAGGAACACAACTAGGCCATAAACATATTTTGTTATTTTTTGTAGTATTGGTTTAACCTTAGTCCCATTCACAGGAGGGTTGGGACCGTGTTAGCAATACCTTTGTTTAAACACCGTTGTGGCTAGTCGTGTCCTAGTGCCGTTCCTCTGACAAATGCAAGCACAGGGCTTGACTACACAGTGCATTCGTCCATGGTAGAGGGATACAAATGCTAATGTTCACTAGGGAGCTGCGCCCTAACTGGCCTGTGTAGACCCTGCTGGAGCACATTCTAAGTTCCCTAGTGCATGGTAATGTAGTCCCATTTCAAACAGAGATAGAGGAACAAATTTCAGACCTAAATTGAAACAAGTTGAAAAATTATTCTGACTTGCATTGCTGAATTTTTGCTCCTTCTGATCTTACTTTCACAGATGGATACTGTAGTCGGGACCACCTTTCGCCAGATATTTATGAAGAATCAGAAACAGATCCTGGCACAGAGGATATTTCTCCTCGAATATTTGTTGCTCTCTTTGACTATGATCCACTGACAATGTCCCCCAATCCTGATGCTGCAGAAGAAGAGCTACCATTTAAAGAAGGACAGATCATAAAGGTGGGAATCTAAAAAACAAAGCAAACCAAAGACCTGGTCTTGGCAAACTAGTCCTCGTGGGTCCATTCACACAAGAGTTTCTAGGACCTTTTCTTTAGAGCCACATGCATTTACATATCATGGCATTGAGAACTGTCATATGCCTGGTACTGATGGCGTTAAAAAAATGAGATAGAGGGTAAAAGTTTCAAAAGCACCTAAGTGATTTAGGTGCCTACATTCCATAATTTTTTTCATAGCAGGCTCTGAAGTTACTTAGGCTGGGTCATCAGAGATGCTTAGGCAGTGCTCTGCTCATCATTGCGGTACCTTCCCACTAGGTGGCCTACTGCTTAGTGTAATCAGCCCTGAGCTAGGCTCCCCATACAGTGCATGGGAGAGTTAGGCACCTAAGGGATTCTCAGAAACCAGCAAGTTTAGTAGGGAGCCACCTACATAAGCCAAGAGCAAAATGTCCTGGAGAAGGTTGGGGCATAGGCACCTATGCAGCTGACCTGCTCCACCGGCTGATGATAGGGTTTCTCTCCTCTCCTGGAGTAAAGACACTGAAGCCAGGTCAGCCCTTTAATAGCAGCTGAAAAAATGTGGCTCCTGCTCATGCTTGACCTATGTTTCCGTATGCCCCCCGTTGTCTTTGTGCAAGTGCTGTGATGTCCCCACTGCTATTGGTAGACTGCATCTGGCCCTCTTGCTGAGGGATCTTACAGATTTCTCTGTTTGCGTATGTGTTAGATAGCTATCTTCATCACATCACTAGTCTGTATGAGCCCTGCGTTGCCAGTGGTCTGGGGCACTCTTAAGGCTTTATGTTGCATTCCTTGCACACCCAAAACATCCACTCCCAGATGAGAAGGACATTGCCTCACTTCCTAATGGAAGCTAATTGACATCCTACTTGTAAAAACTGTAACAATGGGTGGATCAGGCCCTATGTGTTTGTTTAGCAGATACAAAACACATGAATTACATTCTTGAAAACAAAATGAGTTAAAGCTATATAATTGTTAAAACACATATTGTGGAAAATCATGTAAATATATTTAGTAAATTCTATTAAGTTCTCAAGCAGTGTTTTTCTTACTTTGCCTGTCTATAAATTTCAATGATCGTTGATGGAAATATTTTTTGTCAAGTTTATGTGCGTGTATGGTGAAATCAATGTTTACTGACATTTATCATAAAAGTCTAATTCTTCAAGTCTACTAATATAAGCAAATGATTAAAATACTGGAGCAGAATGAATATCTTCACAAACAAAAACAAGTACTTCTATATTCCCATGTGTTAGGCCTAACTGGAAATATAGCATAAAGCCAGTTATGCCAACCTGACTGAAGTCAGGCTAGCAGGGGTCTCTGGGTAATCTTTGAGTGGGAAAGTACTGAAGAAGCAGTATGTTGTTCAAAAGGTTGGAAAATAATGAGATAAGGAAGAAATGGAATTCCTGGCATAATATTACTTGCGCTGTTCTGAAAATGGTTCATTAGACTCCCAGACTTCTGTGAATTATTGCCTGTTTCTGTTCTACGTCTATTCCTAACTCCCCTACTTTCCTGCTTGTTAGTGATTGTTAAGGCATTATTACTCACATAGATTAATTAGTCTTAACAAAAAGAATCATATCTGATAGAAGTTTTGGTTTCTAGTAATTAGTAGAAGGGGGTGGGTTGCTTAAATGCGTGATTAGTGACGCGACGGAACTGTCTATAAAACCTTATGTTAGTTGTAAAGAGGCAAGCTGGTTCTTTTTGAAGATGAGCTTGCTCTTTTTTGTCGTGTGCACTCTTCAATAAAGAGCTTTTGTTCAGACTTTGCTGGTGTTGCCTGTCACTCTCATGGTCAGACAACTAACTTTGCCATTATTGGGGCACTGAGGTCCCCAACACATAGTTTTGGGGTAATCATATCCAACGCCAACTGAGGCAATAAGTAAAATGCTTAAGGTATAGAACATCACAATACTGTGCTTCACTATACTTAGATGTTTGTATCATGATCATCTTTTAAAATGTTTAACTGCCAGCTGGATGGTGGAAGTCACTATTCTTACGATTTAAAGTACAGTTCCACTAGCCATGATAGTTACTTAGGGTATGTCTGTACTAGCCGCCAGAATTCATAAACTGCACAGATTCCCCAAATAGTAACATATAAAAATCATTGTTTTGCTGGTAAACTGAGGAGACTTGACCTGGAGTCACTGACAGTAACTATGCCCTGGTCTACACTGAGTATAGTTGAAGTTGACGTACTTAGATTGACTTACCATGGTGTCTTCACTGCAGTGAGTCTGTACTGATTAAAAAACTCAAATCCTTCCCAGCCTAATAATGTATTAGAAGGAGAGGTGGCACTCTAGACAATAATCTATAGCTTATGTACATACAATTAATACAACTGAAATAGAATCATATTCTAGATAACTCCTAAGATTCAAGGCCATCTTTTAACTAGTTTTAAAAAAAAATCAATAGCATCTGCGATCTTTGTACAGGAAAGATCTAAAATAAATCAGTCATTCAGTCTTAAAGACATCTTTAAGTAGTTCAGTCTTAGATTCAGTCTGTATTTGAATCTGTAGCCATCTTCGTTATTTGATATCAACTGTATTTTTCACAAATGCAAAGAAAATAATATTTTTAAGCTACATCATACAGTACTGAATTTTCAAATATTTTCACAAAGTTTCTTGCTGTAAGCTTCATTTCATTAGCGTTTGGTTAGTATCAAAGATGGGACAAACTGATTTAATTTGGCTTCACCTGTTACTGGGAATCGGATTTTGGAAACAGTTCTATTATAAGTAAAATACTTTCTTGTATGTGACAAAAACAATGAGGAGTCCAATGGCACCTTAAAGACTAACAGATTTATTTGGGCATAAGTTTTTGTGGGTAAAAAAACTCCACTTCTTCAGATGCATCTGGTATGTGAGGTATGCATAAATCTTAGATACACACAGCATATTTCACGCAACATGATTTCTTGATCTAACCTTGATTTTAATCTACTTAAAAGTTTAATCTACTTAAAATAATAAAACTTGTTCCAATTCTTTAAATGCTCACTGTAGCCTCTACCACCATAAATAGTGATGCAAATAATATTAAGACTTTTGGGGGGGAGGGGCTTTTAAAGGTGTTTCTCACTTATGTTTATGTCATAGCTAACAAAACAGCTGATTTCTGCTGAAATGTATGGTATCACAAAACCTAGTGCTCTGTTAAAAAAAGCAAAAAAAATCAGAGTAGCTGTAAATAAACACAAACCCAAATCCAAAGATACCTTGCAATCCTTCAGGGACTGTTTTGTAATAAATCTCAAATATTAAAACAACATTGATTGATCAGTTTTTTGTGTCTTGAATATTTAGGTTTATGGAGATAAAGATGCTGATGGATTCTACCGGGGAGAAACTTGCACAAGACTTGGCCTCATTCCATGTAATATGGTCTCTGAAATCCAAGCAGATGATGAAGAAATGATGGATCAGCTTCTGAAACAAGGGTTTCTTCCTCTGAATACACCTGTAGAAAAAATAGGTAGGGGAAAATATATGTCCACATAATAGCAATTTAGTGCTGTTAACTTGGCTGTTTGCGCTTTGGCTTTTTTTGATGATGTGGCACATGCATATAAATTTTACAGCAGTCTGCTACTCTAAGGGATACGTTCTGTGTCAACATCTTGCTTGTGTTTTTTTTTTAAATTCAGAATATTTAAGCATTTTCACTACTGATGACACAAATGAGGATTTGCATTTCAGTACTGCACATATTAATATATTTTTTATAGACTGATTTTCTGAAAGATTTCTAGACACAGAACAAGATCCCTCTGCTTTTGGCATATGCAGTGCTGAGATGTTTGATAAATGTTATGCTCACTGCTGGAAAGCATAAAAAGAATCACTTGTTTGTTCTTTTTACTCTTCTACTTTAACCTACTTTACCATAAATTTAAAGGGATGGTGGCAAAGGGTTATGCCTCACATTATTCAGGTTAACATTGCATAGTCAAAAAGTTTAAAAGATATTGATATCACAAACCAACCTTTCCTGTTTTGAACCAGTAACCTTAAATCAGTGGTTCAATGTTGTACACAGACATATTGTAGTTATATACAAATATATTTTGAGAGGGAAAGCCATCAACAAATTTTAAATCTTTCAAAGGAGCAATAAAACAAAGACTGTAAACCACTAACATTGGTTCAGTTTTGTTTAAAAGTGAACTGTAAATGTGGCTACATAAAAACAAAAACCATCAAACAAAAAATCTCTCCAGAATTATTTGCAAGATTACAAATTGAAAATGTGTCTTGCCATGGAGGGTTTTATGTAAGCACGTTTCACAAAATAAAACATTTATAGGCTCTTTAAGATCCTCAGAATTCTCAGCTCAGTATTTCCCCATTTGTGTGCTGGAGCAAATGGACTTAAGACATGTAACAAAGGGAGTGAAAGAACCATGGGTAAAACCTGAGTGCCTAGAGGTACCTGAGTAAAATTTTAAAAAGTGCCTAAGTGAATTAGGAATCATTGACTGGGACATAGGCTCCTAAATGCCTGGTTTTAACAAGTATTTAGAAACTGAAACTGCAGATAGGCATCTAGTAAGTTTTACAAAAGCACCTGAGTCGATTAGGCACTTAACTTCCTTGCAATTCATGTGAGGTACGTGCCCAGCCCACTTGGGTACTTTTGTAAATCTCACTAGATGCCTGTTTGCATCTTTAGGCACCTAAATATATGTGGAAATCTGGTGCTAAGTCACTTTTGAATACAGAATTTAGGATCCTAAAGCCTGGTCTACACTAGGAAATTAGGCTGATTTAGCTACATTGCTCAGGGTGTGTAAAATCATGCCCCCACCTCCCAAGCAATGCAGTTAAAGCGACCTAACCCCTGGTGTAGACAGCGCCAAGGCGACAAGACAATTCTTGTGTCGACCTAGCTGTCGCGTATCAGGGAGGTGGAGTACTGACAGTGATGAGAGAAGCCCTGCTGTTGGCGTAAGTGGTGTCTTCACTGAAGCATTCAAGTGCTGCAGCTGCGTATTTTAAGTGTAGACAAGCCCTTAGTCTCCTAGGGTTTGTTTACGCGGCAAAAAAACCTCCAACCCAAATCAAAAACATGGCAGCGAGTCTCAGAGCCTGTGTCAACTGACTTGAGCTCAGGGTATGGGCTAAAAAGAGCAGTGTAGATGTTCCCACTTGGGCTGCAGCCTGGGCTTTGAAACCCCAGTGCAGGAGGTGGATCTCAGAGCCAGTTCAAGTGGGAACATTTACACTGCTATTTTTAGCCCCATAGCGTGAGCCCCACAAGCCTGAGTCATTTGACCCAGGCTCTGAGACTTGCTGGATGTATTTATTTATTTATTATTTATTTATTTTGCTGTACAGACATAGTCTTAGGCACTTCTGAAATCTTTTACCCCAAATCCATATTTAAAAACAATTATCTCAATGTGGCCTGATTTTCAAAAGTGCTGAGCACTCTCAGCTCTTGCCAAAGTCAATGAGAGTTGTAGATGCTGAACATTTTGAAAATGAGATCATTTATTTAGGTGTCTAAATATATTTTTAGGAGCCTAACTTTAGTCCCAGCAGATTGTGGCCATTCTAAGGATCTGATCCTGGGAGCTATTGCTGCAAGCACCATTGGCTTCTTTGTTACGTGCTCCTGGTGATGTCCCTCACTCTGGCAAAGCAATGAAGAAGTCTGCAGCTCAGATTTTTCCAGGAGGGGGAAAGCACTTATATTAAAATGCCACTCTATCTGTAAGCATACTTTTCTTGATGTTTCGGAATGGTCTAACTGCTAGTAACCTCCTCCCCCACTCCCATTGCAGTTCACCTTTAAATATCTTGAGACTTTTAAAGCAAGTGGCTTTTCTCTTAAATCTGGATCAAGTTTTCTCATCACACTTTAAAAGAAATGCACATAGAACCCTAGCGTTCAGAGAATATGGAGAGTTTGGCTTAATTTTGAATTAAATACAAACCAAGTGCCTGAATATGCGAACAAATTCACATTTTCAGACCCCTTTCTGTCACACAGTCTGCCCAGGCAGCACTGCTTGCAGGATCAGGCCCTAAATCGCCAGTCTGTTTATCACACATGCTTCAGTCTGAATGTCAAATCAAACACTTAATTAACATGCTGTGTTCAGCTATGACTAATTTTGCTTAATCCTTTGCCCACATTAAATCCTTAAAAATTAAGAACTTTGAACAGCTTCATATCTTTTCCTCTTCTTTTATTTGTATGCATTCCTTTCCTGAAGTCAACTGTGACCGTTTCAAAGAGAGCACACGCTCTGTACACCGCAGATCCAGAAAGTCAAAAAGAGGTCTGTGCTAAGAAACAATAACTTGATTCAAGCAGTAAATGAGCTGAAGTGCTTTGAGCTGTCTAGATTTACTTTTTATGCCTTTGATCTTTTAGAAGCAGAGAGGCCCCTATAGTGGAGAGCAGGCCTTCCCTTATCCTAGCAGAGTAGTATGTCAAAGGGGCCCATTGCTTCTTCAAGGCAGTCACCATGAGTTGGTCCAAGCCACAGGGGAATTGGCTCCTAACTGTAATAATCCAGCCCTTCACTTTGGACTTTTCTCCTTGCACTCTGTATAAATCCCTCCTTGCATCAGCAGCTGAGATTGCTTAGCGTTCCCAGTGCCTGGGTGTGTGCTGCAGTCTCCTCTGACTGCTTCATTCGCAGCGAGTAGGTGTGAAAGCCAGAGTGCATGCTGCATACTGCCCCACTGATGACAGTCTTCTCCTACTACCTTTCCCCCGCCGAATGCTCCTAGCTCATTGGAGCACGAATCCTAAGGCTGCTCCTAACCAGTTTTCCTTTATCACACTTCATAATGCTCTTCTTTAGCTCATCAGAACTGCCCTCTACGCCTGTTGTAAGTAAAACTAATAGCATGTTTCTCTTGCTGTGGCATCATCTGAAAGAATCATGCTGCTGTCATTCAGTTTTAAAATTAAGCCTGTCACGGACTTCCCTGTAAATGTTTAATGTCAGTCAATAAACATTTCATCTAATTTCCTGACGCTGTAAATTTCACCTCTTTCCTTCTGTCACTTGATAAAGAAAGCTGTAAACACATGGAATACTTGAAAGTGTGTTTCTGTAACCACAAGACTAATGGCAACATTCAGATTCATTTAAAAAATTTATAAGTCACTTGTCTTAGATCAAGTGAGAACAGCTCTGTTTCTTGTCCAACTACCCTGCCAAGAAGGGGAAGAATAATACCAGGCACAAAATTCTTGTTGGCTTTAGCAGGAAAAAAAGACCAGTGAGTAAAAGTGACAGTCTGCTTGAAGTGAAACAGGCTAGAATCCTGAACAGCTACTAGCCAAAAGCCTGGGGAGTAGCACCTGATGATTCTTCTAACCAAAACGATTTTAAAAAGGCATAACAAATAGTAGCTTTGCTGTGATGATTTAGAAACAGTAGGATCAACCCAGCTGTTAAAAATTAGAGTTGTTTTGGGCTCGATGTCCAGCTTGCATCAGGAATCCATGACTATGTTAATAGATTTGGTATCTCTCTTTGGTCACCTGTCCAGCTTGCTAGAGAAATAGTCTTGAGTTGGTTATTACACTGTTGAGAAAATAACAAGAGGAAAAAAATTGCACCATGCTAGTTTTTGTTCTTCAAAATAACTTTGATAGCTTTCCTCCCCTTTCCCTCCTTATGGCTGGAACAGAAAGGAACAGAAGGAGTGGCAGACAGCAGTCTGTGTCAACACGGAGGATGGTGGCACTATACGATTATGATCCAAGAGAAAGTTCTCCTAACGTTGATGTGGAGGTATTGATTTAACCAAAAACAATTTTTATGTTTGTCATTTAGCTATCCATTGAAGTCATGGGGTTGGTTTAAACACATGTTCATGAACATCTTTCAGGAGTCAGCTCAGCTGTGCTGAACACATTACATAGCTTTGTGGATACAATAAAATCATAATGGTAATGTATCACAGGCCTACCTGAAAACTGGTAAATTATCATAGACTCTCAGGGTTGGGAGATCATCTGGTCCAAAATCCTGGCCAATAAAGACAAAGCCCCACTTTATTTTTGTTAACACCAGTTCCCTAAATGGCCTCATCAAGGACTGAACTTACAACTGTGGGTTTAGCAGGCCAGTGCTCAAACCACTGAGTTATGCCTCCCCAGGAGTGTTTATTCCTTCCAATTTAATGGAATAAACATTTTCCAAAGCAAAGAGGGAAAGATCATTTAATCCCTAATGCACCTAGCATTCTTCCTTAAGAGAGTATGATTGTCAGAAGTATTGCAACTCACACCAACAAGCAGGTAGCCTGAAGCGCACAAGGATTGATTTTGAAACATGGAGATGCAAAAAATTCCAAACACCTGCAGTCATAAAATATCAAATTTTCTGCCTTAGTGACCCACTGGGCTTCATGGAAATGTATGATGTCTAACTCTATATGTAATCTGTCTGTATCATGCCCTTTTAATGGTATCTTAAGCAATTATGGACTGTTTCCCAAATCTTCATCATGGTTCTCAACCTATTTACTTGTGGGCCACATGCAGCTGTGTGTGTTATGTGGGCCACATCCACATAATATATATACTACCTGTATGGTCCTGAGGTTGTCACATGGGCTGCAGCTTTGTGCTGATTGGGCCACAGCCAGCCTGCTGGCTGTGAGTTGAGAACTTCTGTTCTAACCTCATACGTTTCCCATCAGCAACAAAGCAGGCAATGCAGCTAGTTTATGATGCTGTCAGTTGGTGTGTCGATGTCTTCTCTCCATATGCTGTACCAGCTCTGTGCAGATAGTTGGCCCAGTATTACTGCCCAGAAAGACCACAGACACAGCTAGGTGGTAAAGGCACTCGGCTTCATTGTCCATTGTCAGAGATACACTAATATGTATGCCCATCCCAATGGACTCAGCTCAGCAGTGGGACTTTCCACTGCCCCCCTCGGCTGGACAAAGGGACAAGGCAAAACACCCCAACATTTATAGACTGACAAAAAGAACTTATGTACTACTTCTGTGTTTCATGACATCTGCTTGTTACCTCACCTTGTATCTCGCTCCAGCTGTCTTGGGCAAAACATCCCTATTCATCACTTCTGTCAAACCCTTTCATCTGGTGCTAATCTTTTGGAGTGTGTTCACACACATACCCCGTATCTGTTACTTCTTAGTAGTGCCTGTATTTTAGCCATGTCCATGCCAACTTCATGTGAACTTGAAGCATCTGCTTCAATATATGGCCTGACTTTGCTGACTATGGTTTAGGCCTTGGGTCTTGCACCAGGCCCAGCCCACCAGGCTCTCTCTCTCTCCCCTGCATACTGGTACCTTTATTGTCATCTTAGAGCTCCTCCAGCAAACACAATTTGAAGCAGTCTTTTGAGAGCAGGCCCAACTCATGAAACTATGTGGCAAAGCAAAATACACCTACCACACTTGCAATCTCCCCATATTTGTTAATTAAAACACACCACTGCCTGCCTATGGAACTGTTTTCTACATACTGCACTTTGGAAGTGCTTGGTAGCCTACAATTCATATTATCTCCTTTAATCAGATTTAGTTTGCAAATAAACCCTGTAGCATTGTCTCTGTTATAGTAAAGTGGACAAAACTGTAAAGGCTTTAAATAAACAGGGCTCAGACTGTCCCCACAGTTCTGCAGTAGCTCTCCCACCGCTTCAGGAGCACCGTCCCCCATCTCCTCCTTCCGCCTCTCCAAAAAGGTTGCTGTTTGTGCTCAGCTCTGTGCAGGGGCAAAGTGGTCATGCAGTGTCTTCCATCCAAACCCCCCCCCCCCCCGCCTCTCCAAAAAGGTTGCTGTTTGTGCTCAGCTCTGTGCAGGGGCAAAGTGGTCATGCAGTGTCTTCCATCCAACCCCTCCCCCCCCGCCTCTCCAAAAAGGTTGCTGTTTGTGCTCAGCTCTGTGCAGGGGCAAAGTGGTCATGCAGTGTCTTCCATCCAACACCCCCCCCCCCACACACACACACATTCCCTAGAAGAGTGACCTCCCAGAGTGTATGGGGCTGCCACAGCGAGGAAGAGTCCTTAGTAGCACAGTTCCAATAGTGCTATGTTACCAGCATTCTGGGGCAGATTGTAGGTGGTCATATTCCCTACCCACCCACCCCCAACTCCACAAGGGGATCCTTGCTGTGATTTCCTCCCACACAGATTAGGATGAGCTGAGCCCAGGGATTTAAAGTTCACTGTTTGTCAAGAAAATGCCCAGTGTATAGTAATAAAAAAAGCTTTCTGGTTTGTTCTGAAGAATATTTTGCTCTCTAATTCAAAATGCAGATTCATTCGATTGTCTACTAACGTGGTTGGAAAAAATTATGAACCTGATGTGCCATCAGTGTAGCAAATGTTAATATTTGCACATTAACAAAACATGATCAGTCACCTTCCTCTTTCCACAGGCTGAGCTTACCTTTTGTACAGGAGACATTATCACTGTCTTTGGTGAAATAGATGAAGATGGGTTTTACTATGTAAGTTTTCTTTTATTTGGTTTTTTAAACTACATCAAGCAGAGCATCCAAGTGTCTCAAGCAGTAATTGGAGACGTTGTTGGTAGAATGAGCTATTAAAATATGATCTGGGAGGATTTCATTCAGATTATAATTTCATCTTGAATATTTATTATATCAGCAAATTTATTAAACATGCCACTTTATACCTTAATTCTCAGGTACAAAGTGACACTGTAAATAGTGCTGTTCCTGCATCTCAGATTTGTAGCTGTTTTCAAACATTGCTACAAGTTACAAGAACATCTGCCTAGTGACTTTAGCTGCAGTAAATGTATTCTGAACTGCAAGCAAGAAGCATAGCAATGTGGATATATGCCCAAATAGCTAATCAAATTGTAACTACTGCAGCTGACATAACACTGTTTGAATCAAATATTTCTAGCCACCCTTTTGCTGAGGGCTCCAGTCAGTAAAAGGACACAGATTAGAAGTACACAGACTGTTAGTAAACAAAGGTTACTTGCATGGGGTGAAATCCACTCTATCTACATAAAGCCTGTGCACTAGGGCTCTATCGGGGAAAAGTGCAGAGCAAATGGGGTGGTGAAATCCATCCCTCAGACCCATGGTTAGCAGCTGGAATAACAGTTGTCTGCTGAAATTAAAGCCACAGCCCCTCTCCAGCAGCTGCAAAGGGGATTGGCATCTCCTGGATCCACATCCACAAGAACACAGCACCTTTTCTCCATCTATCTTTATCCTATATTGCATAGGAGGGACAGGAAATGTGCAAACACTCTTAAGAGGTTGCTTCACCCATTTTCCCTTGTGCATCTGTTATCTAGGGCAGAAATGGTATAGAAGGCTTTGCACTGGCTCTCCACTCCCAGTGTAAATTTCATCCCATGCCAAGTTAGCACATTAATACCAGTAAGTGCTTAGCTCTTGTCAGGAGCTATAAAATGCTAAGGGACATTCAGATCCTAGTGTAACAGGTTTAGGTAAATTCTGATTATCCAATGAATAATTTTACACATCCCTTTGCAAAGTCCAAAAAATAAATGCAATACTCAATACATGGCATAGCCTTCTCTGCCCCAAGATTAACAGCCACAGTGACTTTAATGTTGTCAAAGAAGTGGATGCATAACTTAATCATAGGTAATCTAAACACATTCCTTTAATATACTGGGCACAAACTTCACCTGAAATTACAGAACACTTTTTAATTATATTTTTTTTAGCCTCTTTTTTTTTTTTTTTTTTTTTTTTTTTTGCAAAATAGGTAATTTGCACCTCGATCGGAGCCAGGACATCTAGATTCTGTACCCAGCTCTGTCAGATTTTCTGTGAGATCTTGGGCAAGTCACTTGCTCTTTGCTCCTTGGTTTCTCTGTCCATGAAATACAGACGAGTAGTTCTCTATCTCATAGGAGTGTTACATGTTTACAGTCATTCATATTTGTAAATAACTGCAAGACAGATTGTTTATCATATTGCAGGGTGAGCTTAATGGACAGAAGGGGTTGGTTCCTTCAAACTTTCTTGAAGAAGTGCCCGATGATGTAGAAGTCTATCTTTCTGATGTACCATCACGACATGTTCAAGACACACCACTGCGTACAAAAGCAAAAAGGGTAAGCAACTACACTAAAAAATAATATTTTGTTCAATTTTTCCATATTATACCATCTTGTTTCATTTGGATATTATTTATGACATTTTAAAATCCACTTACCCATTTTAGGTATTTTTAAGAGTCTTCTTAAATATGGAAAGATTGCACTGATCTTTCACACTCGTGTATCATAAGCATTTATAATTATGAACCTAAATTTTAAATTAAGAGATTCTGGTGAATGAAATACAACTGTAACTTCATCAGCCTTTTCTAGTGAGAGTTCTTACTTCCTCAGACTTAAACTATACACATACACATTACCTAGATTAAAACAGGAAAAGTAGCTGGGGATGGGGAAGGAGTGGGACTACTCCCTGAAATATAAAATGTAAAGATAGCCGATTAACAATAATGTTAACCCTTTTAAGATTTTAGTCCTACTAACAATAGTTAACTGCCCAAACCTTCCACTTTATGAAAGATTATTCATGTACAGAGTATTTCATTTTTGTTTTGTTTCATCACTGCAATATTTTTATATATTATATATTTTATATATATTTTTATTTTTTTGCTCATCTGCTTGGAAACAGAAGAAGAGTGTTCATTTCACACCTTAATAAGGCAATGTAGCCTTCACGTAAGTGAGCAACTGAAGATACCAATAAAAATATCAGTTAAAGCCACTTGACAATAGCTAATGCAACAGTCTTGAAACTTAACTGTGGAAAAAAAGAAATATGTCTCCAAAATCAGTGGCCCCAAAGTAACAGGATACAGACATTTACTATATGTACTTGTAAGTCAGTGTTTGCATGAGACAAAGAAATCCTTTGACATGGCTATTAAGGGTTTTTTTCCCCCATCTAATTAGGGTCAACTTTATGAAGGTCAGCATTTGGAACATATTTCTCCATGAGCTAAATGTTTCTGTTTACATCAAAAGAAGTGTTCAATGTCTAATTGTGCTACAGACAAAAGCTGCATATTGCATTGTTAACCAACCTGAGATACACAAACTACAGGAAAAAAAGCACACCACCAACCCTTAAATAATAAGCAAGTGAGTTGTAAGCAGATAAGTACAGAAGTTTACAGAGGTATATAGTTCTGAAATGCAATTGCAAATATCTGCTTAAACTGTCTGCCTTAAAATCTGTTTCCCACAATCAAGTGTACCACAGTTTACTATGACTATAGCCATTCAGTAATTCTGAAATCATGCACACACACATATGCCACAATTTACTAGGACTGTCCATATCAGTGCAAATGCTTATGAAACACTTTAGCAGTGGTTTGGTTTACCAATGCAATAAAAATGTGTCACTATGAAACATGCAGCTCATCCAATGAATGCATTAGACTAAATATATGGTATCTTCAGGTGTACGTTGGGGGTGCTTTACCAAGTTGTTTTTCATTAGAATTAGACCTTGATTTAAAATCAAAGTAGGCTTGAAGTCCTTTGCTTAATAAACTGTTGCACAATAAGACCGCAAACGGCTAATGTATTAATGTTGTCTTAACTGGAATTAAAGATAATAGGGATCCCTGAGGCATGGTTTATAATACACAGTATCAGCTTACAACATACAGTACCACATTTTGTCAGCAGGGCACAGTAGTTGCAAGAGGAATATAAATAGTTATAGTAGTTTCATTCAAGTGCTTTTTGATGATTAAAATAGCTTTGTTTAAAATATTTACGAATGCTGTCATGGTTTAAGAATTGTACAACAAAGGTTTATCTTCACCTGGCAATCATAGCTGCAGCACACACCAAGCAATCAGGGTCTTCAAGCTTTCTTTGATTGCAATTAAGGTTCATTTTAGCTTTTTTTTTTTCTTTCAACCAGTGTGCCATCTTCTTAAATACGTATATACAGTATGCTAACCTGTTTTAAGAAAACGTGTTCAAAGGACATCAAAATTTTAAGTGATCATAGACCGTTTGCACACACAGTAATTCCTTCTGGAAACTGTTTGGTGTATATAGATGGACCTATAGTATATAATCCACTCTGCTGTTTAATTATATAAATATAATTTCCTAGTTATAAATGACCCTCTTCATTCGTGTACTCTTAAGAGTGCTGAAGGACAAAATTTGTGTTTTCAGCCAAAACAATGGCAAAATAAGAGTCTTCAGCGCTGTTCAAAAAACTTGAAGATCCACTGAAGTGTGTATTTTTTTTGCTGTCTGTCCCTTTGCTCACAGTGTTAGTTGTGGGAAGCTGTATTTATGTATTGTCTGTATTTCCCTATGGCATACTTAAAACTATTGAAAGAATTGAGCCAGTCCTTTTTTTTCAAGTGGGTAATGGTACAAAAATTGTTACCAACTTTCTTGATGATGAGTGCTTTCAAACATTCAATAAACTATAATAATATACCTAATAGGTTCCTCCTGAGAATACAGGTACATCAAGGAGAGCACCATCTCCCACAGTCCATCTCCATTCTGGGTCACCTACGTCATCTATGGGTTCTGGTAGTCCCGGGAGAGGCAGGGAAATGTCCTCGAAAAAGAAAAAGGGGCTGCTTTCCAAAGGCAAGAAACTGCTGAAAAAGCTGGGTGCAGTGAAATGATTCATTTACTTCGGGACAACTTGTAAAGCTTCCAAGCTATGTTTTTTTTAAGAAAACAAAACAAAAGAACAAAAAACTTCAAACTAGGGCTTTCATGACTATAAAGTACATCTTTACAGAACCTTGGCATTTTTAACTCTTTCTAATCATCAGAGAATCATGTGACTTGTTTGATCAAAACAGCAAGAAAAAAAGAAGTGGATTTGTTGCTACTAAAAAGCAATGTTGTCAATATCTGTTTTTCTTCAAAAACCATTTTGGGGAATTAAGACTAGAAGGATATCATCTTTTTGTTTCAAGGCACCTCCACACCTCTAACTCTATTGGATAAATCTCTGCCTTTATTCTCCTTTAACGTTGGGGGAAGCAGTAAAATCTTATTTGAGCCCTCTTCAAAAATGCTCACCCCAAACTAGCCTAACATTTATCTTAAACAAAAATGGTCTTGAAACTCCTAGTTTACTCAGCCTTGATGTTTTGCCTTATTAATACACAATGATTCGTACTGTCTAAATATACAGCGTATACTTTGTATGTACTGTGTATTCAAATGTCTTTTCAACCTCACAGACATGGTAGTTTAAGATCAAGTAATGTGCTACTGACTCCATTTAATGTCTGATGTAATTTTTGGGAGGCTGAAAATGTTGTGCAGGATGCATTTTTAAACGTTTGTAGGAGTTCCTTTAGCAAGCATTCAGTATACTAACGTAAAGTAGCGTCTAAACTATCCAGAGAATGCATACAGTGTTAATAATTCAAATCTTGTTTTATAGCTCCTGGCACTCATGTGAAAGTTTCAGTATTCTAAACAGCCAGAAAACAATAATCTTTGCTCCCCAAGTATTCTCTCTTGTGGAAGTGCAGTTTTAAGTTAAAAATCATTTTTCATGTTACTGATGTCAGAATCAAGATAAAAATGCATGTACTAGGTGCAGCAATGAAAGATGTATGTTATACACACAAGCTGTAACTAGTTAAAAGGCTCTACCACTACAGTACAAATCTTTCAAAACACTAATTCTAATATTGGCTTCTTGAGTAAAACAATCTTGCTGGCAGACATTGCCAGTTCCTATTTTGTAATTCTTGTCCATTTGTAAATTGTTTTTACTGTTTATACATACTTTTCAGATTGCCTTTCTTTTGTAATTTATGGAAGGTTTATAAATGAATGATCAAAGCTTTCCCCATTGTGTCTTCAAAGAATTATAATGTAAATTACTGTAAGATACTACTGTGTGCTAGATTTATGAAATTAAAGAAAATTACTGGCCTAAATTTGTGGTAAAGTATTGTGTGGGTGTGTGCATGTGTACAGTTATTCATGTGTAAAATATTTTATATAAATAAATTTGATATTTTGTAGAATGCTGTTTGTTCTGTATGTTTGTTACTTCAAATAGTCACTGTGCTAGCCTTCCCCTACTTTAAAAAAAAAAAAAAAAGCGAAGCATGGCATCCAAGGTTACACTAGCTGATGGCAGGCTGTATGTATCGCAACATGGTTAAGGTATTCAGACAAGTGTTCAGCAATGCAGATGCAGAGAATAATTTTCAGGTAAAGAACTTCAACTAGCTGCTTCCAGATATCTGGAAGAGAAGATCCTAAGCATACAGGAGTCAAGCTCCATAAAGGAACCTATAGTGACCACCACCGAGAAGCGGGGAACCAGCAGGAGATAATTCATTGTGCTGAGACGAGATGAAGCACAGGGAAACTCCATGTAGCAGCTTTTTGCCCTGTACTAAAACACATGATAAAACCGAGCTATTTAAGTAATTTCTAGCTCACTATCCAAAACTGAATTGATTGAAAAGAAAATCAGTTAGTTGACAGATTTCTTGCAGTGACAATATAGCTGTAACATTATTAACTGCCCTTGAAGATTAGACTTTTTTAAAAAAATCCTGGTACAAGACATTTGTGCTTATATATAATTTCTATCACTTAACACTGTTCAATGATTAAGACTCCTTCCAGACCCTCCATTTCATATTAGCCTTTCCACCTCAGTAAAAAAAGCTGCACCTTACTCAGTAGAATTTGTTGGGGAAGCAAATTCCTATGTTTCCATGCCAGAGTCAGTTCCCCGATGTTCAGAACAACTGGGTAGACAGTACCTGTACACTTTAATATTATGTACAGTTCTGCTTTTTGGGTACTATTTACATAGTGCATTCTTAAACAGTGGAAGTGTTCAATTCAATATGCATATTGCTACTCTACATTTAAAGTAATGTGGTACTTAAGTGGTCTCTTGGGTTCTAAAATTTCTCAGTTTGCAGTTCAAACTGTGATGCTTTAATTTGTTTACCATTAACAAGCCAACAGACCAAGTTAGGAAGAGTGAATATCTGTCCAAGTTCAGATACACAGACCAAGCTCTAAACGAAAATGTTAATCTTTAACAGTGCCTGTGATTTGGTTCAAAGAATGGGTAATTCTGCTGACACTCAACCTGAGACCATCTACAATTTGTAACTCAATCATCAGAACAACTTCCAATTTCAGAACAACTTCCATTGCAAAACATACAGGAGAATTACCTATAGATATTTGTAGGTTTATGAAGAGACAAATGCCTACCTCCCCCCCAAAATATTTAATGAGTATAACTAGGAACATCACCCTTTTTTGTATTTCACCACACCTCCTGAACATACCATTCTTTACTACCCATTATTAGCTACGTGTTGCCCACAAAAGGAGTGCTCTTTACTCCATTTCCCTGACTACTTCTGCTTGCTGGATGTAATCTTGTTTGTTAGGATGGGGAAAGGCCAGAATGAACTGCTGAATCTAGCCCCAGAAGTTAAAAATTTAACTTTGATTTGCGTTTTGGTCTATTTCTAGTAGTGTGTAGATTAAGTTGTATCAAAGATAATGTTAAGTGTCCATACATTAAATTTTTAATAAAGCAGCCAGGATGTTTTCAGACCAAAAATACAATAAACTTAAGAGTTACAAGTAAAAGCCATTATGGGGATGTTGTAACTTATCTCAAAACTCAAACATTACAAAATGTCTATAATGGCTTTACTCTTAAATTATTATATGTACTCAACAGATAAAGTGCAATTTTGCATTACACCAGTACTGGTTGCAATATATACAATGAAATTCTGATCTCAAGCAAAATTCTACTCCAAATGCAACTCTAAAACTTGACATTGTGGGTATTCAAATAATATCCAGATCATGTATACTCAATATACCAAACTGCATTTGCTCAGTCTAAATATTTTTTCTAAACCCTTCCTCACTCCCATCCCAGACCTGCAAATTCAACTTGAATTAATACACAAATGAGGACTAGGATACACCAATTTACTTATCTATATAGGCACTGAAAGGCTTGCGGTAAAAACTTGTTTTATTACTAAAATAAGCAGATATGACTGAATACAGCAGATTATGGGTAAGGTGTCATTTTAATTTAGGCCATTTTCCAAAACCATCAGATTTTAAGCAACAAATCTGTACTTTAAACAAGGGGATATGCACAGATAGATGCTGTACTAAATGTTAGAAGATGCTACAGGGCCTCACACAGGAGAGCATCGAAGAGGCTGGCTTCTTATATGATTAAAGTATATTTATATATAAAAGTAATATGAGCAAACAAATGCAATATTTTAAACAAAACTTTATTGAAATTTATCATCAAGAGAAAGGAAGAACTTTCACAATTTACGTTGGTTCTAATTACTACAATGATCTTATATTTAAACAAATGTACCTTTCTAATAAAACAGTCTGTCTAATCCAAAAGACATCAACATAAGTAAGCTACTATGATTTTGCTTGGTGATACTTTATGTAAGTCCACAGGAAGAACCTGAAAAAAATAATACAAGGAGGATTCTTGTGGTTCTAAGCTAACGTACTTTTCTTCATGTCAGAATTTATACAACTTAGTTTAAATTTTAAGCTAGTTATGGAAATACTTGAGATGTCTTACAGTTTTCATATGTCCATATTGTATTAGCACAGCAACCCAGAGTGCTAGTCAATGAGCACGAAAAAATGAAACTGCTGCAGAAGTTATTTCTGCAATAGTTAGAAGTTACTTCGGATCACATAAAGGAGTAACCGGAAGTAGTGAGAAGAAATTAAGAACTGGATAATTGGGCTAAATAGTATGGAACATTTGAGGGCCCCATCTACATCTTCATGCATATTTTGTCTCTATGCACATGGAAAACACTGACTATCTGTTCCACCAGTTCGCAAAGCCCCATCAATGAGACTTCAGAGTAGCCTGGGCCAACAAGTGGGAACCAGTCTTGCTCCTGCTGGTCATCCAGTCCATTTCAAATATGTATTTTTTGTTTCTAACATCTACTGTCTAAATAATCAATAACATTACTTTATTTTCACTGTCCATTAGAGCACCTCTGTTTGAAGATTAGGTATAACTGGTTAAGCCTGTGTTTTCCAGCTGCAAAGACTGGCAAGAAACTAATATAGGGCAGTTAATATTTTAACTTTATTGGTGTATGCAAGAGGAAAATCGGAATGACAAGTACAGTGACATTTCATCATGCTTACAGTGTCTGGAAGAAACATCACAAAAAAGAGCCTTGATAACTAAGAACACTGGGCACAATGCCTATACTTTTTTAGGAGACAGCTGGCATGCAAAATTCAAGGGTCAACAGGTTGTCCTTTTTCAATATAGTTGATAGCCATATCTAGCTTTAAGAAGTCAACAATTAGTACAGGAACCAAAGAATTCTGCTTTAGCTTAATGCAACTTATGTTTAGTGTATTCAATCATGAAGTACATATAAGCACAGATTCCCATAAGAGAAACTGTGATGTGTGTAGTTCCCCTTTAAAAAAAAAAAAAAGCCATACACATGGAAAATGCTATTAAATCAGCAAGTAGCCTGTAGGAAAATATTAGCTTTGCTTTGTCAGTTTAAAAGGTAGCTGAACTTACTCAGAATTGCCTTTTTATGCTATAATTGTTATTTTCATTGTAGAAAAAAACAACATGATCTTTGTGCAAAGTTATGCATTTTCCTCATCCAAATTTACTATTTTTGCATCAAAGTTCTGTAGAAAACTACAACTTCAGTAAGAAAGGAAGAAAAAACAGTACCACAAAAAGTCCCACAAACTTCACTGTATCTACTTCTGTAGCTCAAAGGTAGTATAAACGGTCTGAGAGTGACAGATTCGGTTCTCTGTGAATGCTCTGACCCACAAGAAAAGCCAGTTTATGGGCATATTGGCAAGGTGCAGGCACTCTGATAACACCCTACAGAAGAAGAAAGCCATTTAACAAACAACACATTCAATAAAAGCTAAATACTAACAAAAATCTGAAATTCAAAAGTTTGTATTCATGACATTTGTTTTTCCCTTATTGTCAAATATCCTGTATAATACAAATAAAATTGTGTACACATATAGTTATATACTTTTGCATATGTAAAAAGATCCACATAGAAGTGCTTGTTTCAGATTGCCTGCCATGCATTTCATAAATGCAAGTCACATTAATTCAATACTGAGGTTGTACCATTCAAGTCAAAGTCAGAAATTGCATACATACACATTCGTACATTCTGTATATTTTAAATTACATAATGCACTGAAAGGTGCCGTTACAGTTGGGGAAAAAAATTAATCAGCAGATTCAGTTGGTTGAGTCCCTCCTCCCACCCTGCTTAAGACCCCATTAGCCAGCCCTTGTTTGCTTTAAACCCAACTCCTTCTCATAACAGAAGACAAGGGAAGGATGCAAGAGGGGGACAAACTTCAACAAGCTGAATGATCAGAATGTAATTTCCCCCTTCTGTTCCATTGCTCATCCTGTACAAGTTTCCAGAGAACAAAGGCAGTGAGCAGACCCATGAGAGATGGCATTTTTACTGAATAAGAAGCTTTAAGAGCTAAGTTTTTCTGTACTACCCATATCAACTTGGTAGCAGATAACTGAATAGTGATGCAAGATTCATGGAAGTTGCCTTACAGATTTCTACTGTGAAGGCCTCTGCCTTCTCAGCCCAGGTTGTGGAAATACCATGGTGTAAAGTGGAACTCACTGGCAGAGATGAGTCTTGCCCATCTGTTCTCAAGTTAGTGTAGTGCACAGCTAGAGTGACCAAACAGCAGTGTGAAAATCCAGACAGGAGGGGTGGCCCAGGGGGGGGGGGTAATAGGAGCCAATTTAAGAAAAAGACCCAAAAATCAAGACTGTCCCTATAAAATTGGAACATCTGGTCACCCTATGCACAGCTTCAGCCAAAGAAAAAAAGTCTAGTAGCCAAAAACCATTAGTGTATTGGAAATGAACATCCTTCCTCTGTCAGGGTCCAACTCAGGAGCTGTTTTGGAGATTTACCTAGCTAACAAAAAGCTGGGGGTATGGGAACTAAATGCTATTTTCATTTTTTCATTAAGAGTTCAGACTATGGAACAGAGAATGTAGGTCTTGTTTAGGGGCAATATGTCTAAAATGAACGGATTTGAAAAAAGCTTGGAGTTTTAAAGATGGAAAGCAAAACCCCATCAGGTCTCTGAAACCGGAGAGCAGAACCCTGAGTCACTTTTCAGATTATAAACAGATATATGTAAAGTGCAAGTTAACAAAAGAAAAGAAAACTACTCTACTATGGCTGAGCTTGCACTATCATATAACTCTTAATTTCTGCAGTTCCCAAGCTTGGTTTTAACTGTACAGCCTTAAATGAATTAGGTTTTTCTTTCACTTAGTTTCCCACTGTATTTCAAAGCTCACACAAAGAAAAAGGAAACAGGTGCACACTGCTGGAGGCAAAGGTCTGATTTTGTAAGTCCTGCACTGGTATCTGAACATGTCAAGAAAGATCCAGTGAGTACTAAGTTCTCAGAATCGAGCCAAAGTCCTTATCCCACCAAGACCAGCCAGCCAGCCAAATATGGGGAAAGAGGTCATAAGGCAATCAGAGGAGGAAGTGAGATTGCACTGCTGTCCCTTCCCAGCACCCTTCCTGTACCCTCAAAGTCTGAAATTCTATAGATTAGTAAGAATAATCCAGTAGTATTTAAGTTCTCTGGAGCACAGAGTTAAAACATTTTTCCAACGAGAGACTATATGATCATGCACAGACTTGTAAAGACTAGAATGTTTAGGCTAGAGGCAGCAGCTGAGCAAGGCAGCTTAAATCACTTTAAATCTTTATGGGTGCATGAGCTCTTTACGCTTAAGGCCAAATAATACCCAGGTCATTGATCTGCAAGCAAAAACTCTTACGCATATTCAATATGCAGTTTATTCATAGTTTCCCCTCTTCCAAAGATTTGCAGCCTTAACCCCAAAATAAGGTCTATTTACATGATATACTCAGAATACCACCCCTGAATAGGAAAAAAGCATCATTTTTTTTGTTTTGCACTTATGTATTGCAGAAGCAGATACTTACTGGCCAGTTATAGTACATGTGGCAGAGCTTGTAAGTTAAACGTTGCATATGATCTGGTTTCAATGCACTGTTGTCATAGATTACATTGTAGTGGGTTGGTGAAACACTACCACTTCTCACCGCCTGACTCACAATAAAAAAATCATACCTGTAATTGAAGGAAAAAAATATGAACCAGAAGTTGTACTCAAATCCAAGCCTTTCACACAAAATATAAAGTTTGCCTTTAAATCAATTTACCAGACATTTTTTAAAAAGACTAATTTGCCTTTGTAGAACTACAGCATGGTAAGAATAACAGGAAAGTAAGAAAAACAAGCAAGTTTTATATACAACATTATAGACTCTGCAGTCTATTAAGGTTGCCTGATACCCTCAGGTAAAAGACCCTCCTTTCAGTTACTTATAAAACTTTGTCAAACTTCAACTGTTCAAGGTAAGTTTTACAAATTTCAGCCAAAATGGTTCAGCTCCTTCTAATAATGAGATTAGGGAAAAATATGTTGTTTTGACCATATTAAAATTCTTGAGATCTTTTCTTCCAAATGCTATAGCAACTCCAGGCTCTGGAGCTGGGACTTGAAATCTGGTAAGCGGTGGCCTTTGTATCAGGGGGATGGCAAAAACCATATATGTGAGAATCCGCTCAAAATTGGATAACCTTAGTCTGAAAAACTGGAGCTGAATAGAGACAGAGTTTAACAGCTAAAACCTCAGAAGAGATTCTGTCCACACTGGGCATATTCAAGACTAGGGCTAAACAGGATTTTCCTGACAAGTGCTACTCTTAGTGGCTGCAGCCACTATACAAGGTCTGAGTCCAGACACCAGAACTTAAAGCAGGGAGA
The DNA here is from genome assembly GCF_007399415.2 of Gopherus evgoodei. Lineage (NCBI taxonomy): Eukaryota > Metazoa > Chordata > Testudines > Testudinidae > Gopherus > Gopherus evgoodei. The sequence continues at coordinate 11,830,646 of NC_044334.1, read as the reverse complement.
CTATCTTGCCTCTGGTCTCCATTCCACCACGCTGGACCCTGGCAACATTGAGGAGGAAGTTACTCAGTTCAAATGCAGGCAGGTAACAGATGGACTTGGTGAAAGGAGTAGAATGAGACAAGGAGCCTAGGGAGCACAGGGAGAGGGGAACTGGAGGAAAACCATGAGGAGTACAGGTTGAGGTAAGGGAGACAGCTCAAGCAAGGGGCTGGAGTCGGATCTGGGACTGGCTGGGTACAGAGATAGGCTTGGAGACCAGGAAGGGAGACTGGGAATCTTGGGGGGAGACTAAGACTGGCCATGTAAGGAGACTGGGACAAAGAAGCAGGGGGTGATAAGAGACAGGTCTGAGAGGAACAGACCAGAAGTCAAGCTTGTAAGGGGACAGGGACCAAGCACAAGGAGTAAGACTGCTAGACCACTTCTCCAGTGCCTGGAATGAATCCAAGATTCCTGAGCCTCACCACTTCTCTGCTGTCAGCAAGCATGTATGGAGTGTGTACCAGATGGAGGTTGCAGATTATAGGCATGAGAGCACTGGTTAATGCAGTTCAAAACCCAGTTTAAGAGACTTGAGATGATATTGCAGTCATTGGCTCTGTCTGCAATTGAGAAGAACAGCTCACGTGATTTCCTAAATTCCTTTGTCTGTCCACGTAGAATGCCAAGGCTCTTCTGACATCCAGCATATGCAGTATTGCCTCACCACAACAACAGAGACACTTGGGATGAAGGTTGGAAGATGAATACACTGGTTCATATGGAAAGATGAGGCTACTCTGGGAGGAACCTTGGGTTGGTCTCAGTGTGACTTTGTCCTTAAAGAAAATAGTGAAAGGAGGGTGTGCCATTAGAGATGATGGCTACTAGGAAAACTGTCTTCATGAACACATGCACAAGGGAGCATGCGGCCATGGGTTCAAAAGATTAGGCTCCTGAGGACTAATTAAGGTCCCACGTTAGTGGGGAATATCTGATTTGTTGGTAAAGGTTACTCATATCTTTGAGGAACCTCTTCGTTGACGGGTGTGCAAATACTGAATATCCGCCTATCTGCTGGTGGAAGACAGTTATGGCCACAAAGTGCACCTTTAACAAGCTAAGAAATAGTCCCATCTTTTTGAGGTGTCAGATGTAATTTAGTATTAATGGGAGGGAAGATGTCAGGGTTTTTTGTTTCGAAGTACACCAGATGTGGAGTCTTTTCCACGCAAGTGTGACATGTTGTTGGTTTTCTACTATATAATACTTCTTTCACCTCCTCAGAGTAGGAATTCTCTGTGTTGGAACCATCAAGGAGACAAGCCTTGGGTCGGAGAACCTGTAAGTTAGGATGATTGATCTGCCAGGCATCCTGAGAGAGGGAATGAGGAAGGTACTGAAGAGTAATTGATGAGCACCATGCTGTGTCAGGTACAGGTACCATATTTATCTTAGCCATGCGAGAGCTCTACGTATGACTTTTGCTCCCCCTCTCTATTTTGAGAGGGACATTTGCCATGAATGGAAACGGAAAGAAGGCATATAGTAGCTCTTTACTCCATTGAAAGAGGAACATGTTCCCCTAATGATTGTCTTCCCAGTCTGGCTCTGGAGCAGTACCAGATACATTTCTTGTTGCCATCAGTAGCAAACAGATCTATGGCTGGGGTCCCCCCAACAGAAGATGTTGTGGGGCACTCTTGGGGCCACTTCCCGTTCATGATCCTGTGAGGATGATTGATCTGCCAGGCATCCTGAGAGAGGGGATGAGGAAGGTACTGAAGAGTAATTGATGAGCACCATGCTGTGTCAGGTACAGGTACCATATTTATCTCAGCCATGCGAGAGCTCTACGTATGACTTTTGCTCCCCCTCTCTATTTTGAGAGGGACATTTGCCATGAATGGAAACGGAAAGAAGGCATATAGTAGCTCTTTACTCCATTGAAAGAGGAACATGTTCCCCTAATGATTGTCTTCCCAGTCTGGCTCCGGAGCAGTACCAGATACATTTCTTGTTGCCATCAGTAGCAAACAGATCTATGGCTGGGGGTCCCCCCAACAGAAGATGTTGTGGGGCACTCTTGGGGCCACTTCCCGTTCATGATCCTGTGAGAATGTGAGAGTGTCCACTGTTATATTCCTGGGTCCCAGTAGGTACGCTACTGCTATGTGAATGTTTTGGTGACTGCACCAACTCCATAATTTTAATGTTTCTGCACATATATACACTGATGTAAGCTCTGGGGCATATTACAGCCCCCAGTCAGTAGAGTGCACTGCCATTTTTACTAGATAACAGGAGAGTACAGGGCTCTCTCTTGTGGATTGCTTCCTGCCAACCTCTGATGACCTCTGTTCTGGAAATGAAGCAGCTGCTACCCTAAAGCTGCTCCTGACTGGCCCTGGTGAGCAGCCCACTCATGCCAGAGACATCAGTCCTGCAGGGAAATAAACAGTCTGCTGCCTCGCTGGCAACCGTAGTCATGGGGCAGATAGCAAGAGGTGTGCACCTGCAGGGCACTGGAGGAGAATCTTGAGGGCAAGAGTAGATCCTCCTCTGAGTTCCCCTAGACCCACAGCAGGAACCAACTGCAACCAGTATGGAGGAGCTCTTATTTTTTTCTCCTCCCTCAGCAAAAATAGTGTGACTGTCTTCTCACATATGGCAGGAATTGTTTCCACACCAAGTTATTCAAACAAAAAAGAATCTGTATTTTGTAAGCACTGCCAATGGAACTATGCATTTCCAAATATTACCAGGATGACCAAAAACATCTTTGCATGTATGAAATGTCCTGCAGACATTAAAAAATTCATCATGAGTGGAAATGACCATCATGAAGAAGAGCATGCGGGAGGTGACACTGACAGTGATTGTACTTGCAACAAAATGTTCTCAATCCAGAAGTCCTCCTGCTTCTGCATCACCACCATCTGGAAGTGTTGTACAAGTTCAACTCTTCAATCAATCATCAGGAAAACATCTCATCTCAACCAACTATATCCAAAAGACTCCCAATAACGACTTCATTTATAGAAGAGAAGAAACCTGATAATAAAAATTTGACCAAGCTCTGGCAAGAGCGATATGTGCTTTAGGTATGCCATTATCAGTAACTGAAAACAGTTATTGGCAGGCAGCATTTAAACTACTAAAGAAATCATACCTGTTAACCAGCAGATGTTCTTTGAGCAAGCCTCTTCTACAGTCAGAATATGACTGTGTAATATAAATTGTATAAGAACAAAATATCAATGGAACACTTCGCCTGGCAGAAGGAATCAAACTTTGTGATAACATGTCAACCAGATTTTTTTTGTGTATGTTTGTTTTTTTGGGGGGGCGGAGGGGAAGCAGGCATGAAAAACAGACATGCTGCAGAGTATATTAGTAGTGAAATATGGGCGGTACTAGAGAAAATTGGAAGTGGGAAAGTATTTGCTCTGACTGACTGACAATGCCAACAATATGAAAGCAGCATGGGACATCATAACAAATATCCATATATTACTGGAGTAGGTGGTATTACTTGTGGCGTAAAACTGCTTCTTAATGATTTCATGAAGTGGAACACTCAAAAAGATCCACAAAACAGCAAAAGGAAGTTCTAAAGTATGTGAAAACGATGCATATTGTAGCTGCAGTCTTTGATGAAGCAAGGAAAGCATGGTAAGAATAAAATGGTAAAATTTCTAGCAAAACAAGATGGGGAACTATAGAGATGCCATCTGAAAGTTTATTAAAACAAAGAAGAGCTCTTCAAGGAACAGTGATAACCGAAGATCTTGAAGTAGTTAAAATGTACACTACACTGTACATGACGATAATTTCTAGGTTCACCTGCAGAACTCTGAAGACGCTACAGCTAATCATTTCTGCAATCACAGTATCTGAATCAGACTAAGCACTTTTGTCAGACATTCCTCAACTTACAGCCAAGACAGTTGCTCAAAAACAGTTGATTTTAAGTGGCTCTCCACTCACAAGTCAGGGAAGTACAAGAGAAGGACTTAATTGATAGATGAAAAGAATTTTGCTGCAAACCTCTTAGATCCAAGATTCAAAGGTAGTAGTGTTAGTGATGCTAGCATTGTTACAATATTTGACTGGGTTATTAAACAAGCAGCACACTTCAGACTATGGAAAAGTACTTTCAAATGTTATAGAAAACAGAACGTATTGAGGTATTTTGTCCAAGAGTGTAATCAGGGAATCGGTCACACATACTGCTCCTACAACATAGTGGCAAGGCCTTTGTACAACACAACCTCTGACTCCTCTTAGCTTCTTGTCTGCTTCAGAATACTCAAATTTCTGTATCATGTGAAAATTTATGCTTTTATAAATATACACAGAAGGTACTGCTATGTGCTAGCTAAACTGCATATAATATATTTCTCATTCTTAAAGAATGAAAGTTTAGTTTTGATAAGTAACTATAGCAAATATTTTTATTTTTCCCTTAATTTGTGTCCCCCTTCCCCCTAAGAACAGAAAAAAAACCTCTTTTTCCTTGCCTCCTTCTAAGTTTTCAGAAACGTTATATCTCTAGTTATTACTCAGATTTGCTCACTGTATGTACTCAGAGTGTTTTATCTAAAATTCATTACTGTTAGCAGTGAAAATTAATTGAGATATTGGGAGAGCGAGCAGGATTTTATGGCTCATACACCAACACGAATATTCTATATTTAGAATTTGGTTATTACTAGGAGAAAAGGCAAGAGACAGGAAGTACACTGACTTTCATATTCCAGGTTGGGTTTTCAGTCGTGGGCAGCAAGAACTTGCATACTGAGAAAGTATGAAAGAAATTATTTACTTAAATTTGCCAGCTAGCAATGCCATTTTTACGATCATGTTAACAGTACATCCAATTTGGCCTACTCATTTCTTTTGAGTGAGTATCAGATTCCATTTTTGGTAGCAGGATGCAAGCTGAACAACTGATTCTTGCCATCAAAGAGTGATTATCTTCCTAAAAGCATTACTTACCATTCTGGTCGGGTAACCTCTACATCAATAACTGTACCAGGGGGTGGATTCTGAAGTCTTCCACCAGCCTGTGCAAAGAACCTAGTATTCACTCGTTTCTTCACCACTATCACTGTAAGTCTTGGGCTAGAAAAAGATTACATGAGCAACATAAGAGCAATTTTTTGAAACTTCAATTTAGAGAAATTTCCCATTAAAATTCTTTAAAATAAATTTTGGAAACTACATCTTTACTGATTAATTAGAAACCAGACTTCTAAATAAACTATAATATGCTGGTTTTAGTACTTTATGCCTCCATTTAATATATTGCTTCTATTCAGGTATTTCAGCATAATTCATTACCATGGTACCTAATTAACTTTTGCACTTGCATAATTGCAAACACCTGAGACCATAAGAGCAGAAGTTTTCCCTACAACAATACTTATACTATACAAGGTTTCTTCTCTTCCTCTCCTTTATTTTAGGTGTACTCAACATGGCACACATCTATTAGCAAATACACTAAAAATATATGCAGAAAAAAATATTGCCAGATGCTAAACAGAGAAAATAATTAAGTATTTCCATCACCACTAGCAGTAACTGGTCTCTTTTTGTTTAGCATACTGTTTTGTTCCAGTGACAGTTTCAATACTTGGTTGTACCAGCATTGACAGATTTTAGAGCTAATTTAAGGCTATTCCCAAACTACTGAAGATGGAGGACCATGAAAATGCAAATAAAGGATGATTAACCCAGAATTCACATGTGGTCATGATGAGGTGTGACCAGATAGTTCAAAGGGAAAAATCATAATTTATTTGTACATCGAGGATGTAACATCACAAACATCAAAAGGAGTAATGATATCCTTACAGAATTATCCAATCACATCACATCAACATTAGGTATGCTCTTTGTAAAAGAATACCCAATATAATAAAAACTCAATGAGTAGGAAAGAAGTTGTTTGGTCACTTACTAGATGATCTGATGCAAGTGCACACTAGTGTAAAGAAGAGGTATGCAATCTTTTAGCAGTCACTGATTTTCTGAAGCACTGTTTTATATCACTACAACCTTTCATTGCATCACTGCATGCATCATAAGAGACTTACTTGTAATCTTTACCAACAGATTTCAAGCAATCCAAAAACTGGGGTACTTCATAGTTAACCAAGGTTTTTAGCTGACCATCTCCTACACCATCACGATACACGATAATGCGAGACGGCATATGATTATTGCAGCTGAACCAGGATCTTAAAGCAGCTTTAAGAAAGGCAAATTAAAAGTTATGCAACTATAATGGGAATGTCTTTCAGAAGTTAAAATTCAGAATGGGTCTGTATTACTCAATGAATGGTAAAAAATTGTGAAGCCTTGAAAAATCCACTTCTCTGAGAAACATTAGTAAGTTGATCTAAGCCCCAGTGTACACATTGCTAAGCTGATGGGACAATTCCTCCATCATCCTAACTATTGCCTCTCAAGGGGGTGGATTTACTACAATAGAAAAAAACTCCTTCTATTGCTGTATTAGGTATTACAGCAGCATAACTGCAATGGCACAGGTGTGCCACTGTGGTGCTTGTAGTGCAGATATATACCTTAAGTCCCTGTTGATTCCAGATCAGGTTGCCGGCAACTACACAGACAAGTGGATGAGTTTTAATCACCCATCCACCCAACCAAAAAAACCTTGTTTGCCTGTGGACCAATATATTACTAAAAGCATTTAAATATCACTTAAAGTTCCAATCAGAGTAAAATGAGGGGGAGGGATAACAGTGGTTTGAGCATTGGCCTGCTAAACCCAGGGTTGTGAGTTCAATCCTTGAGGGGGCCACTTAGGGATCTGGGGAAAAAATTGGTCCTGCTAGTGAAGGCAGGGGGCTGGACTCAATGACTTTTCAAGGTCCCTTCCAGTTCTAGGAGATTGGTATATCCCCAATTATTTAATTTTTAATTTAATTTAATGTTAGAAAAGCATCTTCTTATTCCATTCTAGTCCATTGTGGTGGACTTCGCTGTTTGTAATATTCAATCTAAAAAGAACTGTGGGGACAATGAAGATTTTGCAATACTGTTCAGCCAAACTCTGCATATATCAGACTCCCAAAAATAATCTGCAGGACGAGTTTCTTAACAGTGATGTGCCTGGAAAATGCATTAGAAACCTGTTTACCTCAAGCAGAATTAAACATTGATACATTTAAAATCAGGTTTTATCAAAAAAGTATTTAAAGAGGGATGCATGCAGTTGACAGACAATTAAAATGACAAGGTAGGTAAGGAAATGTCTTTTATTGGACCGTCTTCTTCTCTGAAGAAGAAATCTGTATAAGCTCAAAGACTTGTCTCTCTCTTATCAACAGAACTTGGTCTAATAAAAGATTCTCTCTCTCTCTCCACACGCACACACACACACACACACACACACACACCCCTCCTGGGACCAACCTGGTTACAACAACACTGCATATAACAATTGAACTATCAGTTAGGATCATGCAAATTAGAAGAAGCTACATAAACAATCTGATAATTGTCAGTGATAATTATATATAAACTTCTAATCTATCTTTACATCTTCAAATGTAATTTGATGTTTTACCTCAATGCAACACAAAGTCTGTTCTTTGGGGGAGGGGGGGAAAGGAACAACAGCCTATCTTCTGTTGAAAATGTTACCTTGCCAAGCAGACCTTGAGTCCATCCACAAGGTTCCTTGCTGCGATCTTGGAAAGACACAGCGGGGAGAACCACCTGTTCCGAGGAGAAAAAATCAAGGAAAGCATCAAAGTAACCTATTAAGTTTCTAAATTGATTGAGATTGGTAACAAACTAATTAATTTTGGCAAGTTATGTGATTCTATAGAGGTCAAACAGCCAAAATGTGAATAATCACACTAACGGCAATTTGAGTGACCTATGACACATACATGGTCCTCCACTAAACGACACTTGGAGCAGACATGTACCTTGGGCCCAACTTAAGATTCCTCTTACAGATCCAATTGAATGTGAGGCTACATAAAAGGACCACAGCCCAGTCTCCCTCAGTTAGTTTAGGATATTCAAAATAGCTAACGACTCCTGAGAAGCAGGAAAGAGAATTATAGATCTGCAGAGGTAAAGTAATTTGAGACTGCTAGTTTACAGATAAGCCTTTCTTTCTACGTCAAGACAGTATCCACTGTTGGAAGACTAACTAGAAAGCTACCACCCTCCTGGAGAAAATAATAGAGTATTCTTCAGTCTATCAGTCTGTTTAAACTTAGGCCAGAGATATGAGAATGGAGTACACTATCTTGCTTTCACCTTCCTGACTTTCAAGACTGACCAGCAATTGATCAGATCATATAGGATACGCAAGATGCATCACAATAAAAAAAAAAAAGATGGACTTCTTTGGTTGAGCTACAGATGAGATTATATTGAAGAGATTATGTATTCCTTGTGGAATGCTGGCATTGATAAGCAATCTATATGGATAAGAGGGCAGACATTAAGATAAATGAACAAAGGACTGGGCTGCCATTTACAGCCTTGTCAACTGAAACATCTAGGATTCACCAAGAAACATTACATGGCAAGCCCAACATACACCGTTTTTAAGAGTGCATTCAGGAGTTCACAGACACTGAAGCCTAAGCTTTTTTAACTTCTTTCCCCCACCACAAGTGGTATTTTGAGAGATTTCTCTAATGGTAGCGGGCTATCTTTCCATTTCCCATATTCAAAAGCTATCATCTTTGCATCTTCATTGTATCGTCTGCAAACACGCAAAGGCAAGTCTTGTCAACTTATCTATTCATGCCAACCCAAATAAATCACGATAATAGATTCTACCACACAGCAGCGGTTATCCAAATTATGGGGAAGGCCCCTCCCAAGGAAGGCACAGGAATGTGGCAAGGGCAGGCATGAGATTTTTTTTTTAATTATTAATAATATTATAATTATTATTATTATAAGAGCCCTTGTTGTCAGCCCCAGGTAGCTGAGGCTCATGACAGAAGGGCTGTGCCAGAGGCCCCCGCTACCCAGGCTTTCCTCTCTTTCTCTTCCTCCCCCATCCCCCAATCTCTCACTGGGATGGCGGCAGGACTCTGACTGTCACCTCCACGGTGCCAGCAGCAGCACAGAAGTAAAGGTGGCCATGGGACGCTAAGTCTGCTCGTGAAAAGTGATATTGACAAATATCACTTTTCACATTGCCTCCCTTCTATGCTGCTGATGGTGCAGTGATGCCTTCAGAGCTGGTCACCTGGGCAGCAGCCACTGCTCTCCACTCTGCATTCAGAGCTGGGCAGTAGTATATCTAACTTGAGAGCGGAGTAAACTGCTACAGAGACAAATAAAGGGGACCCCATCCAAGTGTGAGTGACTGACAGTTATTTACATTTAGAATAAAATACAGTAGGCAGAGAACAGGTGAGGCAAACAGCATACATGTCCCTGAACTCAAGCCAGTGTTACATGCTTTTTTAAAGTAATATTTACACAGCAGTGAACCTGAGAATTAGGAAATTCTCTCTACTGGTCAGCTATTCCCTTATTCCTGAAAAGTCTGGAAAAATATGTACAGCTACTTAATAGTAAGCTAATCAGGAGCTGCTGCCTACACAGTGTTCGTGAAAACATATAGTATGAAGTTAAACCAACATAGACAAAAAGTTACTTTTAAAATGGCTGTTCATCACATTAGGCTTCTTCTTCAAGACTACAAATCTGTCAAGTTCTTTAAGTTTATACGGAATGCTAAAAAGTATCTTACCGTGTCATCCCCTGATTCAGGCTAGCAACAAATCCTGCAATTGATCGCCGCCCAGCTGTAGTGTCATGATAACAGTCAATTCCCACAATCATAACTTGTTTCAACTTTAAGAAAATAGTGCACAGTATATTACAAAGAGTGCAACAACATGCCAAAAACAAACATTTATCATATCTGCACTAAAGTATTATACACAAAGCACCAACTTCAAAAATAATCACGGCTTTTTCACGGTTCAGGATACTGTTTACTTCCAAAATGTCTGGTGTGTTTTTTTTTAATGACTATGTTTTTATGGAGTGCCTACTGAAAGTATCTGTGCTGACAGCCAGAAGCCTACATTTTACAACTGAACTATCCATTGCCTCCAACTGTATCCTCAATTAAAAGTTCTATCAGCTGCTTATTTCCTCAAGTTTACCCATGTTGGCATTTTCTTTTTGGAAGCAAGTTATTTTGAGTAGGATACACTGCAGGTAACCAACTGAAATTTAGAAGAAGTAAATCAGCCATCTGTTGCATTTCTGAACACTTATTTAAATTTTTAAAAGTTGTACCAAACAAGTTAAGAAAGTATTCTAATATTTTCTCTCAATGTGATCAGAGTTCAGAGGAAGAAAAAAAAGACTCAACTGACACAAGATTAATGAAACAAAGCCAGCTACTTACTGGGATTTCAACACTCCAGAGCTCTCCACCCATCTTGCAGTTCATTTGTAAAGCAATTTTCGTTGCTATAGCCATTACAGTTTGTGGCTTGCTTAGAGTGCGAGCTATCACACACTGACTTGGAGTTGGGCAATCAGTACATAAGTATTTCTTGATAGCATCATACTTATCTTTACGATTACTGGATAGAAGGCAAACTACCTTAAAAATTAAAATGAAAAGTTTTTAAAAAAACAAACTACAGCAGAACAGCAGAATCAAAATTTATTATTTATTTGAAAGATCCGTTGCGCTGGAAAGGGAGCTATAGCAGTGTACTGTAAACAGAAAAATCCCAAGTGTTTTCTGTGAAGTATTTAGACAGTTTGAGTGCTTACGTTCTGCTGCCTAAAACTAATGGGTGCTCAACAATTCTATATTTAAGCACTGACACGATCTAAATATAGAAGTTTCTACACATGCCTGGCCTCATAAGTATCACCTGACACTTGGGAGGTTAGTCACATAACTCCATAAGTATAAATCCACAGAGCTAATTTCATTATTAGGATATTAATGCAATACATAGCCAAAAGGTAGAGATTAACACACTTTGAAATTATGGAATTAGCATACATACTATCTGTGTCTCAGAAGTAACCTTTTGTTGCAAGACCCTCAAATAAGCTTCTGTTCTATCATCTACTTCAATCCTAAAAAGGGGAATAAGAAAATAAGTGATATGGCTGTAGCTAAAGTTATAGTAGCTGGTGAAGCAGCAAGAACATAAGCTACCCATGCATCAACAGAAATTAAGTACAAGGTAGTTACATTTACATCTGTTAGCCAAGTTACTATATTCACACTGTACTAAGGTGTTCATTCTACCACTTCAACATTAAAAGGAAATGTTTCTGAACCAGAGTTTCTCATAAGAATGAAGGAAAATCAAGATTAAAAGAGTCATGAGCTTGACTAAAGGAGACTTTGGTCATACTTTTAAGTTGACTTCGGAAAGGATGATGATACAGTAATTCCTCGCTTAACGTTGTAGTTATGTTCTTGAAAAAAATGTGACTTTAAGCAAAATAATGTTAAGTGAATTCAATTTCCCCATAAGAATTAATGTAAATAGGGGCGGGGGTTAGATTCCATGTAAATTTTTTTTTTTTTGCCAGACAAGAGACATTATATATGTATACAGTATAAGTTTTAAACAAGTTCTAATCAGAGGATTGTCTGGGGACCTGCTCATGAGCTCCCTGGAGCTTCTCCTAAAGCACCATGTTGATATCAGGTGGGGATATTTCCCAGGGAATGCCTTGCTGCTAAATGATGAACTAGCACTCAGCTGAGCCCTCAAGGGTTAAACACGTTGTTGTTAATGTAGCCTCACACTCCTACAAGCAGCACAGAGTGAGGCAAGAGACAAACAGATGCATGGCAAGGGCTGCAAACACTTCCCTGCAGAAACTGAACGTGATGATGAACCCACACATCCCGCTGGAGTGCACCACTCCCTCCTCCAGACAGCGCATGCACGGCTGCGCCAGGCATAACTTTCCAAGTGCCAGGGGGTGCTCAACCCTAGGTCCGCCCCCACTTTACCCCCCAACTCTAACCCCCCAGCCTCCTAAACACCGTGAAATAGCTGACTGCTGCAGGCGGGAGGCATGGGGAAGGAGGGGGGAGTTGCAGATCCATGGGCAGGTGGCACTGGGGGCGGTGGAGTGGAGCTCATAGGGGGGCTGCCAGCCCACCTTGGTTCCAAGCCCCCACACTCGCTAGCAGGTGGCAGCCAAACAACATTATAAGCAGACATTGTGCAACTTTAAATGAGTATGTTCTCTAATAGATCAGCAACATAACAACGAAACAATGTTAACCAGGATGATAAATGAGGAGTTACTGTACACTTGAATTTATGCTGCTGCTGTTTCTATTAGAAGCAGCTCCACCAATTAGGATAGTTAAACTTTCTACGTCCAGCATAATCTTCCAATCAGCAGCACCTTCTCTAATCCTCAGTTAAAAACTTCCAGGGACTGAAACAGTAGCTCCAAAACTTAATCTTTTTACTAAGTAATTAACCATCTGAAATTGAAATCTCTGGAGCACTTCATAAAAACTGATTTATAAACTTTTTTAATTGTTATAGTAACATGTAATATTAGAATTCCTTCCTCATTTAACACATGATTATTGAAAAATTCAAAGAACTGTAAGAGTTTCTGAGTAAGTTATTTATCACATTTCTACAGTACTTACATTATTGCCTTGTTCATTTGGATGCCCATGGCTGGTGTGACTTTAAATAGATTTTGAACTAATGCATTGGCAGCATCATAATTGCGCCGTGTGTATATTAATAACCAGTTATCCAGTGGTTTTACACTAATTAAGGGAGCTCCCCTAGTTTCTTTTGACCAGTCTGCAAATTGAGGATTGTAGTCAAACTAGAAATGAAAAAGGATTAAATTAAGTCCTGCTGGAGCATAATTAACTTGCACAAAAATCTATACTTCATATACTCCAGAATATATCAACATCATTAGCCTTAGCAGTTCCAGCTGATCAAAACTGAGAATTTAAAAGAGTTTCCCATTAAACAAATGTTTTAAAAAAATCAGTTTCAGAAATTCCTAATTTTTGAATTCTGAAATTGTTTTGAATTTTTACATTTTAATATTTACATTATTTAATGACATCAGTAAGTAGTAGAGAATAATATAACAAAATATCCTATTTTTAAAATCTAATATTAGAGTCAGATGCTACTTAGTACTGATTGAAACATCTTCTCTTTTCTAGATTAAAGTCTTCTGTTTGTGCAGTAACGAAAATGTGACAATTTGATCTAGAAAAAGATAAGATATTTCAATCAGTAATAAGCAACAGCTGAAATAAAATTTAACTACGTCATAACATGTCGGTAGCAGTGTATAACACACACTACTGTTCTGTTCATTCCCTTTGCAGCATCTGGAACTGGCCACTGTCTGAAGACAGGATACTGGGTTAGACGGACTCAGTCTGTCTGACCCAGTATGGCCATTCTTCTGGCCTGAATTGAGACCGGGAATGGCTGGCTCACTACAAAAGCAACTTTCCCTCTTGGTATTGACACCTCATCATCAATTATTGGGAGTGGACCACAATCACCCTGATTGAATTGGCCGTCAACACTGGTTCTCCATTTGTAAGGTAACTCCCTTCTCTTCTGTTGTCTTTAAGGTGCCACCGGACTTCTCGCTGTTTTTGTTGATACAGACAAACACAGCTACCCAGATACATAAATAGATAGTGAGTCTGGTTTACAATGAACTTGATAAACCTCCTGTGACCTTGGAAAAATCAAGATGTGAAAATACGTGTCGCTCAAGGCAAGGGCGGCATACCAGTCCCCATATCCAGGGAGGGGAGGATCGAGGTCAGGGAGACCATGTGGAACATCAGCTTTTTGGAGGTAGCCGCTGAGACGGCGCAGGTCTAAAATAGGTCAGACATCGCCCTTGGCCTTTGGAAATAGCATGAATAAAACCCTTTTCTTCTTAAGTCCTGTGGAACGTCCTTCACAGCTCCCTTTGGAGAAGGGCTTACACCTCTTGGGCCAGAAGTTGCTTGTGAGAAGGGTTCCTGAAGAGAGAGGGGTGGGAAGGGAGGGCATGTGGAAAAACTGAAGCATATAATTCCTTTCCACAGTGTTCAGCATCAGCAGTCTGTGGCGATATGAGACCATGTCATGCTGAAGTGGGACAGGCAGTCGAAAACAAAAGGGAGACAATCTGGTGGCACAGGAAAAGACAGTTACCTTTTCCGTAACTGGTGTTCTTTGACATGTGTTGCTTACGTCCATTCCACAATAGGTGTGCGTGTTCGCCACGTGTAGCAGTGCCAGAAGTTTTTCCCAAGCAGTACCCATAGGGCAGTGCCCCTAGTGACCCCTGGAGTGGTGCCTTTATGGCGCGGTATAAGGGGCGCTCCCCCACCCTCAGTTCCTTCTTGCCAGACAATTCCAAGAGAGGGGAAGGAGAGCAGGATGTGGAATGGACATGAGCAACACATCTCGAAAAACACCAGTTATAGAAAAGGTAACAGTCTTTTTTTCTTTGAGTGATTGCTGATGTGCATCCCACAATAGATGATTCCAAGCTGTATCTGTGGGAGATGGGTAGGAGTGCATAGACTCTTGGGATGGAATACAGCCCTGCCAAACCCGGCGTCCTCCCTGGTTTGGGAGACGATCGCATAATGCGAGGTGAACGTGTGAACCGAAGACCATGTGGCAGCTCTACAGATGTCCTGAATGGGAACAAGGGCTAAAAAGGCAGCTGACAAGGCTTGCATCCTAGTCGAGTGTGCCCTCACAATTGGTGGTGGTGAGACTACCGCCAGATCGTAACAGGTATGAATACACGAGGTGATCCAACTGGAGAGCCGCTGAGTGGAGACTGGTCAACCCCTCAAGCATTCATCCGAGGCAATGAACAGTTGCAAGGACTTCCTGAACGGCTTAGTACATTCCAGGTAAGAAGCCAGAGCCTATCTCACATCCAGCATGTGGAGGCAGCGTTCCTCACTGGATGCAAGGGGCTTGGGACAGAGCACCAGCAGAAAGATGTCCTGACCCATGTGGTAGGTGGAGACCACCTTGGGAAGGAACGAAGGATGCAGTCAGAGCTGGACCTTATCCTTTTGGAAAACTGTATATGGCGGCTCGGAGGTCAGAGCCCTGAGCTCCGAGACCCATCTAGCTGATGTGATTGCCACCAGGAAGGCTAACTTCCATGAAAGATGTGACCAGGAGCATGTGGCTAGCGGCTCAAACAAGGGACCTGTCAATGGGCCAGCACCAAGTTCAGGTCCCACTGCGGGACAGGGGACCTAACATAAGGGAAAAGCCAATCCAATCCCTTGAGGAACCAGCTGGTCATAGCATGGGAGAATACTGTGTGGCCCTTCACCAGTGGGTGAAAGGCTGATAGGGCCACCAACTGCACCCTGATGGACAAGGGCGCTAGGCCCTGGGCTCTAAGATGAAGGAGGTACTACTAACTATGAACGAGCAAGAATTCAAGAAGAAAGCTGTATCCAAGTTGGAGAAAGCGTTCGATGCACCTTCAACTGGTGGCAGGAAGGAACTGAGGGTGGGAGGAGCACGCAGCGCCCCTTATACCACACCACAGAGGCACCACTCCAGGGTCGCTGGGGTGCTCCCCTACGGTACTGCTAGGGGAAAAACTTCCAGCACTGGTGCATGTGGCAAGCACGCACACCTATTGTGGAATGGACATGAGAAATCACTCAAAAAAGAACTGGTATAACACCCTTGGGTTTCCCATCAAAAGTTCTCTTTGGCTACTCCCACACTCCCCCCTCCCAAGTATTTAGGAGGGCCAGGTAGGGATGCTTAGGTGGATGAGGGCAGCTGCCTGCATCTAAAACTCCTGCTTCATTTCTTTTGCAGGTCCTAATGGGCGGTGGAAGCTGAGAGAATGGGGTGGAATGCTGAGGCCTGAAGTGCTTCCTCCAAGGTGCCTGGGCATACAGATGTAGTCTTTCAGGCCAGGGAGATCTGCTTCCGTTTGCTCTGAGAAGAGCAAAGCACCTTCAAAACAGAAGGTCCTGAATGGAGTGCTGGACCTCCATTGCTAGTCCTGAGGACTGGAGCCAAAACCATCTGCACATGATCACCACAGAAACCATGGATCTAACCACCGAGTCCAGGGCAGTCTGCAGGGAAGCCCTGGCTACAGATTTCCCCTCCTCTACCAGAGTACAGAACTCCTGCTTCTTGAATTTTAACATTAAGTTCCAGATGTTGAAGTTGTACCTCTACAGCAATGCCTGCTGGCTGGAGATGTGGAGCTATAGACCCCCAGTAGAATAAGACCCTTCTACTGAAAAGTCTGAGTCTTTCCCCTTGGGGGTCACTGCTTGCTGCCCTTGTCTGTCCCTCTCATTGGCTGCCAAGACTACTAGGAACCCAGGAGTAGGGTGGGAGTACAAGTACTCAGGCCCTTGAGCAGGAACAAAATACTTCTTTTCAGCACTCCTTGAGGTGGAATGATGGGGTTTGCCACAGGGCTTTAACCGGTCCCATGATGGCCACATTGAGAGGGAGAGCCACCTTCAATGGGGCCACCGCAGTCAAAATATCAACCAGGCTGTAGGAAGACTAACTACTTCCACTTCCACTTTGAGATTAGAGGCCACAAGGAGCTGTCAAAAAGAGTAAGCTTTGAAGTAGTCATGTGGAGGCGACACTGCCTCATGGGGGGGAAGAGGAAGGAGACCTGCACCAGCAGAGGGTCATCCTCTTCTTCTGCACCACTCCGGTCCCAAGGTTCTAGGTCCTGATAATTGGTACCAGGCTTGGTATCGGAATATGGGTCGGGTGCTGCTCGATAGGATAGAGGTGCTCTCCTCTCCGAGACCACAGAGTATGAGTGCCTGGATGGGGGCCCCTGCAGCGGAGAGAAAACCCCACAGGTTCCAAAAAGGCCACTGCATCTGCATAGGCCAGTGCCCACTGTGCTAAGCACTTGGGGGTACCCCTGCACCCAGACCCACACTCAGACAGGACTGACTAGCAGGGTACTGGGATCCGGGGATATGAGTGCACTTCCAAGTCAGACAACAAGCCTTCCTCTGGGGACAGCATGGAGAGGGGTTCCAGGGAATGATGCCAAGACATTGGAGACCTGCATCAAGGCCATCAGGGATGGTTTCCCTCTAGATGATACTGAGCGGCCTTGTACCAAACAGGAGCTCAGGGCAACATGGTCCCTTCAGCTCACCAACATTGCCAACTCTTACACTTCCAGCAATGGCAGTACCAAAAGTCCAGCAAGTCCCTGGCTGTAATGAATGCTTCTGGAGTAGACAGTACTGCAGTCTTGCTGGTGTCCATTGTCCTCCAGCACCAAAAGTTGATCCAGGACCAGACTCAATGGACCTGCATACAGGAAGGAGTCAATGGTGCCTCCCTCAGAGTGGGGGCAGAGGAGTGGCCAGAATTAAGTTGCACTCCGCTGTGCTCCCCATGCTTGGCTTTCTTCACAGCCAGTTAGTACTCGCCCTCAGCCAACTGCTTCTTATGTTTTTTTTCCTTTGGCACTGGTCACGGGGAATGGTGTCAACAGATTCTCACAGCAGGAGGAGCACTCCACACTGATGCCGAGGTACTGGGTGCAGGATCCGACTGGTTCTGCTCTGAGGAGGGTCGGAGAACTGCCTCCATTAGGAGAGATTTTAACTTGGCCTCCTTGTTCTTCGTATATGGGGCCTAAATTGCTGGCAGCGATACCTGATACGAGTCTTTCCCAGGCACTTCAGACAACTGGAGTGTGGACTGCTCACAGACTTGCCACAGTAGGCACAGGGCTAAAAGCACAGAGATCAAGGCACGCCCCGGCACCGGGAGTGAACTTAAACTCAATTAACACAGCAAGAAGCACCAACTACATACAACAAAGTTCACAACTGTCCAGACTAGAAATAAAGAGCTAGGATAAAATGAACAAAGGGAAGGCAGCAAACTAAGACCACAAAGAAGAGAGAGTTATCCATCGAGGACAGCTTGCCGAAGCAAGAGAAGCAGTTCCAGTGTCAGTCACAGGTGGTAAGAAGAAACAGAAAGGATACAGAGACAGACGGACCCCTTATACCTGTGCATGAGCACACCCCTCCAAAAGGTGCTAGAGCTGACCCAACAAATACCACTGAATGAAAAATTTCCAGCAACTCTGCTCATGGTATGCACACACCTAATGTGGAATGGACATGTGCAAGCACTCAAAGAAGAATACCTGGCTAGGTGGTTTACTGCCTAGCAGGATCTGGTAGTTATAAACAGAAGAACATAAGAACGACCATACTGGGTCAGACCAAAGGTCCATAAAGTCCAGTATCCTGTCCTCTGACAGCTTCCAATGGCAGGTGCCCCAAAGGGAATGAACAGACAGGTTATCATGAAGTGATCCATGCCCTGTCACTCAATCACAGCTTCTGGCAAACAGAGGCTGGGGACACCATGTTCAAAGTTATAGTGGATCACAAATGCAATATGAAACAACAGTGTGATGCAGCTGCAAAAAAGGCTAATATTCTATGGTGTATTAACCAGAAAGTTGTATATACAAGACACAGGAGCTAACTGTCTCACTCAACTCAGCACCAGTAAGGCCTGTGCCTATTCTGGGAGCCACTTCTTTCCTAAAGTCTGAACAAATTGGAGAAAGTCCAGAGGAAAGCAACAAACATGAAAGGAGGTTTAAAAAACAGATCTAGGTTTAACCAGACCAGAGGACAGGTTAAAAAACTGTGCTTGTTTAGTCTTGAGAAAAGACGACGACTGGGGTGGGGGACAGACTCAATAACAGTCTTTATATATGCTAAGGGCTGTTATAAAGAGGACTGTGTTCAATTGTTCTCCACGTCCACTGAATGTAAGACAAGTACTAATGGACTTAATCTTCAGCAAAAGAGATTTAGGTTATATATCAGGAAAACTATCCTTATAGTTAGAAAATTTAAGCACTGGAATAGCACCACTCACTGGGGGTGGAAGTTTTTTGTCGGCAGGAGAGCCAACAAACAGTGGCTACACTGTCCTACTTTTAGCAACATAGCTGTGTTGCTAAAAGCTGTGTAGTGTAGACAAGTTTACTCTGTGCATTTGAAAATACACTGGTCAACTTTTCCCTTGCTAATGAGGCTCTTTTATATAACTGAGCAAAAAAGACCTCACGAGGTTTTTAGCGGAACTTTTAAAAAGTTTTAGGACTGCTATTTAGAGGGTGCTCTCTAAAAAATCAAATTTCTTGATGTTTCTTTAAAAAATGTTGAACAGACACAGAGTTCCCTTTTAAAAAAAAACATCTATTTTGTTCAAAGATGTTTAATTTATTTAAATAACTTATTTACCACTTTTCCCGCTTGATGAATTTTTTCTGCTTGGACAACTCTTCCCGTAAAGGACAGTAAATTGGAATCAAAACTCAAACCCCAGTCACGAAGTTCCTTCTGAACATTATCATCCCTGTTAAAATTTAAAAACAAATAATAAAACCATTAATCACTTAGCATCTAGTGAGAGTCAGGATTTCTGGCTAAATTGTAATGTATTTTGTACTTGAAGGGAAAGATTTTTCCAGGATCAAAGTGACAACATTCTCCAGTAAAAGTTGACAGGAGCTTTAAAAAAGTCCACTGATTCATTACCAAAAAGAAAACAACCTTAATAAAAGCAAAACCCTTCATTCCCGAAGAACCAGAAGTTTTGAAGTAACTTACCTGTGAATGTAGTCAATGAGTCTTCCAACTTCATGCTGTCTTTGCTCAGGTGTCAGTCTTGTATGAACAGCCAAGTCTTTCATTACACTAAAATCGCTACGCATTTTATCAGTCAATCCTAAAATTAGCAAAATCCTTTTAATGGAGGTTGGTCTTCAGTTTATTTTGAACATAGACCCACAGAAAGCTCAATAAAATACTTAGCAAGGAGACAGCTATTACTGCATTTTCTAGAAAACTGGAGTTATGCTGTATACTTAGTGGCACATATGAAAAAGCATGGGGAATACATTAATTTTTTGCAGTAAGTTACCTGCCACCAAGAATCTAAAAACATCATTTGGATCCACACATCTGTTTCAGACCACAGTTCATGCCAATGCATAAAAGACTGCACTATGCCACCTAAACCACAAATCTAAACATTTTCTTTTTTTTCTTATTCTTTCTTTAAAAAAAAAAAAAAAAAAAGAAGAAGAAGTGCAGAGGGGGCAAGATTTTCTACATAGCACTGGAGAAGTCACCACCTTCAATGAATCACATGGGAAGTTTAAAAGAAACATTGTTAACTTTTTAACTGCCACTACTCCAACTGGTACGGGAAAGAAGTGGTGTTCTTTCTGGCTTCAAAATCAGAAAGGAAGATTTTAAACTGAAATTTAAATAATGTTGATGTGCAACTAGGAACAGTATGTAGCTCACACATAATGAGCTCTGAGGTGTTAACAAGAGGAAAGTAAAAAGAAAGCAGCAGTGACAAAAAGCAAACATGATTTTAATACACAAGCTAGATTCATCAAACAAGATGATGTTAGCCTAAAGAGTCACTGACGATAACTGTGCTTAATGTATTCCTCTTCTGTCCAATTATATTTCGGAAAGGCTAGAGTTATTGAAAGAAGGGGAAAATATGTGTTTAAGGAGGAAGTCTTAACTACAGAGGGGCACAAATGTTTTAATTTTGTGGAATTAAGGAATTACACACTACTGTAAATGTTTAGCTAAATTTTAGAGACGCAAAGTGGATGAGGTAATATCTTTTATTGGACCAATTTCTATTGCTGATAGAGAAACTTCTCAGATTACACAGACCTGCAGAAGAGATCTGTGTAAGCTCAAAAGTTTGTCTCTTTGCCCAACGTAAATCAGTCCAATAAAAAAATATTACTTCACACACCTGGACTCTGATATCCTAGGACTGACAGCAACAATGCATAACAACTAAAATTTAACACACAAACCTCTCAGTAGTATACTTACATGTTTCATTACCAAACTGATGTTTATAACCATGAATATTCCTGGCTAATTCATCAAAAAGTCGTCATCAATTCGTCACACAGTCGCAGGAGAAAGATATATTTTAAATACAATTCGCATGGCGGGTACTTCTGTATAGAGAAGCTATTAATATAATACCTGTGAGGTAGCACAGTTCAGGAATGAGTACTGCAGGTCCTGGCATTCCTGGCCCTCTCCTCCTCTTAGGCTGACTGACCAAAACTGGTTGATTTAAGTCAGTGATTTCTTGGTTATATTGCTGTGTAGAAATTACATAGTACACTTTAGTCATTGAAGCACTTGATGTCTAGGAGACTAATGAACATCTCTCCTCTTGCAAAACATTCAACCGTTAACAAGTAGAGATACCAGTATCTTCAGAGAGACCTGAGTGGCTTGTTTCAAAATTAACATTTTCTCCATAAAGTTACTGACAGGGTCAGCTGTGTAGTCCATATATTAAGGAGCAAGCCACATTTGGAAACACGTCACCTAGTGGTACTGTGTATTAAATGCATAGACCGAGCACTTTTTCCAGAGCCGTGAAATTGACAAGAAAGCTGGGCAGCTAGAGCCCAGCTTCACCAGCGGGGAGGCTCCCCTCTCCCAGCTGGTCAATTGCCCATCCCCACCCAGCTTGGAGACACGCAGCCCAGAGGGGCAGCTCAGCTCCCAGCAGAGATGTGTACTGAGTGCCCTGGCTCTCAGACCCCTAACACTGCCACTTTTCAGTGGGTGGAAATGTTCATGGTGAGGATGTGCACCACCAACTCAGGAGGGTAGTGTGGATATAAACCATTGCAGCAATTACTGTGGTGGCAGTAAATCAGCCTAACATAGGTCGACTTAGGGCAGTATGTACACATGCCCTAAGAGTTTTGTCCTGTCAGAAGTGTGTGATGGTTAGCCTTGATTAGTGCAAGGCTTAGGAAAGAAAACAGAGATGGATCACTTGATTCAGGTGAAAGTCCAACAACTTTTGGCAAAAATAGTGGCTGTGTCACTTTGTCACTTTGAAATACCAAATACAGCAGAACCTCAGAGTTACGAACACTAGAGTTACAAACTGACCAGTCAACCACAGACCTCCTTTGGAACTGGAAGAATGCAATCAGGCATCAGCAAAGACAAGGCATGGTAAAGTTTCAAAGCTGTATTAAATCAATGTTCAGTTGTAAACTTTTGAAAGAACCATGTTTTGTTCAATTACAAACATTTCAAAATTACGAACAACCTCCATTCCCAAGGTTTTCATAACTCTGAGGTTCTACTGTATGGTGGAAGCATCCCGAGCGCATGATTTTTTCCTACTAGTTGAGATGAAATTACAGCTACTAGACAGGCAGTCTTCATAGGCAGAGAGCAGATTGCTAGAGGTTCAAAGAGGAGCCCTATCAAGCTTCTTAAAATCACACTAAGATCGCAGAAGGGTAAGGTCTTTGTTTGGAGGAAAGATTTGCAGGAGGCCCTTGAGGAACCTAGCAACTGTTGGGTGTGAGAAACCAGTGCGGCCTTCAATAGAAAGGTGATGATCTGAAAGTGCTGCTAAATGGGTTATTCTGGAGCTGATGCAGATTCTGAAATGTTTTAGGGCTAACAAGCAATCAGTAGTCCCTTTGAAAACTCCCTAGAGTGAAGTAAATATTTTAGTAGTATTTTTGCCTAGAGAACCTCTTCCATTTTGGTGCATAAGTAACTCTAGTGAAGTCCTTCCTAATAAAAAAGCCAAAGTGTTCTGGACTTCAGTGGAGGATGTTCTGTCTGTGATCATTAGCTAGGTCTGGAGGTAGGATCTGGACTCATTCTGAATAATTACACTGGGCTGAACTGGTAGTGTGAGATCAGACCCTGTGTTGATAGATGCATCAAAACAAAATATCAGAACAGCTTTGACCACTCTGTCCTCCACCAGTATAAAAGGACTCAGCTGCAGGCAATAATGAGGCCAAGAGCTTAAGAGGGAGAGATGTCTCTTGAGATCGTACATCTCTCTCTCTCAGATACCAAGAAGCTTAGTGCCAGAAGAATCTCCACTTCATCAGATATTACATTGCTGCAGTGCCACATGCCCATATATTAGTATTGAAAGAGGAACAGATATGCTCCTCAGACAGCACCATTCTTGTTCAGTGACCAGCTAGTGCAGAAGCATCAACTGGATTCAATCTGGGCCTTCAACTGTCAGTTGGCTAAGGAGCATGAGGTGGAGCAGATACTTGGCGAGATTTCTGCTTCGATTTATCCAGTTCTGGAAAAGGAAAGCAGTGTCTGCTATAACCTTGAGAGTAGTGCTCTTTCCTACCATAGATACTTTTCCTAAGTCCTCTTCTGCCCAGATTTCAGTAGTCAAAAGTGTGCAGCTTACTTCAGGAAGAAAAGACACCATGGTGCACAGGGTAAACCCGGAACTTATTGGAGAACTCACAGAAATAGTCTGATTTGGTCTGGCAGTCTTCTTTCCCTCAGGTTCAAAGGAGGCCCCCATGGAGCATGCTAAGAGGAGTTTAAGGGCTTGTCTACACTTACCAGGAGATCGACGCATCGGCGGTCAATTTAGCGGGTCTAGTGAAGACCTGCTAAGTCAACCACAGATTGCTCTCCCATCAATTCCTGTACGCCACCTGAACGAGAAGCGCAATGGGAGTTGACAGGAGAACATCTCCCATCGACACAGTGTACTATGGAACCCGCAGTAAGTAGATCTAAGTACAGGTCTGTCACATCTTAGGCGCATTTAACGTGCGTGATTTCAGCTTTATGCCACTGGAGAAAAACAACAATTTAAATACTGTTTCTGTAGTGCAGGCAATTCCGCCCGCCATTACACTCAATGTAATTTTGACTATATGCAATTTTTGCTTTACGCGCTGACTGCGGAATGTAACCCCAGCATAAGATGAGACAGACCTGTACGTCGACTTCAGCTATGTTATTCACATAGCTGAAGTTGCAAAATTTAGCTCAATCTCCCCCCGTAGTGTAGATAAGGCCTAAGACTACAACAGAATTCCTCTGCTTTATATTGTTCTTTGTCTGAAAGGACATACTTATCTGAAATATGTGTTTCACTGAGTACGAGGCATTTAAAAAGTGTCTATCACTGACAGAAAGAAGTAGCCTTAAAGGAGACACAATATGAATCCTGGAGACTTGTATTTTGTCATCCCAGAGCAGCTATGGTATGGGAACAACTTTGCATAAATTATAGAGCGGGGGTATTTATTTTTTTACATAATGGACATAAAAACTACCCTATCTTAAACAATACTAATGACTACCCTTACTGCAATAACTAGATAGAATTAGAACTTGCACCATGTACAGAGAAGTGGACACCACTGATGTTTGGGCTTGCTGCCACAGGTATTGAAAAGGAGCTGAGGTATAGCTGGGCCTGCCCCACCCCTGGGAGGAAAGGGATACAGGGACATCCACAGCGCAAGCACAGACCCAAAGGATACTGCTATTAAAAAAAAAAAAAATCACTCTCACACACATTGGCATCAAGAGTGGAAGGGAACAAAATTAACTTGAAAACCCTAAACCTCTTGTTTGAAAATTTTGTACCAACTTGTTAAAAGTATTACCTTTGATTACTATAGCAAAGAATTACCAAAAAAAACCCACACACTTAAGTTGGTTTACTTTGTGCATTTGACAGCACCTTCTGTCTGATCAGTTTCACTATATTCCTGTGCAGTCAAGTTAGTCTTGCTGAAAAAAAAAAAGACGTTAATAAGCTGTGCAGCAAGGTGGGGAAAAAAAACCACCTTTAAAAACAAAGTTTAAACAGATTTTTAAAACACTTCATGGCATGCTATTTAAAATGTAGGTGATCCAGAATTTTTTTGAATTACTATTTTTTTTTAAAATAGATATATAGTTGACAGTGTCCCTTTAATAATCCTAGAAATAGGAACATACTAAGTGGATTTTTACAATAGTTGAAATTGTTAACAATGATTGTAGGTGTATGATTCAAGACACTTCTAAGAATTTGGACAACTAGAAATCACTTTGAAGCATGGTTATGTAAATAACTAACACCTGAAAGTAAAAAAAGTACCATGCAGAGTCTTTGCATAGAATGCTAATGAATTATTAATAGCGATCCACAAATGATGCTCTGAAGTTCAACAAAATCTAGTCAGGAGAATAAAAGTGTCATTTTCAGTTAGAATTTCATACCATTTTGTAGTAGTCTATAAAGCTGATTTCAGAACCATCTGCTTTCATAAAGGTGCATTTTGGATTGGAATCCCAGTCAATATCATCAACTCTGTATGTTTTGTTGTTATACCTGAATAAAAGAATTTTTTAAAAATTTTTATCATCTTGTCTTGCATGTAGATAGTAACAGTTTATTCACAGGTGCATGGGAAAAGGCCAGGGAGGACTTAGAGAACTGCAGAAAATTAGAGAAAATATCAGCTAATCTAAAATCTGAATAGCAATTTTGTTACTTTATTGCTGATTGTATCAATTGTAATCTGAATATGAAGTTACTCTTTAGCTTCAAATGCAGTTTATGTTAGAATACCCTGAGAATTGATTTTAAGTATGTCAGGAAGCAGACAGTGTATGAAATTAACTGTATATATATATATCAATCAACTTGGTTTAGCCATTAATTAGAGCAGGGGATTAAGAGCTTTTTTAGCTTCATGCCTTCGGATATCCACTTGTTCCCTGCAAAACGTGTAACACCCCAGAAAAGTCTCAGAAAAGAAGACAGGGGAAAGAAGTACGCTCAACATAAGGGAGCCTGCATCTACCATAATGATGGAACATCTTATCTTGGGCCACTAAGGGTATGTCTACACTACCTGCCGATTGGCGGGTAGCCATCAATTTATCAGGGATCGATATATCGCGTCTCATCTAGACGCAATATATTGATCCCCGAAGGCACTCCTGTTGACTCCAGAACTCCACCAGGGTGAGCAGCGGTAGCGGAGTTGATGGGGGGAGCCGCGGCCGTCGATCTTGCGAATCAAAATAAGATACGTCAACTTCAGCTACACTATTCCCGCAGCTGAAGTTGCATCTCTTACATTGACCCCCCCCACACCTCCGTAGTGTAGACCAGGCCTAAGAGTCCTCTTCTGCCACATTAAGGCCTAAAACCAGCTTAAATTGGTAAGGCTGGGTTGAACACTTGAAGAGTATTTATTTTACATGATTTTTACATGTAAAACATTATCTAGCTATCAGCTACAATACTAATGGAATTCAACTGTTCCAGTATCAGTAAGTCAGTGCCAAGAATAAGTCTAGATTTTTTTCTAAATGCTTAAAATGTATTTTATCTGCAAAGAGGAAAGAGAGACAGTCTTAAAATATGAAGTATTAAACCAGCCATTTGGAAAAAAAAAATCTAGCTCTAAGACCCCAGCAAGACTTCCACTGTAAATAGATACACACTGCACCAGCTATAGTTAAGATTAGCTTATGAAAATCCCAAAATAACTTCTCAAATATTAGATTTTCAAGGTATTTAGGCACCTAAAAATACAGATAGGTGCCTAGGGGATTTTCAAAAGCACCCAAGCAAGTTGGATGCCTGAAAATCCCATTAGGCATCTATCTGAATCTTTATGCACCTAAATACCTTTGAAATAGTCTGTGCCTCAGTTACAAAACAGCATTAATGGTCACAGTTTGTATGTTAAAAATAATCACTATCACCTTACTTTGTAAGAACAATTAGCCCTATCAGTTCCTTAGCACATGTTTCTCTAAATCTTTGTTCTTCAACCTGTTTATACAGGTTGTACATAAAATCCCACACAGTTTCACTGCGGAGAACTTTATGGCTCACATCCGTACACAACATGATGTTTGTTTCATACTGGAGAATAGAAGTAGTGAAGCCTGGCCAAATCATCAACCTGTTGGAAAAGAACAGAATATTTTATAACAGAAATTGACTTTTCATATATCCAAGAGTGCTACCAATTGGTTCTATAGATTTTAATAACCAAATTTACCTTCATTAGTGTTATAGAACCCCAAATTAAAGATTTGTATTAAGTTAAAAATGTCAAGGAGCCATTTGTTTTAATTTAAATACTGCCTTATGGCATCTGCAACTCAAATATTGCAGTGTCAAGTTACAAGAAACTCACCAAAGCTAATTCATTCTGAAGTGGAAAAGTAAATGGGAGAGAGATTTAGAATTCACTTTATTAAATTCCTTAGCTGATAATGCTAAAGGCATGCTTTAACACAAGCAGTCCTCTCAAATACCTCTATCCTTTATTTAAATATTCTCTCTTTACATCTCTCCCAGCATCTGGAAAATCATGAAAGATCTAGCCCTAAGAGTACAAAATCTACTACTAATGAAAGTAATCTGAAAATAAATGCCCTAAATATCACTACTTTATACGCAAGTCTACAAGACACTACTTGCTTATATTAGAATGTTAATTTTTTTGCTGCCTATGTAGCAGATTTTAAGAAAATATTCAAAGGGGCTCCATTTCAGTTGAAAATAAGCCTTAGAAATATCAGAGGAGTAGCCGTGTTAGTCTGGATCTGTAAAAGCAGCAAAGAATCCTGTGGCACCTTATAGATTAACAGACGTTTTGGAGCATGAGCTTTCGTGGGTGAATACCCACTTCATCAGATGTATTCACCCACAAAAGCTCATAATCCAAAATGTCTGTTAGTCTATAAGGTGCACAGGATTCTTTGCTGCCTTAGAAATATACAGATGAGGCATTCTGTATTTTACTTAGCTGCTTAAGTAGAACACACAAGGATGGAGCTAGATCAACTCAGATTTTATAGTTACCTCATAGTTAGAAGGAACTGAAAGTTAGGTACATGAGGTCTCAACACAAACTATAAAAGCTGAAAAAAATCATTTTAATACATGATAAATCATTGAAATAATATCAAAAGATCGTTTCTCCCTTGCAAGACTTGTAATCCCATTTTCCAACCTGTGATTGGGAATGCTGATTGGGTCATTTGGATTGTAATAATTACGTCCAATTTGCTGCAAGTTCATTATTTTCAAAAGCCTAAAAAGAAGTTGGGAAAGAATGAGTAATTGGTAAATGACAGCACTATTTAGTTTTTCAAAACATCCAAAATACTATAGATATGCATTTAGAGCTACAAGCCTTGCTTTTGCTATATTAAGCTAGAACAAAGAGGCTGATGTAAAGTTTTGTTTCCATGTGAACTTTAAATAACTGCTTACAGTTTGTTTGGGTACTTAATCTTTCAGTTCTTGTAGTAAAACTAATTAAGACCAAGTCCCCCTATCGTGGACTGAGTCACATGCCTCCTGACAGCAGCCTCAGCAGGTCAGATGAAGGCATCAAAATGAGCAGAAAGACCAGGTCACATAAGAAACATACTAGTTTCAGAGGCGCTGCACTGCCATCCAGGCCTTTAAGAATAAGCTAATACTCCCAGCAGAACAGAAATTGTTTGCAGAGCTCCCACTCAGGCCTGTGTTAACATCTGAGGCTACTTGTTATTCTGAATATGGAAGCAGCCTATTTCAAAGTGGTACGCCAACAGATATATCTAATCACTTGCCAAACTGTAGCTGGTTATGATTAGTATCCATATTGGATAGCTGACAAGCATTTGCCTTTGGCCACCACAGATAAGGAATAAAAAAAATTAATATTTGCCATGAGACTAGCTGTTAAGCTTACCCATTCCCAAAGATTAAAGCCAAACTTTTCAATTAGCTTCTTGTAAGAAAGATAATTGTGAAATAAAAAGCTAACCTTCTAAAAATAATGTTATAAAACTGCAAGCATGTAGGTGAAGTAGGTGGTAGTTCATTGGTCAAGGTGATCGTAATCTTGACATTCTCTCCATTTCGGGTTTGACTGAACACTTCAGTAACCTAACAAAGGGAGCATTTATTGAAGTTAAGTAAACAAACTATAACTGAATTTTTCAAAGCAGTTTAGAAAATGTAGCCCTATATTCAATTAATTTTTATGCTTAAACTCCCTAGGACAGCTTTGTAAATCTCAACCTAATAATATTATAATCAGACTAACTCTAAATCCTTACAGTAAAGCTAGAAGTAATCAGTCTGCCATGAGTACAACTTGATGTATCAGAATGCCCATCTTGTTTTGCTTCCTTCCACCCATCTGATTCTACTCCTCCTCATCAATCTTGCTCCAGACTTAGAGCAGGCTTAACCTACAGAATCCTCTTAGCGAAGGGAAGAAACTCACCTGTACAGTAACTGGTAGTTAAGAGATGTTTTGTGCACATATATATTTCACTTTTGATGTGTATGCACTCAAGCCAGTACTGTTGGGGATGCATATCCTCATTCCTCAAATTGAGGATATAAAAGGGCAGGGCTGCCCCAACCCCATCTTTGCTCCTTGGCACCAGACTCCTGATGTAATTAGACTGAGTAGTGGGGACAGACAACAGGTTGGGGAATATTTATGTACACAACACACATACATTCCACTTTAAATTGCCAAGCAGCAGTTAAAGTGAAGGTGCGTACTCTGAGGTTACTTGAACAAGGATCAAAGAATAGAATTCCCAAATTTGGCATCTATTCTCAAAGCTGAACCATGTGTTTCATGATTATGTGAACAGATTACCATGTTGCTGCTCTGCAGAGATCTAGAAGTATGTTACTGAGAAATTCATGCTCAATCCAAGTGTGCTCCCCAACCTGTGCTGAAATTGTCTGCCACTAATGTCTTTAAAGGTAAAGATAAAGAAGGTAAAAAGGCTACCTTCCCACTTGCACACATCTTCCAGACTCATCGATCAGTTTAATGATAAGACTTGCACCAGTATGTGAATCGGCATGTTCAAAGAATATCTACTTGGACAACATACAGACTTCAACCTGCTTTGCATACACGGCAGGTGTAGACTGGTATTCAGTGTCACATGCGCAGGATGTCATAAGTAACCAAGCAACCCACATTCTGACTACTGACAAATGAGACTGGAGAGTAGCATACAGGGAGAAGAGGGAATAAAATCTCTCCTGAGGAAAGTAAGTGGTTGCAGTTATCAAGTTGTGAAAATCTTATGAATTCAATTCCCTGCCCCAGAGTCAATAAGGATTTGTCCCTTTTTATTTTCTGTTCCAAGTGACTGAAAAAGACACTGGATCTGACAAGTATTCCCTGTGAATTGCTGGCAGACGCAGCCACAGATTAACCAGTCACCCAGATAAGGGAATTCCTGGATGCTCACATGCCTTAGATAAACTGCTAGTACTGCCACACACTTAGTGAAACCCTGAAGTACTAATGATAGCTCAAACAGTAAAAGTGTATATAGGTAATTGTATTTTCCCCTACTGTGAATATAAGGCATTTTCTGTGGCAGGGTAGAATGGCCACATGAAAATAAGTGTCCTGCAGATTGACAGCAGCATACCTGTCATTCAGGTTGAGGGAAGGAATGAGGGAGGCCAGGCACATCATCCTAAAAAACTTCCTTTTTTTATTTAGATGTTCAGGTCTCTCAAATGTAGAATGGGCCTTCACCACCACCACCACCACCACCCCTTTATTTCTGAAGATAAGTCACAAGAATAAAACCCTTTTCCTGATGTTGTGGGAAGGTGGCACCTTGATAGCACCAAGACTGAGAAGAGCCAGCACTTCTTGAAACAATGCAATCTGGTGAGCGGGGCGGGGGGTCCCTGAACAGGAATGGTTAAGGGCAGAGACTGAAATTGTGCGGTGTATCCCAATTCCACATCCAGCGATTTGAGGTGATGGTATTTCAGACACTGCAGAAATGGTACAAATGCTTCCCAAATGAGTTTTGAACAAAAAACTCTGTTCCTGAGGAGGCAGTCAAATCTACTGTTTAGATGACTGCTGCTGGTGAGAGATTACTGAGGCAGGAACAGATAGCTACCTCTGACTTGGGAATTTATGCCTATTCCTTGCCTGTTCAGGCTGCCTTGGTGCATAAGAATGTGACTGGTAGTAAAGGTGAAACCTATATTGCTTCCTTTTGAGTGAAAGTACATACATGCCCAAATACATTATGGCTGCACAAGAGTCTTTAAGGGTGTGCAAGGCCTTGTCTGTCTTACTACTAAGAAGGTTATCTCCCTCAAGGGGAAGGTCCTCAATAGTTGTCTCCACTTTCTTAGGGATACCCAAAGTGTTAACCACAACGACCTTCTCATTACAATGGCTGTGACCACAGATCACGCTGCTTTTTCTAGTCCATTGAGAACTGACAGAAGAGATGTTCTGGAGACAAGCTAGCCCTTGGCCACAACAGACTTGAGCTCTTCAATCAGCTCCTCTAAGAGTTTCACTCAGTAAAATTGTATTCTGCAACAATCACCTGATAACTAGCTATCTTCACAGTCAAGTAACGTCCTTTCAAGCAATCCGTTTTTTTTCCCCTTCATTCCTGGGAGTAGATTTTTGCTCACCCTGTCAAGTCCATCACTGGATACCATTATTACCGGGACCCCAGCATAGAAAAAAAACTGTTTGAATCCTTATGCCAGAACCTGATAGCCTTATTCAGGGTGGGTGCTATAGAGTCAAGAGTTTTCCATAGTACATTGGTGGGATCCTACAGCCCCTTATATATAGGGTGCACCACTTGACCAGGGACAGCACAGTGTAAGGACTCCAGGACTGTATATCACTCTCCTGAATGACCTCCAGAGATAGCTCTAAAGCTGTAGCTGTTCTCCTTGTCAACTCTTGGAATGCTTTGTAGTCTGCAGATAAGGATGGATTACAATCAGCCCAACTACCTCATCCACTGACAAAGATGATAAATGCAGCTGCATCTTGTGCTGGTCATCTTCTAGCTCCTCCTCAGGCTGCACTTTGGAAACTGGAGGCTTTGAGGGTAGTTGAGTGGAGAGAACCTCCTTTGAAGGCTGAGGTTGAGGCAACCCAGGTCTCAACTCACAGGCTCCGACTCTGTGGGTGTTCCAGGGCTGGAGAACCCACAGAGGAAAGCAGCGCCCTACCCACTTCTGCCCCAGCTCACCTCTGCCTCCTCCCTTGAGTGTGCCACTTCTCCCCCAGCTCCAGCAGACAAGGGGGAGATGCAGCACGCTCAGAGAAGAGGCAGGGCCAGGGAAGGGATTTGAGGAAGGAGTCCAATATGGGCAGGGAGGGAAGGAGCAGAGCAGAGCCGTGGTGGAGTCGGGGCAGGGGGCGGGAGCACTCACCAGTGCTTGGAAACGTTGGCATCTATGCCTGAACTGTGGCTGAGGTTGTTCTGTAGGGACAGGAAAGGCCCCAGGGTACCCAATAAAGCCAAGGTAGGTTGGCCAGCCTATGTCACTAGAGGCCAGCAGCGTGGACTCCCTGGAAGAATATCCCTAGAATGAGATCTATGCCTAGAGAGTGTTAAAACTCCACCCTGGAATCCCATCAAGGAGTTATCGGAGAGGAGTGTCTATAGCCCAAGTATGGTAATGGAGATTCCTCCCTGCTCCTGGCTGACTCAGAAGATGAAAATGAATAATCATCTAGTGAAGGCAGGGTGGTATCAGATGGAGTAGCTAGAGGAATAACCTCAGACGATTTCTCCCATACTGAGTGACTTATGCACCAAAGTCTGTACCAGTACTCCTGACTACCACCCACCAAGCTGAGGGGAAAGAAAGCAACTGAGAGTCAGGGTGTCATTAAATCCTTAGCTGCCCTACCTGCCTATAGCATCAACAGTACAGAGAGAAAACATCAATAATGACAGGGACAGTAACAAACAGTAGTCAAAGGCACAGTCAGTACCAGTTCTTTGAGCACCAGGACAGTCAGTGCCAGTAAAGCTGAGAGTGGACAGACTGTATTGAAGCCAGACTGGACAGAACTGAAGTATTGGCATCACTGTGGCTGTACTGAGCCAAGAGGTGGCAATACCCAGAGGGCTTAGAAGAAGGTGGCTTGGTGCTGAGTGTACACAAGTTTTTTGCTTATTACAAGAAGCCCAGGCTTGTAGGCTGGACTGGCACCAGAGCAGTCAGTATTAAGACTTCAAGATGCTCTTTTTGTTCAGTACCTTCAAACTCCATTATCTCCATGCAGGAAAACAAGATTATTTGAGCCTGAAGAATTTGGGTGCGGGTTAGTATGATTTGAGTTTCATTAGCCCATCAAGTTCCCACACTTCAAGTCAAATAATTAACTCTCGGAAACTCAACCTAATTAAAAGCTGCATATTTTATAGCAATCCTACTCATATTTCATAGAGTTTCACCCAAAAAGAAAAAAAGTACTATGCAAGAATAAAACTCAAATAGAATCTAGCACCATTTCATACACACACACACCTTATTTTCTAGTTTTTTTGGTAAGAATAATATTGTTCCATCAAAAGCATGTGTCCTCCCAATAAACTCTTCATGCTGAAAAAGTAAAGCTGAGCGAAGACGCCGAGCTTCCATCTGAGGATTATAGTCAATATGGTATTGATATAAAGCCCATTGTGGACGAGATGTCAACCGAAAATGGTTCGTACTTAATCTTATTGTGGTACCTGAAGTACCTAAAATGAAAAAAAAAAGCTAGTTATAAAACTAAGTTTTTCAAATGTACAGCATTTCAACAACTTTGCAACTTTTAAATAGAGACAATCCACCCCAAAATTTAATTTTTAAACTTTTTCTGAACTGTTTCAACTCTAAAAACTATGGAAACCATGCAAGTCCTCTTTTAGACACATCCAGCAGGTGGCTCCTAGTGTCAAATTTCCAGAGATTCTATAATCCTATCACCTACTGCAGAAGTGCCATATAGAATAAGAACAGCATCCAGTCTGGTATTGCATCACTTAAAGTAGACTGTAGGTGCTTCAGAGAAAGATGCTAGAGCTCCTGTAAACAATTACAACTTGTCCATAGTGGACATCCCTTCCTTACCCCAAGCAGTTAGTTGTTGGCTTATTTCACAAGTGTTTATCAGTGTAACTGCATATTTTAATCTACTCAAGATGCCAGTTTATTTTTGTACTTACTAAACTCTGACTCAACACAACATGGCAGTAAGTACCACATATTAGCTATGCACTTTAAATTAAACTGATGTGTAAGGAAGTATATGTTGCTGCATTTCAATTTCACTGAGTGTCCGCTCAGATTCATTAATAAGGCAAGCCCAATTTTCCTTCAATACTGTACCATTTATTTACGCTCCTCTAGTGCTTGAGGAAAACCCGCAATATAATCAAGATTAGACCACCACTAGTAGTTCAGTTTCTGTCACTTGTGTAAACCCCTTCAAGAATCAGCTTCTAAGAGGAAATTTAGACCACCAGTGCAGTCTGCAACTGCCTAACGTTACCCACGAAAGAAGGGGTCCATAGCTAACAGAAGCTCTCTTACCCAACCTGCTTTGTTTGCTAAGGCAGAATTGTCATATGTATCCTCTAATTAAATAATGCTTTGAAAACCTAGGTTTGGATGACCGCGGCAATTTACCCTTCTCAAGCCACCCAACTGGCAGTTTTCAATGGCTCTTTCCACAAAGGAGACTTATTTGGGACTCTTAATGTGTACATCTGGAGTATGAATTTCTTACAAATTGGGACCTGTAGAAGCAAGTCTTAAGTGTTCTCTGAAGACCCAATAAAGGTTAAAGAACTTTTACGCCAGGCCTCCTTCCCTAAGCACACGCTCCCACTCCTCCCCCACTCCCTCCTGGAAAGCACTGCGTGCCGGCAAACAGTTGTTTGGCAGCAGGAAGCGCCTGGGGGTAGGCAGAGGAGCAAGAATGTGGCATGCAGGGGGAGGGGGTGGGGAGAGCTTGGCAGCCACAGGAAATAACTCCGGGACAGGACCCGGGGGGGGGGGGCTTGCCAGGCTGCAGCAAATAACTCTGTCGCATGTTTGAGACCCCAGTGTATAGATTCCTGTCCAAGCCTTCTTACAGAAGAAAAAGCAGTGCAAAGGCTTGGGGGAGTCAGGGGTAACAGAGGAGCTGAGGGAGAGGGACGTAATTCCTGGGAAGGAGCCTGGGATCGAACCTGGAGGGTTGTTGGGTGTGGGCAGGATAAAGATGAAACAGGTTCGGGGAGGGGGGAGAGGGGCGTTTGGGGGGGGGGGGGGATTGTTAGGGAGCATCTCCCATGCAGATCCTGGCTGACCCCTAGCCTCTCAGGCACATTTGTGTCTGTCTCTGTGTGTCCCTGATCTTCACCCTAATCCTTGCATCCCTCCTCTACCCATCCCCACGTGTTCCTGCACCTCCACTTCCATTCAGGCCCTGGCTCAATGCGGTCACCCCATTAGCTCCCATGCCCATTTCAGTCTGTCCACCCCATTAGACCTTCTGAACCCCAGTCTTTAACCCCCCAAGCAGTCTTGTGTGCCCCGCTCTGTTCATCCTCCCCATATCCTGTGCCTCCTCATCTGGCCCTGCAGACAAGGCACTGTGAAGAAGGCAGCCAACTGTCCCCTCCCTCTCTTGCTCGCTGCTCCACCACAGAGCCAGCTGCCCCCTCTTTTGGCACCACAGCAGTCTTTGGTGAGCAAAAAGGTGTAACAGCAGTGCCTCCCCAGTGGAATGTATTTTCTGCAGTGGGTTGGAGAAGAACCTGTGGGGGACATGAATTATTTGAGTGGGCAGTGGCACAGAATTCCCCCAGAAGTAAAGGATGCTTACAAATATGAACAGACAATTCAGGGCATAGTCAACTTTAAACATTACAGTCCATTCAGGTCAAAACTGAACATTAGAAAGAAATCTGCACAATTAGATTTGTTAAGAATATCAAGTCAACATGCACCTATTAACTAGTAGCAGAGGAATACTAAAAGTGACCCCTTGCACGTAACTGAAGTTTAATAATCTGGAAAAGTTTGCAGAAGTTACCAGGGGAGAGAAGCACATTTTAGATAGCCCCCTTGAAACTACAACTTGTAGAGGATCAAGAGAAAAACTAAACAAGCAAGTCGGGGTGATTTAATTTCAATAAATGACTGTCAAGTTTTTAGCTAAAAGAGACCCTCAATAAATGTGCAACAAAAATATGGAATAGAACCAACAGAGGTATCCTCAAATGAAAATGTCTTGTTCCTGCTGAAACACTTAAAATTTAAAACCCTTTGGAGCAAGGTCACTTTTTTCTACTATTTCTACCCCCATCTTTTACAGCATTCCTAACACAATGAAGTCCTGGTCCCTGATTTGGCCTTTTAGGCGCTACTGAAATATAAATAATCCTAGTTTAACAGTTGAGACAAAGCCAATAGTAAATAGTACGCTATATTTCTACAAGCATATTTTATATTTGAAACCACAATTTTAACTTACCTGTTTTTGAGTCTTTAACATGTTCCATGGCTTGCCGTGTATTTACCCCAAGGTCATAGAAATCTCTGCGACGTCCACCCCTATCTGCTAACGACAATTCCTGAAAACCAACTGAAATATCATGTCCTGGAATTTTGGGGAGAGGGGAAATGAATATAAATCATGATAAAATTAACCAGTTTATTAAACCATTACAATGTGAAATACAAACAAAAGAATGCTGAGGACTTTTAAGAACTGAACCTTGAACAGAAGAAGCCAGTGCAGTTGCCATAGCACAATCTGAAAGAGCCTCAAGGTTGCCTCAACTCTCAGAACAATGGCATTATAAAAAAAATCTGTAACTCTAAAAGTATTACAGGGCTACGGGTTAGACTGAGACAGGTATTACATAGAGTTCAAATAGCAATGAAGAGAGCTAGATATAATTTAAATCCCAATTTTCAACATCTTCATTATTTTATTTGGGATTTAGTACTATTTGTTACAACTTAATTTCAGTTGTGAAAAATGCCAAATTTCAAACTAGGTTCTCAGATTTTTTTCCTGTTACCCATTGCATTTCAACAAAATATTTAAAGAAAAAAAATTACTTGTAACTTGAGTTTTCAAATTATGTCTGCACTCATACTATAAACTCAAAACTCATTCAGAGAAATATGGCAGGTGTCTGGGGCCCCCTGAACTGAGGTAGATCCATTCTACTATTATAAGAACTCCTTTATCTTGTGGTGTAATTGTCTGAAGGCTCATGGGTCATTATTAGATTGGCTGTACTTCCAGGTCCATATGCAGTATCTATATGGAGCCAATGTGTTACCACTTTCTTCTTTCTGTACGCAGCAAAATAAGCCTGCTTTGTGTAGTACTAGTACACCTTAAGATCTCCTGGGAATGAGCGTACATCTGGAACCTGAAGAGCATGAACCTCTTTGAGCAGTGATATCAAACTGGCTACATCAACCTCTTTTGGAGGCATATATAGAGATCAAGTGTTAACTCCTAAATTCAGTAACACTTTAAAAGGATTTCAATCTAACTTGTATAGTTATTACAACTATAATTGCACGTGCAAGCTGTCAAAGAGAAGAAACTGTAGTGGTTCTAGAAGTGTGTTTCATCATTTCTACCCTCCTCCTCAACCAAGCAATGCTGAAAGAAAGTCATATGGTAACTTGTGCACTTAAAACACTATCCTAATGTAAGTATTTACTAAGGCAGTCAATTAATGGCAGTTAACGCATGTGATTAACTCAAAACAAATTAATGGTTTATTTTTAACAAGCTTTAAATCACACACCTCATGACCCTATCCCATAGTATGAGAGCAATTTGGTAGAGCTGGTTAAAAACCTGCCAGGGGGAGAGAGGAGCCCAGCACCCCCACTCCCCCACACAACGCCTGCACCATCCCCTCCCTGCAGGACAGATCCAGCCTTAGGGGTTGGCAAGGGGGCCACCACCCAGGGTGCCATGCTCATGTGGTGCCGCTGCATGCCTCCAGGGCAGGGGTGCCCCTCTCCCTGCTGTCCTGCTCCACTGCTGCTCCTTCCCCCTCCCCCATGGAGCCGCCCCAGCCAAGCTACTCCAGACCGATTAAAAATGACATTAATTGCAACTATTTTTTTAATCTTGTGATTAACCATGATTAATTTTTTAACTGTTTGACAGCCCTAGTATTTACTAATAATTCAGGATAGAAAAAATGGAACAGGTAAAACAAGATTTTTTTACAACTGTATTCCATTTCCTAATCACAAGAAATTCCAATCTGCAGGGAGGAAATAGATCAGTGGTTTGAGCATTGACCTGCTACACCCAGGGTTATAAATTCAATCCCTGAAGGGGCCATTTAGGGATCTGAGGCAAAAATCTGTCTGGGGATTGGTCTTGCTTTGAGTAGGAGGCTGGAGTAGATGACCTCCTGAGGTCCCTTCCAGTCCTGATATGATATGCTATGAAAAACTCTCAACTGGCAAAACCAATTAAAACCATGTGCTCTGAAAAACAGCTTCTTATACAGAGCTTTCAATCTCCACCATTTGCCAAAAGTAAAAAGATACACTCAGGAATATTAATTCTATGACAGCAAAGATAACTAGAGCCCGGCTGTAGAATAAGCAGGACTCAACAATAAACTTTGCTTTCTTTATCTAGCTCCATCAAAGTTCAAGCTGTCTGAGGAATAATGTGCCATTATGAGAACACATCAGAAAATTCCATACTTCAGATTTAACTAGTTATTAATCTGATTTTGAAGAAAAATCAATCAGAAATGCCATCCTGAATATATATTTAATTATCTTAGTTAAATCTTTAAGTCTTCTAAATACTTGTTCTGTAGGCAATAACCTTCACTTCCTGATCCCCTCCATCTCACCTTGTGGAACAATAGGAGCTCCTCTTTGTCGTCCACGGCCAACAAATTCTCCCTCTGATGGTGGTGGTGGTTGAGGTTGAGGTTGCAAAGGTCTAGGCTGCACATAGCTAGGTGGCTGCTGACCCTGCAAAGTCCACTACACTTAGGAACAGCACTCACTGATATCACAAAAACCCTGTACTATCAAATGAAGTCACTAGACTGTCTACTGCACAGCCAAGTTCCTATGATGGTTATTTAATATAGAGTGACATATTAACCTAAGTTACCAAAAAGTTATTCAGTAAAATTACTCATTCAGTTTGGAAAACACTACAGAAATGGCATGATTATTCTGCATATAGCAGTGCTGTATCTAACTATCACTGGTTAACTGAAGCTGGCTTCAAGCTGCTCCCCAAGTCCTCTTTTAAAAAAAAAGCTCCTGCAATTATTGCAATCTGAGGAACATAAAATGCAACTCCTGGTCCCCAAAGATACTACAGAAAATACCACAAAAACTACAGGGAAAAAGGTA
Organism: Gopherus evgoodei; assembly: GCF_007399415.2. Lineage (NCBI taxonomy): Eukaryota > Metazoa > Chordata > Testudines > Testudinidae > Gopherus > Gopherus evgoodei. The sequence goes on along the minus strand of NC_044334.1, from coordinate 11,791,506 downwards.
ATTGACTCTGCAGAAAGGAAGCCTTTTATATCTAACACAGTTTAGAATAACCATGTATATATATTTTAGTCCAACTCATCAGGAGGCAGCATCTTCTGTGTTCCATATACTGCTGAATATAGCACTCAAACTCAGACATCTGAGGGAGCCTACCTGTCCTCATGGAAAGCAATTCCTATCTATGAAGTTAAGCACTACACCCACAAAGCTTTAAAGGAATATACCACCTTTACTGTGGCAGTGCATTTGCTTATCAGTCATGTGAGGCAAAAACAGGTTTGATCTGAAATGAAGCCCTTCATACATATACAACTATATGGGAAGCAGACAACTCTGAATTTTAATATTTAAAAATATAGATGCGCTGGATCTGAAAAATGAATACTCACAGAAGCTGCTCCTACAGGAGGTACAGCCATTTGCTGGCCACGAGCTCTTCCTCTCGCTCTAGCTCTAGCTCTTCCAGTCATTGTGTTTTCTAAAAAAAAAAAAAAAAAAAACCAGCTATAGTTATAGGATACAATCCTCAGTTTTTTCATGATATTATAATTTTTAGCAGAGGTTGTTTTGGTTTTTTTTGGTCTCTTGTTCAGTATAAGAGAAAGATTAATTTAGCTAGATTAGCCCAGCCATTGTGCTCTAGGGCCCTTTTTACACTACTTTTTTTTTTAAGATATTTTCTGTTGCCACGAAGGGGATCCCTACCTTAGTTAAGGTGATGGCAGCCGCCAGAATTCTCAGTAATGTATTATACAGCTGTGCTTTGATGCAATCCTACAAACATTTAAACACATGTAATTTTAGCAACACGACTGAACTGAAATCACTGCAACTAAGTCTGACTAAGTAAAGTTATGCATGCTTAAGCATCTGAACCAGGGATCGGCAACCTTCGGTCAGCAGTAAGCCCCCTGCCGGGCCGGGCTGGTTTGTTCACCTGCCGCGTCTGCAGGTTCGACCAATCACGACTCCCATTGGCCACAGTTCGCCATTCCAGGCCAATGGGGGCTGCGGGAAGCAGTGTGGGACAAGGGATGTGCTGGCTGCGACTTCTCGCAGCCTCCATTGGCCTGGAACAGCAAATTGCAGCCAATGGGAGCCACGATTGGCCAAACCTGTGGACGCGGCAGGTAAACAAACTGGCCTGGCCTGCCAGGGGGCTTACCCTGGCGGGCCACAGGCCGAAGGTTGCCCATCCCTGGTCTAAACAATAAGCAATGGATTTTATTTATTTTGTGTGAAAAGTTATGGTTTAGGCAACTCGGATGATAGTTTCTGCAAACTACTCCCATAAAAAACAAAAAAACAAAAAAAAAACCTGTTAGAGAACATTTTAAAATTTTGCAAAAAAGTTAAAACAAACAAAGCACTTCTGAGCAAGACTGAAATTGGCACGGTTGAGTAAGGAACATTGCACAGAATTTTGACTGGTTTCTCAAACACGTCCAACTGCTTCCAAGAGTGATATACGGCTAAGTTACACTGAACAGCCCTAGTTCTCTTTATGATATGTAACTGTGAATTTGTAAGCTTGGATAGAAAAGAAAATTTTCAATTGGCAACTGCATAGTCTATATACCAGAATTCACAGAAGAAGTGGAGTATATGACAGCATAAGACACTTTACTCAATTGTAAGTCAGTACTCAACAAATAACTTTTAAATAATTTTCAGGCTTACTGAAAAATGGCTTACAAATCCAGGTGTTTTTTAAACCGAGCAGCTGCAATGCCCCATATTAGTCTCCTTAAAAAGCATGATATTAACTAATATATCATCCATCATCATAGCAGTCAGGCACTTTATAAACACAGTCTGCTAGTATTCTAATGTATTAGTAATTTAGGGTTACCATTCGTCCAGATTCTCCCAGACATGTCCAGCCTTTGGGGTTAAAATTTGTAAATATCTAAAAACGTTCAGGTTTCCAGACTCCCCCCCCACAGAGTTCAGCACAACTGACAGGGCGGCCGGCTGGACTGAGCCACTCGCATGGGGCTCTGGCAGCCAGAGCCTCTGCTTCCCCCCTCTTCTCCCCTGCAGCTTCAGATCACCTCCTCTGTTCCCAACGTGCCACAGGATAGGCCTGGGAGTCCCGGGGGTCTGTCTGGGGGCAGGGGTGTGGATAAGGGTCTGGGCAGTCAAGGGGCAGGGGTGTGGATAAGGGTCTGGGCAGTCAAGGGACAGATAGGGGAGTAGGGTCCTTTGAGAGCAGTTAGAGGGGGGTCTCAGGAGGGGGCAGCCAGGGGATAAGGAACAGGGAGGCTTAGGTAGGGGGTTGGGTCCTGGGGGGCAGTTAGGGGCAGGGGTCCCAGGAGGGGGCAGTCAGGGGACAAGGAGCCAGGAGGTTGGAGCCTCTGAAAGGGGCAGTCAGAGGGCAGGAAATGGGAAGGGCAGGGCTAGGGCAGGACTCCCCTCCCAATCCTCTTTTTTGACTGTTGAAATATGGTAACCCGACCTGTATTAGTTATTTGTTCAGCTTAGAATCTCCCTCTGAGAAGCAATCCCTAGTATCAGAAGATCCTTGGAAGAGGCAGCCTTGCAAAAGAATACTCCCCTCTGGAACAGAATTAATTTACATTTCAGTCCCCTCCAATTTCCCTGCAGCACACAGCCTGTTCCGGCCCCAATCCCTCTCCGCAGGCCATAGCCCTAGTGCCCCCCCTCCCCCGCCAGGAGCTCCCCTGCCCCAGCCCTAGCAGCCCCCTCCCCACTGGGAGCTCCCCACCCACAGTACCACCCCTACTTAACCCTGGGGACTCGCCATCCCCTCACCCACAGGGCTAGTGACCCACGCGTCCCCACCTCGGGCTCCTCCCTGTTTGCTCTACCCCCAGTAAACACAGTGCCCCCCGCGCTTGCTAGCACTGCCAGACCCCATTCCCTACAACCCGCTCCTCACCCCGCTGCGCAGCCCTAGGCCTCTCCCCGTCACCCAGCTCAGGCAGCCACCCGCCTCCATTTCTCCAGGACTAGGGTGCATAAGCCCCAACCGAGGCAGGGGACCCACTGGCATCTGACTGCAGGCGGCAGGTAACCCCAAGCAGGCTCCTCCCGCCTCGCTATCAGCGGGAGAATGACTGTCAGTACCTGCCCACCACTTCTCCTCACGCGGCCAGAAGCAGCAGCAGCACGCACCGCCCCTCCCAACGGTTATCACGGCCTCCTCACTGGGGCGAGCAAAGTGAGGCTCACTCCGCCGGCTGCCCCACCTCCTCCTGCCGCTTCCTTAAGGACAGCTGAATCCGCCTGCGCCGCTTCCGCGAACTGGGCGAGGGGTTTCTCCGGACCTGTCGGGCTCATCTCCTCTCTTGGCAGGGCAGAGCCTGGGGATTCATTTCCCGAGCGAATGTGCACATCACGCAGAGAAAGTGAAGCGACACTACCTTCGTGCAGTGAAAGCAGCGCGTGGCTGCAAGGGAGCCGCAGGCGGGCTCGCCTCTGATTGGACTGCGACGCCGCGAGGGCCCGCCTCCCGGAGAGCCGAAAGCGGCCCCGCGTTTCCGAAGATTTCCGAAAGGCGCTAGCGGCCGCGCCCGAAGAGTTTCCCGACGGAGTGGTAGAGTCGAGGCTGCCGAAGATTTCCGAATGGGGCTGGCGAGGGAGCGGAGAGTCCCGAGAGGTGCCGGCAGGCTCTGGCCTGTTGGCTTTCCAGGGGCAGAGCTGGACTTGGGTTCCGAAAGTGGGAACCACGTGTTAATTTACTTGTTGGGTGCAGCTCCCAATGCAGAGTTATTATTATTTGATCAAATTAATTACTTTGTATTATTATTTAATGATCATCCACTTAATTATTAATCAACCCCATTAATGTTTAATCAGATGGCTAGTGTTACTAATTAACAGTTAACCCTATTATATCAAATAATAATGCCATCCTGGCAGATATTTCTTCTGCCTAGCAATCATTTTGGAGAGTATGTGGGCCAGATTTACCAGAGGCATAAATGAAAAACTCCGGTGGAGTTGCATCCTCTTTTTCCCCATTTTTCTAAATTAAAATCAAAGCTTAATACATATACTGGCCCTGTTCTCTACTGCCTTGCATCTTGTGCGGAACGTGAGGCTTGAGTATTAGTGATGGCATCAGAACAGCTATACTGAGACCAATGGTTAGTCTAGCCCAGTATCCTGTCTTTTGACACTGGCCAATGCCAGGGGCTTCAGAGGGAATGAACATTATAGGTAATCAAGTAATCGTTCCTCGTTGCCCATTCTCAGCTTCTGGCAAACAGAGGTTAGGGACACTTCTGAGCATGGTTTTGCATCCCTGCCCATGTAACATCTAAATGAACATAACATAAAAGTATGTGACTGGGCAGTTCTACTACAATTTTAATCTTTGTGAGCAATGCAGCAAAACATCTGCTGAAATCAGAGGATAAAACTCTGAAGGCACATCTTTCAGAAGAAAATGACATTATCTGGGTTATTTTACCCCCTAAATTTCCATTTTACAGATGACATGGCTTCATAAATGGTTTTGTTTCTATGCTACTAAAACCAATTACAGGGACAATAAAATACCATGACAGAAGAGACAAGTAAAATATTAAAGTAATGGTTTAGGGATGTAAGTATATGTGTGTGTGAAAGAGGAGAGTTTGTGGGTTAAAAGGTGTCCCTGCCATCTGTTTTTTGGAAAATAAGCATTATACAATTCTGCCAGAAGGTGGAGCAATGAAGCAAGAAATAAATGCTTTCGGGGCCACTTCAGTGAAAGAACTGTTCCTCAGATCTGATAATTAACATTAACATCTACAAAAATGCTACTGAACCTAGGATTATATTCTATACTCATTGAGGTCGATTCTGGAGTGAAGGACTGCTAGTCAAGAAGCTAGAATAGCCTCCTGGGGATTCCCTCCTGAGCTACTCTGAACGTCTTACAACTCCCAATTAAGGGACGTGCTGGGCATAGGAGGGAGAGTGGCCAGAGAGCTCTGGCTATCAGTGTTCTGGGTGGCCCTGCAGCCTGCAGGAGCTGGGCAAGGCTGACAAATTAGAGCAGGCTGAGAATTTCGGAGGCACAAACACGGCTTAGGGGTTGTGTACATGAGGAAATTTATAGGCATAATTATACCAGTATAACTCCTTGTATGGACATTCCTTTTCCAGGATAAGATTGTCCAAAAGAAGAGTTAAACTGATATAATTATGCCAGTAAATTTCATCAGTGAGACAAGCCCTTAGAAACACAGATGAAAGGTGCAGCACAGATTCTGGATGATTGTGCCTGGGCCCAGTCTTTAGCCATCTAGCAGAGCTCAGGTAAATGGAGCTGGAGGAATGGAATCTAAGTTTCCTCTAAACTGCGCGGCCATGCAACAGGCTATTAAAGGCCATGCAGGCAGGGAGAGATGCCCAGAGCTGCCTCGACCGCGGAGGGGCACCTCTCTCCAGGCCCCAGCCTTGGAGCTGCTGCAGCCGGGGAAAAGCACCTCTCCCCCAACTCCAGGCTGCTGCAGCAAGAGACTGCTGGGGGAGACTGTGGAATCTCCATCATTGGAGATTTTCAAGAACAGGTTAGACAAACACCTGTCAGGGATGATCTAGATAATACTTAGTCCTGCCATGAATGCAGGGGACAGGACTAGATGACCTTTCGAGGTCCTTTCTGGTCTTGCAATTCTATTTCATTTTACCAAACAGTTTAGTTTTAACATTCAGATTGAACTTCTTTGCTCCAGAATTGTCTGCTACCACTGGACACATAGTAGGTCTGAGGAATGAACGTGGGTATGTAATTATCACAGACACAAACAGATTTCCTATAGCAAATATATGAAATCCAATATGTCTTTATTTGGTGAGGGTGGACACGTGCACACACACACATACTCATTCACACTCATTTTCTATCATCCAAACACTTATTATAATTACTAATTCTGTAAAGAGGGAGCAGAGTTGGCATATAGATAAACAAGATGGAGGTATTACGGGAATGGGAGGCAGGAGGTGTATTTTCAGAACAGTGTGTATTTGATGCACAATTTGAATTATTGTTAACAGGATTTGTATATCCAATTTCCAGTGCTCTTGGAAAGTGCTCTTCCCATTTTCCAGTTGCTATATAATAATAACTCAAAAACGGTCATGCATTTTTATTGTGATTTTCTCATTCACCGTCATCTTCTTATATTGTTGTTTTCCAGGCAGCTTACCCAAAATCACAACTGTTTTGCATGAAACTTGCTTTTGACTTATAACAGATTGGAAAATAAGATAGTCTTTAAATTAACACCTCACTGATCCTGAGTTCCAAATAAATATAGCAACATTTTGCACAAAAGCTAAGCTGGTTGCCTGGCTGGTCAATAGCTCTTATTTTTCTACAGTGTGTGTTGGTCACTCTTAACAATACTGTATATTCACGTTTCTTGCCACAGGGATGCTCAAATGAGGACAAATACAGAAGTTGGAAAGAAAAGCAGGCCACATTCTTATGAAATGTTAACACAATTCAAACTAAGAACATAGGAAGCAGTCCTTTCACCATAGATATTATATATTCTCTAGTAAATCAGAAATACACTCATAACTACTTTTTCTATATACCAAACCCCATTCAGTTACTAATCCACAACCTCTTATTTGTGAGTATGCATTCTGATATAGACACATTGCACCTAGCAGAACTAACAAATCTCATGACTAGGAAGTGAGCACTCCTGCAGGGGAGCCATAATTGTGCCCAACTTTTCTCCATTCCTTATAGAATGTATAGAAATTGGAGGCCTCTACAACCCTCCTTCTCAACTGCCCAATCAGATCAAGCCTTAAATAAATCAGCCTGCAAACTATAACAGAGCAAGGCTCTGGTTCTGCTCCCATTTAAAATTTTGCAGTTGACTTCAATGGGTACAGGGATTGGCCCCCTTCTCTACTGTTCGTTGCTCTTCTTATCCCAAGCTGTAATGGGTACATGCGGTAACAAAGACAAAACAATATTCATTAATTTCTCCATTTGCTTGGTTTAGACTGTGACTTGTCTCCAAATTCAATTTTGAATTATTTATAATTGAGGACAGGATAGCAGCCAGCCCACTTAGGAAACCAAATTTTCTTTTATAAATTGAAAAAGAAGGCACTTAAAATGTCCAGGCTAAGAGAGAGTATCACTACACAGAGAAAGTTACAGTACTGCCAACATGTAGTTTTTATTAATCAAATATAAATCTGGATAAATATTTAACTCAGCACATATACTTATGCAGGGCATGTTAATTGCTTTTAAGAGCACTGATAACTGCATACCATAGGCTCTTTACCCCAGTGGGAAATTTTATTACTTAGTTGCCTGCAGAACTCTCCAAACGGTCAGAGGGTTAAAGCTGCAGAAACATGACATGGAGATTATCTTAGATCAGCACTGTTTAAAAGGTAAACAGAAAGAATATAAAGATCTGTTCACAGCCACTTAAGTGACATGAACTGGGGGAGAAAACAGAAATGTGTGAGGGTAAATACTTTTTTTTTTAAATTCACAAATAAACATAGGCATTTGTCATACTAACTGTAACTTTTAAAAAAAATCCAAATTAATCACATTTCCTGGCAGATCCTAATTAATTTTAGTTGCAAATTGTTAAAAGTTTCTGAATCAATTCATTGCTTTCCTATGACAATCCTTTTTGAATAAATAAATAAACATCAGCAAATCAGCCCCCTAGTTCTTACTCATGCGTGGTTTGTCTTGGAAGACAAGATAATTAGCACCTAATGAAAGATATGTGGCAATTTGGTTTTGACCATCTTTCTGGTTTGCTCAGATGGCTCATGTTTTACTGATTCAAGTCTAGCTATAGTTGTAACTCTAAAGGTAACAGTCACAGGAAATGTATGAATGGCAATGTACCAACTGCAACTGGTGCTGCAAATGTTTAGTTCTGGCTGGTTTTGAGTAGAAATGAAGAGGAAAATGACATTTTGAAAATGGCAGCTTTGGGGAAGTTCCTATTCTAATTTTGGTATTTTGCCAAAAAATCCAACTCCGGTACTTAAACACACCAAAATATCATATATGAAAAAGTTGTCTCACAGCTACTTGGCTTGAATTTTGCTTTGATGTTTGTTTTTCCCATGATGCAATTGTTTTTGCCGTCTGTCTCCTGTTGCTACAATAGGCCATTTCCCATATATGTCAACTCCAAAGGGGAAAAGACTGCATGGAAACAGAACAAAGAAAACAGAACAAAAGAAAATAAAGGAATTTTCCAAAGACCCATTTGATATACAAGTATAAACAGGAAAACGATGCCTGGGGAGCCAGGAGTCAGGAGTCAGGCATTGCACTAGCAGACAGCTGTTAAATTGTGTTGTTAGCAGCACTTTGGGATACATAATTGTATGATATGAATGCATACAGTGAACACACATTTCACTATCTTTATGATGACATACAAGTGTACTGGAAACGACCATTGAAACAATCTGCATGTTTTGCCTTCAAATTCTTTTAAAGACATCAGTGCAAGAGTTCTGAAGTCCAAACTTCAATGGTTCTGTGCACTCTAGCACCAGAAGGAAAGACACCCCAATGTATCTAAGAAGGAATCTCACTTGTCAGGAGTGTTGTACCTGTAATGATGCAAAAATATATATGGCCCAATTTTCAAAAGAACTCAGCACCCCAATTAGGGCCAGATTTTCAAAAGAGCTTGGCCTGTTAGTCCTGAGCACTTTTGAAAATCTGGTCACAAAGCCCTCGTCCAGACTAACCCGCGGCATCGGCGGGTTAAAATCGATTGCTCGGGGATCGATATATCGCGTCTAGTCTGGACGCGGTGTATCGATCCCCGAGCGCGCTTACATCGATTCCGGAACTCCATCAATCCGAACGGAGTTCCGGAATCGACACGGAGAGCCGCGGACATCGATGCAGCGCCGTCCAGACTGGTGAGTACCTCGATTTTAGAAATTCGACTTCAGCTACGTTATTCTCGTAGCTGAAGTTGCGTATCTAAAATCGATTTTAATTCCTAGTCTGGAGGTGGCCAAAGGGAGACGCTGGGTGCAGAACACTTTAGACATTCTGGCTCCTATTGTGAGTGCTGCATGCTTGAAAATCTGGCCCTGAGCTCCTTTGAAAATCTGGTTTACAGCATTTTTACACCTCTTGTAGATTTTAAAACCAGAAAGGCAAGAGACAAATGCCAGGCTTTAAGAGTGACTCTCATTGTTTAACACCAGAAAAACACAGGAAATGGTTACTTATATCTAAGGGCTTGTCTACATGGAGCAGTAATGCAGACTATGGGAGTGTGATTTCTAAAGCACAGTAGCATGTTATGCATTAATTGTCCATGTAGACCATAGGTCGGCAACCTTTCAGAAGTGGTATGCTGAGTCTTCATTTATTCACTCTAATTTAAGGTTTTGTGTGCCGGTAATACATTTTAACATTTTTAGAAGGTCTCTTTCTTTAAGTCTATAATATATAACTAAACTATTGTTGTATGTAAAGTAAATATGGTTTTTAAAAGGTTTAAGAAGCTTCATTTAAAATTAAATTAAAATGCATAGGCCACCGGACTGGTGGCCAGGACCTGGGCAGCATGAGTCCTGCCGCAAATCAATTCGAGTACTACCTTTGGCACACATGCCATAAGTTACCTACCCCTGATTGTAGACGCTGCTGGTGCACTCTAAGGGCTTGTCTACATCAGAAAGTTGCAGCGCTGGTGAGGGAGTTACAGCGCTGCAACTTAGGAGGTGTACACATCTGCAGGGCACCACCAGCGCTGGTGATCCAGCGCTGGTAATCAAGTATAGACACTTACCAGCGCTTTTCTTGACCTCCGTGGAATAAGCAGGTATCCCAGCATACCTGAGGAAGCCTCTGGTAATCAAACTGGTCTCCTTCCCCAGCTTGCTCTCGCGTTCCCCGAACCCCGAGCAAGCAGGTCTCCTTCCCTGAGGTTTGCTGGGTGGTTCCGGGAACGCAAGAGCAAACCGCGGCGAAGCTGGTCTCCTTCCCCGGTTTGCTATCGCGTTCTCCGAACAAGCAGGTCTCCTTCCCTACGGTTTGCAGGGTGGTTTGGGGAACGAGAGAGCAAACCGCGGCGAAGCTGGTCTCCTTCCCCGGTTTGCTATCACGTTCCCCGAACAAGCAGGTCTCCTTCCCTGCGGTTTGCAGGGTGGTTCGGGGAACGCGAGAGCAAACCGGGAAAGGAGACCAGCTTCGCCGCGGTTTGCTCTCGCGTTCTCCGAACCACCCTGCAAACCGCAGGGAAGGAGACCTGCTTGTTCGGGGGTTCGGGGAACGAGAGAGCGAAACCGGGAAAGGAGACCAGCTTCGCCGCGGTTTGCTCTCGCGTTCCCCGAACCACCCTGCAAACCGCAGGGAAGGAGACCTGCTTGCTCGGGGGTTCGGGGAACGAGAGAGCAAACCGGGAAAGGAGACCAGCTTCGCCGCGGTTTGCTCTCGCGTTCCCCGAACAAGCAGGTCTCCTTCCCTACGGTTTGCAGGGTGGTTCGGGGAACGCGAGAGCAAACCGCGGTGAAGCTGGTCTCCTTCCCCGGTTTGCTCTCACGTTCCCCGAACCCCCCTTGAAGCCGCCCAACAGTGCTGCAGTGTGGCCACATCTAACACCACTTGCAGCGCTGGTTGCTGTAAGTGTGGCCACTCTGCAGCGCTGGCCCTATACAGCTGTACTAATACAGCTGTAACAACCAGCGCTGCAAAATTTTAGATGTAGACATGGCCTAAAGATTCCCCTGGGCCTAGACCGCTTTAACATAGGCCACGTCCAGACTAGGTATTAAAATCGATTTTAGATACGCAACTTCAGCTATGGGAATAACGTAGCTGAAGTCGAATTTCTAAAATCGAGGTACTCACCCGTCTGGACGCCACGGCATCGATGTCCGCGGCTCTCCGTGTCGATTCCGGAACTCCGTTTGGGTTGATGGAGTTCCGGAATCGATGTAAGCGCGCTCGGGGATCGATACATCGCGTCCAGACTAGACGCGATATATCGATCCCCGAGCAATCGATTTTAACCCGGCGGGTTAGTCTGGACGTGGGCATAGTTTGAAACAGCACTACATGAGAGTGCACCAGGGAACATTGCAAGGAGATTATTCATTACAGTATATACTGCTGTAATGAGTAATGTATATAATATGTATTATTCATGACAGTATGTGCAAAGAGAAAGCCCTGGAAAACCCTGATTTTTGGACCTCTACATGAAACTCAAAAATTACTAAAAATAAACCATGAAAAATAACATTAATCAACCCAAAAGAAACAGAAGCCCTAATTATATTTCAACAGCTTTTTTATTCTGGCATCATACGGTATATGGCACAGAAAACAATAGATTAGTCCAAAAAGAAACTGGACATATTTCAGGAGAGAGAATCTAGTTAGTATTTTAGAATTTAGATAAGGCAACCTGATTACATCTAATTGTCTTCTGATTAACCTGAATATTCCTGCATTGTGCAGCGAAACTGGGTTATGCCATTTAGTGCAGGATTAAAAAAATGCCATAGTTTAGCTTTTTACAAAATACTACAAAACTTTGTTCACAGTCAAGTAAGTGCTTTTGTTGTTGTTGTTTTGTTCAAAGCCCAGCTGCAGGCCTGGAGCATTTCTCATAAATATCAGGAAGTACCCAAAGCCACAATCAGGATTAAAGAGTTGATCTGAACCTTAGATCTTAGCTTTAAAGCTGTAATGTACAGTGAATTTGGTTACATGACAAAGGTAATGGTAATTGCTGAAGTATGTTTTCTTAAGTTGCAAAATCAGTTTTGAAATATTTTCTTTGAAACCTCCCCCAATGCCATACATGAGAATGAGTGGACTTGCAGAGCAGCATTTGCTTGTGACCAAAGTAATGAATTTGTACATTGATGTTACAGATATTTATATAAGGCCCAATCTTGCCAATGCTCTGTGCACAGGACTTCCATTGAAGTTGTCAGGCTCATAATCAGGATTCTTGGGACTACCCTAGCAAATGAATTAATAATATTTGTAGTTAGATCCAGTCCAAGATTTTTTGCATTGGGTCAAGTTTTGGTTTATCTATGTTACACTGCCAATGGAAAAACCAAGCACACAAACCAAGTGTTGTAGAAATGTAATATGCTGAGATATGAGAAGTGTGGTGATAAATGTAGAATAAATGCCTAGATATCATAAACTGATAGATTAAATAGAAGAACACTGCATTTCTGGCTTTCTAAAAATACACAGAGGGTCTGGTTTGGCCTCTGTGAAAGGAGTAATGGAAGATCATAACTGTGCCTGGCCCACACATTTCTACACATACGGTGGACCTGCCATGGCTCCCGTACACAACTCCCTGAGTAATTCATTTCTTCTAAATGCATAACAAGAGCTTTCTTCAGGCTGTTAACAGAAAGAATGTAAAATCACCATTTTTTGGCCTTCCTCAAGGTGGGTGCCACTGAAATCTTGCACCACTCTTTCCACAAAATGTAGTACTTTGCCACAGTTCTGTTGCCTTTTCCATGTAAGTGATCCAGTAAACATATTATATAGGAGTACTTGTGGCACCTTAGAGACTAATAAATTTATTTGAGCATAAGCTTTCGTGGGCTACAGCCCACTTCATCGGATGCATGGAATGGGCCATCTTGATTATCACTTCAAGTTTTTTTTTCTCCTGCTGATAATTGCTCATCTTAATTAATTAGCCTCTTAGAGTTGGTAGGGCAACTCCCACCTTTTCATGTTCTTTTTATGTGTAGATATATATATCTCCTTACTATATGTTCTATTCTATGCATCCGATGAAGTGGGCTGTAGTCCACAAAAGCTTATGCTCAAATAAATTTGTTAGTCTCTAAGGTGCCACAAGTACTTCTGTTCTTTTTGCGGTTACAGACAAACATGGCTGCTACTATGAAACCTCATATTATATAGTTTTTCTTTTAAAAAATCAGTATTCAGATTTATTGCCACATTTGGACTAAAGTGCAAACTTACTATACTGCCACACCAGTGGGCCAAATCCTGAGCCCACTTCAGTTTAGGATCTGACTTAATATGTCCATCCTTATCTAGATGGACCATCATTAGTTCAACTTCTTATGCCAATATAATAAAAACCAGCAGGATCATATTAAGATGGATAAAGCAAAGATGCCACATTTATTGTAAATATAATAATAATAATAATAATAATAAAGCAACAGATAAAAATAAACAACGTTGTTTAACCACTTATTCCTATTACTACTTATTCCTTATACAAACACACACATATATATATATTCATTCACACAATCATTCATTCAGATTCTGTATAGGTGTTATAGTTACCAGCCTAGAAGTTGCTCATGACAAGTTACTGGCCAGGTATCTTAGTCATGAGGATGGAGCCGAGTCTGTGTCAGATGCACCTGATGCTCCTGGAGGTTGGCAGCAGAACCAGAAACTCCAAGTCCTCAGCATTTGGAGTTCATTCTTATAGGAATTAATTTCTATGTTATTCTATGGGAGCTGTTTCATTCTGCTGTTGCTGACTCAATCAGCAGATGGCACATTCCTGATGGCTTCACACTGTCCAACGTTTATGTTTCTCATCCTTCCAGGTGATGGGGTGGATCCCAATTTACCCTCCGGGGGTTGTCTGGTGGTCCACTTGACACATTCTTCGGCAGATGAATACTCCCTTTCTAGGCTAGCACCTCCCTAACCATTCATGCACATCAAGCATCAACATACATTCCATATCAACCATATTTTAATTTACTGTCTCCACCACTTTTGGGGTGTGTGTTAATTCACATGAGACTCCTGGCCCTGTAATCACAGAGGGTGGGGGTCTGTTTGTTTACATTGTATCAATTACAGCTTAAGGCTAGCATAGTGTTTACATCAAGAACAAAGTCAATTAACTTGTTTGTAAGTTTTACATAGTAATAGAGTATCTTTCACAGAACAGATACAATCAACGTTTTCTGCAGACAGGAGCTTACAAGTTTTAACAGAAGAACTAAAAGATTTTTGTACTTGGTGAAACTAGGGGGTCACTGTCACTTGGGGGAATCACTGTGAGTACGTTCTTTAATATCCCTACAAACTTCCATGTCTCCTCAGTCTTTGGTCTCTCTGTCTGGATTATCAGCAAGGGTGCAAATTAGCTGGCGAGTATGGGGAGCTGTGATCTGCGCTCTTATGAGAAGTGAGTTCAGACCACCAAACTCATTTCACTGAAGGCACCATGACCAGCCCAAGAGAGATTAACCCTCCACCAGCGCACACACTGTGGATATGTCTACACTGCATCTGGGAGCGAGCCTCTCAGCTTGGGTATACAGCGTGCTCCCTCTAGCATGCTAAAAATAGCAGTGCAGATGTGGCTTTGATGTTGTTGCTTGGGCCCTCAAGCCAATCCCACTCTCTCCCCTCTGGCTGGGGATTTGCTCCCCAGTGCAGTATAGACATTCCCTGTAGGTGCCCCGGGCGATAGGAATTGACACACATAGACAGTCCATTCAGTCTGGTAACCAGTTTCAGGAAATAGCCTGTTTCTGTATTTTCTAGTGTGCAACTGGTTGTCTGTAAAACTATGAGGCTCCTGTTGGCCATCTACAAATAATAATGTAAATCACCTACATCAGGTGTTTAGCCAATTGTGCACTAGGGTCAATGGGGAAGTAGGCTTAATACCGTCTCCTTCTTATATAACCTCAGATGTGGAGCCCAATATCCCTTTTAATATCTCTTGTAGCTAGAAACTTCCTCAAGCATCACTTTCGAATGATAAAACAATTATGCAGTGAACATATTGTTAAGTATGAGAGAGTCTTCTGGGGTTGTTTGGGAATATCTGTAGCAAGCTATGAAGGGTGGGCAAAGTGATCAAATCCCTGCGTGCCAGCAGAAGGTGAGAACACAGACAGCGGTATGCTATTTTCTGTGCTGTGTTCTATATGCAGAGACAGATGATAATCGGTTCCCAGAAATGTATGCCAGAAATGCCCAATAATTCAGATTTCGTTCTAGGAAAACAAAAGCCCATCCAGAATATGGAAAGAGGTGGGGTTTTTTCCAATGTTTTGCTTTATATTGATTTTTTTTCAGCCTCAAACATCCAGTTATCTCTAATCTGCCTATCAGATCACAGAGTTCTGTTACAGCTATAGCAGCACTAGAAGGCATTGAAGTAGGTGCAGTCTATGTTCTCCTCCACAGCTGGCAAATGGAAAGTAGGAGGTAGAAACAAGGCTCCGCCCCTTCTGGGGACACTTGGCAGGGTGCAGGCCCTACATCTAGGAGAGCACAAAGATTGCAGCTGTATCCAGTTCTCACTCGGGAAGCACTAGGTGAGGCAGACACACACACACACATCAGATGTGTGGTGCAGAGGCACATGATTAATAAATTTATCATGCACCTTTGGCTATCTCATATGCCTCTGACCACTAATTCTTTCTCCTCTAACCCCAAGACTATTTCCAACAGCACAAATATCTAAGTAACCTCACATGGTCGCTATTTTTTTAAATGAACCAACCACGAGATTGCTCCCTTCCTTTTCGTGTGAAATCACCTTACAGAAATTACAGCTGCCCCAGGCACGTGTTGGGCAACATGCAGTCCTTGACTAAGAACAGGACCTTTATGTCACTGGAAAGGGGAAATTTCTGAGACTCCCAATGAGATAACCAGCACTTGTAACCAGTCCTGGAAGGTCCTAAGTTGAAAGATTTTTTAAAAAGTGACATTTTTTAGGTATGGGAAATGTATTTTAGGTAATTCTGAGTTTTTAATGGTTCCCTCTGAGCCCTGCACAGTTGGACTCATAGTAACTAAGGAACCTGGCTTTACAGGTGAAGAGTCCTAATACAAACACTCTAAAACATTTCTAGCATATCTCATCTGTATGGTATGTGGCACATACATGGTGCCAGATGATGTGGTATGGCATAAAGGATCAGCATTCATTTGGGATGAGCTACATGACCAACTTGTGACTTTAGCACTTGTGATTAATGAGGCATGCCCATTCATGCTGATTGACCCAGAGTATCACACCATGCCATCACATATTCTCTCTCACACTCATATACATCATGTAGGAATAAAATACTATCCTTCCACCTCACAATTGTATGTATTGTTCTATAATTAAATCTGCCTAGTTTGCCTATATCTTTCTGATTATTAAATGCCAAGAAATTAGGGCAGTCTTTCAGGGGCAGACTCACCAAGTAAGTAGAGGGAGGAACTGTCTGAAAATTGTTCCATGATGTGAAGGTACAAACAGTCCAAAATTCCATGGACCTCTTTTGCTGCTACATTGTGCTGAATATTTTGATCTCAACTATTAACCTTCTGGTGTTACTAGTTTCCAGGTTCCTCCCTCCCATTGAATAGCTACGTCGTGCATTATATTTGCTTAGATGTATTAGTTTGCATTTTTTCAAGGTTATTTTCCTCTTGCTATTTTCTGCCCATGTTTCTAATCTCTCTCTGTATCCACTAGAACTTCCCAGCTGCAATCTGTGAATCTCATTAACATGCTGTTGCCCCTTTGTCCAGAATTAAGATGACAAACAAGACTGGTCATAACTCCAGTTTTTGTGGTATCTTCCCACAACATAGCAATTTTCATGTCACTCTTAATCTGTGGTCTTTATTGCTTGTATTTGCGAAAGCTCACCAAAAGATGCAACAGATCAAAGAAGTTTTAAACAACATGTAAAACAGAAACGATGAAAGGTAGGTAAGGATCTTTCTTAGAGTAGATAAAGCTCTTCAGAACCTGTTGGCAATAGCCAACAAGGAGTAAAATATTTGTTTTACCAGCAGGCCTCCACCAACTGCTGTTACATTTAGGGCTACCATCCTTCACATTTTTTCTAACCAATTTGGCTTCATTGTTATTTCATCGTCATCACCACCATACTTTGAACTTCCACAGCTCCTTCCTCTGGGATCTCAAAGCACCTTAATTAAGAATTAATGACTTAAGCTTCATACCACCTCTGTGAAGTAGATGTAAGGTAGATGATGCTAAAAATGATTTCTCTTTGTGTAAGCTAGACAAATTTAAACTGAACAGAAGACATACATTTTTAACAATGAGGATAAGCAATTAGTGGAACCATTTACCAAGAGTTGTGGTGGATTCTCCATCACTGACAATTTTAAAATCAAATTGGATGTTTTTTCCCTAAAAGATATGCTTTAGGAATTACTTTGGGAAAGTTCTATGGCCTGTATTATACAATCACAGAGGTCCCTTCTTGCCTTGGAATTTATCAGTCTTTGTATTTTAGATAGACAGACCCAGTTAAAACTTGTTCTTCTTAGTCAAGCAAGTAAAGAAGAAAGACAGAACAGTGCAAGTCTCACTTCAGCTTTTTCCTGCGCCCACCACCACCCATTGGTTCCCTTCTCATGCTTTTTTTTTTGCCGGAAGAGTGATGTATCCTATTGTTTCTTCTTAGCTCTGCCTATATAATTACAGCAGTAGTTAGTGTTAAACAAAAACAAAAATCTATGTTTAACAAATTCTATACAATACTTCTTGGTAGTCCATCGATCCGATGATGACAAATCTGAGCAAATCATCTATTGTTGGTCTCATGGTGTGCCCTCTGATGGCTATACAAGCAAATTCTAGAGGTGCACATCTTGCTGCAGAAGGTGCATGGGAAGTTCGCAGTCAGTGGGTTGTGCGCTGCTGGTGCTCTGTGACATCGTTCCCGTGCCTCTTGTAGACGCTGGCAGCGGTCTTCCTCAAAGGCGATGCAGGTACTTCTGACTGTTGCACGCCACTGTGTTCTGTCATTGGCAGCGTCCTCAAGGTCCCTGGGTTTGATACTGCTATACTGCAGATTGGCTTTGATGGTGTCCTTGTAACGTTTTTGTTATATATGCCGGATGTCCTGGGAGAGCTCACCATAGAGAAGCTGGCGGGGGATTCTGTTGGCATCCATGCGGCTGACATGACCGGTCCAATGTAGCAGTGACTTGATGATAATCATTTTGATGCTTGTCATCTGGTGTTCTCTCGAGGACCTCAAGATTGGGCACTTTGTCTTGCCAGCGGACCTTCATGATGTTGCGGAGGCAAAGCATGTGGAATGCTTTGAACTGCTTGATGTGATGCCTATATAGTGTCCATGTTTCACACCTGTACAAAAGAGATGAAAGAACAGCAGCTCTGTACACAAGCAGTTTTGTTGACATCTGGATGTTGTGGTGGTTTAAAACTTTGACATGCAGATAGCCAAGTGCCTGGCTTGCTTTGGATATTCGTGCATTGATCTCATTATCCATTGATCCAACACTTGATATGACACTACCCAGGTATTTAAAATTCTCCACTACTTTAAGCTGAGTGCCATCAGTGGAGATACTCGTAACAGAAGCATTTGATCCAGGTATAGGTTGATGGAGAACTTCTGTCTTTCCGAGGCTGATAGTTAGTCCTAAGAGTTGCGAGGCCCCGGCAAACTTGTTGACAATGTGCTGAGGATCATTTTCAGTATGAACCATGAGGGCACAGTCATCGGCAAAGAGTGTCTCAAGAAGGAGTTTCTGCTCTGTCTTAGTCTTTGCATTCAGGCGATGGAGGTCAAAAAGTGGACCATCGTGCCGGTATTTCAAATATATACCTCAATCCAGATCTTTCATTGCATGGTTAAGCACACATGCAAAGAACAGGTTAAATAACACAGGAGCGAGAACATATCCCTGTTTCATGCTGTTGGTGATGTTGAAGCGGGCAGATGTGGCTCCATCAGACAATACTTCGCCTGTCATGCTGTCATGAAAAAGGCGTATAATCTGGACACATTTTCTTGGGCAGCCAAGTCGTGTTAGAATAGTCCAAAGGGCTTCCCTGTTGACGGTATCAAATGCTTTTGTCAGATCTATGAAGATTTGGTGGTGATGGGGGACTTCAACTAACCAGATATATGTTGGGAAAATAACGCCGCGGGGCACAGACTATCCAAATAAGTTCCTGGACTGCATTGCAGACAACTTTTTATTTCAGAAGGTTGAAAAAGCTACTAGAGGGGAAGCTGTTCTAGACTTGATTTTAACAAATAGGGAGGAACTCATTGAGAATTTGAAAGTAGAAGGAAGCTTGGGTGAAAGTGATCATGAAATCATAGAGTTTGCAATTCTAAGGAAGGGTAGAAGGGAGTACAGCAAAATAGAGACAATGGATTTCAGGAAGGCGGATTTTGGTAAGCTCAGAGAGCTGATAGGTAAGGTCCCATGGGAATCAAGACTGAGGGGAAAAACAACTGAGGAGAGTTGGCAGTTTTTCAAAGGGACACTATTAAGGGCCTAAAAGCAAGCTATTCCGATGGTTAGGAAAGATAGAAAATGTGGCAAAAGACCACCTTGGCTTAACCACGAGATCTTGCATGACCTACAAAATAAAAAGGAGTCATATAAAAAATAGAAACTAGGTCAGATTATAAAGGATGAATATAGGCAAATAACACAGGAATGCAGGGGCAAGATTAGAAAGGGAAAGGCACAAAATGAGCTCAAATTAGCTATAGGAATAAAGGGAAACAAGAAGACTTTTTATCAATACATTAGAAGCAAGAGGAAGACCAAGGACAGGGTAGTCCCACTGCTCAGTGAGGAGGGAGAAACAGTAATAGGAAACTTGGAAATGGCAGAGATGCTTAATGACTTCTTTGTTTTGGTCTTCACTGAGAAGTCTGAAGGAATGTTTAACATAGTGAATGCTTATGGGAAGGCGGTAGGTTTAGAAGATAAAATAAAAAAAGAGCAAGTTAAAAATCACTTAGAAAAGTTAGATGCCTGCAAGTCACCAGGGCCTGATGAAATGCATCCTAGAATACTCAAGGAGTTAATAGAGGAGGTATCTGAGCCTCTAGCTATTATCTTTGGAAAGTCATGGGAGATGGGAGAGATTCCCGAAGACTAGAAAAGGGCAGATATAGTGCCCATCTATAAAAAGGGAAATAAAAACAACCTAGGAAACTACAGACCAGTTAGTTTAGCGTCTGTGCCAGGGAAGATAATGGAGCAAGTAATTAAAGAAATCATTTGCAAACACTTGGAAGGTGGTAAGGTGTTGGTAATGGTCAGGTCATTTTCAGAACAAAGGCTCAAAAGGAGTAGTCCATTGCTGTTCATTTTGTCTAAACCATGTGGCCGGTTACTCCTTTCCTGTTCTCGTTGTCAGCCCCGACTCGGGCGTTGAAATCTCCAAGTAGGAGTAGTTTGTCTGTTACAGGTGTGGCCTTGATCAGTCTGTCGAGATCTTCATAGAATTGTTCCTTTGAGTTGTCAGGGCATGTTAGAGTGGGTGCATATGCACTAATGACGGTGGCATGATGTTTGGCATTTAGTGGGAAGCGTAGTTTCAGCAATCTTTCATTGATACCCACTGGAAGATCTGGGAGTTGATGCATCAATGAGGTTTTTATTGCCAGACCAACTCCATGTATTCTGTCCTCCGTCTCAATCTTAACCTTGCAGAAAAAGGTGTAATCACTTCCAGGTTCACTCAAAAAATTTTCCCCAGGTAATCTTGTTTCGCTTAATGCCGCTATATCAATGTTGTAGTGGGCTAGTTCTCGAGCAATGAAAGCTGTCCTTCTTTCAGGTCTTGCAACAGCTTCTTGATCCATGAGGGTACGAACATTCCATACACCAATGGTAAGTTTTCTCAAATTTTTCTTTTGGTTTCAGCCGCAGATTGGGTTAAACTGCCAGCCACGGCTTGCTGGCCAGCTGTTGTAGGGCAGGCAATTTTTAGGCCACCTTTTTTAGGCCCTTTCCTTACTAGGGTGAGCAGTGCTGTCCTAAAGAGGGCTGCTCAGATGCCTGGGATGCTGCCAGGCAACTCTGCTGCCCCCAGTTACAGAGCTGGAAGACCACCTATCCACAGGCTGCCTGTGTGCAGGATTGGGACTACGACTCCCAGTGGTAACCTCCACCTGTCGCTTTGCCCCTCCCCCATCACCGCAGGACTTGGGTGGTATGATGATGTTTGATGATTTGCACAGGACCTGTGCGTGAAAGCTTTTTAAGTGGTAGAGACATTGCACGGGAATAATCCCACTCTCTCGACCTTAGAAGCCAAACACCAATGGTACGAAAAATCATCACGACTGGTAACTTCTTTGGTTGCAGTGGATGGCCTTGATGTCTTTTGTGCCTCGTCAAGCCCTTCGCTTTCCACAAAGCATTGCAGAACCACCTTCTTGGCCATTGGATCCTAGTGATCTCTTTCGCCCAGTCCGCCAGAACTGATGTTGCATGTGGGTAGGCATATCCCTAATTCACTGAGGGTTTGAGTCCCATCAGTTACACTCACCTGGTTTGGCTGGCCTGTCGAAGCTGTTGCCCAGGGTGTGGCCACTGCGGATGCTGCAGCTACTTGGAGCCACAGGTGAGAGCTGAGTGACAGGTGGGGACCAAAGTGGACGGACTACCCCCGTAGGGGTACAAGTCCCCCATCAGAGGTACTACCCGTCCCTGAGCACCCCATAAACCCCATACAATAGCTGCCCTGATATCTCCTAACAACCCACTTTATTATAGCCTAAACAAATGCTGCCCCTTAATTAAAATGAGAAGATATATGAATGAAGGCAGATGCAATATTCTTCTGCAACAAAGGACCTGCCCGTTGTTTTTTTGGAAGCAGACAAAACTAAGACATGTCACATTTCAGCAGAATAAAAAATGCAAGTAGGACATTAGTCCAAAGCTTTTGTATTCTGCATTTCAAAGTTTGGACCCAGTGGGTGTGGGCAAAAATAAATCAGGGCCTCCTATAGTGAAAATGTATTTGGGATTCAAGCATCTAAAATTTGACCCTATCGTCGGCTCCCTGGGATTGTCAGCTGCTTCAGGGGTTGTCTGATATAAACCTCCTTTTCTCACTTCTAAGAATTTTTATCTTGGAGTGTGTTTGAAAACACTTCAGAAAAAGGGTGGAAAACATAGAGTGCCTTCTTTGAAATACACTCCTTTGTTAAATTCCTTTCCCAAGGGCAAAGAGGCTCTCAGACACCTGAGGGCAACAAATGACTCTATTCAACACTCTCACAAATGACCTAATAAACTCCCAAAGGGTTACAATAGCTTATTTGTCATCATTTCTCGTCAGCTATTTATAGCACAGTTGTAAATTGAAGCAAAACAATAAACAGCTAATTTATTACCTTTTATTTTGAACAGTCTCTAGAGACCAAGCGGTGCTTTTAATTCTTTTTTCAAACAAATTTTTGCACCTGAATTTAAATGAATTCCACACATTTCACTTTAAATGAGGCTAAAAGTATAAAACTACCTATATGCAACAAACTCATCACCATTTTGCACCCCTTCTTTTGAAAATTTACAGAGAGCTGCTTCGGCAAATTCTGTTTTGGTTAATATATTAAACCAGTGGTTTAGTAAAAAGAACAGAAGTACTTGCGGCACCTTAGAGTCTAACAAATTTATTTCAGCATGAGCTTTCGTGAGCTACAGCTCACTTCTTTGGATGCATAGAATGGAAAACACAGACAGGAGATATTTATACATAGAGAGAACATGAAAAGGTGGAAGTATTGATACCAACAGGAAGAGTCTAATCAATTGAGATGAGCTATCATCAGCAGGAGAAAAAAAAACTTTTGAAGTGGTTTAGTAGTGTTTATTATGCCTTTGGGAAGGGGAACAATATCCTCAAGTCAGTTTGTTTGACTATATTATACATGTCCTTGCCTTATAGCTTAATTTACACCAGACCAGAATGGGAAAGTGGTGATATCAAACACAGTGGCAAAGATTCTGATCTCAGTTACACCAGTGCAAATCTGCAGGAACTCCACTGAGTTAAAATCTGGCCCAGTCTGTAGAACACTGGTACCAGATTCTGGTCCTGCTATTACTCATTGCATTGGTCTGGCCATGCAAAGGGGCTATAAAACTGCCCTAATAGGATAGCTAAGGATTTCCCCAGTACAGATTGTTACAAGCTAACATAAAAGTTAGAGTAGTCTTGACTCTGCTCTAATTTATATTGGGGGCCAGTTTGGACTCATGCTGTCCTTGGGATCCAGAGAGGGTAAACGTAGATCTAAGCACAGCTTGACTAGACCCAAGGATTGGAGCCGAGATCTGTATTACTGCATTCCCATTAAGACCTCCATCCTACTGTTTCCCAGTCCTATTTTCCAACCTTCCAAGGCTTTTTGAGTTCTTGTATTTATTTACCTATTTGCAGTTTTGCTCACTATGGCAGCCTCTTAAATTACCTATCTCTTTACTTTGAGAGTCTTAGGGAGATAACACCCTGACTGTCTTACTTCAATGTACTTTTTGTACAACACACACAACATAATACTGGGCATGCAATGCACTGATTAGAAAAGATATACAATGCATCAAGCTATCTGGTCAGAGGAAGCAACTGTCAAATAAAGGGGAGAGAATAGCACAGCTAAAATTCAGATGGGAAGAAACCAAGAAATGGTGAAGAACAAACTTATTAGTATTTATACTATTGTAGCACTTAGGAGCCCAGTCATGAATGAGGTCCCCATTGCGCTAGGCACTGTACAAACAAAACCACTGTCCCTGCCCCAGAAAGCTTACCATCTTCCCTAATGAAACTGTGAAGCAACAACTTTCATTACTTGCTGTATCCAAATGTTCTCGTAGACTATGTCCTCATCATATCCTTAGGCTGAGCCAGGACAACTTCTGTAGGGATAGTGCTCTTATTCCAACCATCCTCTCTGCCTGAGCAGCAGTTCCTCTTGTTAAAGCTTTTTTGCATTATTAATTTCTGGATTTGTGGATGGGTAAGTAACACACTTCAAGAACAGTGAAAAGTTAGGATTTCTCTAATCAGAACTTCAACGGATTAGATTTTAAAAAAGACATATTTATTTTAAGTTGCAACACAGAAGACAGAGAAAATAAACTATTTGAAACATTAGCCACATTATTCAGAGTCTTATCTGCAGGTCTGGAGAAACTTTTAGAAGAGTAGCAAAGAATCCTGTGGCACCTTATAGACTAACAGACGTTTTGGAGCATGAGCTTTCGTGGGTGCACTTGCATCTGAGGAAGTGGGTATTCACCCACGAAAGCTCATGCTCCAAAACGTCTGTTAGTCTATAAGGTGCCACAGGATTCTTTGCTGCTTTTACAGATCCAGACTAACACGGCTACCCTCTGATACTTTTAGAAGAGTGACTGACAAAAGAACAGTTATACAGCCAGATCCACAGTCGGTGTAAATCAGCATAACTCCATGAAAGTAAAGACAGCTGCACGAATTTACATGAACTGAGCATGAGAAATTAGCCAGATATTACCCTGATAAAATCTCAGGGTCCTCTGTGAAACCTTCAAGGCACATTGTCTTATTTGTGACCCTCCCTGCAGCACCATCTGCAAAATGTCTCTTGCCATTTCTAGTAGCATGCACTGACTTGCTAGCTCCCCAGTCATCACCACCATCACTGAATATTCTGGCTCTGCTAGAAAATGCCCATCTCCTGACAGCAGGAGTCCAACACCTCTGTTACTAGTCTAATTGGGTTACTAGGAAGTTACTACATTACCCGCCGGTTCTAAGAACCACTACAAAGTTCACCACTTTCATTCCAAATATAAGGCACACTTCTTCAACCTTGCCATAATACACTTTCTTGTTGTCATTTTATTCTGGTTGGTCATAATGTTCAAGGAAGGATGAATTTCTATATGCAGCTGGAAGTGCAAGAGAAAAAAATGCTGACAAGGAAAGTGTGCAAATTTCTTAAGGAGGTAATAATGGAATATTACACTTTTCTGCATATAGTTAGATAATGATAAAGGCCTGATCCTCCAGACAGAGCTCTCACTGAAAGAAGTACAGGTAGATTGGGCATAAAAAAGACTTTTATTAAGTGACATTTTTCATATATATAGTATATACACACACACACACGTACCAGAGAGGGGTTTATTTAGATTGTTCTTGGAAGCTCTGTATCTAAGGGCCTTGGCTTCTTACTAGAGTTACCACTAGTTCAGCTCCATCAGTTGTGGAACTCTTGTTTTAACCACAGTGTCACACAGACCTGTTCTAAGTAGGGTTAGACATGGTACTCAAAACGGTGGTAGCAACAATGAGAGATATTAGCTAAATAAGCATAGTACAGACAGCCTAAGATTCACTCTGTACATCCTTCTAACTTGTAATAGTTAGGTCTGAGGTGTTGGTTGTGTTTTTTTTTAAGAATAAAGAAAGATGCTGTAACATAACCATAATATAGTGTTAAAATTAAGTGCCTCTCCAAATCCCAGATCACGTATTTAAACAATCTTAGACTTAAACAATAGTCGTAACCAGACAGACATATGTTAAATATGGCCCATCCATTATGTGTTACGCAAACCAAGAATGCTGGAGGAAGGGGGCGGGGGGTTGGTATTAAAAAGCAATCTGGCATTATGTACACTCACATAACCCTTTCAAGGGGAAGAGGGAAAAAAGTTTGTGAAAAGGGAGGAAAAAAAATCTTAAAAAGCAAAGCTGAACACTTTGCTGCTGTGCAGTGAAAGTGAGAAACGGTCCCCCCTGCTGGGGAACTTGATGAATAATCTGCAGATCTCAAGCTGAGCCTTGGGCTCCAAGCCGCTGGTATCCCATACTAACACTAATCAGCCAGTATGAAACATCCATTTTAAACGCAAATGAGGGGGGCTCTTTCAAAGGGGCTGCAAAGAGGGGAGGGAGGGGGAGTTCAAAGCTCAAAATGGTTCTCTCTCTCTCTCTCTCTCTCTCTTTTTAAAGAAGACAGAAATATGGTGGTTATTATCTAAGTTATTGCTACAAAGAATTTTGAAATTAAAAGATAAGCTTTCCAAGGAAGCTCAGTCATTTTCATAAAGACGGACTTAAAACAGATGTGCCCTCCTTAATCGGGGTGTGCTTGAAAAAATAGAAATGCATTTTTAACATAGCAGGGAGGGAAATCATATGGTTACATATATATCTCCTGGGCACAAATAATAGAAAAAACTCAGTCTCAGTGGGTTAAGTACCTTGCATATAGCCACCACTAAAACTTCCTTATTTAACAAAATGAGTGGTGAATAATTAGCCCGTTTTTAGAAAGCAGAAAATATCTTTTTGTAGTTATTGTTCTGTGTTCCTTCTTTCTTTCTCTCTGGCAGTTTCCTATTCAAATCATTCTCTAGTGGGAATTAACTTCATCACCAGGGTCAATCTGTGACTGCAAGTTAGGCCATAATATTTATGCATATTGGCTTTTTGTGATTTTTCCCGTCAGCTCACTATTTCATATGCATCATCAGTTTCCAGTGATGCACTATGGAAAAGAAATTCTCTTTCTAAATATCAGTTTTCCTTAGTTTCTTGTTGCACTCATGTCAATGAGAGGGTTTTTCCCCAGAATAAGGGCTGGCGGTTTGGGCCCTTAATCATTCCACATTTGCTAAATTGACTCTTAAAATAATTAGTTTCAAATGAGCTATTTTTGCCTTGTTATGGCTCAGGGACTAGCTAGCTTGTCTTTCTGGAAGAAAAGAAAGAAGCCAACCAACTCATACCAAGCCTTCCCTTGAGATCCACAGCTACCATCTCACCAAGAAAACACCGATGTGTTTTGATTACAGACACCAGAGTTACAAACTGACTGGTCAACCACAGACCACATTTGAAACTGGAAATACACAATCAGGCAGCAACAACAGCAGAGAGAGAGAAAGAGAGAGGAGAAAAAAGCAAATACAGTACAGTACTGTGTTAAATGTAAACTACTAAAAAAATAAAGGAAAAGCAGCATTTTTCTTCTGCATAGTAAAGTTTCAAAGCTGTATAACGTCAATGTTGAGTTGTAAACTTTTGAAAGAACAACCACAACGTTTTGTTCAGCGTTACGAACATTTCAGAGTTATGAACAACCTCCATTCCTGAGAAGTTCATAATTCTGAGGTTCTACTGTAGTTGTTTAACTACACTATGCCACAAATATGATAATGGCAAAGAAAACCTGGTTCTATGAAACACCACTGAGTTTTGCTTTATTACAGTACTTCAATGGCTAGTTATTCTAGGGAATAAAATGTGTGCCTTCTTCACAGAGACTGGAGGCATACTGCTCTCCTTTGCTCTTTGCCCTGAGATCAGCACAAATTCAGGGATGAATGGGAGCCCTTATGCCCACATACAAAAATGTTCCCAATAGTGCACAGGTATTGAATTTTGATTAGACTTGCAAAAAGCTGTTAAATTATGCTGAATGGTGGCTGCTCACTGCCCAAAGGAGCACTTCTGGCTGCTGGAGTTCATTAGGACATATCCAGTAGGGTATTCCAGTTGCCTTTTCCTTGACCATCCTCCATAGTGACTGGGAGGGGAGTGGAATAGGAGGAGGAGCTACAGAAGCCCTATATCAGGTGGGGATTCCTCTTTGCAAGGGAATCCTCAAATAGGCAGTTAAACCTGTTTTACAGCTACTTTGTGCCACCAGAACAATGCAATGCAGCCAAATGAGGGTGGAGGATCTGACCCCCATAACTTCTATATGAACGGGACTTTCTTCTGATTAAATATATACATTAAACATTGCATTAACATAGTTTTATAGATTGTTATACCCACCCATATAGAACTCTGAGCCTGATATTGCAATCCCTATGCAAACTTTGAAGGGAGTTTGCTAAATATAAGGGATGTAGGACTGGTCTTTTCATTATTAGTTATGTCAGCTGACAACCATAATCATGACTGTTACCACAGACCTACAAAACTACAACTAATTATTATAGGGAGTCAGGCACAGCAGGAGGCCCTTTTGTGACAGATGTCAACTGTGCATGACTCATAAATATTATGGCTTCTTAACATGCAGGAAGAAAGTAACACCACTTTTTTTTTTTTTTTTTTTTGCAGATTACCGCATGAAAGCGAGATATTCATCCTTTGCAAACTGCTAGCAAACCTCGCAATTTAAAAGGGACACTGTTTACTTAAAATATCACTCATTCATCTCCACTGTTTGTGACATGAATACCATACAAACTTTTTAAACATGAGAGAGCATGTGATCCCCATCTCTATCACAAAGGGCTAACAACCCAAAAGCCTCATCAACAAAACTCTCACTGACTTCAGTGGAAAATAGACCATATCCTAACTGGCCGGCACGTGCAACCCCTTACTTAGATTTGCAATTCTTCGTCATGAGTCCAAGGAACTAGATGCCTGCACACGGGCTTGCAGAAATACAGACTTCCAGAATTGGGCCCTAAAGGGCCAAGTGAAGTCACTGGAAGTTTTGCCAGAGACTTCAATGGGAATAGGATTGGGCTTTAGGTGCAAGGTCTGGGATGGTTAGGTTAGATTTGGTCTTACTGCAGCCTCAGGATTTTTCTTGCAAGAGTCCTGTCACAGAAATTTTAAAAAGTAAGAACTATGTTGTTAGGGCCAGATTTTCAAAAGCGTTCAGCTCCCCATGAATAAAACTTCACATGGGTGCATGATGAGAGTTGAGTTCTTTTGAAAATCTGGCCATTGGAGTTATATGGTCCCTATGAGAGCCAATCCAATGGCCAGAGATGTCAATGGAAGATCTGTGATTAACTTTAATGGGCATTGGACCAGTCCCTTAAATTATCACTGTTTCAGTATGTTTGGAAATGACAATTGAGAATGCATGTCCTTTGTTTGCTAATATTTTAGGAGTCCTCCAAATGATCATCTGTCCTTGACATAAGGTTTCATCTCAGGACCTGCCTACATGAGAGAAATTTGAACTGGTGTAACTATATCAATGTAATCACATTGGTTGAGACTCCTAATGTAGATGTGCTGTATCAACACAAAGTAGGATTTACACTAATGCAACTAACCCCTGTAAGATACTGGAGTTTACACTGGTGTAGTGCATCTTCACTGGAGGTCTGCAATAATGAAATGACATCAATGTAGTTACACTGATACAAATGTATTTAGTATAGACTGGTCCTTAATAAAACATGGGAACTTGTTAACAGCATTAACTTTAACAATTCTGTAATAAAGGCCCAATCTTGTTTGCCTTATTCCCATGTGTGTTCTCACTGAGTGAGTAAATGGAACAGGATCTGGGCCTGAATCTCACACTTTACAGCACAATATGCTCTTTCTGCTCACATGTCAAAAAGGCTTTGGAGTTCGTTTTAATTCCAGATTCTTTTGGCTTCTTCTGCCTCAGCAAGACTTAATCTGTGGGTAGAACAACGCTCATTAAAAATTAAGAAAATGTTAGTTACAGTCTAATTATAATTATTATAGTCCTTGAAGTTATCGGATCTGTACACTATTTTCATGATATAATAAGCTGGGTACCTGGAATTATGTAGTCTGTCTGTGTGCATGTTTTGCTAAATCTTTTAAAGTATTTCAGTGAGCAGGTCATTAAAACTGGAATGATTTCTGCAGTTTAGATTACACATTTTATGGTCAATTTCATTTTACATTCTATGATGTAGCATATTAAATGCCTTGATTCTGTTTACGCATTGGTATGAATTGATATTAGCAGTATAATTTTTAGTGGCATTGATTTCCTTGATAGAATAATAGCTTATTTCTTGGACAGTTTGTATTTATAAAATAAATTGGTGTGTTTAAACTATATGAGGTTTCTAGTCAATACAGTAGTTACAGCATTCACATATTTGATCTGTCACATCAATGTTAAAGGAAAACAAGTTTGAAGTTTCCATGATGATTTATTTTTGAATCCTACAACTAACTTAATCAATCATGCTTGGTTGTTAAAAAGAGTTTCCAAACTTTTGAAGTAGTTTTTGAATCTAGGGTTACTACCCATACATATTTTTTTTAAAAAAAAGACTGACTATTTACTGCCAATTTGGATGAGTCTACTAAAGAAGTTGTTTTTTATCCTCAAGCTGAAGAGAAGTGGGTCATCTGGTCTCTTGATTTCTCTAGAGCTCATCTGACATAAAATCTCTAGAGAATCAAAGTCAGATTAGAATACACAAACCCCACTGAAATGAATATATTAGTTAAAGTTTGTTCTCATGCAGCATTCACTGTGCCTCTGTATTGTGAGACTGAATCACTCAGAATGGCACCTACTTTGTTAATGCTTTTGAGGCTAGGACCACTCCATTAGAAAATATTGTGCATTTTAAAGTTCAGAATAAGGAAACAGAGCTTTTCCTAGGTCCAGATCATATCCCTCAGATGCACAAAAAGAGGCGACACGCTGTATGTAGATTCACCTCTTCCAGGTAGAAAGGGGATATCAGCCATCTCTGTGGTATCATCCCCTTCCCCTCACAGAAGGATCTTTATGGGATTAGGATTTACTTGCAGAGAGTAACTAGGCAATGAGCTGGCTGGGGCAGGCAATGGACAGCCCCATTTTGGATGGAGCACGTGCACCCACACACCCACCCACCCACCCGCAAAATAACAGTCTCGGGATGTATTATCTTTCTCACGGATGGGGGAACTGTACGAGCAGCAGTATCCTTTGGGGAAGGAGGACTGTCAGGGGCACAGAGCAGGTTTTGGAGGCAAAGGGCCTCCAGATAGCTGGTATCTTGCTGATTTCTGAGGCTGTAGAAGTTGTGGGCATTCACAGCCTGTTCCATGATGTGGGCAAAACATGCTTCTAGATGGAAAACTGTTGGAACATTGAGCAGAACCCAACAGAATCTTCCCCCTCCTTTAACCCTTCCCACAGTTTTTATAGTAGGAGGCAGACTGATTCAGCCACTTGGATACCTCACAAGTATTTTTCCACGTAATCTATTGAAGTCCTCATTTTGATCTCACTTAGGCCTTGTCTACATTAGTGTACTCAAATGGTAGTTTTTCAATCAGCTGTGTCACACCAGGTCCAAAGGAAATCTTCACACTAGTGTAAGAAAGCCAGGGATGGTGTGTGAAAGGGCAAATAAATATTTGAATAGCAAGAATAGTGTCTAAAAATATTCTGTTTGTCAAATGTGGGTGAGATTTGTTATTCTTATTGAGGGGGGGAGGAAGTGGGGTTAATTATTCAATTTGCCCATCCCTAATAACGGAGCTATTTATCACTGGCACACCACCAGTTTCAATCTCTTACCTCAACAGTCATTTTATTCACAGACACAAAAACTTTGCCTCACGCTGTATAAATATGTACAGGGAATGGCAACTCTTTCAATGCAACATGCTCATATTGTCAACTTTCCAAGTCCTAAGTCTTTTAGTGCCAAAAAATTGCATGTGTCTGCATGTCCACAGACCTCATTCTTTATATGTATGTATATCATAGATTGTGTACCCACTGGAAAAATGTGAAATTTAATACTAAAAGATTCTCAGTCTAATTAAATATCTAATTATTAATGGACATCCCATGCTGCTAGATTGAGAGCCCATATTGTCTAAGTAGGAAAGTTCGTAGATGTTTTGAACATTCTATTCTCCTTTCAGTATAATGGGCAGCATTAAGACATGGGATCCTCACTGAGCAATGATGACACTACTGTGGAACCTGTGCCAGGTTACAGCAATAATTGCAAGCCTCCCAGGATCCAAGCTCAGAAATTTTTGTATGTTCTCAGGAGACAAAGATGAGTGATCATCAAAGGCAGAGGAACACAGCATGACTGTCATAAGCCTGAAGTTACAACTTAGACATGCAATAGAAAATTCATTGGTACCTCTCCAGTGCATAGCCTGTAGTAATTAAAAATTTGATCCCTGCTGTTTTATTATCTCATTAGCAATGGGGGTACAAGACTTTTATCCTTGTTTGTCAGGAATCAAACATAGCAGAAGGACTCTGATTATAAATTGATGAAAGTAAAGTTAAACTTTTAAATAAGAGCAGTTTCCATTCACAATGTTTTTCAAGCTGATTAAAGAGATCTCTTCTCTGTAAAAATAATATCCAAGTCTAACACAGAATAGTAGAGGTCATTCTCTAGGAACGGAACATGAAATAGTATTTGAAAAGCACATATACTTTTAAAATATTTATGAACAGAAATAAAGACCAGTGCCTCAGAAAAAACTTTCTGAAAGTGCTAATACAAAGGGCGTCAGCCTTTTGATTAAGTTTAAAACAATCCCAAATCTTTCAACTGTATCAAGTTTGTAATATCTTTCATTGTATGGTAATTTCAGGCAGAGAGCTACCCTCACTACATCAGAGAGATATTCTGGTTCCATTAATGATGAAATTCTGTTAACAGCTATAGTACTGGTCCTCTACTTCTGCACTCAGCCAACAAGCTACTCCAGCATTTGTTTCAACACTGTACAATTAGGACCTGATAAAAAGTCCGTTGAAGTCCGTGAAAATACTACTATTGACTTCAGTGGTCTTTGGATCAGGCCCCTTAGCGAGGATTCTTCAGAGCATTCCTTTCTCTCCCAAGGTGAACACTGAGGCTTCCAGAAACATTGCCACTCTCTTGCATTTTTAATAAATCTCTGACCTGAACAGTGGTGCGAACCTTGAACTGGGCAGAGGCAAATTTGGAGGGAAAGAACAAATGGGAACATCCTTTCCTTTTGTTTCATAGCATCTGAAATCATATTCCCTCCCTCCTCCCCACCTGCTTTTCTCCCATGAATCTCTGTTTCTCTTTCTTCTTTTTCCTCCTCTTCTTAAAATCTAAGGCTCTCCTGTTGGAGGTCTAACAGGCTAAAGTACCTGAGCCAGTGTGCTGACATTTATTAACAAGTTTTTATTCTAATAAAAAAGCCAGACCTATATCTTTTTATCGTGACTAGGGGGCTACCTTTGATGTTTCAGGTCATAATAAGAAATGACAGTATTCATTATTTCTGAGTAATGGTGAATAAAAAGTGAAGAATCTGAATAATTTTTTTCTTTCAACCTGGCAAAAGACAAGTCCTTTAAGCCAAGAAGACTAATCAAGCGCTCAAGGACCTTTTTTATGTGAATAAGACAAGCAATGTAAAACAAAGCAAAAATCATGGTACAGTAGCTCATTACTTTACGATGATTACTTTATTAGAAATAAAGTTTTCAGATTCAGCAGATTCATAATGAATTATGTCTGAGCAAATGATCCATCAAAGACAGAAGAAAATTACGTGTTTAACTAGCTTCTTTCACAGAAAATTGCATCTTTAAAATATTGTCCCTCATCAGATAAGTGATTCTGTTGTTTAAACAATCTCTGATCAGTATGAAAATTTAAAATAAGCTAAAAAGGGTAATGTTCTAATGTGTGAGAAGTTACAATGAGCAAAAAGAAATTTTTTTGCCTAGTCTACATGGAAATGTCTCTTTTTAATATGTGTCTGAACATTGGCAATGAAATTGGATGGGGGCAAGGTTAAAATTGATAAAAAGAAAAAAGCTATTTCATACAGTGCACAGTGCATTGCTACAAGATACCATTGAGGACAAGAGCTGTGGGGAATTCTAAAAAGGATTAGGCACTAATATGGATAACAAAAATATCTGAACATATAGTACTAACTATTAAAAAACCCCCAAGAGTTCTAGAAGGACTTCAGGCTTTAGGACATAAGCCAGTCTCTAACTAATGGAGGTTAAGAGGAAACTTTTCCTGGGGGAAGATTATCCCATAACTGCCAGTGAAACATTCTTTTCACCTTTATTTGAAGCATCCGGCCACTCTCAAAGAGAGGATCCTCGAATATATGTACTACTGGCCTGATCCAGTCTGGTGTTTCCTATGATCCTAAATGAAAAAAAGAACTTTGCAATGTAACTTTTTTAAGCAATGGGATACTCTTCCAGTAGAGAGATGTGAAATAAGAACTATACTGCTCCCAAAAGGATCAAGAAATACGAGAAAACACAGTATATATATAAGACACATTAATTCTTGAAAATGAGTTTCAGAACACGTTAACAGTTTGAAGTCAATGGTCCTCCTTATGGGTGCATGTATCACAGTGCAGAATTGAGGCTCATATTACTAAAATGAACCCCAAAGGAACTCTTCTTAATTTGCCAAATACAAATATATTTCTGCGTCACATATCTCAGAGATGGAAAAAAGCCAAAATCTTTATGATCCCTCCTCTCTGAAGTTCAACATTATTCCAAATAATAAATTCATGATATTCAAATGATCCTATTTTTACATGGGTTGCTATGAATACCAAAGCAGAAAATCCTTTACTTTATTATTTACCTGCATGTATATGAAAAAATTAAATTATGTTTCAAGGTCTGAATTAGTTTTATTTTAATGATATACTGACAATTTATATTTCAAAGTCTGAATTAGTAGTGGTGTACTGATTTACTGACAGTTTATGTTTCAAGGTCTGAGTTAGTTTTATTTTAATGTTTTACTGACAATCCACAGCACCGGACATTAAAACTTGGTCTTCTTCAGTTTAGACTAAAGAGAAATACTAGAGAGAAAAAAGCAAATGAGAGTTCTCCAGCAAGATACTTTGAATCACTGTAATCAGAATAAAAGCACAGATCCCTCAACCTAAGCTAACCCACATGGGCCAGCATGACATTTCCACCATCTCCTTTCTTCAGCCCCAAATCTTTAAATTAATAACAGTTGAGGAATGCATCATGGTGTGCGTGCTCTAAGTTATGAGAGAAACATGATCTGATAATTCTGTCATTCAGTTCTTCACTTAGCCTTTCACTCTGTTCTGTGCTAGTAGGAATGATTCATTGCACTGGGTGTGTTCTCAGGTCCATGAGAGGGCAGCATTGTCAGGAGGAGGAATACAGAGCCTGTTTATTTATGTATGTCATTTTGCCAGGGTGTCTAGTAATCTTTGCGTTAGACTGAGTGGTTTGCTTCATTAACTTTTCATTTGTTTTTTCAGGTTGATAAGAATAGGATGTATGAGGGGCTTTTTAAAACAAAGTATTAAAAGATAAATTATTTCCACTACATCCCTTTCCTTAACACATTGATTCATCAAATCTTGTCCAAAGCTAACTGTGAAGAAAGATCAAACTGTACATTCACATGATCTCTGTTCAGGGCCAGCTGCTCCTGTAAGTAGAGAGGATCCAGATAGAAACAAATCCAAGGAGCAGGTGACATGAAGGGGCCACCAGCTCTGTAGCCACAGTCCTGTGTGACTGTATTATGGGGTTCAGGGTCTATGAGTAGGGAGTGTCTGAGGCTCTCCCTGGTCTTGTCCCCTCATAAGTCCCACAGACACTTGCAGAATATGTTGACCTATCTTTTTTTGTTATGCTGGTGCCCTCACTGGTCAGTGAGCCCCTGCTTCCCTTCACCCCGGGACTCAATGACACTAAGGCAATAGGGCTCCTGCAAGAGGTGTGGTAATATAGAAGCCAGGAGAAAGGGGGTGCTATGAAGTAGCAGAGTGGATGACACTGACCGCCATGGTCTCTCAAGAACTGTGCACATCTCAGGGATCTATTGATCTCCAGGGACAAAATCATTGCTGGTTCTGCAAGTGACTGGGATGTGGTGGTGGAAACAGTCAGGCCAAAATTCCATGGCCTTTCCTGTGCTTGAGAAATCAGTAAGGGTGGCAGAATTGGGCTCAAAGACAGGTAGAATTGGAGGCAGCTGGACATGCAGTGCGAATGCAGGGTGAAGCTAAACATGCATCAGATTAGTACCATTACTTTGAAAAACTGTTTTTTCATGCTGTAGAGTGTCCTGTCCCTGTGTGGGAATAACCCATGCAGGGGATGGTTAATGCTTTTGGACTTAAGGACTGCCATTGTCCCATTCACTCCCAGGGAGTAGCACCCTAACTTCCAATCCTGAAAATTGTTTTATACGGGCAGATGTCTATGCCTGTACTGGGCCTTACTGACTTCACTCATGGTTCTGCCTGCATGGAACAGGATTGGGTTTGCAAATAGCCACTGACATTAATGGCACTACTTATTTAGTCAGATAGTTCCCAATGAAAGTGAGGGTGGCAGAACTGGGCCCTCTGAGTCAGAATCTGGACTAGTATAAACTGTCATAGCTCAAGTGAACTCAGTGGAATGGTGACAATTTACACGGATAAGCTCTCAGTGGTTAGTCATAAGTATGTATATTAAAACAGTTGAAGAATCATTTAATGGTAACAGGAGGAACTCCTTTTGTGACCTAAGTTGCTCTGTGACTAGAAGTTTAATGTCAATATTTGTTTGTGATATTTTTATATTTTTTACTAGCGACACCATTTTTTTTCCTGTGAAATAATATTTCAGTGGTCACGTCAGCAAGCCAAGAACTGGCTGGTGCTAGGACAAAACAGGTTGTTATAGTATTTAACACACTGGGTGAAATTAAATCCTGGGCTTAAGTGTTCATGTGATTATACCAGTTTTTAATTTGGCTCTGAATCATAAAGAAGTGCCCATTTAAATGAAACTGCTTATCAAATATATAACCTGCTGCTAGAAAGGATGTTCTGGGCAGCTGAGATCCCATCATTGAAGAAAGAAGATCTATAGTTCCAATATAACAAGTATTAAATAAACACTTGATGTTTACCATAAGGAGCAGTGTGCATTTTATCATAAGCCAGACACTCTAGTAAAGCATAGCATGCTTCATAGCATTATATTTTCACAGAAAAACAGGGCTGTATCTAAAATAACTTCTATCCATGTTTGCATACCTATGTTTTATTTGTCCCTTTTCTTCGTGTAACCTAATTCCTCACTATAGATTCATTTTCCATGAGGATAGTTTAGTCATATAAAAGGAGCATTAGCATTAGATGAGTAGACCATGTAGAAATGTAGTAATTGCAACAGCACAGATAGGATTTCTTATGGAGAAACCAAGAGATTACTTCAAAGAATTACTAGAGGAACCTGTTAATCCTCGATCTACCCAGATACAATGGGATAAATTACAGTAAAACTCAGAGTTCTTTCAGCTTGTTCACAATATAATTTTCGTTTCCATTTCCCAGTTATGTAAAAAATACATCAGAAGAGTTTGGTTATGACTCTGATTAATCTGAGAAATCTTCACATAGTCTCTTTTATTGTACTTTTAGAATTTGTATGGTGCTCAGAAGCCCGTGTGATGAGGGTAGTATAAAATATTAGAGTCTGATTTTCAGAGGTGCTGAGTATCAACAGCTGCCATTGGCTTCATTTGGAACCCCAGGTGCTCAGCATCTTTGAAAAACAGGCCTCTAGCAAGATACATTAGATAGGAATTCACTAAAACACAGAAAAGCATTTATCTTTGATCAGACCATCTTTTGGTCTCGAAGACATTAAGTTAATGAAGATCTCTAGTGGCTTATACAGAGAATAAAAGGAAAATTGCTATTGGAGAGGGCCATCCTACTGAAGATGCATATGTGTCACTCAGAGCAGGCATTGGACTAGTATTGCTAGTTTCAAAACATTGCTTGTTTCTAAATATTAGGCTAAAATCCTGCTTGCCTTACATCAGGAGTCTCACTGAAACAGAATAGGACTGCTAGGGTAGATAAGCATGATTCACCCCATTCACAGTCCCAATCATTTTTCTCATTTGGCCATGGATTGATTATTTCTGGATACAATTAACCCTGCTTTGAATGAGTGCTTACAGAGAACTTAGATACAAGGGACATGATTGTCAGATGCACCTTCTCATCTACACTTGTGCAAAGAAGGTGCGAAACATTACCCCTGGAATGAGTGGAGAATTCTGATTTCGTAGCAAATTATACCCACTTTGCCTGTGCAAGGTGTGAGAAGTAGCTGCATATAAATATTTTTGACTGTAAGAATTTAGGTCAACAGAAATGCAAGGTAACTCCCGGCAAGTTGCCCATGTTGACTTTGGATACCCTTCGTGTAATCTGATCTATCTGCTGAGAAAAGAGGGACAGCCCAGATCCTGTGGAAAGATGAAGCACACACTGCTTGCTGTGAAACTCAGTACTGTATTAGTTCCTTGTCAGGCTGCCCCATACACAGGAAAGACAACATGGTACAGGCAATATCAGGTGTATATATACAGCCCAGTTACCTTGGACACAGCAATGGGAGTCATAGAAGCCATGAATATTACTAAGACTCTGGTCAAGATATCTGCTACTGACTGAGAACTACTGCCAAGAATAGCAGATGTTGCACGTATAACCACTAGCAATATACAACCCTCAGCACAGATTCGCTGCAGCACTGATGAAATCTCAGTTCGTGGCACGTATTCCTGCTCTGGGGCACGTGCTACAAAGGAACAAAACAGCTCGGGATCTTAGAAACACTGGAGATGCCTGTTCTAGACTGAGAACTGAAACATCCCACTATACCCAACACACTGCAGAACCAAACCTCCCTGTCCACCTGCCTTGCAGAGGAACACAGGTGAAGGATGTGCAGACCAGAGAATGCAAACATATGTTTAAACTTATTGATGCTCATTGGCATCTGTGAAGAGCACTGCACTTGACTTTTCCTCTGGACCACTGAGAAAGAAGCTTGAATCTCATGAGCTCATCCTAAACTGGGGATTTCAAGGCAAGCCTGCAGCATTTGCAGGCCTGCTGAGCTCTTTATAAAGGCTGCATATGGTTTCTCAAGAGGATTGCTCCCTGAATTGGTTGTTTCCTTTCACTACCAGACAAGTGGTTGAGATTAAGGCTTGAGTGCTTCCTGCAACTAATGGAATGCCTTCAAAAATAAAACACATCTTCCACCGGGTGAGCACTAGGTCAAGTCTACCTGCTGCAGCGATCATTTGAGTTTAGGAGAGTTCATCCCAGAATCTGGAGTGCAGCTGTCGTTCAATAAACAAAGTATAAACATCATCAAGGAGGAATTAAACAGAATCATAAAATTATATGCACTGGTAGGCATATAAATCAGGACTATAATGTAGTAGGTCAAACAAATAGCTATTATTGCCACTCTTCTTTTTTGGCACTGCTTGTTGTCTCTTTCTTCTGAGATTCAGAGACACATGTCATTCTCAGGCACAAAGGGAAAACTTCCAAGATAAATATGTTTTTGACTCACCCATATCAAAGCTGACCCTATAGTTGAAGTCCATGATAAAAAAGAAGAAAAGAAAGAAAAAGAAAACTGCTTCCCTCCACCACTAATGGAAAAGGAACTTCTGCAAAAATAGTGTGAAAAGGAAAAGGAAAAGATTGCCCTCCCCAACTAGATCTTTTAAGTTCTTATCATTAATATAACATTTAACAGACAGCTGTCTCAAATATAAGCCAGCCGTTGCCCCTCTCAAAAAGGCTTTTTGCTTAGCCAAGCTTAAAACAAATCTTCCCTTCAAGATAAACATTTCACAAAGTGAAACGTAAACGCAGTGAAAAATCAGCAAGATGCAGCATGAAACTGTACTATATTGGGACGTAAAATATGGCCCTCCCTGACGTTTCCCTTTGGGCCTCAAGCCTAAAGTCCTGATCCAAAGCTCATTTCAAAAGAAAGACTTCAGATGCCTCTTTGGCCAGACCCATATAGGGTACGTCTACACTGCAGTCAGATGTGTGATTGCAACGTGGGCATAAATACCCACCTTAGCTTCAACCTAGTTAGCATGGCTAGAAGTAGCAGTGAAGACACAGTGGGACAAGCTTCAGTGCGAGCTTGTACAAGCCCATGCTGGGAATCTGGGTAAGTACTCATGTTGCTAGCCTCAATGAAACCGATGCCACTGCATCTTCACTGCTATTTTTCCTCCCTGTTCTCTCCCAGTGAAACCCCTGAGGGATACTTATGGTGGAAATCTACTGCTCTCTACCGGGAATGAATACCTTTTGTGGTCCCAGAACCAAGCTGATGCAAGGATATGCAATTAATGAAGCTATTTACATGGAATAATTGCATATTGGATTATTGTTATTATTGTATATATTTTTTACACATACAAATGATGTTAGAAGAATATTATTAAGGTTGAAAAGTCAAGCACTCAAAAATTAGGAAATGCCAGAATTAAGTTTGTCCATTCGGATACTGAATAGCTACTTATAAAATGAGTTGTGTGCTGAATGAGCCAGTGGGCCAATGGGAAAAATAGTACATGATCATGTCACTAAAGGCTGGGTCATAATGCATATGCACAAAGGGGCCAAGTTGAGGTTGCACAGGCAATCTCATGCTTGACTTTGCAGCTCAAATAATTAAAAAAAATGTGTGTGTGTGTGTGTAATTGTCTAGATTTTTAAAAAAGCAAACCAATATAAGAGAAATTCCATCATGTGGCATCATTTTGACACCCACAGGGTACATCAACAGGGTTGGAATCTTTAGATTCACCACAGACACCTCTGCCCCTTGAGCTAATGGAGTGACTGATTATAGGTGGTTATGCTCTACATGGACCACTACCAGAAGGGCATGAGACACATTTTATCAGTGGGTTTCACAGATAATCAGACAGCAGAGGAACAGTGAGACTCAGGAACCTTGGTTTCCATTCCAGCCTCTGGAGGGCACAGACATTTCTGTCCATTGACCCTTCTGCCCCATTCCTTCCACCGTGGCCTTGTCCCATTCCTGTTTCTTCCCCAGCCTGGTTCCTCATCCCAGTCCCACTCTTTGCCTACACAATCACAGTCTTCATTCTTCAGGCTTCTCAACCCAACCCAGTCTCCTTGCCCAGCCAGGCCTAGTCTCACCCTCCAGACTCATTGTCTGAGTCCCAATCTCCCCCCACAACACCTCCAGCCTCCCACTCCTCCTGTCCGAGTTTCTTTGCCCAGTCAGTCAAATTCCTCCCTCCTGACTCCTCCTCTGATCTCTCTCTCCCCTTTCCTGCCCTGGCTTCTAGTCCTAATCTCCTTCCCTGGGCTCCTCATATGATCTCAGTGTCCTTCCCTACCCCTCCCTGGCTCCTTCTTCCAGTCACTTTGGCCAACCAGTCTCAGTCTCAATGCACCCCAGCTCCTTGTCAGATATGTTTTCCCACCCCCACCTCACTTTCCCTCACACTGGTTCCTACACTTAGTCTCCTTGTCCAGTCAGTCCCATTCTCCTACATTTCTCCCTGCTCCTTGTCCAGTCTCAGCCAATTGGCTCCCAGTCCCCTCCCCCTTGCTCAACCAGTTCCAGCCTCCCTCCTCCTGATTCCCTACCCCAGTCTCCTTGTCCAATCAGTCCCAATCCCACTTTCTTTCCCCTCCTTCCTTTCCCAGTCTCTCTAGACTCCTTGTCTTAATCTACTCCTTTCCCTCCCCTGGCTTTTGAATTTGAGAGAGATGCTTTCCTCCTCCACACTTCCTGAATGCCAGCAGGCTGGTCATTGACAGCATAGGATAGCCAGGCTCCCTGCTCTCATTTCTAGTGTGTGGCCCCACCCCAGCCTGGAGAAAGCATTACAGGGCTATCTGGCTTCAAGATGATGCATGTGTAGCATGGTCACAAATAGGAACTATGAGGGGATAGAGCATGCTCAATTGCTCTATACACAATCTTGTCCACACTAGAAGTTGCAAGAAGGTCAAACATGCTCAGTCAGGATGGAATCTTTGGAGATTTTAGTTGCTAGCATTTAAGAATTCTCTACTAATCACATTCAAACTGCAGTTATTCAAAGGCTTATAACTTGGGCAAATTTGGGCAGCAGAGATGGCAAAAAGAATGCCTTTGATACAAAGACCACCCCTGGCCAAATTTGAAGTCCCTGCCCTGAAATATGGGCATTCGATTTTTTCAAAGAAAAGGTCACACACGTGTTTTAACATGGGCAAAACCTACCATGTTTCAATCTTGGAAACAGCTGATTCAGTTTGACTGAAACTTAAAAAAAATCCAGCTTGAGACATATAACCTGCCCAGTCAAATCTGAGCTTTGCAAATCTATAAGCAACTGAAAACGAGATCTTATAATGGCAAGTGTTGGGCAACCTTAATAATAGGCAGTGCTACAAGCTCTGCCCATAATACAATGTGGGAAATGTACACTTCCTCTTATAGAAGATATAAGGGATAAGGGGTTTGTGCTGATCAGCTTATGGTCTAATTCAGATAAGCAAAGTACCTTTAACTAATGTACTGATAAGGCCCCCTCACCATGGTTGCTCCAAGCAAAGGTGCACATGAACCCAAGCATGGCAGAAGGAGATATGGAAGCCTGTTGCAAAGGCACTGAGAGTTTTTCAAGGGACGTTGGAACCAGCCCATAGAGAACAGTTAGGAGAGAAGATGTAGATGAGTCAAAGGGGATGTCAGAGGAAATTAACTTTAAGGAAAATACCAGAATTAAGTTGCTAGGCACTGACAGCATGGCATAAACAGAGGGCTAACTGGAAATGTCTGCTTTATTATTGTAATGTGAAGTCACGAGGCAGAGCCATGGGTGATAACTGAAGGGCTGTAAAACTATATCAAAACAAATAAAGAAGGTATTTCAATCATACTGTCCTTTCTTTATACAGTTTCTGTTTTTAAGACCAGCACCTCTTTACCTTCAGACACATTTTCAGAAATACAATATGTTAGTAAACCTCCATGTAACTGCCATGCACTTCTCCAGTGCTTTCTTTCTCATTTCAGGAGATAAACCAGATATTTGTGGCAGCTAAACAGAGGTCCAGATTCTGGCACCCACATAATAAAAATCAGCATCACAACTGGCACTAACAGAGCCCCATCCTGCAAGGTGCATACAACCCCTTGAGAGGCCTTGAGCATTCTCAGCTCCCTCTGTGCTAAGGTGGTCCCTTGCAATCTGTCCTGAGTAAAGGTCAGAGACAGAATTGTGACTCAAAAGTCCCCGATACCTCCTTGTTCCAAGGAGGAAATAATCTGCACCAGTTCTGTTCCTACTTCCCTCTCTGCACTGGCTCAGAAACACCAGCTGACATATGGATGGGCAGAGTAAATATTCTGCCCACCCCATCCTCCATTAACCTGCACAGGAAGGGGAATGGTAGCACGCTAGCAGCTGTTCTGCAGGATCTGACAATGCAGGTAGCCTGCACAGAGAAGTAAAAGGACTCTTCATGCCTCCTTACTCCCCTGCACAGGCAAATTCATGATCCAGCCAATTGAGTTTAAGTGCTCATCACCACTCAAAAGGCATTGAAAATCTCTCAGGATCAGACCTTTACTTTCTTGTCGTCAACGTTAAAAGGCCAAAGACCAACTGTCTAAACCACCCTCACATTGAAAAAGATCAAACACTCTTCACTCCCCCGCACCCATTAACATGGATTTAAGTAAGCCTGCTCCACTCAGCTTGGCCAAACGCATCAGGGTATCAGCACATCATCAAACCATCATGAACCCTTCCTTTTCCCTGCTTCTTGTCGTTTACCATTTGCCAGATAGGAGCAACCACAATCAGCTGCTTAACAGCTGGCACCACAGTAAAGAAACCTCAGCACAAAACCCCATAACCACAAAATGATGTCACTCAGTAGCAATTAGCTTTGTTTTCAATGTACACATTGCAAACCTAGGAGTAGGGAGGGGGATGGAAATGTAATGGCAGTTGCACAGGGAAGCAGGTGAGAGACTGCACCTCTGAGGTGTATCAATCACTTCTCGTGGGATGGATACAGTCCATATGTCACTGGAGCCTACTGCAAGCCCAGACACACTGGTAGACAGAGACAACCAGTGATTCATGTCTGATTTGAAACCACAGAACAAACAGGGGCAACATTATAGACTTTATCCTTCATGCACTGGCTGATGTGATTTTTGAGCAGCTATTACCTGTCTGCAAATTGACATATTACTAGTAGCAGCACAAAAGGCATCCTTTCCAATACTCAGCAAAGCGTGTGCAATCCTGAATGTTTTCTTTTGTTTAAAAAAAATCATATAAAAACTAAAGTAAACCACAACCTGGTTCTGTGCCAATAATATTAACCAACTGCTTTTAGTGCCTTTGAAGTTAGCAGGGGGCATTCAATCTTGTGGTGAAAGTAAAGAATGATACTTTAAGCGATTCCTTTTCATCCCTTTAACTTAATGAAAGATTAATAGCCATGTTATTTTTGTTTCTGCTTTATTTTTTTTTGTATTCCTAAGAAAAGATTTTTTTGGCACTTGTTGAAACTGAAATGCTGCCTATAACAATTTTATGGATCAGTGAAGTCTCTAAGTATTTTTTTCCCCCTATGTGAATTCTGTCCTACCAACACTGGGCACAAACGAAGTTACACTCTGTAAATTCAAAAACACATCCAGGCATATGCTGTGGGGTGGGTGGGGGAAGGTGGGCTCATGTTTTTAAAGCACACTGGCAAAAGGAAAAAAAGTGGGGGGCAGGGAGTGTTATCAAATCTTTTCAGTTAAAGAGCTGGGGATTCATTATAAAAATGTAATCCGATTCCTAGCTGAAGAAAGCAGCTCTGCATTGCTTCTGGCTGTGAAGATACAATGCTGATTTTATAACCACCATTTATTTATTTTCAGACCAAGCTAACAAGCAAGTATTCCGGAGTTGTTGTTGTAGTTCAGAGGGTGTGAGGACCAGGTTGCTTTCCTTCTGTCTTTCTGCTTTATTCCTTGCCCGCCTTCCACTTTTTCTTTTTCTTTTTTTGTAAAATCCTGTTTGAAAACAGGTCTCGCTTCAGCCTCTGCCTTGTCATTTTTCTTTTCCTCTGCTGTTATTTTGGGGGGTTAGAATGGATGATTTACACACAGCCCTGTAGAGAGGACACAGTGGATCACAGGAAGAGTGTGCACACAGGGAGGCTCAGGGTTGGATCATCAGCTACTGTAAATTGTCATAGCACCATTACGTCAGCTGAGGATCTGGCCAGTTGTCTCTGCCAGGGCTGCTCAGTGTTTCTCTATGGAAGGAACTCCAGTAACTCCACTTTTAAGAATGTTCAGTAGAGCTGGTGTTTCTGAGCATGGGAAGCCAAATGGATGTGACATGGCCCATACTGACTGGACAATCGTTCCTCTCACCCCCAAAGAACTGTAAATAAATCTATTGTAATCCTCCCTGTTCAAAGTCACAGACCAACAGGTCTATTAACATTGGGTGGGATTTTTCGAAAGTGCCTAAGTGACTAAGGAGC
The DNA here is from genome assembly GCF_007399415.2 of Gopherus evgoodei. Classification (NCBI taxonomy): domain Eukaryota; kingdom Metazoa; phylum Chordata; order Testudines; family Testudinidae; genus Gopherus; species Gopherus evgoodei. The sequence goes on along the minus strand of NC_044334.1, from coordinate 11,746,567 downwards.
ACAAGTTCCATTGCACCCAAAAACAAAACTTAGCACTTATTTTGTATTTGCTTCTCAAGATCTCAAACAAAATTGTTCATAAAGGTGGGTTATCATTTTTATCCCCACTTTACAGATGAGGAAACTGAGGCAGAGAGAGATGTTTATTTTGGCTTGGGTTTTAAGGTCTTTGTAGCAGGGACCATGTCTTCTTCTGTGTACAGAACCCAGTGCAATGAAACCCAGTCCTGACTGATGCCTTTGGGTGCAAGCCATAACATAAATAATAGACTTACTCATGACCACTCAATATGTGAATGGCTGAACCAGGAATAGATTCTAGCTCTACTGAGTCCCAGGCTGGGGCCTTAGCCACTAGTCTACATTGTCTCACAAGCTGTAGATGATCTTTCACACCTACATAATGTTAGCGATACCCTTGTAAGTGATATGATAAAGGAACAATATTTGCAATATTTTTAAGCTGTTGTTATGCTCACTTGCTTTTCAGTCAAATTTTCCTCCACTTTTCTGTTCTACACAATAGCCCATTTTATGTCATCTTTTTAGTTTATTTCATTCTTCATGTAATTACAAAAGAGAGTGAATATATATTAGAATGTACTAGGTCCCTTTTTGAAACTACTGCAAGCTGTGGGGTGGATTCCTTTCACCATAAATTGTTCCACAACCTGTGCTCTGATAGGTAAATATCATAGGTGGTTCAGTGATATAAAGGGGTGCTGAGCATTCTGACATATTAGAAGATTGTACAAATGTGTCAGCTGATACGTGAGTGCAAGTTAACTAAACTTGCAATCAAAGTTCTTCATAAGATCTAGCCTGAGGTTGACAATCCCACTGAGCCAGCCTGCGTCCTCAACATGTAGCCATTCTGACAGGTAGCAATATAATACGCTGAAAAAGTTTCCTTCATCAGAATTTGGTGAAAAGATGATCCCAATGTACAAAACAAAACACATCTCTTCTCTTAATAACTCTAGTCTGTGTCAAATCAGAAATCACAGTCATGTAATACTGTAAAAATTAAACAGAATTTTTCTGCCGTTATACCAAACAGCCTACTTAATAAATGGGTAATGAAAAAGAATAATTTATTACAGCTTGTGAATTTTGATGGTTCTAAAAAGACGTTCTTAGAGTTTCCCCAAAGGGAGAAGATGCACGTTTCTTCCTTCATGCACTGGTGTTTGATGTAATTTCTCTGTCTGTACAATTTAGCTCCTGCTTAGTAGAAGGGATTAGATTTTTTTTTTACATCATAACCTATTTTAAGCCATTATAATCCACAAGTAATAAACCATTTTCACTCACCTCTCATGGGGAGAGAAAAGATGTGAGAGAGCATTCTGAAGTCTTAATTTATATCAATGTTTGCATTACTATTAAATCAATTAAATGGGTTCTACAAATGTTCTCCCATAGATCTGTAATAAATTATGAGGCTTTTCAATTTAGGACATTTCATTGTCTACTTTACCGATGTTCTAAACATTATTTGACAGCACAAAAGCAAATAAAAATACCTTGCACTAGCCAAATGACTTCGGGTGTAATATTATGGGCCAAATCCTCTGCTGGGGTAAAACAGTATAGTTTCTTTGGAGCTACACTGGCTTATACCAGTGGAGGATCTGGCCCATATGTGGAAGTCACTCTACAAATACTGACATATGTAGAATAGGGTACTGGGAGATGGGATTTATGGGGTGAAATCTTAGCCCCAGTGACATCAATGGCAAAGTTCCCATCACCTTCACTGGGGCCAGAGATGGTCTTTAAGGTGGTGTAAGCTTCATGCTGGGAAGTAGGTGCAAGGGAATCAGTGGTGTAATGAGTACACTGAGAGGAGCAGAAGGAAGTTAATTTACACCATCTCAAGCTTCCTAAAGGCCAGATTGTGAACCTGGTACTCGCACTGGTGAACAATTACTCAGATGAGTGGTCACACTGGTTGGTAGTCAACAGGCGGACCATGGGCCAAATCCGGATTGCCAGACACTTTTGAATGGACCTGAAATCTTTTTATTTGCTTATTATCATCAGCATTATTGTTATTTTTATTATTTTCTCTGGAGTCTGGACCTTGACTGTACCTTGAACAAGAAATTTGGACCTTGGCAAAAACTAATTGACTACCCCTTGCCTAGTGGATAGACCACTAGACTGGAATTCTTGAGACCTAGGTTCTAATCCCTGCTTGGCCAAAGGCCTGCTGGGAGCCCTTGGGCAAGTCACTTCACCTCTCTGTTACCTCAGTTCCCCATCTGTGAAGTGGGGATAATGATACTGACCTCCTTTGTAAAACACTTTGAAATCTACTGATGAACAGGGCCACATAAGAGCCAGGTATTGTTCTTATTATTAGCAAATGCTGATCTGAATCTGAAAGTGCCAAATTCATCCCATCTTCAGATTATTTATCTGAAAGATAGCTCAACACTAACACACAGATTGGTGGAGGGCTTTGCTTTTTTCTACTTTCTGATTGCACAGAAAATGTTTATACTGCATAAATTTTCAAACAGAGAGATAAATTAAAATCCATCCCATTTCAGGAGAACCATATAAAACTGGGATATCACAAGAAAAATAGCCAGTAAGCCATTAAAAAATTTCCATTTGCACTAATCCATAAAAAAACTCTCTCACTAAAGATTCCATCATACTAAATTTACACTGAAACAGACAACCTTAAATTTAATTCACAAAATTCATGAAATTCACAAAACTGTAATAGGCAAATGTGAACTCGCAAAATAGTAAAAATAAAATGCAAACCTCGCTTGCTCCATTATCTTTCAGCAAGGGCATTAATCTATCAGCCATACTACTACTAGCCTACTAGCCGGTCACAGTCAGGTCACTACTTGGGCTGAAGGCCTCCAAAGAACTCCCCTAAGATGACCTACGTTCTGCAGGAAGTATTCACAATGGGGCACCCTTCCTCCCAAATCAGCACTGCACCAGTGTTCCAGCATGGCTTAGGCTGCTGATCTTTGCGTGAGATGTAAAATGGAGATCCGTATCAGAAGGGGTGCTACCCTTAGCGTCCTGGCAAAATGCTTATCCCAAGAATTGTGCTCTGATGATTTTAACTTTCCCTGTACTTTCAGTTGGATGCAGTGTTCTTCTTCACTTTCTATCCTAGGGTCCCACCCTGTGAGGTGCTGAGCACCTGGCATGATCTGCCCTTTAACAGGTGTTGCTTTCACCAGGGACGTGGCTGATATGACACGTGCATGCCTTTCTTACCTCATCGGACTGTTGTGTGTGTCAGCTAATGTTTATAAAGGGCGTTCAGATTTTCAGATGAAAGATGCGATAGCATTGCAGATTATTTTTAATGATAATATGCAGACTGCAGCACATTTCTCTGTTTTGTTTTGGGTGCATGGATAATGCACACTGTTATTTTTGCAGCCTCATTCCCTTCACACAGTTGGTATTTCTATAAGAGGCTTCCACTATATGCAAGATGCTAAAGAAAAAAGAATAAAAACTAGCAAATGTACAGGCAAAAGTAGTGCAATTTATACCTAGCTGACAGCAGGTTTCCAATTTCTGTCCTATTGCGCTATCTTGGGGAGACTGTGCATTGCAATTTGAAGGAAAGCTGCAGAATTTAGAAATAAAAACAGTTTTTTTCATGGACCAGCAGGGGGGCTACTTGAATCAGAATCAAGTGCAGGTAGGAGAGAACTATCTGTTATCTGTTATTGAAGCCTGCTTGAGTGCGTACAGCATGCACATTAAGCCTAGTCAAATTTCCCCCTTTTTAATGTAAAGAAAAAATCTCATAATTTGAGACATGGTTGAGCTGCTTACATTAAATAAAATATATCAAATTCTTCTGGATCTAATTTTATTAATAAATTCTTTCCTACCAAGGCAAGTGTGTGAATACTGTTGGTGGGCTGAGTATTAACCTTTATCTCATCCAGGACTTTAAGTTCAGGTTTGACAAGGGCTTGCTATTCTGGTGTTTGGATGGAACTCTGTGTAGCCACATGCTGTGAATCACCTGGACTAATCAAAGCAATCTCACTTAGATATTCATTAAAGTTCTTCTCTTACTTACATTGTTGTATGTCAGAAGCAGCTTCAGTGAAATCAAGAGCCCTTGATTTTGGGTTGCATCCAACCAGCTCAGAGGATAGGGTGGACAAGAGTGATGTGAAACTACTTTCATGCCCACCTCGCAGTTTTGGGGCTGGCCTGGGACCAAGTATAAAGTAGATCAGCCATCAAGAGCCATTCTGGTAGCTGGGCATCTTGGGATGTAGGTATGCCGCCCTTGTCCATGACCCCTACTCCAAGCCACACCTCATGACCTGTGAAAGCAGTGGCACAGAAGGAATTTTGGAAGGTCTGGTTATCCAGCGAGCACGGTCTGTATGTGTTTATGTGCACATTCATCTTTCCTAATCAAGCAACTCCCCTATGCAGAGCAGCCACTCCCCCTGTAATCCATTTCTCTTCTTAGGAGTTTATTACTGCCCTCATTTGCGGGTGGGGCATCATTATCCTTATTTCCAGGAGTTGTCACAATTTGTCCCACTGAATGTTTAAATTGTCTTCAGCAATTACAGGTCTCAGTCAAAGTTCTGGTAGGACACTGCTGCTTGCTTTCATGGACCGCGTCTCTGAAGTGCTGAGTGTCATCATCTATTTCAGTGGGAGCGTTCTATGTTCAGCACCTCAGAATGAGTCTGTAGGGCTGTTACTTTGAATATGTGCTGCTTGTAATTTGCTGTAGGATTGGTCAGCACCTCTGAGAATCAGGCCAGCAGGAAGTTGTTGATGAGCGCTTAACAAGCCACAGCAGGTTTGATTAAACTCCCAGGCAAATAAGTGCAAATTACAAAATTGTAAAAAGTGAAGTCAGTTTGCATCGAATTCACAAAGGGTGCTGGATGTGTGAAATAATTGTTCACTGTCAGTTGTTTACCAGGTTTTAATAGTGACTGAAGTTATCACTGTCTGACAACTCTTAAGTGGCCTCTGTGAAGTGATTTTGGTGGCCTCAGTCCAATTGACTGTGGACAGGTACCCACATAACAAAAGCCACAGTCACCAATAGCAACCTTGTTGGCAGTCTCAATAGAGGCTGAAGTTTCAATGGACTGAGCACAAAGACTCAATTATCCTTTCACAGCCAGTTATTCTAGGTAAGAAGTTCTCAAACTGGGGGTCATGCCCCCGGTGGGGGGTCACAAAGTCTTAGGGCATCATGATCACCCTGACCTTACGATATTGTTAAAAGAGAGGTGTGTTCTATTATCCATGACAGGGGGACATCTATAACCCATGAAAGTCCTGCCAGGGAGGCTGTTCAGGGTATGCAGTGAATAGCCATATCTCTCTGCCATCATGCCTGTGCCTCTTTCAAGCCAGTCCTGCTCACTTTTTGCTGGCTCCCTCCCCATGTCTATCGCAAGTTGCATCCATTTTGCGCTGCTGTGACTCCTGTGCCCAGTAGACTTTCTGACACAACGGTGCTGTGCAAGAATATTTCCCACTTTACACCGCTGAAGATCCACTAGCGAAGCTGGCCCAATTCATCCTTGCAGGTATCAAAGGAGGTATAACAGCATTTTATCCTCATTTTATCCTACTATCCTCATTTTACAGATGGGCAAGCTGAGGCAGAGAGACTTTCTGAAGGTCAGAGTTGCTGCTCCATCCATGATTAGAACTCATGAGTGGCTGTCTCCTAGTCATGTGTTCATTCCACTAGGTTCTCTCTCGTTGTGGATGAAATTCTCCCCAGGGCAGTTGGCTGATGCATCGTTTAAACCCTTTAGCCCAGATTTTTAAAGCTATTTAGGCATTGCTCTGCTCAATGTCTCTGCATCTAACTGATTTAGGAATCTAAATCTCATTTTCTAAAGGGCTTTAGGCACTGAGATGTCTAAATTCCATCAGTCAATATGATTTAGATTCCCAAGTACCTAAATGCTTTATGAAAATGAGATTTAGGCTCTTAAATCAGTTAGGTGTGTTGCACTGCGGAATGAAGCAATGCCCAAATAGCTTTAAAAATCTGGGCCTTAAACCTTAGTGGCCATTTGGGCCACTCTGTACTGTGATGAATTTCACTCTGTATACACACAATCTGCGCTACTGAATAAAGGACTCACTCCATGTCCTTAAATTTAATAGGACTTAATTAAGCATGTGCTTAAAATTAAGCATATGCTTTCATGCTTTGCTGAATCAGCCAAAATGAGATAATCACATATTCAATTTTCTAAACCTTATTTCCATTAGATCTTAACGCATAACTGCAATCCATTACTCTTCCAGTTTCTTAATAAAAGATTCACACACTTGGCATCCAAATAAAGATGTACAACAAACATTTACATAAGGAAATGTAAATGAAAACAAGTAAATCTTTTTCCTTGTGTAATTTAGCTATATGCTTGGGGCTTCCTTAGAGATGTACGTTCATGGGGCTGGCAAGGACATATGACCACATTCCAGTGGCACATCAGTATGGAAATACCTCTTTAAAAGGTTAGTTTTTTAATGATAAACTAATGGATGAGAAGAAGAAAGAAAGAAAGAAAAATTAGGAGAAACAGTGATATCAAGGATATAAGGACATAATTTTGTAGCATATTCAACTGAGGGCAGCTGACCTGCATCCAATCAGATCCATCATGAATGTTCTTAATAATGGAATTCCATCCTGACTGCATTATTAGTTCATTGGCGTCTTTACTCCACAGCATCTATAGACTTTGATTTGGATCCAGGGAACTGTTTAACAGCTGGAAAATTTTAACAACTGAATGGGAATATCAGGTTGTATAATTTTCTGGTCTCTGTGAATGGGAGAATTATACGTCTTACTCTGGTTGGCACTAATGGATGTTACCTTCACATTCCTAAGTATGGGGATGGGAAAGCACCCCTGACATCATGCTGTGTGTCAGCTTGTGTCTATTATCTATGCACAGGCTACAAACAATGGTAATGGATTCAGCCCTGCGATGAAGAATCATGAAATAGTATAGTTAGAGTTTAAACCATGATTTTCAAACATGCGTTTAATTTAGACATTATAATCAAATATTCAACAGTAAATAAAATACTAACTGTTCATTATAGGCAGAGTAGGTAGCAGCACCTAATGCTAAGGGTGCCTAACAATTTCCATTATAAAACTCTGCTTTGAGCTGCTTAAAGCTTTTCCGTACTTTAAGCATGTGGATGGAAGTCTTCCATGCTGGACATCTCACTGAGGCTTAACATTCTTAGAAAGTTTCAGCTAAAATAGTTCAGCCATTTCCAATAATAAGGTTGGGAAAAATACATTGTTTTTCCCCCATGTTAAAAATATTCTTACAACCATTTCCCTAAGAAGCTCTAGTGCCTCCATGGTTTGGAGCAAGGACTTGAAATTTAGAAGAGAAGCTCCCTCACGTGAGGAATGTGCTTTTGCCATTCTAGTGAAAACTGGGCCAAGTTATAATCCCCCCCAAAATCTTGGTCCACACATGCTCAGTTTGGTAGCTAAATTATCCAAAGATTCTGTCTGCACTAAGCATGCTTCACCCCTTACAACTCCTAAATCTGATTGGGCTGCACATTCCTACAGCGTGCCCCTGAGTGCTCCAGCCCGGGGCTGCAGAGGCTGAGCAGGATTTTTCTTATATTTACTCCTCTGTGGTGGTCACTGCAGTGCCATGCACAAGAAATGTACTCACCGGTCCTCCTGATGGTGACCAGGCACTTGGGTGACCAGATAGCAAGTGTGAAAAATTGGGACGGAGGTGGGAGTAATAGGTGCCTATGTAAGAAAAAGCCCCCAAAATCAGGACTGTCCCTATAAAATCAGGACATCTTGTCACCCTACCAGGCACCGTGGAGGAAGAGGAAGCCACTTGACTTGAATGCAAAGGAAGGTGGGAGGGGAGAAGGAAGAATACATGCAGGATGGGTGGGAGTGGGGAGATAAATCCTCTGATAGTCCAAGGGGGCTAACAGCACCGGGAAGGGGTAACTTTAATTATGGCATTTCCTAACTATTTTTGACTTTGCAACCTTAATATTATTTGAATGTGTTTTTTATTGTATATAAGCTGCATTTTGTTTGCCTTGTATCTACTCACTTGAGAAAGTAGAATGACATTTCCTGAAGCCCATTTAATTACACCAGGGATAAATTTGGCCCAATAATGGTTTAGAGGAAATTCTTTGCACTTAGTCCACTGTATTTGGTATCTAGATATTTCCAAAGAATTAATTATGAGCTAACTTGGGGCTTTTTCCATGAGCCATGCATTGTTGTGCTACCCCAGAAGGAGATCAGACAGATTGCAACTATCTAGTTCACACTTTCCCTCTTTCTCTGAACACAGAGGGAAGATGAACATTGCATCACATCTATACCTGGCATAGCTTATCTCCCCTGGCATAGTGTCATGATCCACAGGCCTCAAACCAAGATCTGCAGTGTCATAACACTCCAACCCTCCACTGATTCCTGGTATCTGACTCGTGGTTCCTGACCTGTGCTCCTGATCGTCTGGATCTGCACCTGTCCCCTCCTCCCCCCAGCTCAAGCTAACCACTAGGCCTAGCCACCTATGTCCTGGACTAGACACATAGTTACTGTTACAACATGAAGGGGCGGAGACAATGCTTCACCCATTCCCCACCCACATGTTGGGTTTGCCTGTTCTTCCCCCTGCATAGCTCCCAAGTTAGACTACAATTTGAACCTCTGTGGGGCCAGATTCTGCCAGTCTCACACACTGATTAGTATCTTACTTTCCGAGCAGCCCCATTGATTTCCTGGATCAACTTGAGGATGGAGGTGCTGTACAGTAAGTCAAGTCGGCAGAATCTGGCCCCACAGGAAAGGAGGCGAACTTTCTTTCAGATGGGCGCTATAAAACAATATCTGCATACAAAGGGGTATTGGGGTCAGAGTTACAAAACCAATGGAATTACGGGGTTGGGGTGGGAGAGAATTCAGCCCCTAATGTTCATGCTGTGCTTTCTGCTCAGGCTGTCAAATGCAAGCTTGCTGGCATAGAATGCTTAGCTGGGTTAGTTTAGGAGAACTGTGGAGACGGCTATGACCCAGAAAAGCTTATTCTAGCCAGTCCTGATGTTGACAAGGGGTTTGAACTGTGCACTGACGCGTCTGACACAAGCCTGGGAGCAGAACTGATGCAAGCAGGCAAAAGCAATAAAAAGCACCCTATTGCTTTCTTAAGTTAAAAAAAACCTAATCCCCACTGAACAGAACGACTCTGTCATTGAAAGAGAATGTTATGCAGTTGTGTGGGCGGTCAAGCAGTTAAGGCCTTGCCTGTTTAACAGGAAGTTCTGAATCCTTGCTGATCACTCTCCATTGGTGTGGCTACACAGAACAAAAGGTACCAACTCCAAACTGCTATGCCAGACCATAACACCACAGGGGTATGACATGCAAACTGTACATATTAAAGCAAAGAAAATGTGATGGCAGATGCACTGTCCAGGCAAGAATGTTCCGAGCCGATGCATAGGGATTAACTAGTCGCTGACCTTACTGTATCAAGTGAAGGGGGGAAGGTGACCCCAGAACCTCTTGATGCCAATTGGCAGAGGGCACAGAGGATGCACAGAATTTTACAGGGGTTGGAGTGTGCCTATCCCTAACCTGCAAAGGGACAGTGGAGCCTGCGTAGGCTGAGATGGGAGGGCTTGTGTTGCCAGTGGAGTCAGGGACCTGACCCAGACAGGCACAGGCAAGGCTTCTTCTTGCTAAGGGCAGGTGGTAGCTAGGTGCCCTGCAGCGCTGGGTACCCCCAAGAAGTGGCATAGTGGCTCTGGGAAAAGATGAAGGATTCTTTGAAAGCAGCACATATCCCTGGGAGCCCTGAAGTCTCTTGAGCTGTTGCCTTCAAAATTTTGGCCACTGTTGATCTTGTAAGGTTTCTGCCATCCTGAAAGGTGCAGTCTTTGTGAGGCAAGCTGTTCTTGTGAAATGTTGGCAGCATCTGAACCTTATCTGGAAAACCAGGTCCTTTTCTGATTTGCACTCAACTTATGAACAAAAGAATGCAGATGAATTTGGATCCACCTCTACCCCATCCCATTCTGTGGGAATTCAGTGAGGGTGGGGCCACAAGGGGGGAAAATCAAGCCCTGCATTTGTCTCCCCTCTAGTCTAGCTGTGGCAGGGTGGTGGGTCTAGTCCAAGAGTTGCAAGAGGAAACAGGCATAGCCTGTGAGATGCAAAATTTGCATATGACATGGAGACTGATAAAGAGTGAGGTGGCAAGCCACTGTTTGGTCCTGCTAGGACAAAATCTGCACTTTCTACCTCCTGTGATGTGTGCGTCACCTGATACTTAACTTCCAAATAGCATTAATGGAAGTTCTGCTGGTGTATTCAGAAGAGGATGTGAAGGACATTCCTGTTTTTCTACTGGCAGACAAACTCTGAGCTCAGCTTTAGTTTCAGTGTGTCCTAGTACTCCCTCTCAAAGCAATCCTGATGTCACTATAGGAATTTGGAGGAGAAGCTATGATTTGAAATAGAAACTTCAAATCCAGCCTAAATCCCATATAAAAGTTTGTTCATGATCCATTCACTGGCTTCCCCAGACAAAGTATTTTTATTGAATTTTCTAACAGGTGTCGATAAATATTTTTGATTATTCTTTAAAGAAAACTAACTGTATCAAGTAATTTCTAGAAAGGTGCAACCGTAACTCTCAGTTTATGGCAGCAGGAAGGAGTCATGGGGATATGAAACCATGAATGCCTATAAAGCATATGGGTTGGCTTCTATTAATCAGCAAAGAGTTCCAAATTCCAACAATTCAGCCTCGCAAGACTATAAGGGAATGGAAACACTGCTTTTTGAGGGCTGAATTCTTCCACCATCACCCACACTGAGAGGTTCATAATTTTGTGAGTGACCCCTGAAGGGCTCAAATCTGCCACCCCCCTACACTAATATTTAGCTCACTGTGGGTATGGAGGGCAGAATTATGCCCTTAGAATGTACTGCACATGCATAGGGGGTAGAAGAAGGAAGTTCCTTACTGGGTACAGTAGCTGGAGCTCTTTGAGATGTGTTGTCCTTATGCACATTCCATTGACGTTGCATGTGCGCTTCATGTGCCAGACATCAGAGTGTTTTTGGCCAGCAATACTGTAATGGGGTGCTGCTCCCCTCTCGCAAGTGCCCCCTGGCTGGGTGTGCGTGTGCCTGCACACTTCTCAGCTTGTGCTGCTTGAGGTGCCCGCTGTTGGTTATCTGGTGTTCTCAGGCGGATGTTCGATGACTCAGCCCTCTGGCTGAGTCACTCACAATCTGCGGGTGTACAAACAAACTGACCCCTTCCAACAGGGCCCTTCTGGAGCCCTCAAGAAAGTCTTTGCCTGCAGCCCTGTCCCTGGGCTCAGTTCTCAATTGGTCAGTCCTCAATTAGTCCTATCACTAGACCCTCAGTTCTTAATGTCTGCAGCCCCATCCTGGGCTAGCTTTCATTTGTGTCTTGACCCTGGTAAGGGGACATGCCCCCAGGGCTTCCTCTCTGAAGCCTGCTTGCCTTGGCAGCTGGTCTCTGACCTCAGCTGAGTCACTCTTCCCCTTCTAAGGGTGTATCAGAGTCCACAAATGCTGACCCTCTCTGGGGTCTTCAGCCCCCTTTTCTGGGCCTGTTAAATCCCCTCTCTGGGATTAGGCCATGCTGTCTGTGGCCAGCGGGAGAGAGGGTGGGGGGCAGGCCTGCCCACCACTCTGGGCCACAACTCAGGGATCCTATGAGTATCAGTCACTGGCTGCTGTTCCCTGGGCCACTTCTCATGTAGACCCTTCACCTTCGGCTTTGCCTTTACTTCAGGGTTCTGCCAGCTTAAGTCCCAGCAGACAACCAGGATCTTCTTCTCACTACATCGGTCCCTGCCAGCAACTGCTCTGTCCCTGGTTCTATAGTTCGATAAGCCAGCCAGGAGCACTGGCTTTACTCCTCTAGCTCCAGGCAACAACCGAAGTTCTCTTGCCTTGCATCCCCTTTTATATGAGCCTGCTGGGCCTGAATTGGCTGCTTCCCTTCAGCCTCTTGCTCATTGGCTGTGCCCCTGCGGCTCCTCTCTAGGCTGCCCGAAGGACTCACCTCTACTGCTCTCTTTTTGCAGTGGGGTGTGGTAGGACCATGAGGCCTCCAGTAGGGGGTCATGTTTGGCACCACGGAAGAAACATAATTGTTCTGAATCAACCAGCTCAGATCCATGGCAGTGCTGTGGCCCTTGGAGTGCTAGGGACCAATGGTGCCACACTGCTAGACAGAGTCAGTGCTGACTGTAGTGCTGAAATTGGCAGCAAGGGACACTGCTGTTCCAGGTGTATCTGAAGATCCATCGGTGCTGAGTATCTAAATGGTGTGGAGTGGAACAGACAGGTGCGTGCAACCCAGGTTTTCTTGAGATGGTTGCAATTCATTTCAGGGCTCTTGAGGTAAAAGATCCTGTACTCTTTGGCTCTGAATGTTCCTGTACATGGGGGGTCTAATCAGGCTGGGTCAAAAGGGGGTCACATTGATTAAGTCATTAGGAAGGCCTGAAGGCAGGCCTCCCTGCTTTGAAGCTGGTGGATTTGTAAATCACACATTTTTTGGAAATGTGAGATTCTCCTAGGCAAAAGAGGCACTTTGAGTGTCTGTCTGAAGCTGGGATAGCATGAAAGGTAGCATTTGAATCCAGGAGAACTGGACAACACCATACCAGACAAGTAAAGTTCCAACAACTAAAGGTTATAACAGGCATTTATATAAGACTAAAATTACTAAAACTACAGTATAAAACTAACTGTAAAAGCTAGTAGCTAAAAGCAGTCTCTCAGAGAGTTGGGCTTCATCTCTAAGCCATGAGGTAGTGAGAGAAACTGAATGATACTCTTATATGGCCTCTCAGTGAAGCACAAGGACTGAAGATCACATGTGTGCCCTATGGGTACTACTGTCCAAAAAGACTCTGATCTCAGGCACATGAAGTACATGTGCAGGGCCGGCTCTAGCCATTTTGGAGCTCTAGGCAGCCCCCCCGGGGGGGGAGGGAGATGTGTGGCCCCAGGCCTCCGTGGTGGGGAGCAGGAGTGGGCTTGGGGGGCAGGGGGAAACCACCCCCCAGCACGAGCCAGCGGAGCGCAGCAGGTTGGGGCTGGGTTGCTCCACTTCCTGCTGCCCAGTGAGTGCAGGGCAGGCCCGACCCCGCATTCATGGGGTGGCAGGAAGTGGAGTGACCGGCCACAGCCTGCTCCTCTCTGCTCCTTTGGCTCCCAGCCTTAGGTTTTGGAGGGCAGGGTGGAACTGCCCCCCAGCAGTCACTGGTAGCATGGCTGGGAGCCAGGGGCATGGAGCAGGCTAGGGCCAGGTCTCCCCACTTCCCACCGCCCTGTGAGTACATGGCACCCCGACCCCGTGGAGGCGGGATGGGGGCAGAGTGGGATGGGGGCTTTGGGGAAGGGATGGAGTGGGGGCTGGGCTGGGACGGAGCAGAGGTGGGAAGAGGCAGGGCTGGGGCCATGGGGAAGAGGCGGGGCAGGGCTGGAGCAGCTGTGTGATGGACCAGGAAATTTGGTGCCCCACGCAGCTGCATATTTTGTGTATGGGTAAGGATGGCCCTATACATGTGCACCAGTAATGGAATATGTATATGGACAAGCATTTGAAAGAGAACCTAATTTCCAGACAAGGCTGCAAGACAGGCTATCCAAACTCCATACATGGATGCTTAAACCAGCACTTAGGGCCCAACCTCTCCACTGCCTTACTTCTTGCATACAGTCATCCGGAGTGGATATAAAATGCTAGAAAATCAGAATGGGAGCATTTTACATCCCTTCACCCAGGTATGAACGTCTGCCCAAGGTACCAGGCAGTGAGAATCAGGTTGGCCTTCTGATGGCTAGTGTATACAGTAACATGACAAATGCAGAGTTGAGAATTTAGCCCTAATTTTTCTTTTAGACCTTATGCCTTACAGCATTTAATAGAAAATAACAATTGTGTTTTTTAAATCATTCAATATGTAATTATGCCCCCACTATAAATGCTATAAGATAGTTCTAAAAAACATATAGAAAGTGTAATGTTCTCTGTTGAATTGTATAGCTTTAAGAGTAAGTAATTTCTGTAGAACCCTATTAGTTTCGTCCTTATTAATTTCTGTAGGACTCTTTCATAACTAGAAACAATTATCTTGAAAAGTCATCTCACGCAGAAAACTCCCATTAATTTCAACAGTAGCCTAACTCAATGCAAGACTTGCAGGATCAGAACCAGATGTACTTAGAGAAGGAACTGCAATTTCAAGAGGGGTTTTCATTTGATATTGGATTTGTATATGGCTGACCATGCACAGCAAATTCTTTTGTTTGCCTTTGTATTTACCAAGGATGGGGCAAGTAAATCCCTTAAGTTACTTTACTATACTTTATAGTTTACGACGATGGCACAAACATGGAGACATGCTGCCATCTGTATTATGCTAAAGAGATTCTGCTTATCAGCAAGCCTGAGGAAACAATTCCAGCAACTTTAGTGGCATGACAAGAAGTACAACTACTGTCAAAGTTAATAAAGACTAAATCACTTCAGGAGATAGTAAAAGCCAGTGGCTGAAGTAATAGCGTGAAATTAAGATTTATTCATAAATGTAGAAACAATGTAGATTTTACCTCAACCAGCACAGGAATTTGAAAAGGTTGCACAAGGTAAAGGGGACTGTCTCCCCAGTATATGAGGGTTGAAACTATTCAAATGATACCTGGAAGAAAATGCCTGAAGGCATGATACTTATTCTGAAGTTCTTCTGCCCCAGCAGGTGCAAGAGACTTGTCTGAACCACAATAGCATTGGGGATGTATTACGAGCAGAGATGGGCCCAAGCTGAAAATTTCAGTTCTGGCCTTGGACTTCCCAAAAGTCAACTCCCAATCTGAGCAGCACTTTTATGACAAGTTCATATGTAATTATCATAGAGCTGTAGGCCTGAAAGGGACTTCAAGAAGCCATCAATTCCAGCCCCCTGCCCTGTGGCAGGACCAAGTTAACCTAGACCATCTCTGACAGGTGTTTGTCAAACCTGTTTTTAAAGGCTTCCAATGATGGGGACTCCACGACCCCCTTTGAAAGCCTATTCCAGAGTTTAACTACCAGTATAGTAAGAATTTTTTTCCTAATATCTAACCTAAATCTCTCTTGCTGCAGATTAAGCCCATTACTTCTTGTCCTACCTTCAGTGGACCTGGAGACCAATCAGCGTCCTGTTTATAACAACCCTTAATGTATTGGAAGACTTTTCACTGCTCAGTCTTGTTTTCAAAAGACTAAACATGCTCAGTTTTTTCAACCTTTCCTCATAGGTCAGGTTTCTAAACATTTTATCATTTTTGTTGTTCTCTTCTGGACTCTTTCCAATTTGACCACATCCTTCCTAAACTGTAGTGCCCTGACTTGGACACAGTAGTCCAGCTGGAGCCTCACTAGTGCCGAGTAGAGCAGGACAATTACCTCCCATGCCAGAATGATATTAGCCTTTTTTGCAGCTGCATCACATTGACAACTCATATTCAGTTTGTGGTTCACTATAACCCCCAGATGCTTTTCAGCAGTACCACCACCTCAGTCATTTATGCAAGCGTTCAGTGACTCTTTCACAGAGCTTTTGCATGGAGTTCTATGTTCTTGGAGAGGTACCGATTTCAGAAGATAAAAGTCTGTTGTTTGCTTGTTTGTTAACCCCTTGATATGTAAGGGGTTAAGGTGAATTCGTAGATCTGTGTAAGATCAAATACCATAGGGAACAAAATATTTTTTCCTTGCAGTGCTCTAGAAGCTAGGGCCAGAATTTTCAAAGCAGCTTTGGCATTAATCAGGTGCTTCATTTTCAGTTAGTTTCCTAAATTATTTTCAAAGGTGCATCCATGACTGCCTGGTACCCAGGGCTGGGCATGCCTAATTTTGGTGCAATGTGGGCATGGCTAAAGATTCTTATGTCTACCTGGCATTGCCCAGAGTGTTCCAATGTTTTTGCAAGGTGTTCCTTATTTTTTTCTTTAGGTGAATTTGTTGTGCATTTATGACTTATGGAAGCCACAGGCTGGCACAAACTTGAGAGAGATAGGCAGCATTGAGCAAGCTTTTCCATGCTGCTCTGTCAAGCAATGCATGATTTGCAATAAGACAGAAGGATGGAGGGTAGAGCTCTTCTCTCCTTCCGAGGAATTTTGTGAGGTCGACAAAAATCCCCTGGTCGCTAGATGTAGATTGTTAGACTTACTTCCACTTGTGAACTGAGCACAAAGGGAAAAAAACCTCAATCACATACATAAAGCAGATAGAATCGTAGGACTGGAAGTGACCTCGAGAGGTCATCTAGTCCAGTCCACATGGTACACTCTGATGTCCTGAGGGCTGGCTCTACCATTTTTGCCGCCCCAACCAACCAACCAACCAACCAACCAACCAAATTAAAAAAAAGCCACCTGGACTGTGCCACCCCAAGAATGGATGGAGTGCTGCCCCTTAGCATGTGCCACCCCAGGCATGTGCTTCCTCCACTGGCGCCTGGAGCCGGCCCTGGTCCTGAGCACAAAACTAATGGATGAAGCATAAATGTTTATGGAGTAATGGCCAGTGCATACCACATGATCTCCCCAAAAGGATATGTAATGCATTCTTTGCTAAACCAGCCACAATCCCAATTAATGATTAAAGCATTTCAGCCCCTGCCAGAACATCAGAACAGCGTCCTGTTTCAAATCACTCTGCAGTGAATCGAAGGGACGGTCTTCTATCTGAGAGGCCCCGGTGACCATAACTATAAATAAGATCTTATTACTTTCCCATAGAAATGGGTGAGTATTGGGGAAAATTCAGTGACTATGAAATGATAGTGTGTTTTCAACTCAAAAAGACATTTTCAAATTTGGTCTCTGTATTGTGGCATCCAAATTTGCATGTGCAAAACTTTGGAACTATACATACAAGCTGTATTTGTACAGATAGTTAGGCATATTGCTTACCCTTTTTGTCTGATTTACTTGTTCTTCTATAGCACCTTCTATCTGAGGACTTCCAAGTACTTTGGCTAATTAAACCTCACAGCAGGCCTTTTGAGAACGGTAAAGATTTTTACCATTTTACAGGTGAGGAAATTGAGGCACAGAGAGGTGAAGTGACTTGCTCAAGGTTACACAATAAGTTTGGATAGGAACTGAATGCAGAACTCCTGACCTTTAGCCCTGTGCCTTAACCACAGCATTGCCCTTTTCTTGTATTACATGCGTATGTAAAGCCCAGCTTTGAGATGTGCAAAACTTGGGCTGCCTACTACATGGGAGAATATGTGATGTGTGGGGTAGGGTCTTTTAAAGGCTTTTTTTGGTACTTTCTTGGGACAACTGCATTACTCACATATGGCAAAGTTTTTAATAAGTAACTGAAAGGATAAAACCATTATACCACACTACACTATTGTGTATTTGTTTATATATATATATATAAACACACACACAGAGTAAATGTGATGAGCCTGATGGTACAGTTTACAGCATTCTCCGATATGACTGTACACAATTTGTTCCTGTTCCCCCTATCCAATAACGTAGAACATTGTTGCTCAGAATGAAGCCACAGTTTGGGGAAATTGGCCTTTCTGAGCAGGTGGAGCCAGATTTTCTTAGAGAGCTCAGAGCCAGATTTTCAAGTGTTCAGCACCTGGAATCAGTGTGAGATTTCCCATTTAGGTAACTAAATAAGAGTCAGATTTTGAAAAGTGCCCAGGGCTCAGCAGCTCTGGCAGTTTATTTGGATGCCTAAATGAGAGCTGAGCTCTTTTAAAATGTGGTCCTCAGGGCCTCATCCAGAATCCACTGAAATCAGTGGAAAGATTCCCACTAACTTCAATTGGTTTGGGATATATTGAGGCAGTACTTTTATTGCCTGTCATCTGATTTCTCAGCAATTATTGCTTTTCATACTATATGGATAAAGTCAGATTCTGAAACCCTGTATGCATATAGGGTGTCTACACTGCAACAAAAGTCACACAGCTGACTCAGGCTTGTGGGGCTCAGGCTGCTGGGCTATAAAATTTCACTGTAGGCATTTGGTCTTGGGCTGGCGCTGAAGCTCAGAAACACTGTGAAAGGGGAGGGTCTCCGAGCATGGGCTCCAGCCTGAGCGTCTACACTAGTATTTTTAACCCTGTAGCCCAAGCTCTGCAAACCTGAGTCAGCTGACCCAGGCACTGAGATTTCGTGCTGTGGGTTTTTTATCGCAGTGTAGACATTTCTATAGAGTCGAACCTGACTCCACTACTGGTCCTGTTGAATTCATGGTACTATGGCTAAGGTAATCAGAATCAGGTCTGTAATTTTTTATTGACTGGATTATAGCTCAGATTTGTAGCAGAGCTGGTCAGAAATCTTTGTCTAAACTGTTTTTCACAAACATGCTATTTGCATAAAAATTGAAACATTTCAAAAAAGTGTCAATTTTGACATTTTGTTAAGAAAAATCTAAATGAAGCATTTTGATCATGTTGAAACTTTGTATTCTGACATCTGAGAAACAAAAATATTTTTTATTTTAAAAAATCGTAACATTTTAGAAGATTAAAATGGGAACAAACTGTTTTGATTTTATCAAAACTAAATATTTCAATTAACCTGAAATGAATGATTTGTTCAGAGTTTTGTTTTTCAGTAAATTGTAAGTGTTTTGTTTCTATTCAATTTTGGAATGGATTTTTTAAAAATTGTTACATTTCCCGTGAAACGGAAAATATAGTTCTCGATTAATTCTGATTTATAGTTTACTATGTACATAGAATGAATATGGAGCATTGGCAGAGAAAAAGGAAACAAAATATTTCTGATGAATTAAAATTTTGTGGTTTTGACTACATGAGTCTGTCAACGGAAATTGTAAACCGAAAGTAAGGTTTAGTTATGATTGTTTTATTATTTCAACCCCATTGTGTCCAAAGCATTTGTCTACACTTAAATCCCAACCTAAATTTCATACAACAGGCAAAATTCTACATCCAGGACTTGCACAAAACTCCCACCTGTGAAGATATGCCTCAGTGTAAATCAGGTCTGTGCCTTCATTGGAAATTGAGAGTGTTCAACATGCCTCAGCAGGTTGTCAACACCTCAGAGGATTGAATATCGCTGTACCTCAGTTTCCCCTATAAAAACAACAAGGAGTCCGTTGGCACCTGAAACGTAAACAGATCTTTTTGAGCATAAACTTTCATGGGTAAAAACTCTCACTTCTTCAGATGCAGGTTTTTTACCCACAAAAGCTTATGCCCAAGTCTTTAAGGTGCCACCGGACTCCTTGTTGTTTTTGTGGATACAGACTAACATGGCTACCCCCGATACTAGTTCCCCCCATGTGATACTTACTCGCCTTGCATGGGGTGCTAGGAAGGCAAGCTAACTCCTGTTTGTAAAGTGCTTTGTGATCCTCTGACTGAAGACACTACAGAAATGTAAAGTATTTATTAGTACTAATGGAAGGACTAGCTGCTTCTCTGCTTGGCTCTGGGGCAGTGACTCCATTTTCTCTCTTCAGTGCTCTTCTAGATCATCTTTCATGAATGCATGCACAACTGAAAGTGGAAGTACCAGAATCCCTAGAGAAGCAGCTGAATACTACTTAGGAGGAGAGAAAATGTTGGAGAAGACAGACTGGTCAGGTGAGGGTGCTGGAAGATTCATCATAGGAAAGTATTATGGGACCAACAAGAGTGTGTTTGGGGGACCCCGAAGAGTTCAGGGTATAGTTGTCAATATAAATTCTAACCAAATATGGACCTACTGGCTTCTCTCCAAATCAGTTCGCATTTTAGACTGGTTTAATGATTGATTCCATGACGCATCTCATTACCTGCTGTCCCACAAATTTATACCTTGTCCTGCATATACTCAGTGATGTTCCTTGTTTATGAAGCTTTAAAACTACCCATGATTTTATTTGATCTTTTAAAAAAGTGTTTACTTTTAAATCATCTTCCATGTTCCTGTCCTTTTGTATCTCCTGTGTCTTTTGTGATAACTTCAATGATCGAGCACCTTTTGCTTTAAGCTGCCACCTCACAACTCTGACCTATAGCACTCCCCATATTGTGTATAACCACATAGAGGCCTGTGATGTTAAATACAAAAGAGAAATAAGAATGTTGTAAGGTTATATGTTTCTTGCATAAGGGATTTCAAAGGAAGCAATTGTTTAAAGGATTGGAAGATGACAGAAAATAATCTGTGTAATCCAACAATCAAAAAATGTATTCATTAGCACAGATAACTTTGTTGGGTGCCTCAAAAATGGAAAGGTGAGTAGTCAAACTGAGAGCAGCTCTTTAATTTTCTATATTTCAAGAGCAAAGAATAGGCTCTGTCAGTTTGGACTATTGTACTTTTGACTTTCATATTTCTAAACCTTAGGATTTAGATCTGGATCTTGAAAGCGATTCAGACTTTAGCCAGTTCTCCTGTCCTCAGCTGAAATGCAATGTGGAGTTTTTTGAAATAATTGTGCGGCTCTGACCATTCCTTCAATAAGGCATTTTCTACATGAACAGCATTCTTTGAAGTGTGAAGCCGTGAAGATAGTGAAGGCCAAAGGTGAAAGCTGTGCAATAGAAGTTTACATTCCAGTCAGAGATCGGGTTGAAGGGGTGAAGGAATTAGTCTATTGATATTCAGTGCTTTGACCTGCTAACAATAACTGTGGCACAGGGATTCCACCAGTGGCACATCTTTACATTGTGTGTCAGTGGAGAGAAACAAACCTTATCTGCTTTAGTTTGCTTTGGTGGAAAAATCAGCAGGCTTTTGCCATGTGATCACCAGTCACTGCTACTGGGGAGAAGGGGGAAAATTGGTTTGTAATTTCTCCACCACTGAACTGGTGGTAAGAATAACTTAGCCATGGGTCTGCAATGGGATGGGCATTAAAAAAAATGATTCTGGGAAAGAAAGAGATAATAAGCTAATAAGGTATTCGGAGCTGGATTTTAAAGGCTGTAGATTTAGGAAAGCAACTCCCTGCTGCTTCCCCTCGCCCCCCTTAAGAAAAAATAATCCTCTTTTTCGTTTTGAAAGTATTTTTATTTAAAAAAAAAACCCTCCACCAACAATTTTTGACACTAGAGAACACTTTTCCCTTGGTATCCAGCACATTTATAACATAGTTCAACTTCCCTTGCAGAAGCAATTTTGTGCTGGGGATTTACTGTTCACTAATATGGACCCAACCAGACTGAGCACATCCAGTGGAGAAAGCCCTACTCTAGACCCAAGAGAACTGGTTCTAGTTACAGCTCTGCCACTGACCTCCAACAAGTCACTTTCTTTTTCTGTGACTCTGTTTCCCCTTCTGTCCTTTGCTTTATCTCTTACTATATGTTTATACAGAACCTAGAACAATGGGGCCCCATCATTGCTGGGGCATCTAGGTACTACTGGATTGTCTGTGAGATCTTAGATGTAGAGATGTAGATGACCTGTTAGGGTCATCTAGTTCATCCCTTCAGCCAATGCACAATTGTTTCTTATTGTATACGTGCCACCGTGTAGTCTGGTTGCCATTTCTTCATATTTAGAATGTGGGGATCATTTTGTATTTAAAATAAGCATGAGCTTGTGCCCTATCTGGGCAAATAAATTCACCTCCCCAGCCTCCGGAAGCTGTAGATCTTCTTGGTCTCTGCAGTAGGCAGGGTTTCTCCTTGTTCAGAGACAGGAATGTTCAATCTCCTGCTGCCATAGAATGCTGGATTATGGATGCTGGAGCTAAAATCCCCAATATCTTATTCCTGGGGTAGGGTCACAGGCTCTGCCCTCCCATAATGCCATATGAGACAGTTACTCTAACAGGAATGGTACCCATGCCCAAAGATACTGTTTCTGAAGTTAGCTAAAGCAGCCTAGGGGGGAGGGCGGGAGGATGTACAAACCCAAGATAACTCTGTAGGGATAAATACATTTCACCTCTCACAGATCTGCAAAGGCGATTAGTGGTACAGTGCTCCCATGACACCCAAGAGTAACTGAGGAGATGCAGCCGCTTGTGTCTCTTAGGGCTATATTGTACCCTTAAAATCTACCCTGTTTCAGAATCTGATCAGAGAAAAAACTATGAGTTAGAGAGGTGGCCAGCTACTCCAGCTGGTGAACGGGGCTCCAACTCCCTGCTCCTCTTCACCTACTTGCTCACAGTGGGAAGTATAGGCAAGCAGCCTCTGTTCTCCCCATCAGAGCCAGAGTCACAACCTGAATAGAGAGTAAGGTGGGGCCTTACTCTCCCTTGTCCTTTGCACAGTCCAGGGCTTGGATAGTTTAGCCCTTAGTGTTTTAGAGAAGGGTGGTGAAAAAACAAGCTTCCACTCACCCATGCGCATATGAGAATCACGATCGGGAGTATTCTGCCAGCTCACTGGGGTGGGGAAGATTTCAAATCTGCCAGTGTTGACATGAATCATGCACTAAGGTAAAGCAACCTTCACAAACGCTGTATTAATCATTATTAAACAAAACATCCATAGAATGGAATAACATGCCAAACTAGCTGATTGTGAGTTGTTTGGACAAATGTAGCAGCACACACAATCCAGTGAGTGCAAACAGTTTTCTGAAGATGGCCAGAATACACAGTATTTCAGTAGTCAAACCTGGAGATTGCCATCTCTGAATCAATCTTGGTAGCAATATCAGCTAAACTGAAGCCAGCATTAAGTATAGGTGACCCCTTAGCATGCCACATTGAAGGGAACTCTCATAAGGAATGTGAGCTCTCTCTAGTAGGCTTTTTATCGCTGCACTTTGGAGTGGGAACCTGGATTACAGGTAAATTGGGAGGGAAAATGCCAAACCATTCTTTGCCTAATATTCCAGTACATCAAGGCTTGCCTCCACATGTCAGCACATAGTAGCCCCTTAGAAATGTGCTTGTTCTACCATAGATTACAGTCGGTCAAAAAAAAATTGCAAAAAAGAACAAGCAATTTGTCCCTTCTTTGGTCAAAATTTCCACGGAAAATGTCAGATTTTGAATATTTTTCAAGTTTCTTTATCTAAGATAAATAAATAAGGTGGATTGTTCTGTGGTTAGGGTATTAGGCTAAAATTGGGCAGACCTGCATTCAAATCCTGCTTTGTCATAGGCTTCCTGTGTGACTTTGGGCAAGTGACTTTGTCTCTCTACGCCTCAGTTCCCCATCTATGGCACGGAGAAAATATTATTCCTCTACTTCACTGGGGTGTTGTGAGGACAAATACATTACAGATTGTGAGGGATTCAAACACTAAGGTAACGGGAGCCACATACATAAATTGAATAGATTATACCTCCTTTTATTTACTGTAGAAAGTACCTTAGCCACTGCAAATGTTATGGCTGCAGAATTGCTAATACTTATTTAATTATCAACTGGCTTTTTTTAAAGAGCTGTTGCTAAATACTTTCTTGATGGCAATTACTAACCACAGCTGAAATCAGAGGATAGAAAGACCAGGCTGAACCCATAAGTAGTTCTGAATATTTTTTTTACCTGTATACACAGACTGAGCAATTGGGTCAGCAGTGGAAGAGGTACAGAATACCTCAGTTCAGTTTGACTCATAAAAAGGGAAAGGTCAGGTTTTCAACTCTTTTTTTTTTGTCATTTCACAAAGGTTATTAACGGAAATCTGTTAAGAAATGACTAGTGCTGTCATTATCTGGCACAACCTGCTCTTAGGACTGGACAGCTAATACAGTGTATAAAGTGGGGGAGGAGTTCTCACATCTTTCCCTCTGGCCTCCCCTGCGCCCTCCCCCCCCCGAATTTCTTGTGGTTTTCTTTTAATTTCTCTTGTTGAAAAGACTGAGTGATCCTTTTCCTCAGATGGTCTTGCTGGAACCCCCAACAGAGTGTGAATAATTATTCCCACTCTGTTAGGGCTTTGATAAGACTCTTACAGCTGCCTTTTGCTCAGCCTCTCAGCCTTTGTTCCCACTGAAGTTATTTTTTTTTTATTTCCTAAGAAAGAAAAGTGGTGAAAGCTGTAACTGTAATACAATCAAGCAAAACAAACCCAAAAAAACCAAAAACCCCTACACCAAAAAAAAACAAAACCCAACCCTCTCTCCAAAAATATATATCATTCACTGGTCAAAGGAAGGACATATTCCATGGGGAGTAGGTAAACGTCAAGTGTTTACATCTATTTTAAAGAGAACATATGGACAGTTCAGAAAAAGAATAAGCTGGAAATGGATTTGAAATAAATTATGAATATCAGCTTTGACCTTTGACTGGCAGCAGACAGTCCAGTCATTTAGTTAGCCAGAGTATACTCTATTACACTGAATGTATGTCACTGGTTTGGAAGGTTTTACAGCTTTACCGTGACTACTGAAAAGCACATTTGGAAAAGGCGTCCATGAATAGAGCTGAGGACCCTATGTGTTTGTACCTATGGATATATATGAATTAAAGCACATTGCTGCCTTCTCTTCCCCTTTGAAAAGGGACACAAGAAGGTATTACTGTTGACTAAACAAAAAGCTTTGTCTGAAGGTCTGTATGCTCTGATGCTCATGGGACTAGGCAAAGAGGTTAATCCTAAATTCAAACATCCTTTCAAGCACTGATTAGCTGTCTTAATACAAAGGACCACACATTACAAAGAAGACCATTTTAACCTTTCTGCTTCAGTTCACGTTCTGTGTACCACAGGTCAAACTCTGCTCACTCTTACACCACTGCAAATCTGGAGTAACTCAATAAAGCTTAGACAGATATAACTGTAAGCAGAACTTGGTCCTGTCCACATGTCTATCATGATAGGAATATGAAATAAGCAACAGCTTGACCAAAATAGGTTACCCTCCAAAGTACTGGAAAGCAACCAGCTGTTAAGATGCGCTCCGTTATGAAAGTTAAATAAACCTGAAGCCTGTAGGTTTTAGCTGCAATCTTATTGCAGGCACTGTGGTGCCAGAAAGCAGGGTGAGATCAAAGTAATGGTGCACACAGCTCTACTGGCATTTTAAGAAGATTGGAAGATAAATAATTCATACCTTTAAAATAGAGTTGGGTTGAGGATATTATAGATTAATTCCATCTCACATTTTTTCTTTTTCCTTTTTTTTTTTTTTTTTTTGCCAGTGGGAGACCTACTGCCCTTGTCCCTTTCTTCTGATTTCTGAATCTGCCACAGGCACTGTCAGAATTACAGCACCGATAAGAAAAATCAGGCGTGGGATTTGAATTAATGCTTTTAGATAAATCTCCATTCCATCTCTAATTCTAATGCTAATTACATTTGCAGATCAAAGTCTGTTCATTAAAGTTTTTCTTTTGAATATATGTAAAAATTTTACTTTATATACATATATTTAGAGAAATATTTTTCCAGTAGAGATCAGATGTTCCTAAAATATATTTGGGGAAGCATGGATTTGGCTCCCTGCTATTCTTCCTTTCAATCTTTGTATGCATTGCACGCAGTATTGTTCTGTTAGCTCATCTTGCTGACTTTTAGGTTTAGAGTTAATAAAAATCTTGGACAAAATGTAGTAGTCATTATTCATTATTACTAAGACTGTGCTCCTGAAAACATTTATAAACATGCTTATTTTTCAGTCTAGTATTGCCAGCTCCAACTTTTCAGAACTCATGAGTCAGCCTCCAACAAATCAGACTGTCTTGAAAATAATGAGATTTTTAAAAAATAATAAATGTTGGGTTGTTTCTATTTGCCTCCTGGTTCTTGAACCCATAGCGTTTGTATTTTCCAACTGTTCCACAACCAAGAAGTCTAGAAACTTAAATTTTATTTTAAAATGAAAGCTGAAAGGCTCATCATATGGATTCTGGGATATGGGCTTTAAGAAAAACCCAAATATCATGAGATCCATAAAATGAGAAAGTTGGCAACACTTCTACAAGTCTCATTGACTTCAGGCATAAAGCTAGGCATGTGCATAAATGTTTACAGGATTGGAGCCTTATTTTGCACATGGCAGATATAGATATTCAGAGACAGTGATTTCTTAGCACCAGGACTGTACCAAAAGAGAACAAACCAATTTGGAGATGAAATAAAAGGAATGAAGGAGAGAATAGTGGAATCAGAGTGTGAAAAGTAGGGATTAGGTGGTGAAAGGGTTCCAGTTGCGTGCAAGAGGCAGCAAAAGAAGTTCAGAGTGTGAAAAAGCCAATTAGTGGAGTATAAATCTTAAAAAAAAAAAAAAAGGCCAATTTCTGAAATAAAGAGGTGTTAACTTAAAGCAGCTAGGGAGAAGATGAGTTTAGTGAAGTGACAACCGCAGTTAGGAAAGAGGGGGGTTGCAAAGAAAGAACACCATGAAGAATGAAGCCAAATATGTATATATATGTTTTTTATATGTAAAAGTATAGCATGAAAACTCCTTCCCCTTTCTAGACATTATGCTGGCACCCCCCTGGAGGTGTGATGCAGATAGAAGGAAGCAGCCAGAATTCTGCGATCTGCAGGCTGTAGCAAAGGGCCTGCTGACTCAGGCAAATTACTTGCAGAATCTCCTTAGATGTCAGACCGTATGACTCTTCCTATCTCTCCCAGCAACAGGAAAACAGTCAATAAGAATCATTACCTCAGCTACGACAGAGCTATCCAGTGGTTTTCACTCCTTCAGATCTGACAATCACAAGAGTATAAAAGGTCCCCGCTTAGCATGCGGCAGCCTTTCTGTACCTTTCCCCAAACACATAGGAGTATCTCAGGCTCAATCCTGAGACCGTACAGATGACCGTAAGAGTGCTATAAACTTCCATTCACCCCTCAAAGTCTTGGGTTCCCTTTCACCAGAAATTGCTTCACTTGGGTTTTGTTTCTCCAATGCACGGATAAAATGAAATACTGGTAAAATCATCTAGTCACCACTAGGGATTTGCAAAAGTCTTGCAACTCACCCACTCAGGCAAAGGTGATTCTGTTATCCAACCTGTGAAAATAATAAGTGTCAGTCATTGCTGTCTCTCTGGTCTATGCTCTCTGGACAGATCTGCCTGCAATAGGAAATTGAAAAGCCTGGGATTTTCCTCCCTGTTGATATGCAGCCAAACCTCACAGACATTTGAGGAAGCACTAAGCAAAACAAACATAGGGTCAAATTCTGCTATCATACACCCCAGTGTAACACCATCAACTCTGGCAGAGGTACTTCCAGTTTGCACCAGTGTAACTGAGAAAATAATGTGATCTTTGTCCTCTAATGTGAAATGAATATAGATACTGGTACATTCAAGAATCACATTCTCTGATGCCTGCCTGGACAGGACCTCTGGTTTGATTCCTTCTCCAGCAAGTGTTACCCTCACTGAATACCTGAGGACATGCTCAGATTTTAGATTCATGTGGGAGGGCCTCAGAAATCCTCCTAAAGAGCCTGAGTCTCAGGTCTTAAGAGTGGACATAGGAGCTGTCAAAGGAAGCCATTTGCAATGCACGACCTGGTTTTTTTGCTCCTAAAAGCCTCAGGAATTATGTTACATATTCTTGGATGCCAGCTAGTAGCACTTTATTAATTAACTAGCTATTAACACCCATAGCTCACTCCTTTATCAGTGAATATATCCTATGATTGGAGCTGATCAGAAATTTTTCAACTACACTTAGTTTCTTCAGAAATGCTTATTCAGCAGAATGAAATGTTTTGTTGAATCTAGTGCAAATTCACTGAAACTTTTGTAGAACTCTGCCTGTTCCCCAGTTCCAGTGGATGGGTAGCACCGCTCCTGTCAGAGCTGGGTGTTTGGAGGAGAAGAAGCCTTTTTGGCTTTCTCTTAAATCCCTTTTGGTGAAAATTTGGGGAATTTTGATATTTTGTCCCTCTTTGGGATGAAACTTTCTCAAAACCTTGAACATTTTCATAAAAAGGGATCCTCCCATTTTCAGCCAGCTCTGGCCATGAATCACATTTCCTTATTGCTTTGCCATAGGACTTTAATGGAAAACATTGAACCAGGGAAAATCCTCTTCCCTTCTGTCCCGTTCCCCCCACCCGCATGCTGTAGGACAATAACTCAGACAGACTCAATCCGCCACAATACACAAGGGTTACTTTATTGCCCAATCAATAGTTGTGTAAAATTGGGAAGATGTAGTCCTTTACTGAAGGAGAATAAATCAAAAATATAAAATGTAGCAAGCTAACTCCTCTGCCAATGTAACTCAACATACGTTCATTAAAGTCAGTGGAACTATGCCAATTTACATCAGCTGAGAATCTGGCCCATTAGCTGTGCCTGACAGCTTACTGTGGGGAACATACATAGTTTTATCCAATTAAATATTCAGGATGGGATAGTGGGAAAGAGTTAAGACACAAAACCAGCCATCATCTGTGCTCCAGCCCTTTTCTCAATTTTTTGGAGCACTCTTCCTGCCTATTATTATTTATTTGTATTACCATAAGCACCTAGAGAGACTCTAAAGCCTGATCTACACACAGTTTTTGTTCTGAGTTATCTATGTTAGATAGAAGTGTGATTTTTGTACTGCTAGATTTATACCAGTACAACCCCCTAGTGTGGACACAGTCATACTGGTATAGCTTATCTTTACATATCAGAATAATCTATACTGGTACAAGCCTCTTTATACTGATATGACTGCATCCACTACTGGTTTCAAACTGATATAGTTAAAGAAGTACAAAACCTGTGAGTAGACAAGTCTTTACATGAAACCCGTCTCTAACATTAATCTGACAGAGACCATAGGGAAATCAGAAGAGGCTGGGGACCAACCCAGCGCTAAATGTGCCTTCCATAACAGAGTTTATGCAACACTTAAGTCCCACTTAAATCTTCAGAACAGGCCTTCACCAATGCATCAATCCACTGCATTAATCCCTGATGTGTGTCCTTCTACTGTGTTCTCCAGAATGATGGACTTTTAGTCATAAAGTGCATACTCCAATCAGCTCGTAAAACAGCTGCAATGCCAGACATTTACACTTGTATCTATTTCATCACTTGAAGTGCTATGCCCATTTTGTTAATATATTTCCATTATGACTTCCACAAACGTAACCTAGAAGCTATTCTTTTTAAGAATGCAACAAGTCAACCAGTAATTCCAAATGAAAACTCTGTCAAAAGGCATAGAGCAGGGATGTCTTGGCTGGTTTTCAAAGATGTTGGAAATGATGATAAGCTGTAATAGCTGATATTTCAAAATAAACACAAAGAAAAAATGAACTGGGAAAATCTGTAGAAAAACCACACAGTCTGTCTGAAGTGTGGAGGACAGAATCTCCAAAGATTCTGTCCTCCACACTTCAGACTGTACTGAGCTAACATGAGTGAACTGCAATTTTTCAATGTCTTATAGCTTAGCCAAATTTTTGGACATTCGCAGGGACAGCAGAAGGCAAATCCCTAACTGAAAGGACATCCCCAGCTATTCTATATTTCCCTCCATCCTTCTCATCAGCAGACTGTTCCTCTTGGATAACAACTTAGCTCATAGCCTCTGGCCCATCTCACTGCCCAGCATTCCTCTAAGTCATCTTATATAGCTGGGGCATGAGCTATATTCCAGCAGCTACTTTCTGAGACCAGCTGCACAGAAAGCTTCGGTATTAGAAGAACTCCAAACTGGGCATTGCCCTATCTATTGCAAAGACAGATTGAGTCTCCATGTATTAAACAAAAGTAATTGCTTTAATCAAAAAGAGTTTAAGAAAAAACATAACTGTCCAGTTTACAAGGACAAATCCTAACTGTCTTACATAGACTACCAAGCTTTCACATTCCACTCTTCTTAATTAGAAGTGACAGTTATCTAACAACAGAAACACATGGTCTCTTGAGTCCCAGCAATTCTGCCCCTTTCCGCTGCCCATCACGCAGAATTGCCAGTTCCTTGTGCATTCTTTCACTACGGTCCTGCTCCTTGACCTTTTCATGCTTATTATTTCTGCAGATTGTTTCCTCACCAAAGACCAGTTTGGAATCCATCAAGATGCCTCCAGAACTACTCTTGGCAACTTCCCACATAGTCAGCATTAAACAGTGATAATCCACATTGGGAATGAACTCCCAATAATCATGTCATTACCCAAAATATGATGAATGATTCGAAAGGCAAATTAGAGAGGATTCACTTCGATAATTGAGGCTGCCATTGATGTGATTCCACCAAAGCCTGAAAACTTCAATCATTTCACCCAGCTCAACCAAATAGCTGCATAAAACCCATCTTTTGTGGCTATTAAAAAGCTATACCCCATGCTGGAAACCAGAAACAGAAAGACTTTTAAAGGAGCACCACATGTCTGGTGATCCGAGCACTGCAACATCCCTACTAGAGTCATGAATTTAGTGCACCATCAAAGAGGGATTAAGATGGGTGAAGCTCTGGACTTCAGCCACTCCAGTTCTGAAGCTTGACAACTGTAGCATCAGTGAAACATTGAAATCCTGAGGAATCAGCTGGTGCAGTCACAAGAATGTTTCTTATGAACTCAAAAGCACCAGGGCAAGAGTTGTCTAAGTGCAAAGTGTGCAGAGAGTGCCAACAAACAGCCAGCTCTCTACCAACCTCCCTGCCATCACTACCCTTCATAGCTGAGGAGGTAAATAAGGCCCTCTCATTCATGAAAGCCGGAAAAGCTGCAAAACCTGATGATGTCTTTCCATCCATTGGCTCTGATGTTTTCAAGAAATTCTGGAAACAGCTGGCAGCATTGTCCTCCAATAGCCATTCCTCAGGGCTTATCCCAAGGATCTGATGCAAGGCTCTGGTCTTTGCCATTGTCAAGTCTGGGAAGCAACCAGTAATCCTTCCTTCCATCTTTCCTCATACCAGATAATATTTCACTCCTTTGCATGTTGTATAAGCTCATGGAGAGAATATTACTGGCAAGGATAACACTGCTTGTAGAAGCAATGTTATTGAATGAACAATCAGGTTTCTGACCAGACCACAGCTGCAGTGACCAAGTATTAGCCTTAACAACATACATTAAGGTGGGATTCCAGGAAAAAGTCTATACTGGGGCAAATTTCTTAGAACTTGTCTACACAATTAGTTTCCAGCAAGGTAGGGTGTGAATCTACCCATCACTAGCCTGCTGCAGACTAACTGTCCAAGAAGATCTGCAGATGCACATTAACAACAGTTCATGAATGTGAGGCTCAGAGGCTAAAATAGGGAAAGAACAAGTTAAAAATTACTTAGACAAGTTAGATGTCTTTAAGTCATCAGGGACTGATGAAATGTATCCTAGAATACCCAAGGAGCTGATTGAGGAGATATCTAAGCCATTAGCGATTATCTTTGAAAAGTCATGAAAGATGAGAGAGATTCCAGAAGATTGGAAAAGGGCAAATATAGTGCCAATCTATAAAAAGAGAAATAACAACCTGGGCAATAACAGACCAGTCAGCTTAACTTCTGTACTCGGAAAGATAATGGAGCAAATAATTAAGCAATCAGTTTGCAAACATCTAGAAGATAATAAGATTAAGTAACAGTCAGCATGGATTTGTCAAGAACAAATTGTGTCAAACCAACCTGATTTCTTTGACAGGGTAACAAGGGTTGTGGATAGGTTGGAAGCAGTAGATGTGAGATATCTTGACTTTAGTAAAGTTTTTGATACTGTCTCGCAAGACCTTCTCATAAACAAACTATGGAAATGCAACCTAGATGCAGCTACTATAAGGTAGGTGCAAAACTGGTTGGAAAACCATTCCCAGAGTATAGCTATCAGTGGTTCACAGTCATGCTGGAAGGGCATAATCATTGGGGTCCAGCAGGAATCAGTTCTGGGTCCGGTTCTATTCAATATTTTCATCAGTGATTTAGATAATGGCATAGAGAGTACACTTATAAAGTTTGAAGATTATACCTAGCGGGAAGGGGTTGCAAGTGCTTTGGAGGATAGGATTAAAATTCAAAATGATCTGGACAAACTGGAAAAATGGTCTGAAGTAAATAGGATGAAATTCAATAAGGACAAATGCAAAGTACTCCACTTAGGAAAGAACAATCATTTGCACACATACAAAATGGGAAATGATTGCCTAGGAAGGAATACCGTGGAAAGGAATCTGGGGGTCATAGTGGACCACAAGCTAAATATGAGTCAAAGGTTTAACACTGTTGCAAAAAAAGTGAACATCGTTCTGGGATGTATTAGCAGGAGTATTGTAAGCAAGACACGAGAACTAATTATTCGGCTCTATTCCGCACTGATTAGGCCTTAACTTGGAGTATTGTGTCCAGTTCTGGGTGCCACATTTCAGGAAGGATGTGGACAAATTGGAGAAAGTCCAGAGAAGAGCAACAAAAATTATTAAAGGTCTAGAAAACATGATCTATATGGGAAGATTAACAGAAAAAAACGGGGGGAGGGGGAAGTTCACAATGTTTGAAAACACTTCTTTTGCTTCTGAATTCCACAGAGTGATGCTGTAGAGGAATGATGGTCTTGGAGACAAGACTCCCATTGACTTCAATGGTAGTTGAATAGAGCATTAAAACAAAAACAGACAGGCATTTCTCTCTACAGAGTGAAGTATCTTGAAGGCCAGATTGTTAGCAGTGAGCTACTCCTTAACTGGAGATGACAATAAAAGTTTAGAAATATTTATGTGAAAAAAAGAGCATTTTTTGAACTGCATTTAAAGTGGTAACTGTGAAGGAAAAGAGGAAATTCCTTTAGTGAGTCAAATGCTCTGAGACTTGATATTTCAGCCAGTGAAGGAATCTCTCTTTCCAAATCAATACATGTTGTGGAGGAATTCATACTTAGGCTTCTGGAACTGAATATGGATGCAGGGCTCCTGGAGATTGGAGAGTGTTATAGGAAACATAAATAGAAATTGATAGTATTCACAGATTCAAACATATGTATTGCTAACTGCTGATTTTAGGGGACAAGGACAGTTGTTTAAATGACTGAAGTGGCAAGGAAGGAACTAATTTGCAAAGGGGTTAAGAGAATGGGTCAAATTCTGCTCTCAGAATGAAAATTACCCCAGAAAAAGGCCTATGCTTTACCCAAATTCTGAAAATAGGGCTTAAATAGGATGTTAGTGGTTCCTTCGAGCTAGAGAGGTGCCTCAGTAGGGTTTGGGAGGAAAGTCTGAAGCAAATGGTTGGATATTAGGAAAAACTTTTTCACTTCACAGAGAGTGGTGAAGCTCTGGAATGGGTTACCTAGGGAGGTGGTGGAATCTCCTTACTTAGAGGTTTTTAAGATCAGGCTTGGCAAAGCCCTGGCTGGGATGATTTAGTTGGGAATTGGTCTTGCTTTGAGCAGGGGGTTGGACTAGATGAGCTCCTGAGGTCCCTTCCAACCCTGATATTCTATGATTCTATGAAATAGGATTGAATGGGAGTAAATGAAAGCAAAATTTGTCCTAATGTATTTTCCAGGCTTGTGTTTTCATGCATCCCATACCTTTCCCTCCCAAAGGATCAAATGTGAAATAAAGACCCAGAATGACACAGGATAAAGAGGGTTGCCTGAAACTAAACTATGCAAAAGTGGTTTTGTTATCATTAAGATCATTCTGTAATAAACTTAGTCTCCTCATTCAACAGTTCTGATTTTAATAAATAAAAGTAATTAAGAATATTCATAAACTGTGAAGTTGGGATGCAAATCCGAACACCACCAAACTTTGGAGGGTTTTATTCAGTCTAGTCTATTGGTGGGAACTAGCACTGAAGTTTTGGATCTGGACATGAATTTCCCAAGACCCAGGGTTTTGATTCAGGCCCTGTCTTAAAACTGTAACAGTGAGAAAACCCTCTGTTTGCCCAGAGCAAAATGAAATGCGATTAAAATGAAAGCTGGACCTTATACACAAAGAGAGACATTTCAGCATACACTGGCTCAAAGGGAAATTTCCAGCCACCTAACATGCCTGCATAACTCCCATCAGGATTATGGTTATGCACATGGCAAGTGAGGAGGGTGGACTCCAATTAACATGTTTACAATGGAAAGTGCTGCTTCCAGTGTACTGCTTCCCAACTGAGTTGAGAGTGATTTACCAAGTTAAGACCTTGTGTTACTCAGCTTCTAAATAAGGTAAGAGCAGACTTGGCAATGGGAAGTTCAGATTCCCAAGGCTAATTCACGTTACCATCTGAAGTGCTTATACTGCAGTCTGCAGTTCAGCTGTTTACCTGGGTTCTGGAGTTTTTTTGTTTTTGTTTTGAATTTATCCTCACATTAATAAACCTTGTTTATTAAGTGCTTAGTTTAGTTCACCCATTGCCCACGTTTGATCCCCCCTCTCCAGTTTATAATGTAACATCTATTTTGCTGACTAGAATGTATTTGGTTTCTATAAGCCTTCATACAAGGCTACAATCCAAATTAATTCATTAAGGCTAATGAGATAGAAAGTTACAATGTAGTAATGGAAATCTTGTCTTTACCTGCACACTGATTGCAGCTGATGTATAATGAAGGAAACAGTCACCCACAGATACCTTGAGTGATGTTCCCTTCTTCAGGGGAACCACTAGTAATTTGGGTACGTTAAAACCACTGGTAATACAAATAGATTAATTCTCTCTCCATTATCTTACTTTAGATGTGTATCTCATGGAGGGTCTTTGCTGTGGGCAAATAGTCTGATGTGTAGCCATTCCACCTCAAGCTGTGATTTCACGAGCTGAACCGACCTGAGCTGGCTCCATGCTCCATTGGCAGACTTCTAGGAAGAACCACCAGTGCTACAAGGAAGCTGGTGATGCAGCAAGTTCAACTCAGTCCTAACTACTTAAGATCATTAAAGGATTCCAAGACACTTTTAAAAAAAGCAGAGGCTCTGATCACATTCCAAAATGGATAATTACATTGTACCTACTTAAAATTCCCCTGCAGCTTCAGTTAGATATAGTATTTTCCTTCACAGTCTGTCCTCGACTGCAGTGCAATGTGGCTGCGCACAGTTAAACAGCTGCAATTTTCCATCCAAGATGTGGATGCAATTCAGTGGTAGGCAAAGTGACCTATAATATGTAAATAAGAGGGACTATATGAAGGAACTTATAGTTGACTGGCTCCTGTATTTATTGAATATAATTGCATAAATCGGGCATACTTCCAAATAACTAAGAATAGGCCAGATACTCCCTTCCTGATGAATGAAGAAGGGGGAAAAATACAGGTTTTGATGAACAGCTGCTGGGCTTCATTCTCACTCCTCCTCCCCTCCACCAACAGCAGGACTGGCAGGAGTGTGGGTTGAGCAGAAAGTGAGACCAGAAAAGGCTACATAGGCCATGCATCCATAGGAAGCCTGGTTCTAAATTCATGGTTCCCAACCATAAGGAGAGGTTATAGAGGAGAGTCCAGCAAAGGCAGGACAGCCAGCTTTCAGCCATCCTGTGTTCATTTCCTGGCCAGCACCTGTGTTCTAAATCTTTTAGAAAAACATCCAGTCTTGATTTAAAAATTGCCAGTGATAGAGAATCCACCATGACCTGTGGTAAATTGTTTCAATGGTTAATAACTCTCACTGTTAAAAAATTGCGCCTTATTTCCCATCTGAATCTATCTAGCTTTAACTTCCAGCCATTAAATAGTGTTAGACCTTTCTCTGCTAGATAGAAAAGCCCAATATTAGACATTGTTCCCCATGTAGAGACTTACAGACTGTGATCAAGTCACCTTTTAAACTTCTCTTTGCTAAACTAAGGACTGCATTAGTTTTGTTGGCCACAGAATTATAGTGAGAGCTCATATTCAGCTGATTATCCATCATGACCTCCAAATCTTCTTCAGAGCCACTGCTTCCCAGGATAGAGTCCCCCATTATGCAAGTATGGCCTACATTGTTCCTAGATGTATACATTTCTATGTAACTGTATTAGAACGCACATTGTTTACTTGCATCCAGTTTACCAAACCCCCAGATTGCTCTGAATCAGCGGTGTCCTCTTCATTATTTATAACTCCCTCAATTATCAGTGATGATTTTATGTGTTCTTCCAACTCATTGAAAATAATGTTAAACAGAGTAGGGCCAAGAACTGGTCCCTCTGGGACACCACAGGAAACACAGCTGCTTGATGATGATTTCCCATTTATAATTACATTTTGAGACCTATCAGTTAGCCATTTTTTAATCCATTTAATGTGTGATATGTTAATTATATTGTTCTAATTTTTTAATCAAAATGTCATGTGGTACCAAGACAAATGCCTTACAGAAGTCTAAGTATATTACATCAACATTATTACATTTATCAACCAAACTTCTAATCTCATCCAAAAAAGATTTCAGATTAGTTTGACAGGATCTATTTTCCATAAATCCATATTCATTTGCTTTAATTACATTACCTTCTTTAATCTGATTTGATCTGATTGTGTATGCATCAATTCCAAAGCTTGAGAGTGTTGGAGGGAGTGTTGCAGAGGGAGAGGGATCTTGCCCCTCTTTGCTGGTTTATATAGAACAAACCTGACAAGTTGTCTGTCATGACCTTTATGTGTTTGCCTTGATTAATGGTAGAAACTGGAAATAGGCATATCTGACTGCCCTGAGTTTCAGGAGCTTGATCTGCAGAGTGGTTTCTTGAGCATCCACCTGCACCAAGCCATGTCGGTGTCCTCACCCCAACAGGGATGCATCCACTGTTATGACAAACTTTGTGGGAAGGCAGGTGAAAGAGAATCCTGCACAACACTGTGAGGGTATTTCCACCAACTGAGAAGTTCCTTTATGAAAGTGGGTATGGAAAGCAGTGTAGACAGACAGTCTGTTTGGTGACTAAATAGTCCTGAGCACCCTTAAAAGCAAAGCATTCACAGTCTTGCATGGTATATAATGACAGTACCTGCTGCCATATGCCCCAGAAGCTGAAGACAGTTCTTGACTGGGGTTTGAGGGATGATCTGGGTTGTCTTGATTATGTTGATTCGGGCCAGGACTCTGTGCACTGGGACATAGGGTCTTGCTGCTATTGAATCACGATGAGCTCCTATCAGTTCTAACTTTTGCACACGGACAAGGTGGATTTTAAAAAATTCCCGGTTGTAGGCACAATTTGAAGAAGAGGTCTATGGCTTTGCAAGTTGTCCATGAAGTTATGTCTATGGAGCTATCTTTCAGAAGCCAATTGTCTAGGTAAGGGAACTTTAGAATTCATTTTCTGCAGAGGTGTGCTGCTACTGACACAACTTTCAAAAAGACCCTTGGGTCAGATGAAAAGCCAAAAGCGAGCACCCTGTACTGAAAATTATCCTGAATGACAGTACAGTGTAGGAATATTTTGTGAGATGGGTGGATCACTATATGGAAATATGTGTCCTGAAGGTCAAGGGCTGAGAACCAATCCCCTTGGTCCAGTGATGGAACTATTGCTGCAAGTGTCACCATTTTGAATTTTTGTGCCTTCATAAAGGTGTTGAGTGGCCTTAAATCTAGGATTGGTTTCCAATCACTGTTCTTTTTTGGAATCAGGAAATATTTGGAATTAAACCCCTTCCCTCTGTGCTGCATGGGAACCAGTTCTGTAGGACACAAGATCAGAAGAGAGTCTATTTCCTGTCATTGCTGGTTTTCATGAGGGGGTCCTTGAAGAGGCATAGGGAAGGAAAATTGGCAGGCGGAAGAGATACCAGTGAGGATGCAGTTCAGAGACAGTAGTGGCAGTGTTCTTACTCAGACACCTGTATATGGGTGGGGGAGGTGTGTCTGGGTCAGAGCCAGGGTAAGGTGAGCGCTCCATCATGAGAAGTGGAAATCTGATCTCCCTGTTTTTTCCGGCTCTAGATTTTAATGCCAGACAAAGTTGCACTTTTGGGAAATATGAGGTTCCCTGAGGTAATGCATGGGGAGTGTCTGTCACTCATTGAGATTGCCTCCCAGCACAACAGGCAACACTTGAAACTGGGAGAACTTGGCATGCCCTCCCAGTAAAATAAAAACTCCTAGGAGGGGAGAAACTAGAAGAAAGCTAGAAGAAGTTGCCCTCAACTGTGACAAGAGCAGATAGGTGTTGTTAATTGTGCTTTCAGCAGCATTAACTTATCCAAATTTTTTTTGTGGACTTTAGTCCACATGCAAGATGGAATATGCTGCTCACAGCATCTGTTCCAAAAAGTGTCCTTCCCGTGGCCATATTCCTTGTAGCCTGTGTTCCCTGGCCACAGCCACATTCCTTGTACCTTGCCATGCAGATTTGTGGCAGAAGGGGTGGAAGTGACTACATAAAGGAAAGGAATATGGCTGAATTGCTTTCTCCCCCATGAAGCTTTTCCTGAGCTTGCTTTCCCTCAGCACCATTCAGAGGGTGCTGGAGAGGGTGGAGGTGGAAACAAGAACCAATACTACAATTAACTCCCCCCCCCCGCCAGCCCTTGTTTATTAAAACTGTAGCATTGCTTTGTTACACTTTACAGTCATATAGGCCAAATCCTCAGCTGTCATATGAGAGTATAGTGAATGAAGCAACACTGATTTATACCCTTTGAGGATCTGACCCCATTAGTGAGGTCTCAGAAATATCAGCTTGGTAAGAACATAACATAAGAATGGCATACAGGGTCAGACCAATGGTCCATCTAGCCATGTATCCTGTCTGCAGACAGTGGCCACTGCAAGATGCTTCAGAAAACACAAGTGCTTTGAGGAGAGCCACTTCTTTAGTAAAACAAAAGTTCTAAGTACCGTGTGCTCCATTCTTTGCTCCAACTCCTCAAATTCTTCCATCTCTTCAAATTCTTCCCCTTTCACCAAAATAGGCTATTTGTTTATTACAGCTGGAACTAATATTTCCCCTGTAGCCAGTTAAAAGAAATACATCCTCTTTGCGGCTTTCAAAATCCCTACAGGATTATGAATGAATACTTCAAGAGCGCATTATAAATTCAGACATGTCTATTGGGCTTTCAAGTATCACAGCAGGAGCTTCTTACTGAGGCAACCTGAGGGTAAAGGCTTTCCCACCTTTCCAAAGTGACTCCTCCCACAAAATTTTCTTAGGCTGAAGTAAAAAAACCCTACCTAGTTCAGCTTCTTAAAGCCACTCCATTCGAAACGGAGCTGAATATAAATATAATTTAACACAGTCACATACTCTAACATTACTATGGAGTCTGCACTAGTTTTCCGAGTGTTCTCAGTACTTTGCACAGTATGTGGCAGGTTATTTAAAAAAAAATAACTAACAACCTTTAACAGGTTTGTTAATGGGTTTGTTTTCAAACACACACACTGTCCCAGATGAAGTCTGAGCGCTTGTCATTATCTTCCACACCAAAATCTGCCATTGTTCCAACTGGCAGCATTGTTGCTTTGTAACAGCGATTACAAAGGTAGGATTAGATATAGCCCATTTCTCCTCTCCCCTGCTGTTTGTGCTGAACCAGCAACTTCGCCATGTTTTGATCAGATGCACTCAGCACTGACATAAAAATCAGGGACAGTGCTACATGGATGGGGGAGGAATCAGAAACAGAGACACAAAATCAAGAGCAACTTTAGAGGGAAGAAAAAAAAAGAGACTGAACACAGTTTAAAACGCACCTGGCATCGAATCTATAAATGTGTATTGCTAAAGGGTCTGGGAAAAGCGGTTATTTTCAGATGTTTGCCCTATTTTCAGCTTCTCAAATGCATGTCATCTGATGAAAAACCTCCAATGGGCTGAGCCAGAGAAGGGATTGGTGGGAGACTGCAAGAAGGAAAATGAATTTTAGCTTGAAGATCAAGGCTAGTTGTTGAAGAGTTATGTCACACAGCCTTTGAAATTTAAGAACCACCTGCAGCAACTGGTGTAGGTGGTACTTGCAGTACTGTGCCTGCTGTTAGGGTAGTTGCTCAGCAGAGGGCTTGCATGCGTGTAACCTCTTTTAAAAAAATTATCAGGAAGGGCCCAAGGAGCTAAATTCATCATCTTTATGGAGTGTGTTGTGTCAGCTAGAAATACAGAAGAGAGTCTGGAGGTGGAGGGAATGGATCGCACTCATCCCCTGGGGATTTTTCTTAGGTCTGCTGTCCTATGCATATATTCAGAGAGGAAAAGATGGTGTCAATGAGCCCACTGATTATGGCACATGAAGGGGGAATATAGCCTGTACTTAAAACATGCACAAATAGCACATGACGATGGAAAAACTTTATATTTCACCGTGTTTTGCATCTGAATTTGCACGTCTCATTCATTCAATAGCATATACTAAAGAAGTCACTGCTAAGATTCATTCGCTCTTAAAGCAACATTCAAACTAGTTGCTAAGGAGAGAATTGCCACAACACGGCATGCTCATTTTTGTACCATACTGCTACACAAGAAACCCTTATCTGCCACACTGCAATTGCTGCTGAAACCCAAGACCCTGCAAAAATGCTGCTACTGATTTTAGGAGATCAAGTCAAGCTAATGGCTCAGAGTTTCCATTACAGAATCACTAGAGCATAGAAAGAAAGGTTTATTTTAGTGACTAATGCTCCAGCCCTGCAAACACATACCCACAAGCTTAACTTTAAATATGCAAGCAGTCCCATTTGAAATCACTGAGGAAACCACTCAGAAGTTGAAAATGTAGTATGTCTCAGACCATGGCTACACTTACAGTTCTGCAGCGCTGGTAGTTACAGCTGTGTTCGTACAACTGTGTAGGGCCAGCGCTGCAGTGTGGCCACATTGACAGCTACCAGCGCTGCAGTGTGGCCACATCTGCAGCACTTGCAGCGCTGTTGGGAGTGGTGCATTGTGGGCAGCTATCCCAGCATTCAAGTGGCTGCAACATGCTTTTTAAAAGAGGGAGGTGGGGTGGAGTGTGACAGGGAGCGTGGGGGAGACAGAGAGAGTGGATTTTTGGAGCTGACACTGTTCTCAGCTCCCTACCTTGCAAGTTGTAAGGACTGGAAGATACACAGTGCCTACCTTCAATCATTTTAAAAGTTTTGACCTTTCTCTTATTCACTAAATGCTAATTATGCACTCCTAAATAGCCGTCAGACCACATAAACAGTTGCTCAACATTACCCCTCCCCCCTCTCTCCTCAAGCAAACAGCTTTGAACATTCCAAAGCAATTCTCCTGCCTTCGGTGGCTCACTCGCTGGAGCACAGGGCAGCTGTGTTTGTTTTTTAGCAAGTAGCTACGGGGAGATCGGAGTTCAGCCATTCTTCTGGTTTGTTGTGGACGGAATTCTGGGATACCTCCTTATACCCCGGAGGCCAATAAAAGCGCTGGTGGTGTCCACACTTGCTGACCAGCGCTGCATCACCAGCGCTGGAATCGCTACACCCGAGGCAGACCAGGTGTACAGCCAGCGCTGCAACCAGGGAGTTGCAGCGCTGGCTGTGCTTTGCAAGTGTGGCCACATCCTGAGTTGCAGCGCTGTAACCCCCTCACCAGCGCTGCAACTCTCTAGTGTAGCCAAGCCCTCCGTTTTTGAGGGATGAGAGAGACAAAAACCTGAAAAGTTTTCCCAATCCAGTTAGCATTTAAACTTAAAATGGGGGGGGGGTCAGAGAAGAATCAAGTACATTATGGGATTTGGGACTCTGTGAGTTAAGAAGAACATAGCAAGCGAGACATGAAGAATTCGGACGTCAGGACAGGCTACTTGACCAGCATCAATCTGCTCTCAGTTTAGCATGTATCCATATCGACTTCAGTGAAGGTACTTCATATTTCTATTGTATTCTTCAGTATTGTAATGGAAATCCCAGTTTGATTCTTACTTCCCCTCTGGCCCAGTTAAGCTGCTAATTTGTTATTAAATTTAGCAATACACAGTTTTATCCACTGCAGCAAATATTTTTTATGGGTTTTTTACATTCTCTAGTTTAGACTCTCCCAATATATTCCTTAGTTTTGATTAGCAAATGCAACAGGCACAAGCATAGCAGCACTAGGATCTGATAGACTTGACAAAACAGATTGTGATCTCCCATTTTCCAGCCACTCTTAGCAAGACAAGTAACCTGCAATATGTAGGTCAGTGTCAGTAGCAGCTCTTGCAGTTCGAGAACAATCTAAACAAAGGAAGAGATTTTTCTTTGTACTTGAATAAGTTATTCCACATCCATGCAGTAGCTGTGCCTCACCTCCAAAGGAAGACGCATTGTGAGCAAATGAATGAACTGGGCATC
Source organism: Gopherus evgoodei (assembly GCF_007399415.2). Lineage (NCBI taxonomy): Eukaryota > Metazoa > Chordata > Testudines > Testudinidae > Gopherus > Gopherus evgoodei. Next base: position 11,704,414 of record NC_044334.1, on the reverse strand, counting down.
CCATGTTATGTTAGTAGCATTGTTTTTGTACACATGGGAGACAAAAAAGCTGGATTCAGTTATGGCTTTTATTTTGCAGTCTGTCATCTCAGCAGAGCTACTTCATTAGCTTATGCCTGCTGGCTTGGATTGAAAGTGACAGCAAATAACTCTCATTGGCATCTTCTTGTAACTGGCACAATAACAGTGGTAGCAACTCTGCAGTGGCCTTCCAGTGTTTGGAGAGATCTGAAAGTATACCAGAAGATTTCAGATCTTTTCAGAGCACAGGCCACATTTTAACAGGAAGTTTTTTAATGTCCTGTTTTCCCATTCATGATAGCAATGGACCAACTCTTCCTTCCCACCCCCCAAGAGGCCAACAGTTGCTTACTAATAAAAAATAAGGTTATTAGGGAAATAGTACATGCATTTTTAACTTCATTTAGTGAATCTAAACAGATGCAAACAAGGAGCTAGCACCATGTGATCAGTTAACTCTTTGCAGGCCACCTGCATGGGATACAATGCATCGTGCAACTGGTTCTGTGACAAAAAATATTTGGTCAGGAAGCTGACAGTGAACATGAAGCAGGAGTTAGAAAAGAGATAGAGGAAGTAAAGCAAGAAAACTGTAAAGGGGAGGAACACTGTATTTTGCAGAGTTGCATTACATCCATTTCCACTATACAAAGAATAATAATTTCTTACTCAGTGGCAATGATTCACTATATGGTAGTATAGTGTAGATGCGATTTATATAGGCAAAGAAATGCTTTTGCCAGTATAATTTATATCAGTTCCTGAGCAAATTAAGCTATGCTAGCAAAGGGACCTTTTTGCCAGTATAACTGTATCAACACTGTGGCTTTTGCTGGCATAGTAATGTGATAAATTTTGGAGTGATACATTTTTCCAGTGATGCCATAGTTCCTTACCAGTCATTCTCCCCTTTCCCCCTCCACCTCCCTGTCCGCCCTGCCCCCCACACAGTCTCATTCTCTGTTTCACTCATTCCTGGGTGGGGCTACAGAAGCCAGATCTCATGTGGCAAGTGGCAGTGGTCCTGTCCTACCCTGTGCTTACTGCTGTCTGTCTCTTGGAGCACAATGGCCCTGTTTATGTGCTTTTGGATTAGTGGAGACAAGTTCTTCGAGGGAAGGATGATCTGTTTGTTCTGTTCATACAGCGCCTAGCACAATGGCGTCTGGCCCTGGACTGGAGCTCCTAGGCATTGCCGCAATACAAATAAATAAATTAATTATTAAAAATACTACTACTAATAAAAAAATGGGCCATACCAGCCAATGGTGGGATGGGAGAAGCCATCATTTCTAAAGCTGCTTGCTCCTCCAATTGCTGGCTGAAAGCCATTTGGTTTATGTGCCCCTTTTATTCACATCAGTTTTGAGTCATAATGATTCTACTCCCTCTTTAGTTCTTCCAAAGGTCAGTTCCTTCCAGGCATTCCTTTACACAATCCTCTCCCCTACCCCTTGATTTCCTGCAGTCTCTTGCTTCTGAATTATTGTTGTATTGTTCACAGCTACTCACTGTAGCAAAAAGTAACAATGGTACAGTGACTCTTTAACACATCACTTCACATTGTTAGTTAAACATTCCAATGCATCACGTTAGAGTGAAGGGGAAGAATTCACTGCAGGGTCAGGGAATGGCAAAATAATAGTCAGAATGCACAGGCTCAAAACAGGGAAACTTGTTTGGTAAATTTGCTAGTGAATCAAGAACTGTTGTTTTTTTCCCCCCTCAGTCAAGTAGCTGTATCGTCAAAGGGATTCTTGCATCCTGCTTCCACAGCATCCAGCAAACTAGCTTAGAGTCTCAGACATATAGGCCTGGTCTACACTACGCGTTTAAACCAATTTTAGCAGCGTTAAACCGATTTAATGCTGTACCCGTCCACACTACGAGGCCCTTTATATCGATATAAAGGGCTCTTTAAATCGGTTTCTGTAGTCCTCCCCAACGAGAGGAGTAGCGCTAAAATCAGTATTACCATATCAGATTAGGGTTAGTGTGGATGCAAGTCGACAGTATTGGCCTCCGGGCGGTATCTCACCGTGCACCACTGTGACCGCTCTAGACAGCAATCTCAATTCGGATGCAGTGGCCAAGTAAACAGGAAAAGCCCCGCAAACTTTTGAATTTCATTTCCTGTTTGCCCAGCGTGGAGCTCTGATCAGCATGGGTGGCGATGCAGTCCCAAATCCAAAAAGAGCTCCAGCATGGACCATATGGGAGACAATCTGATCGCTGTATGGGGAGACAAATCTGTTCTATCAGAGCTCTGTTACAGAAGACGAAATGCCAAAGCGTTTGAAAAAAATCTCCAGGCTACACAGTGCTGTGTGACAAGCGTAACGGAAAGCCAAAGAATCCAATGGACGCTCATGGAGGGAGGGAGGGGGTACTGAGGACTCCAGCTATCCCACAGTCCACAGCAGTCTCTGAAAAATATTTACATTCTTGGCTGAGCTCCCAGTGCCTGTAGGTTCAAACATATTGTCCGGCATGGTTCAGGGTATAGCTTGACAATTTACTCCCTCCCCCCTCTCCAAGTGAAAGAGAAGGGAAAAAAATAGTTTCTTGACTTCTTTCAATGTCACCCTATGTCTACTGAATGCTGCTAGTAGACGCAATGCTGCAGCAGTGAAGAGCAGTATCCGCTCCTCTCCCCTCCCTGGTGGCAGATGGTGCAGTAGGACTGCTATCCGTCCTTGTCATCAACCCATGAGTGCTCCTGGCTGGCCTCAGGTGATGCTGGCCGGGGGCGCCTGGGTAAAAATAGGAATAATTCCCGGTCATTCCCAGTAGATGGTACAGAATGGCTGGTAACCATCCTCATCATAGCAACTGGGGGCTGAGCTCCATCAGCCCCCTCCCTTTCCTGTGTAAAGAAAAGATTCTGTCCTGCCTGAACTGTAATAGCAGCGGCATGCTGGGCTCCTCTCCCCGGCACCACTTAATGTTCTGCCTGGACTGTCATAGCACCGGGAGGCTGCCTCCCCCTCATTTTATCTCACTAACAAGTCACTGTTTCTTATTCCTGCATTCTTTATAACTTCATGACACAAATGGGGGGGACACTGCCATGGTAGCCCAGGAAGGTTGGGGGAGGAGGGAAGCAACGGGTGGGGTTGTTGCAGGGGCACCCCCCGTGAATGGCATGTAGCTCATCATTTCTGTAGGATCTGACACAGAGCAGCTGTGCTCTCTGATACACTGGTTCTCTAGCACACTTGCCCCATATTCTAGGCAGGACTGACTCTATTTTTAGAAACCATAAAGGAGAGATTGACTCGGGGAGTCATTCCCAGTTTTGCCTTTGTGCCCCCGGCTGACGTCAGCCAGGGGCACTCATGATAGCAGCAGACAGTACAGAACAACAGATAACCATCATCTTACTGCCAATTTACAATGGCAACAGACGGTACAGAACGACTGATAACCGTCTCTGCTATCATGCAAAAGCTAACGAATGCTGCCGTGCAGCGCTGCAGTAACGCCTCTGTTAGTGGCATCCAGTACACATATGGTGACAGTAAAAAAAAAGCTGAATGGGCTCCATGGGTGCTGTGCTATGGCGTCTGCCAGGGCAATCAAGGGAAAAAGGGCGCGAAATGATTGTCTGCCGTTGTTTTCCCGGAGGAAGGAATGAGTGACGACATTTACCCAGAACCAACCGCAACAATGTTTTTTGCCCCATCAGGCACTGGGATCTCAACCCAGAATTCCAAGGGGCGGGGGAGACTGAGGGAACTATGGGATAGCTACAGAATAGCTAACCACAGTGCAACGCTCCAGAAATCGACGCTAGCCTCGGACCATGGATGCACACAGCCAAATTAATGTGCTTAGTGTGGCCGCGTGCACTCGACTTTATACAATCTGTTTTAGAAAACCAGTTTATGTAAAATCAGAATAATCCTGTAGTGTAGACGTACCCTTAGATACAATCCTCCTTCTGGATTCTGAGCAGGAACTGCAGGATGTGATAATAAGCTTTGTTACTTGCTAAGTTAAAGATCCTTTTCTCTGTGTAAGTAACTGTTCATGAGACAGAGTGGCTGTCTTGAACAGATGATCTTAGCTTCTTGAGTTACTTGAATTGTATCGGCTAAGCAGGCTGATTTCATTTATTCTGACTCTGATACCATAGGTCTCTATGTGACTGTGATGGGATGTGCTCACCACTCCAGTGCCTCCTTGTGGCCAATACGGGAATTAGCTCTAGTAGCCAGTGCTTTGGTGGTGCTCTGCCTGTCACCTCTTCTGCTCCGGCACCCACATCCCTCCAAGGACTGCAATATTCTCTTCAGTGACACAGCCCTTCCACCATCCTACAGTTGTTGCTCCCCCATTCCAGGGGAAATCTCTGTAGTCCTTGTCAAGCAACTTATCTCAGTGATGACCACAGTCTACTGTTTAGCCACTTCCCCAGTGGTGAGTGGGGGCCACCTGGACCTGCCCACTACTCTGGGTCCCAGCACAGGGACCCTGTAGAAGGCCACTGCTGTGGCACCCTCTCCAACTCTTCAGGAGGTTTCCCTGGGCCATTTCCCCGCAGCTCCAGCACCCTCTTTGTCCTTACCTCATGACCTCAGCCTGCAGGTCCTTGCAGCCTACCAGGAGCTGCCTTTAGCTCCCCAGGTCTCTGCCTACAGACTACTGGGACAACCAGCTGAGTAAGGTTATGTCTTCACTGCAAAAAATAGGTGTTATTAGAGAACTCGAGACAGCTCTCTTGCCATAAGATCTTAGTGAAGACAAGGACAAGGTGAATACTTTACCTCCTGCCTAGGTTTTATCTTGACTAGTTACATCAAGGTAAAAACTACAGTACTTTGTCTCCATTAGGATTTTGCACCAAGATAGCATCTGTAGGATTTTCTGACTGTGATTTTAACTGTGCAGCCTTGAGGTTGAATTAACAGTTTTTTCATTTAATATCCTTTTTTTTAACGGGAAAAAAGCAAAAGAAGAAATTGGCTATGCTTAAGCGTGTTAGCATTTAAATGGTTCTAATTAGACTTTGAAGTTCACATCTCACTTAGGTGAATGAGCTAGGGGAGGGCTGAACTCCCATCTTTGCAGCTTTGCTTCTGTTGCTCAATGGCACACGCTACCATAAGGCCAGATTAACATGACAGTGGGTGTATTTACATTGTAGTAGCTATATATATATATATATATATTTCTTTTTTTGTAACAGACAGACATGTTTGGTTTAAATGAAAGCTTGGAATTTGCAGAAAACTGTAAAATACAATGAAAATATGGAAGGACTTTAAAATGCAATATCTTCCCTTTTTTTCTTTCAGTTTTCTCTTGCTCCTTCTGTTAAAATAACATTTTCATAGGCAAAAAAAATAAAAAAGTATTATTCTTTATATCCTCCTATTTTTTTTCTCTTTTTTCTTTTTTTCCAGGATGGTTTCTAGTGAAAAGGAAAAGTAAGAAGTATAAAAATATAAAGATTGATCCATTTTTGCCTGTACATTTTTAGGGTGAAAGACCACATGAACTCAGTAAAAGGAATAAAATAATAGATCTAAAATACATTCAAGGAAAGTGTCTGTTAGGTACAAGTGATCATTCCTCTCTTCCCCTCCTCCCCCCCCAGTGTTTTTCTCCCCGAGTGTCACACATCCTGCACCCTAAAGGGATGAGAAAACAAGAGTTAATATTCAGTTTACGGCCCTGTCCAACTTTAATCATGAATTGGTATTACAAGTAGTATGGTTTAGTTTATTGCCACACAACAGCTCTTCTGTCTGTTTTAGGTATTTATCTGGCCCCCATTTTCTGCTACCAAGACATCGTTTGTCCATTCACATCTACCATGCTGCCACATAATCAAACCTGTACTAGTGCATTGTGGGGAAGTCTGGGCAGTTATCCTAAAGTGCCTCAGCAAGGGACAGAGCACCAGAGAACATGCATGCAGAAAAGCTTCAGCAGCATGAAGGACAATGCATCCTAGGATGTCCTGTGGCTCAGAGAGGTAGAAGAAAGGAAGATCAGCTAAACATGGTTACAATGTCCTGTCTACACTGTAAAAAACAAAGATCAATGTGCTGAGCATTGGAAAACAATGACATGCCAGCCTTCTCACAGGGATGGGCAAGCTGTTAACTAGTTCTGGATACTAGCTGAGGATTAACTACCTGGGGTGTGGATATACCATGTTCAGAGCCAGCCAGCTCCCTAAAGTCTTGTCTGCACTACAAAAACATTGGTTGCTGAAAATTGGTGATGCTGATCACAGTTTGTCCTTGGCTACATCCGGTCTGCTACACCCAGAGCTGATGGACATTCTCAGCAATGGATACATTTTGTAGGGTAGACAAGACTGACCAGGTTACAAACTCAGTTAGAATGTATAGCCTTGGCAGGGCCTAAACTGAGGCTCAGATTCAATTCATGCTATGTCATGTAAGTGCTAGGCTCCTAGGTATTTTTCTGTGGTGGTTCAGGTAAAGTACATTCCTCAAGCTGTTAACTGTCATGCCCAGAAAGGTTACAGAATAAATCAGTGCTATTCTTACACAAAATGGTCCTGTTTCTGAATATGCACACAAACCCTCCTAATGAGTGCGTGAAGCCTAGGTTTCTGATAGTGGCAAACAGATCAAGTTCCTTTTCTACATATCTTGTCACAGCATCACAGTGAGAAAAGCGTCCCCTTGGTACAAAATCTATTTAGTTGAGAAATAGTGAAGATTGCCTATGCTAAGGATCAAACATGGTTTCTTATTGAGGATTCTGTCTTACCAGCATGCTATCCTGATGTCAGTTGTTTTAGGGTGCGACGTCTATTGACCTCTACATAGCATAACACCCATTTAGCTCTCAGTCTTTCTTTGCAGTGGGCCAGATTCTGGCACTGTTGAGTAGTACCTTACTGCATGAGTAGTCTCATTGAAATAAATGACTACGGTACTACATATTATAACAGTATCGGAACTGGCCACATGAGAATAAAGGGAGGGAGACTCTCATTGCAAATAAATTCTCCATCCTTCCTTCTTTCAGTTTAGTGCTTATGAAAGCTTCCAGCCAGTAACCCAGGAGCTCAAAGTCCTTCATGTATCCCTAGAATGAGTACAGTATGGGCAATAATAAGACGATAGTACAACAGTTGCCCTGACACTGGGCATAGAGGTAAGACTGCACATCATCAATATCTGTAACCCAGATCTATTTGCTGGGTATTTTAACCTTTAATTAGATATCTTGTCAATCTGCTGTAATAGGATGTGATGATGCACCACGAGTATCCAACGGACAGTAGTTTTAGTCTCTGTCTTCACTCCAGCTTTAACTGACTAAGAGGGCTGTTTACAGCATGGTTACCCCAGATCTGGTTACAATATAGTTAAAAAATATTGGCCCAGATCCTTAATTGCTATAAATCAGTGTAGTTCTGTTTAATTAATTTTTCCTACAAAGAAATAATGGGTTTTTTTCATCCTCCTCCCCTCCGTTATAATACATAAAGAAGATCAGAAAGATCTAGGGTATTTTTTCCTCAAAAAGTATTTTCCCATTTATTTCTTAACCTTTATAAATATCAAAATTTTCAAATATTACCTTTACTTTGTTTGCTAGAGGATGGCTTGGAGGACTAGAGAACTTGAATGAGAACTTTCTCAAGACTTTCAATGAAGGGGTAAGGAATATCAAATCACTAACAAAGAGAACATTTCTCCCTAATTTTTGCCAGAAGTTTGTTAAATAGATGTTAACAAATACACACAACAGCCTGATTTTAACCCCTTTCAGGTGCTCAGTTTTCACTTTTTTAGTACTTGTAATGTTATAACCTTATTGGTTCCTCCATAAAGTCTTCCATAAAAAGATGCTGTTCAAGACCTTCATTTCTAAATGAACCAAAAAAAGAATCTGTACACTAAATTGAACACTTTACAACATTTCCAGGCTTTCTTTGCACATCATAAAAGAAGGAAAAATAGCAGAAGGCCATATTTCTCTTTGCAGGTCACCTGTAAATCTCACCTAGTTGAATCAGTCATATGAACTCTGTGCAAAGGAACAAGGTGAACTAAACGTTGGTTCAAGAGTTTAATGGAAGAGTAAGTTACTTATGTTTTCTAGAGCACCCAAGACAAGGCTTCTTCAAGAGAATTTGAATCAAGCCCTGTCCACATGTTGCTTCATGTAGGAAATGGTTCCAATTTATTGTATTCTAGGATTGCCCTATGCTCACAATTATAAAGTAACAGTTCTCCCTTAATCATGTAATTCTCTACTGATCTGACCTCCCACCTCAAGAAACTGCATGCACCATACTTTGCAAGAAGTTTATAGTTTGAAAAACACAAAAAGACAGCCAATTCTGATTAAGTGCATTAAGTCATTGTGTGTTCTCCACATAAACTTATGGTGCACTCAATTAGAGTAATACAAAATAGATAAATAAACAGTGATGTCTTGCCTCTGTTAAACAAATTAAAACATGTAATCAAAATAATTTGGTACCTGTTCAGCTTTGGTATTGGCTAACAAGAGCCAGACTCCACAGCCTTCTTTGACATTAATGAATGTTAGGCAACAAAAACAAACATTGAATACAGAGGGAACAAAAAGTCAAGACATTTAGGTCAGGCTATGAGATCTTTCAGATTTTATGTAGTTTACATTGGAATCTTATCTAAGATGCTGTCACTGTAGGGCACAAAGGGAACAAAATATGGGTAACTGAGGACTGGATTTTCAAAAATACTCAGTTTTGGTCTAACTCTGTTTCCATTGAAGTCAGTAACAGTAGAGCTGTGCAAACAACAGATTTGTTGGTTCACTGGCAGTTAAAAAACATTTTTAAAATATTGTTTCACGCCGAATTGAAAGTGACATATTTCAAATTTTTGGGTGAATGGAAACATTGGAAAAAAAATTAAATTGGGGTCAAACAAAACATTTTGTTTTGACAATCAAAGTGTTTCATTTTGGTTTCAACTAGTTTTAAATGGTTTTGATTTTTTAAAAGGAAATTAAAGGAAATTTTTAAACAAAATGTTATTTAGAACCAAAAAATCAAAACATTTCATTTTGAAAAAGTCAAAACAATATTCTGATTTTTTTAAGGTTTTTTTTCCCCCGGTCAAAACAATTTGGTAAAATTGACATGAATTTGTAAAACATTTTGGTGTTGCAAAATCTGCATTTTTCTCTGGAAAAAGTTTCATATGAAAAATTCCACCCAGCTCTAAATGGGAGTTTTGCCATTGACTTCAATGGGAACACAGTTAGGCCAATGCACTTTTGAAAATCCCATCTTAAATGTGCATTTCATCAGATGCCTTGTTTCCACTGTGGTGGAACATGATAAGTTTCTGAAACAAACTCTGAATGCTTCAGAGGAAGGTAAAAAAATCAATGCACTTGGCTGGTTGCATAATGCTGCTCACAAATGAAATTATTCTTTTGCAATTAATGTGGCAATCAGCTGATGTCCTGAAGCATGAGATACGATTATCCAGCTTAGCAAGCACAATGACAATTGTCATAATATTATCATAATAATTATAATTATTTATCATTTATATTGCAGTAAGCCTAGGGGCCTCAGTCATGGATCCAGGCTCCCCTATGGTAGGCACTGTACAAACACATATCAAAGAAATGGACCCTGCCCTGGAGAGCTTACAATCTAAGTAAAGGTGAGATACATCAGCCGAGGAGAGCATATGGAAACATTGAGAAGATACTGATCACCGTGAGACGAATGGCCACAGCACATCAGTTGCCTAATCATTATCAAGTTATTTGTAGGCATCACGCACAGGGAAGTTTTACAGAGAGATTTAAAGGAGGACAAATGGGTTAGATTTGGGGTGTTTATGGGGACCTCTACTCACAAAGAGTGGCATGGCATGGAAATGCAAAGAGGCTTGTTTGAAAATGTAACAAATGAGTGATGAAGGCTGGCATCACTAGTAGAATAGAGTTGGGAGTCAATATCTCAGTAGTGTGTGAGAGATGATAGATAGAGCAGAGCCTTACAAGTGAGGACAAGTAGGTTGTGTTTGATGTGATGGGAGAAAGGGGAGGGATACAAAAGGAGAGGTGAAATAGTCAAAGTAAGGAGCCAGAAAAATATTTGCAACAACATTGGTTGGAATAAAATGGAATGTATCAAGGTTGGTGAGGAAGAGATTGTAGTAGTTGAAACATGAGATGATGAGGGCCTGCACAAGAGTTACAAATGTGTGGACAGAGGGGAAAGGCTAGATCTTAGACATGTTATGCAAGAAGGTGTGGAAATATTTACACATGGCCTGGATGTGAGGATCTAGAGAGAGCCAAGTGGAAGATAATGCCCAGGTTACAGGCCTGAAAGACAGAGAGAATGGTGATGTTGTCCATGGTGACTAAGAACACAGGGGAGGTGCAAAGTTTGGAGGAGAAAGATTAAGAGCTCTGTTCTTGCCACATTCAGCTAAAACTGACACCTGGATATCTTAAGATGTCAGAAGGATAGGCTGAGATTTGTAGATTTTAGTTTAGGAAGGTTTTCTTTATGAGAACACAAAAGGAAAACAAAAAGTAGCAATCCAGCTTTAAAAAAAAAAATCCAAAACATTTATTTTATACCTTGTGTATCAATAACTGTTGGCCATCACAGCTGAGCTTGAGTAAGACAAGGATTCCATTTCTTCTTTGCATCATCAGCAGAATTGTTTACACTTGTGCAAACCCACTGACTGCATTGGGGCTCTAGAGGTAATTAGCGAGGGCAGAATCTGGCCTGCAGAACTTTTATTATTGGTAATGATACACAGGATGATCAGCTTGATCCTTAGAGCTCAGGTAGAGTTTGGACAGCTGACAGTTAGCAAAAGTATCCTTTTAATTGCAGGGACAATACATTTATAGTGGAAATCACAGAGAGCCAATAAACATGGAAACCCACTGTGCCATTTGTAGGGGAGTCACTTTTCAGTGCGAACTAGTGTGTATTCTGCTTTTAAATTTAATTTAAACATTTAAGGTCAGATCTTCAATTGGTGGAGCACCAGTGAAGTCATTGAAGTTGTGCTGATTTGTACTTGCCAAAGATCTGTCCCCTTGTTATAGCTGTATTACCTTTGTTTCTATGAAAGAAAACCATCAAACTTAATGGGGACACTTCCTGCATTAGTTTAGAATTTATTTTGTAGTTGAGTTTTTATGTGGACCCCCCCCCCCAAGAAAATGTGAATTGCTGGCAGACATATTTTCTAAACAATATCATAAACAATGGGGCAGTGGATTACTTGGACTGTTGGGATGAAGTAGCAAGTTTTTTCTTTTTTTTTCCTCTTTGTTTTAATTATGAAGAAGGATGGAAAAGGTGTTGCTTTTAACTTCCTGGTGTCTGGAACAAGTTAAGGTAGCACATTGAACTATTTAGACTAACATAGATGAAGAAAATAAATTCCCTGTCAGGTGGGTACATGCTGATGCTGGGAGAATAAGGAAACATACTTCGTAGTGCATGGTTCCTTGTCAAAAGGATCTTACAGAAATGCAGCAGCCAGAAAATCTCACAGAAGACCCAGACTCTCTATTTTTCAGTGGTCTCAACAGTCCATTCAGGACTGTAGAGCTGTTCATTGTGTACAAAACTTTCAAAGGAGAACAGAGATGCAAACACTCCTGTTGCACTCACAAATGCTTGCATCTGAATTTTTAAGTGGGGCAATTACCAGCTTCATTACCTGCTTGCACATACAATTAGCTAATTTTTGCACCCAAAGGTTCATTTTTGTGGTAGCATTCTCCTTTGAAATTTGTGCCCTATATTTTCATGCAGAGGCACTGAAGTCTAGTGATTAAAGCAAAGTCATCAGTTGACTGCCATGTCACATGGTCTCCTTATTAGGGCAGTGAGTTGAATTAGCTATTTTCACCTGGGAACTACCCACATGCAAAAACAAATACTGCAGTGAATAGTCACAAATCTCAGAGGGGATGGACTTTTGAATTTTGAGGCAGAAATCAGAGGAGTTCCACCATATTGCAAAACTGCCAATTTTTGTCAGCTGATTCAGAGAATCACCCCACCAGTGTTTCCAAAGCATTTAATTGTTCGCCATTAAAAACGACAGGTTATACCCCCTAAATCTTGTTTGCTCTCAACTCAAAGAAAAAAAATTTTTTTTGGTGAGTGGTGAAAATGTCGTCTCCATTTGCTTTTCTCACCTTACCTGCTCAAGTGGGTCAGAAGCAAGATCACACTGAAAAAGAGAGGCTGCGTTTGACCTGAACTTCAAGGGGAAAAGAAAACTAGAAAAAAAGCACTGAAACAGTTAATGACAGTGGATTTAAAGTTTCCACTCTCAGCTGTACTGGAATAAATCTATATAACTGTGTTGAAGGTGACAGAGTTACTCATGATTTACACTGGTGTAAATGAGAGCAAATCTATCCCAGTAACTCTAAAATGACTGCAGGCTCATTCAGTGTTATGTATCATTGATTAGTGAGCTTCACCAGAAATGCATTCTCTGTGGCAGTCTCCTTCCTCTTGAGCTGCTCATTGTCTAAGAAATAGTATAGCCCAGTGACATGTAGGGTATGGCTACACTTGGAGATGTGCAGCGCTGGGAGTTACAGCTGTGTTCGTACAGCTGTGTAGGGAAAGCGCTGCAGTGTGGCCACACTGACAGCTACCAGTGCTGCAGTGTGGCCACATTTGCAGCATTTGCAGCGCTGTTGGGAGTGGTGCATTGTGGGCAGCTATCCCAGCGTTCAAGTGGCTGCAATGTGCTTTTCAAAAGAGGGGGGTGGGGTGGAGTGAGAGAGAGTGGATTTTTGGAGCTGACACTGTTCTCAGCTCCCTGCCTTGCAAGTTCTAAGGACTGAAAGATACACAGTGCCTACCTTCAATCATTTTAAAAGTTTTGACCTTTCCCCCACCTGACTCTTATTCACTAAATGCAAATTATGCACTCCTAAATAGCCTTTAGACCATATAAGCAGCTGCTCAACACTACCCGTCCCCTCTCTCCTCAAGCAAACAGCTGTAAACATTCCAAAGCAATTCCCCTGCCTCTGCTCACTTGCTCGCTGGAGCAAAGAGCAGCTGTGTTTGTTTTTTACCTAAGTAGCTACGGGGAGATCGGAGTTCAGCCATTCTTCCGGTTTGTTGTGGACAGGAATTCTGGGATACCTCCTAATACCCTGGAGGCCAATAACAGTGCTTTTGGTGGCTACACTGGAGAGTTGCAGCTCTGGTGATGGAGTTGCAGCGCTGGCCGTGCTTTGCAAGTGTGGACACAGAGTGAGTTGCAGCGCTGTAACCCCATCACCAGCACTGCAACTCTCCAGTGTAGCCATGCCCGTAGTGTGAGAGGAAAGGACAGATGTGTAGGACATTGGGGCAGAACTGCTGATTGCACAGATAAAGCAGAACTAAAACTATCTAAGTGAACTGAAGTCATGCCTTCTTACTAAGGACGTTGTGGGAACCCATATAATAACCAAGATACCTCTATCCTGCCTTCTGCAGATGAGACAGGCACAAACTCCAACATGCAGAGCCGCACCCCTTCACTCTTGGAGAGGCTGAGTTTGGAATCCAAATCAGAATCTGCTCAGAGCCATCTCTATTCTGTAATGTGTGCCTATTGCTTCCCCTTTAGTTGTTAAACTTGCTTTCACTGTGTCACACAGGCTAAAGCACTGCATTGATTCCCCCCTCATCCTCATGCAATTGTTAATAGATTAAAAAATGTTTAAGGACTCCAGAATTTGATCCAAGATTGGAGTTGTATGTATAAAAGACCCTCTGAGTGAATAGTGCAGAATATATAAGGGCTGCCGACAGGGCTGGCTTTAGGAAGTGCGGGGCCCAATTCAAACAGTTTTGACGGGGCTCTGTCAGGGATGATTTAAAAAAAAAACGTAAAAAAACACATCGGGCTTGTATTCACCGGTCAGTGCTCTGAGTCTTTGGCGTCACTTCGGCGGTGGGTCCTTCACTCGCTCCAGGTCTTCAGAGGCATTGAAGGACCCCCTGCTGAAGTGTCGCCGAAGACCCAGAGTAAGCGAAGGACCCGCTGCTGAAGTGCCGTCAAAGACCTGGAGAGAGTGAAGGATCTGCCGCTGAAGTGCCGCTGAATACCCAAAGTGCCGCCAGGTGAGTAAAAATGAAAAAGGCGCCTCTAGCCAGGGAAGGGATTCTCACTGGGCATGGGGCCCTCTTAGGCGTGGGGCCCGATTTGGGGCAATTGGTGGAATAGGCCTAAAGCCAGCCCTGGCTGCCTACCCTGAAAAGCTTTCATTCCAAGCAATCGGGTACCGTAAGTACAATTCATAAGAATCTGGAAGAGATTCAGAATGGCCCTCAGACTTTATGGGCTGTTGTAGATGTCAGTGTAGTTTCCATGATGGACCTATGGAGTTTTATACCCACTGTGAATACAGCCCTCACTCTGAAAAACCTCTCAGAAGAGGTTGATTTGTAGTTGTTTTTTGGGGGAAAAGAGCACATGAAGTGGGAGGCTGCTTTGGGTGGCATGGCAAGATGGTGCAAAGTCATGAGTGGGTGAAGGAGGAGGAAAGTTTGGATGGAGTACAAAGAACAGGAGTGAGGTGTGGAAAGAGATGATGGTACAGCTTCAGGCAAGAGTGACAAACACTCTACAGTTATTGCAAATGGTTTGTTTTGAATTGATGCCTAGGATTCCATTGGCAGCATTCTATGTTTCTTGTGTCCTTGATTGCTATTTATGCTACATGATGGGTGAGCTCCCTTGAATCCACACTGGAACAATGTTTGGGTAGCTTCCCTTCTCTGACACCCAGGGGAGAAAAAGGGGACTCTTGGGTAGTCTCTCAGTCAGCCCTTTGAGGCCTGGCTTGTCTCTGGGCTTTTTAGTGTTCAGATAAGGGTTATGGTCTGTCCTTGGACCCCCCCACTTCTAGTAACACCCATTCTGTACCGGCCCCAGGTAGTCTCAGGGGCGGCAGGGTCTGCAACCATCTCCCTCTTTGTTGATCTAATCCTGTAACCAGCTGCCTCTGAGGCAGAGCGGCCTTCCCCTACTTCTAGCCCCTTCCTGTGTCAGGCTTTTCCTTTTTAAATTTCCTCCCTTGAAGCAGAGCAGGACTTACAAGTATGTCTGGTTAGTGCTGGCTGAGCCCGGAAGAGCTCGTTAGCTTCCTCCTTCATAGGGTGAGGGTGTGCCCCTCAAAGGCTATCTACCTGAGCTGGAGCATAATTAGACATACTGGTTTTGGCAGTTCTTTATATCATTGAGACCAATCTATTTTGTTCATACCATTCTTTACTTAGGGCGTGTGGCCTAATTAATAGGTGGAGTTGTTCAAAGGAAAAAAACTGAGGCATACCTCTTCTTTTTTTTCTCTTTTTTCTGCACTGACAAAATCCTCTATTGACAGAAAGATTGGCTTTGTCATTGCAACGACTGCAACACCTCAGCTCCATCTTCGATCACCGGACGCAATGCTAAGGTATAGATTAGCAGCCACAGACTTTGCCAAGATCATGGCCAAAAAAGCCTTATTTAAAAGAGAAATAAACAACTTAGACCCAAAATGTCATGGGCCAAATGAGATATTCTTGAATCAGCCAAATCTCCCACTGAATTGAACAAGGGCTTTGCCTGATTATAAATATTCCAGAAAGGAAAGTCCGGTGGATGAAAAGACTAGTCTAGGACTTAGGAGAGGTGCCACAGGTTTCCTTTGTGACCTTAGGCAAGTCATTTAACCTCTGTGCCTTAGCTGCCAAAATAGGGCTACTAGCACTCACAGAGGAGTTGTGAGGATAAATACATTAAAGAGTGTGATGTGTTCAGATACTCTGGTAATAGGGGCCATACAGATATCAAAGACAGACAAACAAACATACAAGGTGCTGAGCTCCAATGTGGGTCCTCAGCCCCTCACAGAATCTGGCCCTGTTTAGGGACATTTGACCCAGAAGTAAAACTGTTCTGTGCTGTAGTGAAGAATACTGTCATATTTTTAAAGGGATTGATCTTCTATCCACCCTTAATGTACACAACTGCTGTATTTAATTCTCACCTGCAGTTCAATGAGGGCTGAGATATACTGGGGACAAGTTATTGAACATAATTGCCTCTCATCCCACGTGAAACATGAAAACCAGCTAATGTAACAAAAATATTCCCTTCTTCACATGGCCCCAACATAAACAACCCTCAGATATTTGGAAATTTGCTCTTGCTGTTTTCAGTGTGCTTTTGCATACAATCAGAGTGAGGAAAGGGGTAGTTTAGGAGCTTCATCCTGTGTCTAAAGAAAAATCATACTGTGAAACCCCACTGGGTAGTTTCCAGATGTATTATTTGCACATACAAAGTACAAGCTTCAAGGATTTAATTGTCGTCATTTTCTAAATCAACAGGCTGAACACTTATTGCCTGTAGTATTTTCATACCAAACAAGTTGCGTTAGGAGGGTATTTTCTCATACATCTTGGCTGAAGTAGTCATTGACTACAGCATTGTTGATAAGATGCCCCTGAACAAGTACCCTAATAAAATCAGCCAGTCAACCAATTGCCATGTAGGGGCCAACTTTCATAATAGTTACACTACCTGCTACCCTAACCTTATAAGTTGCAACATTTGGGCCATGTAGGGCGTGATCCAAGAGGGATTTTAAAACTTTCAGCATGGACACTGCAAGCTCTGAACATGCAGTTAAGCACAGGCTACACCGGATGGCCACACTGCACCAGGGAGCCAAAGAGGCTGAAGAGATAGGAAAGGGAGTGAAGTGGAAAGAAAGCACAGTAGACGCAAGTGCTAATAATGCATCCGCTGCATCTTCCAGCCTTGTGCATCACGTTTGCATTATCTGATATTCTGACAAGGACTGTTGCTCGAGAACTGGAGCTTTTTAGGTACTTGTGATGCTGCAGCATAACGCATAGTTCTGAATTGCTTTGGCGCTTCCACCGTCATTTTTGAGATGGACCGTTGCCATTGCATCAGGGCCTGATTCTACACCCGTTTAAGTCAATGGCAAAACTTCTGTTTATTTCAGTGCTGTAGGAGCAGGTCCTTACTGAAGAATACAGTAGTGTAGTTTTATAAGGAAATTGCCAAGACTATTTTTTTTAATTACCTCTGTGTGTGTGTGTGTGTGTGTGTGTGTGTGTGTGTGTGTGTGTGTGTGTGTGAGAGAGAGAGAGAGAGAGAGAGAGAGAGAGAGAGAGAGAGAGTATTTTGTATTCTTTTCTTTGAGGAAAGAGGGGTTGATCACCAAGCTGCATGGCCCTTTTTCTCCTTATTGGTGACAGACACAAGTGTGCATTTCAAAGGAACCTCTTTGCTCCGAAGTCCAAAGATCTTTTTGTTATGTAAATTACATTAACTTTTTATTTTAAATGGCAGGTTGCAGTTGTCTCTTGCATCAAAAACAGCAAACAAGGAACCAGAATGTTCAAGCCTCCTGCATTCAGAGTTTGCTACAGACATGGATAGTTTTGATTAAGGCTGCATTTCAAACACATACTGTTTGACACTGTAATTACCCAGCTGAAGAGTGGCCATAAACACTAGCCTACAACAAGGCGGTAAAACCATGCAGTCAAATGGAGATTGCCTCATTCAAAAAGAGGGGTGGTAACTTTATTCCTAGCAATCTACATAAAGTCACAGTGTCATCCATTCATTAATTAAGTTAGCTGTGGTCTAGGGGCCTGAACCAACCGTGAGTGAAGCCAATGGGAGTCTTTCCATTGACATTGATTGTGGATTAGGGCCTACTGGACTCAGCAAAGGGCTGGATGTCAGAAAGCCAGCACTGTGTTCTCAACTCTGCTCCTGATGTAACTGTGCTTCTGTAAAATGAGGCTACAGTATGGCACTACACAAGCTTATCCACCCTGCCAAAGTATTTTGAGATCTAGAGATGAAATGTGCTATTTTCAGTGTCAGTATAACAAAATGAAAGTACACTACCACCAATAATAACACAAAGATGAAAGGTTTAGCCAGGTTACACACACACCTGATCCTGCATTAGAATCCACTGAGGAGGAAGTTCTCAACCTTTTCCAGACTGTGACCTCATGTTACAACAGAAGAAACATCAGGACTCCCCTTGCCATCTATTCAAAAAAGAAGGAAGTTTATTGTGACTCCTTCCATCCTCCAGTCTGCCTGTGACCTCCCTGGGATTTGTGACTGCCCAGGTTGAGAAATGATGCCTTAGTGTGACCTGCCATGCTCAACCCACTTGCTCCAGAGTTTCCCTGGGCACAGACACAGCGGTAGAGTTTCTGCAATTACTACAATAACTGGAGTTTTAATATTAATTTCTAGAAACTTGCTTATCCTTTTCCAACATTTTATGCTTATAGAATTTTGGTCAGTGGGATCCAAAATACTGTGAGATAGGAATACTCTCCCTCCTTCTCATAGAAGATAAAGTCATGCCCACTATAGCCCAGTCCTACTCTGGTATCTGCTAGTGATGCACTAGCATGGACTCTCATTGCTGTCAGGTTATCAAGAGAATTATCTTACTCTTTGAGTACAGTATAGTAGCCCCATTAATTTCTATGAGACTACTTGCATAGTGTGGTCCTACTCCACATGAGTAATGACAGAATCTGTCCCTTATTAGTTTAAACACAAGTTCTGCCTTAATAAAGATTGCAGGATTTGGCCCAAAATGTTTCTCATAAATAAAACCCCAAATCTTATTTGGAGGATATTAAGTGTCAGCATTTCATATGTAACCAACCGTAGGTGCTACAGAAAGGAGTATGGAGCATATTGTATAAGTGCCTTAAAAGATTCATTTTCGGCTCCAGTGGATCAAGAACACTGAGTAATTTTCAGTTTTCAAAATTGTGATCAAGCAGCAATTTAAAATAATGGAAGCCTTAGAATACACATCCCTTCAAAGTCCTAGCAATGCAGCTAAAAAGGGTGTATGCTTTATAGCATCCAGTAGAACTTATTGCCAGAATGGTTAACAGAGATTACAAAACCTTGTAAGGTCTGAAGTTCTGAACTTGATTTTCCATCAAATCTTTTCTCCCAGCCACATTGTAACTTGTTGCAAAATGGCAGATGGACAAGTTCTGTTTATCAAGCAATGAATAACACTCTTTGTGTCATCAACATGATTGCTGCTTATCACCACAGTAGGAAGCTACTGCTAGACTAAGCCATCCAAGGTAATATACATGAGTTTGAAGGGTTGTTTTTGTAAACACACCTTTGTTTTCAGTATGAGTTGGCTGACCTCAACTCATATCTTGATTCAAGAACCCCAGAAATGAAGAAGCACGCAGCAAACAGGGCTGCCTAATATTTCACCACTCCAGTGATGCAGTGTAAGGTGCATAAAAGTTAGATAACTATCCTCCATTTGAGGTGGCTGCATTTCAGCTCTGCTGTGTAATATCTGGAAAACACTTTGGAATCCTTCAGAAAGAAAGCTATTATATAAAAAAAGAATGTCATTTTTGTGGGAGCTTTGGCCTAGGGACCTGAGTGTAATTTCTGCCAGAGACATAGGATCTAATGGTAAAAGTAGTGTGGACAGGGTGACAAGACTCTAGGGTTTTATCTCCAGCACCAGTAGGAGATTGGGTTCTACGGTGGGTCAGAGCAATGACATGGGTATCAAGGCTCCAGGGATCCAGATATTGCTACTACACCAGAAAAAAACATCACTAATGATTCTCTATCTTGTCCTCGAATCTCTGCAGTGACAGCTCCTTTAGGATTGTCCATGCCTCCCCTCTTCCCTTCCTGCTATTTTGTTTACTCAGCACCTTTATCTTCATCACTTCCTATGCCTATTTTTCCCCCTCCCATGATGCTGGCACCTCCTGGAGGAATCTAGTATTTGCAATGTTTTAATTGGCCCTGAAAAGATGCCTTTCCCCCAACCTTCTCACTACTGGTGAAATGTGCTACCCCAGGGCTGGTCTACACTACGGGGGGAAATCGATCTTAGATACGCAACTTCAGCTACGTGAATAACGTAGCTGAAGTCAAATATCTAAGATTGAATTACTCACCTGTCCTCACCGCGTGGGATTGATGTCCGCGGCTCCCCCTATCAATTCTGCAACTCCGTTGGGGTTGGTAGAGTTCCGGAATCGATATAAGCGCGCTCGGGGATCGATATATCGCGTCTAGATGAGACGCGATATATCGAGCCCCGAGCAATCGATTTTAACCCGCCGATACAGTGGGTAGTCTAGATGTAGTCCCAGAATGCTGCCCTGGAGAGTCAGAGGGTGATGAAGTTTCTGGTATGACTTGCAACACCATGTTCCCTCTCATCCCCTACCTCTCAGTCAGTGGAACTGCAGCAGATTCACTGCTTTTCAGGCCTTGTACAAGGTGAGGAGAGGTATGCATATGGAGAGAAGGGAAGAGCAAAATTTGTTCCATACTTAATTTACTTCCTTTTCCCTTTAAGCTATAAATCCTCTCAGAGAATCTTTGTTTCTCTGCAATGATCTAAAAAGGCAAAAAATGACAAGGATTACAATTGCCTCTTTATAAAACACTCTTCAAATGCTGTTTAATATCCTGGTTTGTGATTTAAGGAAGGGGGTTATAATTAGTGATGGGCAAACTTCAAAAGGTTTGGATGTTTGCCTCAGATAAGACCCCAAAAGTGTCTTGGAAACTTCTTGGTTTTGACTGGGCCATAACTAGCATCAGTACAATATGTAAGCACATCTGTTCCAGTCTCAGCTGGAATCCAGAAGAGCAGAGGTGCATGAAGATGTAAAATAACACGAGGGAAAGGTCATGCTAAGTTTTATAAACTTCATAAAATGGTCAGTTTGAGTTCAGTTCAAGTTATGGGGAAAAGTTCAGGTCAGATTTTTTGGTATTTTTGTATTTGAACTAGTTTCCCCTTCTTAATTGTAACAGGGTTCAAATAACATTTGTTGCATATGAGAAGTAACCTTATAAGTATCATAAAGTAACAGTTGAGTTTAATTAACTTGGGAATTGAGTAGGTGAATAAGAATGCAAACTAACAGTAGTGCCCTTTACATAAGTATGCTGCACCCACGACAGCGAATGCATGAAAAGAATGCAATATAGAACAGCACAAGTATTTCACTTCAGTTCAACAGACACCACAGAACAATAGGGGGGAGATTTTCAATTGCAGACCAAGCCCAATGAAAGTGTGACTTGTGCCCCTAAACTCCTTGGGTCTTTTTGAAAATCTCTCCCTAATAGTTAACAGACATATGTAAATTATCTGTATTTTCATGGGAGCTGACAGCTAGCCTTTCTGAAATAGTAGAAAAGGTTTAAGGCCTTGGAGCACCAAAGCATTTAAGCACATGCTCAACTTTAATAAACATGTGTCACCCCACTGAAGCCAATGGGATTAAACCCATGCTTAAAATAAAGCCTGTGAGTATGTGTTTTGCTGCATTGGGCCCTAATTCTCCAGAGTTTTGGGATATAAAACTCACAGTCATCTCCTTTGGATCCACACACACATCAGGACTCATGAGCAGGCCCAAATTTGCATCTTAAAAACGACTAGTAAAATAAGAGTCTAACAAACGGCCAAGAAAACAGAATTTCTATAAAGATGAATCAGTTTTACAAAAGGCCAATGTCTTTTTTAAAAAATGGACCACAAGACATTCTGATTTAATTTATGACACAGGCTAAAAGTTTCAAAAGTACATAAGTGACTTAGGGCTGGTCTCCACACAACTTTGTACTGATTTAACCAGATCTACATTTTGGTAAACTTACAGAAATAATTGATAGCATTATAAGTACATTTATTCCCATATCGCTGTGTCAATGGGACTGTTCCTAACATATCAAAACTGATCTATTTAAGTTGATATACAACTATGTGTAGAAAAGTCCTTAGGCGCCTAAGGACTTTCAGTGAAACCTAAGTGCTTTTGAAAATGGTATTAACACGTCTATCTTAAAAAAATAAACATGCTTCAGCAATGTGAGATACAGAGGAAAGAGCAATAAATAAGGGGAAAATGGCTAGTCTAAACAGTAGAATTGGTATCCTCCCAACCTCCCCAAAAATAAAAAAAAATGGTTATTTTAAAAAAATAACGTTTTTTGAAATATGTCAAATTTTGAATTAAATTTTTCGATTGTCAAAACACTAAAAAAAATCAACAGAAATTATTGTTTAATTTTAGGGTTTTGTTCCCCCATCAAAAATTCAATTTTTGACAACACCATTGGTTGATAACTGAAAATTAAGAAAAAATTGACAGCTCCACCAAAAATGGTTAAAAATATTTAAAAGGAAAGGGATATGAAGGGGAGTCAAAATCAAAACTGTATAAAAGGCCCACATTTCAGCATCACATTTTATGGTTTTATTAAATAACTTTAGTGATAGGATCCCATGCTTTACAGTTTTATTAAAAAACTGTAAAGATAGCATCTGATATTTATTATTATTTAAACCAATATCAAACTTTGAGAAAATATATAAACCAGCTAGAGTCTTACTGTTATTTCTCATGGATGGATGTCAGTCCCAGATGATGATAAGGGGAAAAAAATAAAGTTACAAACATAAATAAAGAAAACAAATGTCTCTTTTCTGAAACAAAGAAATGTTTCCAGGTTTAATGCTCCCTCTCAGAATCTGCTGCCCACCCATCTGTGAGGTTCTCTGGGTTCAGTAGAACCCTTGGCTGCTTGGAATTCTGAATGTTTATTTGCGGCCCCTCTCTCTCCCCCGAAAAAAAAAAAGATAAAACACAAGTTTTGAAACAGCTCTTAGTTAACCTTTAAAAAAAAGTTCAAAGCTGCTGGCCACAACCACAAAAACATTTGTGTGGGCAAATGAGAGATTCAAAAGATTGTTTGAGGAGGCTAGTGAGGGAAGAGAGACAGATGAGATGAGAAAGGCTGATCAGCAATGCAAGAGAAGGAAGGGAAAGAGAGTTGCAGCAGATCAGTGAAGAAAAAAGGAGACAGGAAGAAAGTAGACAAGGACCCAGCTCCACAAGGTGTTATGCACCTTCATTTCTCGGTGGAATTGCAAGATCAGGCTCTAGGAGAAGAGTGGGAGTGTCTGTGATGCAGGAGTGGATATTAAAGCTGGTCAAAAAAATTCTGATGGAAAGTTTCTCCATTGGAAAATGTTGATTCATCAAAATCGAAACATTCCATAGGAATGTGTTAATTCTGATAAAATGTCATTAAAAACAAATCAAAATGAAGTGTTTTGATAAGGTTCCAGTCTTGAGTTGATGAGAATGGAATATTATAATTTTTTTAACAACTTTGCTTAGATATTTATTTTATATTATAATATTAATTATAATATAAAATGTTTTAAAAGCCAAAATAGAAACAAAACATTCTGATTGACTCTAAATACTTTTTACACTTTTATTTTGTGGAAATTTTCAAAATTTTCATTTCAATTTAGACTGAAAACATATTTTGAGAAAATGGAATTTACATGAAATTGAAATTCTGGTTCTCACACAGCTCTAGTGGAGATCTGAAGCCTGATCCAAAGCCCACTGAAGTCAGTGGAAAATCTGTTGACTTTACAAGCAAACACACTGACTTCAGTGGATCAGCTTCATGGAAAGGGCTGTGGAGCAATTGGAGAATAAAAGGAGAAACAAATAGCGACAAAGCAAAGCCAATTCCTTTTTTAACAAACTGTTTGTTATAGTAAATACACACAAAGCCCAGGTTTGCCTTCTGCAAAACTCCCATTTGGTAGTGTAACGAAGAGAGAATTGGGTTCCAGCTGTAAATGTCTGGGCCAAATTCTGCTCTGGTGTAAATTCAAAGTGACTCCACTAACTTCAATTTACATCTGTCTAACTGAAAGTAGAACGTGGCTCCTAGGTCTGTAAGACGATGCTGATGACCTGCATACACAATATTAACAAACCACCAAAGCCTCATTCTTGTTATTTATTTGGTCACTAAAACCCCTTGGTGGAATTAAAGCTTTATGATGTGCCATTTCCTAAAGATATCTGTAACAGTTCAAAAGCAAGACAAAGAACAATTTGGAATAACATTTATTCAGCTAAAATCTGAAACACCAAACCATGTCTTATCTCTGTTTTACAAACCTTTTACAAACCTGTTTCTAAGTTTTTCCTAGATGAGCATGAAAAAATAAACAGCACAATTTAAGGTGAACAGTCCAACAGGTTGCAAGTTGCTGAGGGGTGGGGGGGAGAGGAGGAGACCAAGCCATGTTTAGATTAGCACCCAGTCTGATTTTAGCCTGGAGTTAACCGAAAATAAAGCTTTTGTAAAGGGAATGTTCATTGTAACAGCACAAACAGTATCACTGCAATATGGTTTTGGGTGAGCTGAATAAAACAGTGTTTTGTAAATGAATAATGACTTTGCTTAAAGCCAATCAACTCCCAGTGTGTTAAGAGAGATGAAATAGTGCTGGAAGGCAGTGGGAGGTAGTGGAGCCTCAAAGTGCAAACAGGTGCTGATCTCCCTTCAGGGAGGACTGAATGCCACAGACCTTACGGGCTTGTCACTTCTGATCAAAGCGAGCACCAAGACCACATAATCACTGTCACCCACCTTGGAAAGCATCCCCTGATTTATCATCTGTCAGTGTTAATAACTTGGCCATTCTGTCTTAAATACTTAAAAACATTACACGAGGCTAACATTTCAGATTTTTTTTTCAAGAAACATGTAAATGTTTTTAACTAAAATGCACTGAAGTTTGAGACCATCTGTTGTAGAAGACCACCTGTCATCAAAAGACCACCTGAGCACATAATACCCCATCATTACAGTGCTACCCCTTGAAGCCATGGGTTTTAAATTTAGGATAAGAAGAGTGTGTGTTACAGACATTGTTGGTACTGGTCTTTTCATATAGTTTGAAGACATGGGGTGACAGCCATATGTGAGTAATGGCCTCATAATAACATACAGCTGAAATGCTACTTCTGGAAAAATCTGATATGGGCTCTGAACATTATATTTGAACTCAGTTGTCTTCTCCCAGGCGTCACAATATTTTGGTATCCTAGGTGTTACAATCAGCCCAAATCCACCACATCTTAAGCCAAAGTTTGAACCTATTGGACTGGATTCTGCTTCCTGTTACACGATTTTAAACCTGCTGTCGTGGTGTGATGTAAAACCAACACCCATGTATGTGTAAGCTGAATTTTGCCCAGTTGTTTTAGAATTCTAAAGCAGGAATAAAATTCTCTATTCAATTCTTAGTGTTGTTCAGAAACCTGTTGAAAAGTGACAGGTTTCAGAGTGGTAGCCGTGGTAGTCTGTATCAGCAAAAACAACGAGGAGTCCTTGTGGCACCTTACAGACTAACAAATCTCTAAGGTGCCACAAGGATTTCTTGTTGTTTTTTCCATTGAAAAGTGATCATTTTATAATAAATGCTACCCCATGTTTCTATAAGAGGTCTAACATGGGCTTCACCACTTTCTTTCAGTAGCAACATCAATACTATCCTGATAGAACTATTTGAGGATGCAAGACAGGGAAAGATGCAGTGTTGAAGCTAACTCATTCTTGAGATGCCCTAAGAGGCGATCATTCTGTTCAGGTGTATTTTCAGAACATTAAGGGCTGAGTTGATACCATCAGCATCAATATACTTGAGACATCCAGCTTGCTTACCAGTACTTAGTAACAGTAAAGCTTGGGGTTAATACTCAAACTCCTTGCTCTAATGTTAGCAAGTGTACAATTGACATATTTAGCAAAGCACTCATATATGGTATCTTTATAAAAACAACTTGTAGTTCCTGCTCTGTTAATATGAATGGGCCCACACTGAAGATAATTAAACTTTTTTTGCAACTGAATGGAAATAAGGTGTAAATTTTAAACAGCGAGAGTGATTAACCACTGGAACCATTTAGTAAGGGTTGTGGCGGATTCTCCATCACTGACAATTTTAAAATCAAGATTGGGTGTTTTTTTTAAAGATATGCTCTATGAATTATTTTGGGGACATTCTATGACCTGTATTATGCAGGAGGTCAGACTAGGTATCACAATGGTCCTTTCTGCCTTGGAATCTATGAATTCTATCTCTGCTTTCTTCATTTTTAAGGCAGATCATTCTGTTTACTGTTCCACAATTATAGTTTACCATGAAAAGAAACTAGCAGCAATTTATTTTTTAAGTGTTACCACTCAGTGGACTTTGCCATATATCGCATAAACCAGTAAGTGTGGCGTTGATCTTGACTGCTCACGTACTTTAAATTGTAGCATAAAAACATTATCTAAATACATGTATATCACTTAAAACCACTCCTAATCTTTATCCCAAAGAGGACGTAGTATTTTTATAATGTAGACGCAGTGCTGGAAATGCTTAGTATTTGTGGGCTTTCTATGTTAATTGGCATTATGAAGCTTCTTATTTAAGGATGCTTGTCCTCCTTAAGATCTAATATAACTGTTCTTACCTAGAATGCACACAGATCTGAAAGCATTAATTCAGTAGTTTCAGAACAGAATGTGTTTAGAGCAATGTCCTAGTTTGGCTCCACCAGGGTGTGCTCTGACAGGATTAACTTCCAAGACATCTACAAAGCTTCATTCCAAACAGTGGTACATAGACACAAAGGGAGTGGGGAGGGGGAGGAATAACATATTTACTGACAAAGATAGGGACATTCTATATTGCAAGCTGCTTTGTGTGCATTTTAGGTATTAAGATATTTAATAATCAACCCATCATTTCTGTAACTCAAGTTTCTAGTCCTTGCTGGGAACATTTTATACAGATGACAACAAAAACTTGAAAAACGTATCAGCAGTCTATACAGTTTAGTTATAAAGCTACTAGCCAGTATGGGGCAACTGTTGTGGGGATCCCAGCTCTACCAGGGTCCTTCTTTATAACATGCATGTCCTTACAAAAGAGCTCTCAGAAGCGCGTCAACAAGAAGGTAAATTGAATTAATATCACACCACCTACTAGCCTGATGGTTAACTCCACAAAAGGCTTAACATTCACACAAACTCCACTGGATACTTTTGGTATTTGCATTTATAATTGTAACTTCATCACAGTTTACACCAAACTACTATATAAGCTCTGTTGTTCATGAACTGTTTTCCCCTACTGATCTTTTCCCAGTCTCTTTATGGTTATTAATACACTACCTTTCTGTACTATTACCAGGAAAGAATCTTTGCAATGTACAGGTCGCATTATATAAAATAGTGCTGAAGTGATTCAGCTCTATTTAACATGCTGACCATGCCCTCAGCAGATTTTAAAAGGGTTTTAACCAAGGATCATTATTGTAATCTCTGTGTTTGGTAAACATGGTAATATACTAAATCATTGGATGTCTATTTTAAAGCTTCTTCCCATTCAGTTCTCTTAGTTGCAAAGATTCATAGAAAGATTCAACTTAAAACTCTTATATTTTTTTCAACCTGCAATTCCCTCTTTTGCATATTAAGGGTCAAGCTGATTATACTTGCAGTCCTTATGTGTCAAGTATAACATATTAAACACTGTGCTATATTCAAAATGTGCCTTTAATAAATCATTTTTTAAAAAGTTTATTAACCACAAAGCACATGATGAAAAGTTTAGAGCAGACAAAATTGTCAAACTAAAGTACATATTTTATTTTTTATAAAATAGTGGAGCATGAAAAATAACTGTATATTACAAATATATACAGCAAATAATTGTGCCCTTCAACACAAGTAAAGAGCATCACTCAATACAAAGCTTGCCTTTGCAGAATCTAGTGCTTCTTGATCTATTCATGGTGAGAATTTGTTTAACAATAGAAAGAGTCAATAAGCCCTTTGGGTCTCTTTGAATTGACCCCACCCCACACACACTTTTTTTTTTTTGCACAAATCAGTCCAAACGTGTATAACATTGGCTTGATTTCCATTAAAAAGCCACAAAATGTAACACTAAAGGGTTTCTGAGGACTAGACCTCTTAGTTCTTTTGTTCAGAGATTTCTTTTGTTGTCTTTATGTACAGCAAAATACTTGTTTCTCTTTTCATGTCATGGTAAGAAAAAAATGTATTGCACATTATTCTTATTCACAAAGTTTGTGTCTCATGCAGGAAGTTTCTCTTTTAGTGAAAGAATATTGGTGAGCATTATAGATTGAACCTATTTTTAGATACTTCAGACCCACTAGACTGAAGAAGTGTTGTAAAGAATTTCTCTTAAGTTAGCACAGAAGTTGCTTTCACTTAGGCCTCTATGGAATTGTCAAGTTTCCCAAAAAAGACACAATTTTCAGTCAGGCTCTTTAAAAAAAACAAAACAAAAACATAGCTCTGTAAAACTTGATTATATCTTGTTACTTAGAAATCTGTAGGAACTCCAGCTCTGCTACATAAAAAGATTACACACAGGTTTTTTTTTTTTATCAGAGGGCTGGATGAAACATCTTACTACAAATTAGTAACAGAAGAGGCTGCTTTAATGACAATATTCCTTTCACTGAAAACCTTTTCCTAAGTACATTAACCTTCAGTTTATCAACAGGTCCTGAATTTCAATGTCACACATTGTTGCTTTGATTTGCTATACCGT
Organism: Gopherus evgoodei; assembly: GCF_007399415.2. NCBI lineage: Eukaryota > Metazoa > Chordata > Testudines > Testudinidae > Gopherus > Gopherus evgoodei. The sequence continues at coordinate 11,675,845 of NC_044334.1, read as the reverse complement.
TCTCTGACAAAAAGCACCTGTTAAAATTTTTACTTCTGACTGCTACCGTGAGCATTTGTAAGTCTCTACAAACTGAGATACAATTTTCTATACATCCTGTTCATACACAAGTGGGTGGCTGTAATGCTGATTCATATTTTGCATGGTGAGTTTTCTGTGGATGTTGAGTTTTTTTGTAGATTCCACTGTTTGTAATAACACTTGCAGGTTTTCTCCTACTTCTCTTCTTTAATCTCTGACTGCAAACATTTTGCCAGGACTGAAGAGTCTTGGAAGTCCAGATCCACATACCACTAGTAATGCCCACAACCAACAACATAAAAATTTTCACCATGAAAATTTCTACTGCAGGAATGGAGTTATTCATCATGCAGTCCAAATGTTTAGTCTGATTATTCATCTTGCATTTATATTGCATTGCCACAATTTTCCAATAATCCATGTTAAGTCTTTCGTAAAAGTAGCAAGCTATTACACATGTAGCAGGCACTGTATATAAGACTGAGAAGACACCAATCCTGACCATAAGTTTCTCCAACTTGTCTGTGTTTTCTCCACCTGTTTTCATCACCCTCCTGATATGGAAGAGGGCCACAAAACCAGACAGAATAAAAGACGTGCCTATGATGAGATAACAAGCTAAAGGAATGAGTACAAACCCAGTCAAGGCATTCACATCCATGCTTCCAACATAGCACAATCCGGTCAGTTCATCTCCAGCTACCCTTCTCATAACTAAGATCATGATGGTCTTCAAAGCTGGAATGGCCCACGCTGCCAAATGAAAGTAGCTGCTGTTTGCTTCAATTGCTTCGTGCCCCCATTTCTTCCCAGCAGCCAGAAACCAAGTTAAAGTCAAAATGACCCACCACAATGAGCTTGCCATCCCAAAGTAATATAGGACCAGGAACACAATGGTGCATCCAGTGCTTTCCAGCCCCTCCTGGATAACGTAAAGTTGACCACTGTCTCTGTCACAGGCTATGCTCTCAGCACCTGAAAAGAGGCGAATAATGTACCCCACAGAATAGACACAATAGCACATAGACAGGAAGATGATGGGCCTCTCGGGGTACTTGAAGCGCTGGGGATCTATCAGAAAAGTGAGCACGGTGAAAGCACTGGAAAAGAAGCACAGGATGGACCAGACAGCAATCCAGATGACAGCAAACTGTTTGTCATCCCTGCTCCAGTAAACATCAACCCCAGGTGTGCAGAGTGGGGCACAGGAAGCGCTCTTTTCCACATGGTGGAACTTGCCAGGATTTTCACAGGTGGCTCTACTGAGGCTGTCCTTGTGCTGCTGCAAATCATGACCGTTGCTCGGCCGCTGTGGCCTGAACATGGGTGGCAACATGCTGGAGCCTCTGGGTGGCTCATCTGATCCGTTGTTAGGGGCTTCCATGCATAGGTAATTGGGGTCATTCTTGTTGGGCAATTTGCTGCAGTCTAAGGAGTCTGGCCACTTGAAATTGAATTGTTCCATGATGGGAGAGCATTTCAGCCTGGCCTGCTCACACATAACCCTACAGGCTGGGATTGGCGTGGAGACCTGCTCTGTGCACATAGGGGCATAGAGAGAGCACAGGAAGAATTTCAAGTGGCTGTGACAGCCATACTCCACCAAAGGGGCAAACTCATGCAGCTGAATGGCAGCTTCCCTTTGATTCTCATGCCCCATCAGGTTAGGCATCCTAGTCATGTTGTATCCTATATCCTTGCACATGGGGATTTCGATGGGCTGGCATCTCCCATCGCCCGGGCGGTCAATGTCTATGGAGCTTATCCCGGTGCAAAAGCAAACCAGACGCAAGAGCAGCCAGAGAGTTTGCATGAAGTTCCTCCTCGCGGGCCCCATGTTTGTAGGCACAACCCAACGTTGGAGCCCGGGTTCTTTCCGCAGCCGCACCAGGTTGGGGTTGCGCGGGAGGGGGGTTCAGCTCCGCCGCCCCACGGCTCCCTCGCCGGAGAGCATCGTCCCCCAACTTTCGCAAGGGCCGTTCACAGCGTGGGCTAGACCCCGGCGGCGTTAGCGAGGTCAGCAGAGCCCCCAGCCATGAGCCAGCTGCGGCGCGGCGCGCGTGTCGCCTGCTTCCGAGCAGCGCTCAGCAAAAGTCCGGGCAAGTCATTTTCCAGCCCCGGTGGCGCCGGGAGAGAGGGGACTCCGGGGAGATGAGACGCGGGGGTGGCGGGGCACTTTGCAAGCAACCTGGTGCCACCCCCATCCATAGACGCCCAAACTTACTGCGGGGATCCCAGAAACTTTCTTTTCCCCAAGGCTGCCACTTCTGAGCGCTTCCTTCCCCCCCTCCCCGCGCCCCCTTTCTCCATGCACAGGCAGAAGCAGGGCTCGCGGCTTGCTGTGAAATCCGAGTGTTCACTGCTTCCACTTCCACATGTCCCGGGCGGCTTTTGGTCGCTCTCTCTAGGGGATCTTCCTGCTCCCTAGTACGGGTCGCAGTTTCCCACACTTTCCTTCCCGGTGGGGGTGGCTTATCCAGCTGCAAAGATAAAGGAGGAGAAAATAGCTAAGCCATCGGAGAGGGTCCGACACCCTCCCCCCTTCTGTTTTTGCAACGGTTTGGTTCTTTAGCGCTTTGCAAGGCAGGACTGGTTCTTGTCTCTCCTCTCTCCCCGCAGTAGCAGCCAGTCCTGGGGCTGTTGCAGCTGTTTTTGAGGGGGTGGTTGTGTCCCAGGATTAAAAAAAAAAAAAATCCCTGTGCAGGATCCGCCTTGCATACGACACCCACTTTGCATGAGAAAGGTGAAGCTGACATGGTGATTACTTTCCAATCACTCGGAACGCCTTGAAACCTCCTTAAGGACCCCTACAGGTTTCCCTTGATCACCACAGATTAAAAAAAAGCCTCATTTGTTTCTCACTCTCTGCCCTCTCTCCTCCCCCCCCATCTTGAAAGTTTAACAAGATCTTTTCTCTCTCTTTAGACCCCTACCACCTAACCCGGCGTCCTAATTCAGGTAGGAAGGAAGCCCGGGGAAGCCGAGTTTTAAGGATGCTTCAGACCCCTTGTCTCCTAGACATGGGGTTGAAAATGGTGCCTCCTTGACGTTCCTTCTTGGGAGGGGGTAGGCGCGGTGGGGGAATGCTTTAGAAGGGAGGATGTGGGGAGGGAGGATGCATTTTATGGCAAGTGCCATAAACTCTTGGTTGACAGGGTCATAAAAGCCAGTTGCATTGCAGTAGAATCTCATCTGCTTACAAAATTTCTGCTTTGATTGTATCGAATTCCTAAAAGTGAACACGGGAGTCAGGAGGATAATTCTCATTCTCTCTCTGTTTTAAATTCACAGTATCTGACTGCACAGCAAGTGAAACTAGTAAAGTCCCCCAAATAGGAAAATCAGAGAAGACTAGAGAGACCTTTGGGAAAGTGATTTTAATCCCTACAGACAAGACTCTGAGATTTTGGAGAAAAAAGGGTGGCAGGGCAGATAATTTTAAAATGTGTTGGCTTTTTTAGTTACTGGTTTGCTTTTATTTTCAAAGTAAAGCTGCTAGGATCATTCTGAATATTTTCTGCTAATAGTAGTTGGAGAGCTTATGCCAGCAAAACTCCCATTGATTTGAATGGATTTCCTTGGGTAAGAACTGCAGGATTGGGCTCTTATAGACTATCCTCTCCAAAGTATAATGTCAATGAAAGGAGAAGTAAAAAAACAACAGTCACCAAAAATAAAATGCTTAGGTGTTTATACATATAATCCTCCTCCTCCTTGCCTCCCTCCCCCGCACTAACTGATCTAGAGACAGATGGAATAAGACAGTATAATTCATAGATTTTGTTTAAGGCCAGAAAGGAGCATTATGATCAAATCCTAAAAGGTGAGCTTCACTTTTTGTTTTGAGTTCAATTTTAGACAAACATTTTAATGAAGAAAGAAAAATCTCTTCATTCACACCCACACATATCCAGTGTTTCTCTCCATTAGGGCCTGCTTCTTATCGAAATGAACACGGATTCTCAAACCTCAGGAAGGAAACTGTTGGCTTCCTTGATTGTGATAAGGGTGAAATGGATCCAAGAAAGGGTAACAAACCAGGGCTAATGTTAGCTTCTGAAACCCCGAAGATGCTGACAAATGTTTGCCTGGAAATAAAATGTCCTTAATTAAAAAAAAGTTTTAAACCAGTGGATACTTTCCTTTAATGGCTTTCCAGTAGATCCAGGAATCTCTCTCTGAAAGAGAGCAGACTGATAAGCTATTGTATCTTATCCCGTTGATCCTTCCCTTGGTCACTTCTAGATTCATTTGGGAACTGTTATGAAGGCAGGCAGTGTTACCAGCGAACAAACAAAAAGGCCTTATTTATTTAGTTACATTGCTCTTTCTCTGAGTGTGTGTGTGTGTGGTGGAGCATTTCCATTCTTCATTAATCTAAGCTGTTTTCTTAGTATTTGTATGCACCCTAGATCCTCTTCTAGAGAGCTCGGTTGGGGGGGGTGGGGAAGTGAAGGGGAAAGTATTCATAAGGGACAAGCTACCTTTTCTAAAGTGAAATTGAAATGACACTTGAGATGAACATTTCTGATACAGTTTGTTTTGTTGAGCTTGACTAGGGTTTTTTGCTGTGATTTTTTTTACTTTTTTTCTTTTTTACAAAGTACTTTATTGTATATCAAAATCCATACTGAAATAATACAGAAAAAAGAAATTAAAACAAAAGTTTCTTTCCTTATTTCATACAGCTCTTGATAACAGCCACTTTTCTTATTTTTCTTGGAGGCTAAAAGAAAATATAAATGTGAAAGATAAAAAAGAAAAAAAGCCCTTCTTTATAGGAGTTATGTCTCTTAATTGATGATTTATGCGCTACTTTAAATCAGCTTGTTTTTTTTCTAGCTATTATGTTAGCCAATACAACCCTCTTCAGATCATTTACTTCTGTTTTTATATTTTTTTAAAAAAGAAAGCTATCCAAAAATGGCCCCCATTCAACCAGCCTGAGTCAGAGAAACTAACAAACAGAACATTATTATAGAAAAATGAGGGCTCTGAGAAATCAGCAACTGGAAGATAACTCTGTAACTAATAAATGAAAAGAGCCTTTTGATGGCTCCAGCTGAAAAGATATTTTATTTTATTTTTTTTCTTCTCCTGTGTGTGGGATTTGAGATGTGTGATTCTATGGAGCAGCCAGGCACCCCTGCTGCTAGGCCCTGGCTAGGAGTTGGCCCCCCTCTGGCAAATGTTATGGAGAATTGGGAGGAATTTTATGGCTGTCTTTTCCCTCAGCTCTTTTTTCTTTTGTCTTCTTTGAAGAATGACTTTAGACATTTTATTTACATATTTAACCATGGATGAAAGAGGAAAAATAAAGCGTTTGGGCCGTTGTGGGAATAGTGATATGTTTAAATTAATGGAAATCTTATTAGGCCTCTAAAATTTTAAGCAAAAGGTTTTTAATGAAACTTTATAATTAAACATGATTTAAAATAATGTGCTAACTCACAGGAAAGATGTGTTTTTGCCCATTGTCATCCACACAGACCCCAAAATATGCAGAAGAAACATATGTACTTCAAAGTCCAGCTACTATTCCATTCCATGCACAAAAAAATTTAAACTGAATATTTAATGAAGCATGTAACAATTTAAAACATAACTAAATATTTCGTAGGTGTAATACAGCATAAACAGGGTAAAAAAATGGCATAGCAAAGTTTAATGCTGTGTAATTTATTGTAGTGAAAGTGTAATAAAATACTGCAATGCGGATAATGTTAAAAATCAAAGTTGCATCTATTCTATACAGATTAAAGTCAATGGAAATTAGAGTGCTAGGCAAGGTTTTCTGAAATGGAATTAAAGAAAACCCAAATAATCCCTCTGAGATAAAATACTCTGACTCTTCAACACTAAAGAAAAATTAAATGATAGGCTTGGAGAGTCACAAATTAATTAATGCATTACACATTTTTAGAAAAACAATAATGTGTCAAAACAAAGTGCATTGCTTTTGGTGAATCTAAAGTTTAAAAATTGTGTCTCTACCAATGTAAGTCATATTTAAAGAAGCATTTCTAGTCAATCATGCATTTAGGAGAGACATTTATTTTTTAAATAAAGATCAGTTTGAATATTAGTCCTGTCCAATAACCCTTCCCCCATCCATGTTCATATTAAGAAAGGTACTTTTAAAAATTCTATATCTGATACATAGTAAAGGCCTGTTATTTGCCCTCATTTTAATTCTGGTAGCTAACTGTAAAAAAAAGAAAAATAAAAGTTATCTTTAAAGGAAATAGTAGCTTTAAAAGAAAAACAGCACATATGGAAAAGAAATGCTGATAATAATTATTAAAAGTCTATCTTTCCTGTTTAATTTCCACACAAGATATTACTCATGCCAGTGGTGAATTATATTATTATAAAATGCATGCAGCACATGTTTATTTTTCAAACCAAACTGATTTATTCTTTTTTCCTAATTCCAAACTTTCTCTAGCTATTTTTAAATATTTAAATAAACAGAACATATTTTATTGGCAGGACTGGCTGCAGACCATGAAAATGTTGAATATCTGTACACTAAGTTTTAATTACATTCAAACGCCAACAACAACACTAGTTAAAAGATTAAAAAACAAAAAATAAAACCCATATCATAAATGGATGAGGGGTTTGTATAGTGTTGCTCTAATACAATTTAGCCAGCTATTTTATGGGCACTCCCCTTGAAATGTGGTTTGAAATATTACCAAAGGTTCGACGGGGTGCATTAGTGTGAATTGCAAATCAGAACATTTCTTTAATCCCCTTTTCATGGCCTGGCTTCGGATCAGTGGCATCTAAGGGACTCCCCACTGATTCTGGCTCAGGAGGAACCATTCACGGGGGCAGCTTCTCTCCTCTATTCCCACAGTCCAGAAAACAACACCACAGACAGACACCCTCCAACTAAATTAGATTAAACTCCTTCTCTTCCACAGCACATTAGCCTTTTCACTGCTCAAGGTTCATTATTCAGCTACTCCTAATTTAAAGATACAGTATCCCCCCCCCAAAGAACAAAACAAAAAACAAAATAGAAAAAAGACATCTTTGTATATAAACACTTTCAAATTACAAGGATATTATCAGTTTAAAAATATGGGCCACATTAGTACATGCCTACCCAGAGCACAAACAGAATCTATACCTAGCAGAGATAGGCCCAGTAAAACACACACAAACTTGGTTCTTCAATATTCATCTGTGTTTAAAGTTCATTCATAGAAAAAAAACTAATGAAATAAAAAGTCAAAACTCTTCATGCAGCAAAAGTCTGTCCCATTTAGGTTGTCATGAACCATATTAAAAAAAAAAAAGTTGTAACCCGAGTGCAGTGATATTTGATTTGCTTTTCTTCGTGTGCACCTTTTATATAGTGACTTCCAGACACAGTCAGATGTAGGACAGTGAAGGAAAAAGGACTAGTAAGAACTGCACTGGGTAGTTAGGGTTAATTATTTACTGTCTAACCATTTTCCCCTCCTTTACCCTCCTCCACAAACCCTCACCCTTCATCCCCACCTATCACTTTTACACATATGGAGCTAGATTCTCTGCTGCACCTGTTTACAACTGCCTGATTCTCTGCCTTGAGGGCTTCTCTAACTGATGCTCTACCTCCCATGGCCCCCCAGGGAGCTTTTGCACATGCACGCATACACACACACACATGCACCAAGCGCACACACCCATCCTCTATATCTATCTCAACTGTTTGAGACTGGCCAGCTGTCAGAAATATCCCAAGGGACAATCTACTGGCTGAGGATCACTGCAGTGCCCCACATTTGGCCTTCTCTTTTTGCCTGTACCAGGGACTGGAAGGAGGAAGGTATAGCAGCCAGCTATACCTCCCTGGGGGGCATCGCCAGACAGGGGTCTGTGGGTGGTCTCCATTCCCTGTGGGTTACCTAAACAGTTCAAAGGGAGAGGAAAGGAGCAGAGAAACTGCCCTGCAATAACTACCATTTTATTATCTGAGACTGAGAAAATCTACTGTACTACAGCAATGAGTCTTCACTGTCCCTTCTATGCTTGTGAAGATGGAGGTGGCAGAAAAGGGTAGCTAGAATATTTGTAAGAATCTAGTATTCTGTGAGCGGTCAAAGAAATTTTACTTTTGAGCTTCAAGGCTGGACCCTGAGAGTTGCAGAGCATCTACAACAGGGGTTCTCAAACTGGGGGTTGGGACCCTCAGGGGATCACGAGGTCACTACATTGGGGGGTTGCAAGCTGTCACCCACCACTCAAACCCTGCTTCTCTCCAGCATTTATAATGGTGCTAAATATATTAAAAAGAGTGTTTTTAATTTATGGGCGGGTCGCACTCAGAGGCTTGCTGTGTGAAAGGGATCACCAGTAACAAAAGTTTGAGACCCACTGATCTACAACCACCACTGAAATCAATCAGTATGTCTCAAGCTTAAGGCCTAGTTCTGAACACCTGGGATAGTGGGTTTTAGCAGGCCAAAATGCATATCCATATCTGTGCAATATGGATGTCATTAACCTGAGATTGCAACAGCATGAAAAAGTCAAATATTGGCTCTTCTAGGTCCCCAAGATTTGTTGGAAGTCTTCATATCCAGACAATGGCCTTGAGGAATCCGTCCCTCTCTTTCACTAGAATTTTGCAGCATCATAGTCTCCCTGCTGGCCTTGTGTTCTGCTCTCCTGAGCATCACTCTCTTTGGCTTTCTCTCTAGTATTATGACTGACTTTTAATTGCCTAGCCAGTGCCTTGAGCAACTTGGCATCTTTGGTATAGGGAAGGAGGGAGGGACCTTTGCAAATAAAGTTATGATACTAGATGAAATTATTGCTACTACCGCTACACCATACTATCATACTTACTAGAGGACAGCGATCGCTATTCCCACTACTCCTAGGAATTACTGGTGGGTAGATCTCCAAAAGCTGAGAGTGTTTTGCCTGTGGTGAATAAGTACACAGAAGTCCAGCTGTTCTCCTGAAGCTTATCCAAGCCTTGCATGTATGAAAATTCAGAAGGAAATGTCCTGAGAAGAGACTTTCTTGTGAGGTTTCCAGGATTTCTTATTCTTCTCAGGCCAGAAATACTGCATAGACAGACTTTCTCACAGTTTTCCAAGAAGGGGAGAGATGATGATGTTGCTGAAGGACAGGACTGAGAGTCAGGAGCCTTGGGAGTCCATTTTCCATTCCATTAAAGCCCCTTTATGTCACTCTTGTTATGGTAGTGGGAATGATCCCTGAGCAATACACCCTGTAGCAGGGTGTTCAGATGAATATCTGGACTTCTGTGTATTTAAGGGAGCCTCACCAACTGGCTAGGACAGGAGCCGCATTGGGTTTTGTAAATTGTATGGAGGGCCGGTTAGTGGAGGGGGTCGAGGCCTGGCCCCCCCCTTCTATCTGCCCCCCCAGGACTCCTGCCCCATCCAATCCCCCTTGTTCTCTGTCGGCCCTTCTGGGACCCCTGCCCCATCCACACCTCCCCGCTCCCTGTCCCCTGACTGCCCCAGACCCCTGCCACCCCATCCAACCCCTCCTCTCATTCCTGACAGCCCCCCTGGGACTTCTGCCCCATCCAACCACCCTTTCTCCCTGCCCCCGGAACTCCTGCCTCTGCCTGCCCCCTGCCACCCTATCCAACCCCACCCTCCTTCCTGACTGCCCCCCGGGACCCCTGCCCCCATTCAACCCCGTTTCCCTCCTGATCACCATTCACACCCCCGCCCCCTGACCACCACTCTGAACTCCACTGCCCTCTATCCAACCCCCGCACCTACACACCCCGCTTCTCTGCCCACTTACAGTGTTGCCTGGAGCACCGGTGGCTGGCAGCGCTACAGCCGCATTGCCTGGCTAGAGCCGGGCCACGCTGCCTCCACCACCACCACCACCACACAGCACAGAGAACTGGGTCAAGCCGGTCTCTGCAGCTGCACTGCCCCAGGAGCTCACCGCCCCTGGGGCCCAGAGCATTGCGCCGGCGGCAGAGCGAGCGAGCTGAGACTGCAGGCAAAGGGGAACAGCGGAGGAAGGGCCAGGGGCGAGCCTCCTGGGCCAGGAGCTCAGGGCTGGTCCCAAGTGCCGTAGTTTGCCCACCCCTGGGCTAGGAGCTGCTGGAGCAACTGTATGCAGGTTGTGTACCCAGTCCATGGTACGAGGTCTTCGAACCATACCACTGCCTTAGAGTTAGCATTGCCCAGTAAGAGAGAGTTATTTCATAGACTCAGACTTAAAAGTGAAAAGGGACCATCAGGATCATCTAATCTGATCTTCTGCACATTGCAGGCCACAGAACTTCACCCACCTACTTCTGTAATAGACCCATAACCACTGAGTGAATTACTGAAGTCCTCATATCATGCTTTAAAGCCTTCAAGTTACAGAGAATCCACTACTTTAAAGTTGCAAGTGACCCATGCCCCATGCTGCAGAGGAAGGCAAAGCCCTTCCCACACCACAGTCTCTGTGAATGTTACCTGGGGTGAAATTCCTTCCCATCCCCAAATACAGTGGTTAGTTGGACCCTGAATATTTCAACAAGACCTAACAACCTAACACCTGTGAAAGAATTCTCTGTAGTAACTTATGGCTTGTCTCCACTTACCAGGAGATCGACATGCGGCGATCGATCCACTGGGGGTCGATTTAAGAGGTCTAGTGAAGATCCGCTAAATCGACCATTGATTGCTCTCCTGTCGACTCTGGTACTCCAATGGAATGAGAAGCATAAGGTAAGTTGACAGGAGAGTTTCTACTGCCGATCCAGCGCGATGTAGACACTGCAATAAGTCGATGTAAGGTACATCGACTCCAGCTGCCTTATTCACGTATCTGCAGTTGCGTAACTTAGGTCGACTTATCCCCGTAGTATAGACCTGATCCTAGAGCCCTTCCCAGCTAATGGCCTAAGTACCATTGAAAGTCAATTAGAGTTAGGATCTTAAGTCGCTTAGGTGCTTTGAAAATGTAATCCTAATTAGGAGATTCTGTTGTATTTCATAAACTGTTCAAGTTTTATTCATGGTGAACTACATTAGCAGAAGCCTTCCTCCAGCTTACTGACTGTTCTACTCTTCTCAGCCATGCCTTTTAAAAAAAATATTATTCTGCTACTATTTCTACGATCCACTCCATCTCAGATGTTCCTTCTACATCTTTCCAATGTCTCAGTATATATTTTCCCCATAAAGTTTAGTGGGGAACCATTTTACTATTTAATCATCAGTCCCTTTTAATTTTCACATAATACCTAGCATATATATATATATGTATAGTGAGTAATTTTCTGTAGTGATTTTATGAATGTGCATAAGATGTTATTCCAAAGTTTCCTTTTATTCTTTTTTGTCAAGCCAAGAACTTCCCACGGGGTCCCCAATGTCTTTTGAACATCCCTGATATATGCTACTGTCTCACAGCCTTTATCTCTGCCTATATACTGGGAACTAGGACATTTTTGATGTGCATAATTTTAAAATTAGTGTCACAGTCTTTTATCATGCCACCCTTCCAAAAAAAAAATACTGCATCCAGTTTTCAGCTGTATATTCAGATTTCAAGGCTGAAATTCTCAGCACAGGGCCCAGATGGGAAGAAAGGGATTGGAAGGAGGCTTACACACTATCTTTTCACATTCCAGAGCCTGGGGCCACTCAAGCACTTGGGACAACTTAAAGCGCCTCCAGAGTGCTCTAAGTTATGACAGTTGAGGTACAGTTGCATTCTGATATGCCCCTTTTGCCCTGGCCATGCCTCTGACAGCCCTCAATGGCAGCCGAAGAAGGTTAAGCCAATTCTTTTGCCTTGCTGTGGAGGGTGCAAGGATTGCTGTATGTTCACTACAGAAAGGAAGATGAAAGATCCCTGAGGTACAGAATCTGGATTTCCTCCCCTCCCCACCCCAACAGATTTTTTTAAAGCATTAGACATGTTATATTGTATAGTACTTCACAGAATGGGCAGCAGAAGCACCCTTTTCAAAAGTTTTGAGTAAAGGTTATCTATGTGCTTCTCAGAAGACTGGCGAGAGAGGTTTATTTCACCAATACCAGCCTGTTTTTTTGTTTCTGTTTTTCTCTCACATGGCCTCTTCAGAAAGTTTTAACTCTGGCACACTGAAAAAAAGATCACTTGAAAAACAACACTTTAGAAACCTTCACTAGGCAAATACACCTTCTTTCTTTCCTGCTGTATAGGCCACTAACATCAAAATACCTTCTTGCTTCTTTATTAGCCTTCTTAATATAAGAAAATAAGGTTGAGCAGCCGCTTTGCTTCTCTCATAAGATTCAGTACACTTTTTATGAGCCTTTTAAAAGTGAATTAAGTAGGTGCCTATGATGACGGTGATGGATCAGGATAATTAACACTTGTCACTCAGTGCTTTGCAAATATTTATTAATTAAGGCTCACCACACTCCTGTGAGGTACTGTAGATAAATGCAGTTCCTTTACAGCAAGGATAAAGGAGGATAAACTGTGACACATTTACTATCCCCATGTCACAGAGTGATTCTGTGGCAGAGCCAGGAACAGAATCCAGGAATCCTAATCCCATCTCTGCTTTGACCACTAGATAACACTCACTTTTTCTCTCTCAGAAGAGGTTTACCAATATAGCTCAGGTAAATGCTGCATAAGCAGGTCCAGACAGCATGGAGGGCAGGGCCTGTGTGTGAGAATAGGCCACCTTGCTCTGTTCTTACAACAATGGATCCAAGGTTGGTGATGCCAAAACTGGGAGAACACCTTGGGAGGTAACCACACATTAATTTAGTGTCTGAGTTTTGATACTGCACTACCTGATGGGCAGTCATTGTTAAGCACAGGGCTGCAAAGAGAAATGCCCTTTCAAAAGCCATTGCTTGCCAGTGGCAGGAAGCCATTTGGAACAGAAGCCAATGACTTTGCTGCTCATGGAGTTAAACTTTTGCCTGCTCTGCAATCGATGGCTCATTTTTGATGGACATGCTTGCACTCAGGCCATCTCATGACTTATTTAATTACACTTGATGCAGCAGCATTATATGTTATGTTTGTCACGTTGCGCAGTGCCCTCGTGGAAGGTGTGCAGATACAATGGGGACAAGCGTGGTATGAGAATATAGAGTAGAATGAGTCTTGCTAAATGTGTCTGGCTTGATATGTTAAGACACAGTACTACAATAGACATGTATTTAGACTACATTATCAAGAGAGTATGGGCAATAACTATGATTAATCAACCCATCGCATCCTCCATCCCTGGAACATCCCCTTCTTAACCCAGTCCTCTGTGCCTGAACTCTCTCCTCCTTGAGGGCCTTCCTCAAAACCACAATTCTTCTGGCCTTATAAAGCCTCTACATTCTCTCCAAGAGAGATAAGGAGGCAACGTGAATGAGACCAGATACTCATGTGTTGTAAATCAGCTCAGCTCTGTTCACCTCAATGGAGCTGTGCTGATTTACATCATATGAGGATCCGGCCCAGTAATTATAGTAGTAGCATTGCACCATTCAGTCCCCTGCTTTTAGGGTGACCAGATGTCCCGATTTTTGGGTCTTTTCTTACATAGACTCCTATTACCCCCCAACCCCATCCCAATTTTTCACATCTGCTGTCTGGTCACCCTACCTGCTTTAGATCTAAAGAAATATATTTCTTCTTTGGAATGTAAGCACTGTAGGGCTGGGACCATGTCTTCCCCTTTTGCCTGTGAAGTGCCTAGCACGCATATAGCAATATATAAACAACAGCAGTAAGAAAAGAAGCATAGATCTGGCTTTTGCAGCAATTACCTTTGAGTTACTGAAATGATTGGGTGCAAAATGGTATGCTTGCTTGATCTGATTAGTACTGTTGTTAAACCCTTATTGGCAGGCGCAGGGGTGCTGTTAGATGAAGCAGACAATGTGGTCTAGTGCTTAGAGCATGACACTTACAATTAGATCTCCTGGATGGCTGGATTCTATTCCTAGCTCTGCTCCCAACTCACTCTCCTATCTCAGGCAAGCCATTAAAACTTCTCTATGCCTTAAAATTACCCATCTGTAAAATGGGCATAATATCTACCTCATACCAGTGCTGAGGGATCTAAATTAAATGTAGGTTTGTGCAGCTTTTAAGATATATGGAATAAAGGTGATATTATGGTAGTCAGGTTTACTCTCTGAATTAACTAGACATGAGTAATCGTGGCACATGAATATATTCAAGAACATTTGGTTCATTGGGACTGTATGAGACAGTCACTCTGTGCTTTCACCTACTAGAGCAGCCATACTGCAATAAGTACACTCTGCACAGATGATGCAAACACATGCCAAGCTGGCCTCTGGATTTGCTACTGTTTACTCCTTCCTTGCAAATTCACCCACTACCCTTCAACATAAGGACCAAATTCAGTCCTGTTGTTACTTCAACTTGGTTTCAAGCAGGGATAAGTGGGGCCAGTGCAATCACTGCTCTGCCTATCTCACCTTGGGGTTTGCACTGGTGTCCATTACCTTAGGAGAGTGCAACAAGGAGCTTATGCTATTGGCTGGCCACAGATAGCTGAAATTTCCAAAGTGGATCAGACCAAGGAAATATATTGGTGCACTATCAAATGACATGAGCTTTTCTTTTTTCAGATGGAGGATTACCACCAGAGCACCTAGGGCCCAATCCTACTGCTATTGAAAGCAATAGGAGTTTTGTCATGGACTTCAATGAGAGCAAGCCTCTTGTTTCAGCATGACAGTTCCTCTTCAAAGGGGCAGCCACTCTGTGATCTAGTGTGGGCATGTTTGTTTTTTTCCACTTTGCTCCTATGATACTTTTCTTGCTTTATGTGGATTCTCTTTCCAACTTTATTTTCCCTTTAGTTTTTCAGCTTTGGAGTCACATGATATTGCTCCCTCTATAGCTTCCATTTATGGATAGGAGTGTCACCAGGAATGACAGACACCATGACACATGCACTGATTCCTCTCTCATGTACACCAGCGTAAGTCAGAATAACTCAATGGAATATCCTGGAGTTACCCCAGTGTAAGAGGACAACCATGCCCAATGAATTACAGATGTGCTCTGAGAAATAAAGAGTAGCACAAGTTAGGTAGCATAGGAGTATGTGTTGCGATTCCATAAGGCAGGGGTAGTCAATTATTTTTTATCAAAATTCACCTTTCTTGGTCAAAGTACAGTCAGGGTCTAGACACCAGAGAAAATTTAAAAAAAAAAAATGATGACCATAAGTAAATAAAAAGATTTCAGAGTTGTTCAAAAACATCTGGCGAGCCGACTGAGCCTGCAGCCCACCTATTGACTACCTCTGCTCTAAGGGCATCTAAACTATAAGAAGTCATGAAATATCACTGCAACACAGGATTCAGAGACATAAAGAAATTAGGATGAAACTAGTAAAAAATTTTCTGTTAGAGAAGGAACGAAATCAGAAGCCTAGATCTGAAAGTTCAGCTCTGAATCAGCATTTGACCTCCATGTTTCAGACCTGTTCCTAGGATGGGCCTGAACCAGAAACCTGCATCCAAATTCTCTTGTGGGCATTGAAACTTCAGCTCCAGATTCCCGGACTGGTGCACTTCTTAATTTCAATCTTTTTATAAAAATACAATTCTTATCTCAACGCAGGAGCAAGAATAGCAAAGAAACAAAGAAAGAAAGTTCATCAGTCTGCAAAGAATTTTAATAAGTTATTATTTAAAAAGAAAGATGAATGCAGACTTTGTTAGTTCTTATCAGGTCTTCCCGAGCATGTGCATTGTGCCGTCCCCGTACCATGTGATATGAAGGACTATACTAGATCATAGGTACATCTATTTTCTCTCACCCTAATGCTACCTAGTATAACATGACATGGTATAATGAAATATTAAAACACGTACATGTGCTCTATAAAGAGCAGCTATTCACCAACAGACATTCACCAGTAGGTCTGAATACTAATTTGAGAACGTTGTCACATTTATAGTGCTGTGTTTATCACCATTTCATAGAGAGGAAGCCTGGGCTAGTAATTAAAATAAAGGATGGGGACCGAGAATGTCTGGTTTCCCCTCTCCTCTCTGCCACTTTGGTCAAATCACACTCTGTGCCTGAGTTTCCCTAGATGTAAAATGGGACTGATAATCTTCTCCCTTGCACATGTGTTGTAAGGCTTGAATCATTAAGGAATGTAAAGCACTTTGTGATACTTGGATGAAAGATGGAAAGTATTATAAATACTTTCCCTTAATCTGTCAATTTTAAACTAATCCATTCTACTGGTAATTACTATAATCATTTTAACAACTGCAAATAAAATCATTTTGTTCACTTAAAAGCACTAACCAGTTTCTTAAGAAAAACTCCAGTTCCCATTGAAGTCAGTGGGACTTCTGTCACTATGTAATTGTGAGCCCCCACTTTGTACATTTCTCTTCCAGGCCCTGTTCTGTTCTTTATATGGGCCATTGGGTTAACCTTTGCTGCATAGAGTGCTCAGACATAGAGGCATTTTAATTTTAAGGGCATGCTTTAAATATACCTGGAAAGGTTCTGTGAAGACAGCAAGAAAAGTGAGGATTTATGCTTAGGTATTTAGAAAGCTATTTATTTATTATCTCAAGTTTAAATACAAAGAGCTGCTTAATGTGTCCTTAAATGTAATTTAAAATGGCAAAAGAGAGGAAGTTTGATCTTGTGGTTACTGCACCGGCGTGAATTTCAGAAGATGTGGGTTGAGTTCCTGTCTTTAACACAGACTCCCCTGTATGATGTAGGACAAGGCACTTAGGACTTGTCTAGAGGGGGAGGTTATACTGGTATGAAATAGGGTGTGAATTTAAAGCACTGTAATTATACAGATAAACTGCTTTTTTCTGGTTTAGCTTGTGTCACTTTGGAAGCAGTTTAAGCTAAACTCAAAAAGCCATCCTTATTCTGAAATAAGAGTGTTCACATGTGAGAGTTATACTTTTACAACCAAGTCTCCATGTAGACAAGCCCATAGTCTCTCTGAGCTTCAGTTTCCCCAACATTCAGTTTCCCTACCTCACCCTGGGTGTATGTTAAAGGCTTAAGTACTACAGAGTTAGGGTATTATATGAAGTATCTATATAGATAGAATTTGACTTTAAAAATTAAGACCTTCAGGAGGATATTGGTAGTCTTTTTTTCTTTTATTTTTTTTAATTGATTGATTGATCGCAATTTCACAACAGAAAATGTTTCAGTTTTGCCAGACTCACGATCAGGGCATAAAAAAAAGTGTTGCATATTTTGTACATCAGGCAACAAAGCCACTGGAGATTAGAAATTTTAAGGGACCTTTGGGAGGATTCTCCCATCTATTCCTCTTTTGGGAGGAGGTGGAGGAAGATGAGAAATTGATACTGTGCTGTCCCCCAGAAGAAAGAGCAAATTTTTTTTTCTTTAATGACCGCATTGGATTCTGAAATTAAACCCAGTCGGTAAAGAGATCCTGTGCAGATTTCAAAAGGGATCACACAGTCTTTTCATGTGCTAAGTCAAGAACAGTTTTTTAAGCCCTGCCATGTTCTATAAAACTGAAACAGTATTATATCTCTAAACATTCTGCTTTTCAAAGCCCTCTCTCTCCCCCCACCTACCTCAAGTCACTGGCTAAGAAATGTCATCCTAACTTCAAATGTCACTTTCTGGTTCCTCCCTTTAAATAAAATCATTGCATGATCTGTGTTAAATATTACAAAAGTCCCAAATTTGGACTATATTGCCTACATACTCTACCCCTTTTCTACAGCGGGCAGATGGGGGAGGGATAGCTCAGTGGTTTGAGCATTGGCCTGCGAAACCCAGGATTGTGAGCTCAATCCTTGAGGGGACCATTTGGGGATTGGTCCTGCTTTGAGCAGGGAGTTGGACCAGATGATCTCTTGAGGTCCCTTCCAACCCTAATGAGCTATGATTCTAAGAAACTAACTCTATAAATAATGGAAAATAATCCCCAGTGCACCTTTTAAACCAGTTGAGCTGAAAATAGTTAACCTTCACTCTGAACTCACTCCAACTGCAGGTTAATGCAGATAATTGCAGAGCACCTGGTCTAAGCCTGGGGTATGTGAATCATCACTGTAGCACACCTTTCAATCTTTGATTCTGAGGTAATGCCCTGGGGCAGCTGAGAATGCCTGTTTAAGCTTTGTTCCTAGTGGGTGTGCCAATACCCTGTCAGAATTCTCTTGTTACATACAAAGGAAAGGCTGTACTTTAAAAAGTAAAGTGGATATGTATATATGTGTGTTTGTGAGTGTGTTTATATACATACAATTATATATACACATTAAAATATCAGTGTATACACAAATACTTTTAAAATGTGCATAATACATATACATACATGTGTACATACATACACACCCACATTATTTATACACATACACACACACACACTTGTGTGCATGCCTGTGTAATGCACACTTTTATAATGGATTACATGTCTTGCTTGGTTTGATAGACACATTTTTAGTCCCTCAAGTGACTTAAAGGATAAACACAGCCTTTGTCAATGGCACCCTGTCTTTAGGGATGGGTTTATTTCTGCCATTAGTACTAAAAAGGCATACTGCACTGACTGTTTAACTACCCTCTCTCTATACATATATAGAATGCCAGAATGCCTACAGGGCATTTTGCTGCAGGTAACTTGCTTGTAGATGCTTGTAAGCTCCTGCTAGTCTGCAATTTATGATGTCCAACTTGTTAAATGTGATCTGAAGTTATAAACCAAATAAAAGCTGTTTACAAATGGTTCAGACAATGTTTTGAAAAAGTCCCTGATTATGCTATCATGCATGGATGCAACTATATCTAAAATATACAGACATGTTTGACTTTGTACATATCCATTGAATTACATATCCTTACACATTTAATTAAACTTGAAATCAACTAATGCCAGATGAAGTTTACCACTTTCATTTGTAGATGCTGCATAAACAAAGAATGTGGAAATGAAGGATAAAGGGAAAGGCACAAATTTGTGAGCGAAAGGAAGAATAAACATGCACAGAGTATGTAAAGTTTCCAGAAAAACAATAATACTTTGTACAGGGTTCATTTATTGTGTTATGACGATGATGCAGCTTCTGGACGTTATAAAACTGCCCTGCATTGGGAAATACCGATTTCTTGTAGTCATGTACCCCAGTGCAAAATGAGTGACTCATGAGTGTAAACTGCTACCTTTCTGATTTGCTATCATTTGATGTTCATTTTATACAAGTGTGGATGACTACATAAAGTGTAAAACAGTGAAGGGTTAAGCAATGGTGTGTATAAACCTCTAGAAACGGGAGCTTTCATATTAAATTGGGACACTGTCCCATTAAACAAAAAACTATCCTAGGGCCAAATCCTGGTTCCACTGAATCAGCAGCAAAACTCCCATTGGAGAGTCATGTTGCAAAATCAACTTCTGAAGGGCAATTGAGAGACCTGGAGAGAGCAGAACCATTACAACCTGCCCTTGCAGGTTTATAAAGAAATCCTTTTACCTTAAAGCAACAATTGCTGTACCTGATGCCTGGCTTGTGGTGACTCCTACACAAGAAGGCTGGAGACTTTAGTTAGTTTAATCTCTTATTCAGTGTACAAGATTTAAAGTACTTCCTTAATTACATTGTCCCACTATTTAACATCATTGGACAAACCACAGGACATTAAGACAGGTTAATACATATCATGCAGCATTTTATTCAAGATAGTCTACTTGAGCCAGGCATAATTTGTTACAGCAAAAGGAGCTCAATTAGAGTGAAATTCACCCCTGTACATGGAACCAGCACAAAGTCTAAGCACCACTTACACTCCCCAGAAATAAGGCATAAGTGGTGCACAGGGGTGAATTTGACCATGAGAAAACTGTGCCTGTCCTGTAGCATCACTAAAATGGAAGACCTTCAGGAGCTAGGGTCTGATTCAAACCCCATTCAAATCAATGGAAAGACTCCCATTGACTTCAGTAGGCTTTGAATCAGATCTATAGGGTGGCCAGAACTACAATCCAGTCTTGTCTACTTTCTCTCTCAAAACTGCAAATGTACAAAGTTATTATTTAAGACAAAACACCAAGCAGTATGCAACCAGGTAGTATTCTTCTAGTGGGTAATGCAGGAGTTCTTTGGGATTCAACTCCCGACTGTGCCACTCATTCCATTCAGTTTGCTCATCTGTGAAATGGGCATGCTTAAACTTTTCTGCTTTAGAGAGTGGCTGTTTGCCTAATGATTTGAGATCCGTGGACGGAAGGTGCTTTTTATCTTGCAAGTTAATCACAACTCCTCAAAACCCATTGAAAAAATGTCAGACAAAGAACCTAAAAACGAATGTTTGGAGAAGCGTTTAGGAATTATTCTTATTACCACAGTAAGTTAGTGGTGTGCACTGAAAAATGCTATGGACTGTAGTTGCAATTCTTTAGCTAAATGCAGTGAAGCTGCTTAATTGGATTAGTAGGAGAAAAATCTATGGATCTATTTAAGTTATATCAATGCTGGTTAAAGGATAGCTTTCTTGATAGTAAATATGAATCACATTCTGACTTTGGGGGGAATTTTGCTCCATTAAGCATGACTGGATTCAGTTATATGTTTTTAATTTTCTGGGTTACTGTGGCTTTAACATTCGTAGAAATACAGCTTGACACTACTTTTTGTCCTTGTAGTCCATTCAGCTTGACACTGCTTTGTGTCTTTGTAGTAAATATGGTTTCATCTGTTGGGGCTTATTATTTATTTACAGCAAATAATCTTTCTTCCCTGAGTTAAATGGTTGAAACAATACATTTCCCATTATCTCTCCATTTCTAACGCTTGGCGTCCCTGCAGAATCTCTCTTCTAATTTTAGAGAGATCAAGGGCATATTAAAATGATCTGCCAAAGGTAAAGCAGACAATAGACACATTCCTTCGTGACCCCTTTGACAAATCTTTGCTGCCACAGGTCATAAACTTTATAGCATTTATTCCAAACAAGAGCCTGCTATTATCCAGTGGGGGGTGGGGTGGAGGGGTTAACTGTAACTGCGGGGGGGGGGGGGGGGGGGGGGGGAGGGGAGAAACAGAGAGACAGACTCACTCTTGCTTCCTTAGTTAAACGTTCTGTTTTTATGATGATTCAGCTTATATTACACCATTTAAAAACAGGAAGAAAAAAACAGTTTAGCTTCTAATCTCTTGCCAGATGAATTAGCCAGAAGCATTTTAGTCTGACAAATTTCAGTTCAGAGATAGCCTAATCTGTAGCATTTCTGACTCATCCATTGTTGTCCTGGGTCCCTTGATACATTAGCTTTCCTGTAGTCATGCCAAGATTTGGTCCATAGGGAATCAAGTTACCCTTGTTGCAATGGGGGGGATATGTCTCTGAGCCTAGGATTTTAATGCCTCAAAGATGATAAAATCAGAGAGATCCATCCAAGTTTCTGGGATGAGGCAGTGTCATTCAAGGCAATCAACAGTGCCATCAAACGAGATCGAATAAGGAGAATAAATGGAGCCAACTATGACTGTAGGGATAGATGGACCCACTCGCGTCATTGTATGTTTATTAAACCTGGAGTCGTTTTAATTATCTCAAAAGAAAGGGGTTATGTCAATTTGTCGTGTGAGAGCATTTAGTTCATTGAAACAGAATTGAACTTAAAAATAGCCTACTAACCGTATTTAAGAATAGAAAGCACCAAATTCCTCACATTCAAACAACAAGGAAACTAGAATGGCAGTCTGGCAGGCTCTCTTGTTCTGGACTCTAAAGGCAAGTTTCACTAAACACTGGGTCAGATTCAGTTCTGGTCTAACCATCTCCAGAGGCCTGACGCAAGCTCTGAAGTCAATGGAACTTTCCACTGACTTAACAGGTTTTGTCTTTCCATTTTCTTCAATGTGTTTTGCATCTTACACACAGTCCTAGGAGACTCCAAAAGCTGATTTTTTGGGAGCCACCAGAACCTTGCAAGCTCCTCTGTGACTAAAGCCATAGGGTTTATTTGTTTATTTAATCTGGCTACAAAGTACTAGCTGTGCTTTGTGAAAGCACAACATAGCTTCTTATCCGAGAGACTGAACAGATGGTCACTGAAACTATGAGCCAAAACATAAACCCACTCCCTTGTATAGCTCCAAGCACAGGCCCGAGACAATCACAATCCTTCTGCTTGAAGATTGTTCCTTCTGGGTGACCTAGGAGCATCCATCCCAGAGTGGGTGAGGTGGTAAGGTCATGGCCCTGTCACCCTCTCTGCACCAGCCTAGAGAGATGGCTGAGGATGCCAGTGGGAGCTCATACACATTCTGTGCACTGGAGAGAGGCACTTAATCCAAACTGTGTCAGGCTCTGCACTGATCACAGGATCGTGGCTAGGGGCCTGATATAAAGCTCACTGAAGTGAAGGTCTTTCCTTTGACTTTATTGACTTTGGATCAGGCCCCAAATGCCTCAATCTAGGAATACAATATACATCCAGTTGTGAACTTATGGAGAGTGTGATTTCCAACCAGTAAAGCAGGCTAAGGTGCAAAGCGTATTCTTCCTGGCATGGCCTTGGCTTTGTTTTTTCCTCTTTTCATTCATGGACTCTAAGCTAGACACTCAGACCTCATATGACGCAAACTTCCACTGGATTGACTCATTCACCTTTGCGTATGTAATTAAATATCACTGCCAAAGGCTGTATTTCTTTCAGACCATCTTTTAATAAAAGCCAAAAGAAGCCACTATAAAAAGAAGCTTCTGCAGCATTTCGGGAGTAATAAAAAGATGCTGCATTTTCTGACTGCTTTGTCCTCTTGCATTGACAGCATGGCTCTATGCAGAAATAAAAAAGCCCAAAGCATACGTTTGCTGCCCAAAGCAATGGACAACAATTTTTGCTGCTGCAGTTTTGGCCAAATGTTTCCAGGCTTTAAGTGGTCACTAATAATTTTATAAAGAAACACAACCTTGAAACCCAGAAATTTTCCATAAACTTAAAGTCATGGCTCATGAACAGCACACTGTGACAGGCTATAAACCTCAAGGCCCTGATTCCAAACAACAGCTTGGCATGAAGTGACCAGACCAGACTTCCCTTCTTAAACTAGGGGAGTACAGTACCTGGTTACTTTTTACAACCCTAACAAGATCTTTCTCAAAACCTCTGGATCTATGACTTTGTTCTTTCTTTTTAAAGCTATCCCCTGGCACACTCCCCCCTCCTGCCCAATCCTACTGCTCAATGGATGGTTTTAATTCAGGCCATGGAACGGTACAAAGTTTGTCACTCACATAACAAACCTTTGAAATCTAAAAGGGAATTCAGGTCGGTGGAGATTGTTTTAATCATTTTAGAAGCTCTACTGCAGTAAGTAAGGAATCCCATCATGCTAGTCTCTTTGGTCCAAGTAATCAAGACCATTAAAACCTACTACTTGTGGGAAGATTTGATTCCCCACAATTCAGCTAATGTTTGCATTAGTTATATATTTCTAAGAGCTGGGCAAACAGACATGGAAATAAGATCCCCAACTGTAAACTCTTTGGGGCAGGGACCATCTTTTTCTTCTGTGTTTGTACAGCACCTAACACAAGGGAGTTTTGGTCCATGACTCTTTGGGACTCTATCACAACACAAATAATAAAAACAATACTCCAAGGAGCTTGCAATCTAAGTAACACAATACACACAGATACCAATAAGATGTCTAACAGTCACAGTGTTGCTGAAACTTAAGGACCAGAGTCTGCAAACACTCACTCACATGATTAATCTCTATTCACGATAGTAGTGCCACTGAAGCAAAAGAGTAAGGGCTATGCAAAAAGGGCTTGTTTTCACTGCTGAGTTATCTCAGACTTTCCTCAGGTTGTGTCCTGAATCCAGCTCCAGTCTACACACAGAAACCTCTCATCCAAATGTGGTGGTGCTATACCTGTGGGCTCACTGCCCTATCCTTGGGTATGGGCGAAAGACCAAGTGCTATTTACTTTTGGTCTGGTAACCTGCCCATTTTGCAGTGTGAATACAAGGAAAGGTAAATCACTCGATTGCTGATAGTCCTCCAATGCCTTCCCACAATTCCCCCTTATGCTCAGAACAACAAACAAGTTTTCCCAGAATTCACTGGGGAAAAATCAAAGCAGCTCAGCTTACTGCAGAACTAAGAACCATGGGCTATGTGCCCAGTAGTGTCTCAATGGGTGAGTACAGCACCTGTGTGGCTGCAATAACTCAAACATAGCTTTGCAGTGAGGCTGCTCACACATGAGCTAGGCCATCGCTGGTGCTCACACCCAAGTGCCAATAACCCGAGTTAACTCTCCAGTGAAGACATACCCTGAGTCAGGTTTCCAGCATTGAGTTCCAAGATATAGCTATGTCACTCATGTCATGCCACCACAACCACTCCAAACAAGAAATTTCATTGTCTGAAAATCCATTGTCTATCTGACGTCACAAAGGGATGTTGTTTGGCTACTAATTTAGAGTCATTAATTTAGAGAAGAGGGTTCAAAAGCATGCCTGATATCTTATGTATGGAGGGAAGGAGTACATTCAAAGGGCATATTATTAATAGTGGGTGGCAATAAAAAGCACAGAAAGAGGAAAAAGCTCAGATCTGGACCAAAACTTTGCCAAAGTTTGCAGAGTGTTGGAGGAGATGGATTGTTCAGCTCTGAGGTTTTCCTTTGGATCCATCTCTGTGTTGAGAACAATGCTAGTGTTTGAATGGATGGCCTTGAGAACTGCAGAACACAGGCATTGCAGTGCCAGTGTTCCATGCCATCTCCTTGCCAATGGGCCAGACTGAGCCCCCAGGTGTGGGTGCCTTCCTGCAGATTGTTCCAGAGGCCAAGAAGTTTTCGTCACCAAAAACTCCTCCAACTTTTCTACTTGTGTGGGAAGGGATTGGAAAAGCAGCAGGGGTTGATCTAATTTAACCCAGGGGCCACAATGGCTCCTAGACAGCTCTGAATCCAGGTGTCACAAAGATGGCTTAAAGCTATCTTTGCTCCCTTCGTCAGGCTTTACCTTCTGTGCTGTGCTTGTAAGAGGCACAGTGCAGAATGAGACCTGAGAGCTGCATTGCATTTTCACAGCAGTTCCTGCACTGTGCCCAGAGGATGATGTATTTTCCTCCCACTCCTGGCATCTTGTCTCTCTTACTTCCTTTTTATGTTTGGAGTCCTGGCCCAAGGAGGATGCTCAGTAGAAGCATTGTCTGTGCCAGAGAGTGGTCTCCCTTTGCACATAAGGGCAAGATCTGCACCCACGTTATCGCCTCTGCTTAGTCTAGGGAGAAGACTCTTGCCCCCACAACCCATCATGCGCTTCAACCCTCTTCAGAAAGGATCACGTACCAATCCAGGCCTTAGCTGCATTGTCAAGGCTGCCAGCAAGTGTGCAAATTAGTTTTAGGATTTCACAAACTTAACCTAAAGCAAAGACATAGAAACATCCATATCCGATAGGATGTAAGTCATTTTAGTTTGCAGAGAAAACTACTCTGCAAAATCCTTTCCTAACCCAAACACAAGGATTCGGGCTTAGTTTTAGATTCCAAATGCAAGCTAGTCTAAATTCAGGTTTGGCATATGCCCGTTTATTGCTTATACAAGAGCACAAAAATCAAACAGAAATCCTGGGGATGTTGCAGTTGAAATCAGATCCGCATTTGTTAGGGGGCTTTCATGGTCCAGGTGTAAAATCTCCAATAAACATTAGACATAAGTCAAGCACAGAAAACCACCCTTTAACTTGACAGCCTGCTAACTGCAGGGCCGCTGAGTACAAAGAAACAGCCCTGCCATCAAAACACATGGTCTTCTTAACTGACACCCATAAAACTTAAATTAATCAAAACACATTCTTCACCAAGGCTTAGCGCCACATTTACTGTGCACCTTTGAATGGAGTAGAAATTCCTGCAAAGGAAACTCAAAGAGCCAGTCCTAGAAGCTCTTTAAATACTCCCAAACCAGGGGCAAATCCTGCTTAATCTATTTGGGGAGAATCATCCCATTAACTTGCTACAACTCAAACAAGAAAAACAAGCAGGATTTTATACTGAAAGAAGAGCAAAAATGATAGCTCTTCAGGACTAAAAGATCTGGGAGGGGAGGCATCTCTGGCTGTTGTCACACCATATACATTTTTGTGAAAGCATTAAAATAAAGGACTGCAGAAAAATTCCATGATAATACTCAGGGCGGGGCTATAATAAGCTTGGGCAACTTTCTGATTAGGTAAGCATTAGCCCAGGATGGTTGAGAAAACATCTTGCATACCACAAAGTTTGCTTTCACATTTTTCATGATTTAACCCAGTTGTAAATTATATTTGTTAGTATGACTAAGTCTCTTCTGCACTATCTTGCTCTATACCATGATCTGGGTATTTCTATATCAACCTCTGTTTTCCCAAGAGTGAATTATTTTGCATGCTCTGGTTTGTAATTTCAGCAAGCTTTTTTTTTCTCGGGAGGGAAAAAAAATACTGTTTATCAGCATCATGAAATCTTTCTCTTCCCATCGGCTCTTTCTAATTCCTTCTGCAAAAATTATGTTCTTTTGGCATCTTCTGGTTATTGCATTAATAAAGGATTAGTTAAGGAAGAGTATTTATATTTTTTGCTAAAACTAGTGCCAGGGGCAGCTCCAGGCCCCAGCACGCCAAGCACGTGCTTGGGGCAGCAAGCCATGGGGGGCGCTCTGCCAGTCGCCGTAAGGGCGGCAGATAGGCTGCCTTTGGCGGCTTCCCTGTGGAGGGTCCACTGGTCCTACGGCTTCGGCTAGTGCTGTGAATCACGGAGCAGTGCAGCAGGAGGTCAAAGCGATTTTATATATTTTATAGAAAGAATTCAAGAGATTGGGATGGAGGTAGGATGAGGGAGGGGGAATCCACCTGTCAGTTCTTGTGGAAGGTGGGCAATTACTGAACTTGACACCCCTTTTCTATTTTATGGCACAATCCAAAGTCCACTGAAGTCGACTCCTATTAACTTCCATGGGTTTTGGATCAGGCCCTGAAGCTAAGGAGTGCTCCAGATAACAGCGTCACTGCTCTTACTGACTCAGCTTCTTAGCAGATTAAATACAGCTCAGGGAAAAACTGAGGGCTTGATCCACAAAAGGACTTAGGTGCCTAAGCCCAACACTTAGGCACCACTGAGATCCTCAAAACTCCTCCGCAGCTGCCATCTAACCCTGTCAGTGCCTAAAGTCCCTACACGGCTAAGTCTCTCCCTCGCTAGTTTTGTGTAATAAAGGCACCTAAAGCCAGGTCTGGTCAGTCCTAACTCTAGCACAAGACTAATTTTAAGAGGAAAAATGATCTAAATCCAATTGGGGTGATAAACCCACTAAGTTTGTAATGGATCTGGATCATTTCTCTCACTTTCCTTGAGAACATTCAAAGGAGCAGATGTGAGGGTTGTTATCTGAAGGACACCACAGAAGTCTGGGAAGTCACAAAGACTCTCTCACACAGTTAAACTCATAATTTGTTGTTGAGGTATAATCCCAAACTAATGATTTTAATTAAAGAGCTGCATGACACAGTATCAGTCTAACAAGAGGACTAGGCGTTTGAAATGTAAACAAAGTAGATCCTCAAGGTAACATGCCTTGGCTTTAATTGAGAGTGCCCTGAAAACAAATTTCCTTGGAAAAAGCAAATGTATTGGTATTTAAATACTGCTTTACCTCTCCATCTCTACCTTACATACCTCGGACTTAGGTCTGGTCTACACAGCGGAGTTAAGTCGGTGCAAGGCAACTTATAGCAACATAATTGTGGAAGTGTCTACACTTAAATTTTGCTCCTGCCTACATAACTTCTCTGCTATGCCTACTTAATAACTCCACCTCCATGAGTAGCATAAAGTCAACTTCGATGTAGTTAGGTCAACGCAGTATCAGTGTAGACACTATGTTTCTCATATACGTTACCAGCTTTCAGGAGCCATCTCATAATGTCCACACGGACAGTACAATTGATACAAGCGTGCCGCCGACACAAGGAGCACAGTGTAGACAAGTACAAGCGATGTAATTACTGCGGTCGTGATATGACGATGTAAGTTAGGCGGACTTAATTTTGTAATGCACACATGGCCTCAGAGCTTGCGAACAAACCAATAGTCTTTCAAAATGTTGAAAGGCCCTGATCTTGCATCAGTGACATTGTGAGCATGTTGCACTCAGCTCATTAGTTGGAAGGTGCTAATGTTAGGACACCAGTCATATGGCTTTGTATTTGGTTATATGGGGCCCAATCTGGCAAGCTGCTGGTACCATCCTTTAGTTAGTGGAATTTGAAGGAGCTTAATACCTCACAGGAGGTATTGCTCAATGCATCATAGGAATCAGGCCCATACTTTGGATTCCGGCACATTGCTTTGATTTGGTCAGTTATGGTTATGGAGTCCATGCCGGTATCCCCATTTACGTCAGTGGGATTATTCACACACAAGTAAGGGGCTGCAGTATTGGTTCTATTCATTTTGATTTGTTATGGATCTGTGACAGACTATGAACAGCTATTTTACTTCCACATCCAGGTTTAAAGTACAAGTAAATGAAGCTAAAAGGCTGCTCACAGGCTAAATTCACTACATGAAAACAAGAGGGCTTTTGTAGCCAGTGTGGATCTGGATCCCAAGTCAGTCTCAGACTCAGAGAAAGAGTCATAGCGGTCATCTCCATGTGAAGGATCAAGTCTGCCAGGGTATAAATTAGCCAGAATATAGGTGCAGATGGAGGTAAGTGGTAAAATAGTATATTTTCGGTCAATGTGACAATACTAATAAGAAGTAGTAATAATAACAGGTGTGAAAAAGAATTGTAACATGCATGTTGGGGGAGGTTGGCACTAATACTTTCAGAATGGCTTGGCCAAATCCTACAGTCCTTGCTTCTTGAATGAGGACTGCAAGACTTGCCCAAATACAGATACCTAATTAAGCCATGCAGAATGAACATCTTCTCTATATCCATCCCTCATAAAGAAAATTATTGCTATTTTTCACTTGTAGAAATTTAGCACATGCAGATGAATATGCGGTCTTCCTACCCTACCTGTTAAACAAGGTAATTTAAACTGCCTAAGAAAGCTAGAAGTATATTGTGAACAAGAAGAGCTTGAATGACAAGTTACTCATATTAGGAATTCCTTGTGTTCAAACAGCTCTCCTTGAAGTCAGATAAAAAGAGTTGCTGAAAACAGACAAAATTCCATTTCACTTCTCTCCTGAGAGGAGTGGAGATATCTTTTACATAGGGACAAATTCATCCCTAGTATAATGCCTTTTGCTTCAGTGGAATTATACCAGAGATAAAAACGGATTGTCCTCTTTGCACTACACGCTTCGTGTCAACGATAAAATAACTTTGGTCTCCAAGGAGATTTGAGTGGTGGTGTTTGTGGGGTTTTAAAGTATAAAATCTTGTACCACTTAAGTTTTCAAAACATATTAATTTGGTTTATTTGACTTACACAGCACTCAGAAATGTCACCAAGATCTTTGTGTGAACTATATAAAAAAAATTTCTAAAGTCATGTAGATGGTGAGCAAAAAACCATCAGTGTCCCAGACCTCACAAAAAACTCACCTATCTTAGGAACCTAACCAGAAAAAAAAATAATCAAGGCTTACATTGTCTAGCAATGACTAGTAGTTCTGGATGTTTCCATCTTTGGGTGTCTAACTTATGCCTTCAAGGGCCTTGATTTTCAGAAAGTGCTGAGCACTTGCCTGCTGCAAAGCAGACTCTTTCCAAGTGTCTCAAGTTGGGCACCCAAAAAATGGCTTATTGAGGGACTTGGGAGTGTAACAGTAGCTTGCTTCATTCCAACTCACTACCTGACTTCTTTGCTGTGCTGCCAATTGTAGTGGGGGTTTTGTGATGTGAGCATCTGTCCTTTCCTCTTATAAATGTATATTGCAGTATTCCATAGTAATGGTCTTACATTCTTCAGTTACACGATTGTGTAGTCTTGGCTGTAGTGTTCTGGCCCACTGCTGTAATATTCTGTAGCATTTTTATAAGGATAGAAACTGCGTTGAAATAACTAGCTCCTGTCACATAGGCCATAGAACAGCAACTACATGCTACCAATTTCCTGCCACTCCTGCCCAATGTAAATTGAGCAAACAGACCAGGCATGGCAATTTATTTCAAGGATTTCCACCATTCTCATATCTAATACTAACACACTAGTAACTCTAGATCACAGTCACAAATGAAAATGTTGGTCCTCACAAAGTGCCAGCTGGTAGTTTCAGTTGTTTCTACACTCAAACAGTAGACCCATGCATCCAATTTAGTTAGATTCTTTGGGAATACCTTTGCTCTGAGCTGCACGATGTATGCCATTGCATTTTTAATTGAGGTATGTGTCCCATATAGCATAACCAGTGATGTGTCTGAGCTGGCTTGATGTGTTCTGCTGATGCAGAAGATAAATTCCATGAAATGTGAGCAAGAGCATTAGCTTACTTTACAAGTGTACTTTAATTAGACCTGGAGGACAATGCTTTCCAAAGCAAGGCAGCACATTACCCATGTTTTGAACTCACCCATGCTAGGGAATTTTCATTCTTCAACTTTAAGAGATGGTTAGTTGATAAGAAGGGTGAGGACACAGGACCATCAGAAGCCGAGAAGGTGACCAGAAATGGGGAGAGTTAGAATTAAATACAAAGAAAAAAGCTAGCAGAAAAAACATATAGTAACATATATGCTCGTGGTAGAGCACAACTTCTTGGTCCTATTCGTGGCTCAGCCACTGACTCTGAGCAGCCTTGGGCAAATCACTCTAAACTCAGTTTCTCTACAAATAAAGTGAGGATAATATCTTCTTCACAGGGTGTGGTTATAATGTTTAGTTAATTTGAACTGCTCTACAGTCTCCTCTTTTGATATTGCTACACATAGAGTGGAAAGCGTCACAAAGAAATTCACAGTTTCTTGGCTGCTTTCCTTTTGTGGCTGGTGAGGCAGAACCTGCTGTTTTGCAAGTCTGTGAAGAGGCTTATTGCATGTAAGCCCAAGGTCCATAGGATCAGCAAAAGCCAAAATTGTGGCACTGTGGTCTTCTGCTTGTCATATCCTTGGGTCTTTGCCTCCTGTACTAGTTCTATGCTCCACCGCTACTTTGTACATACTGCTCTGCCAAGAGTGCATAAGAGCTGCAAAGGACTTAGCATTGCTGCTGTAAGCAGCAGGAATTTATTAAGCAAATTACATTCTAAATTATGCTGCTTAGAGAAAGGAATATGTCACAGTGAGTAGCTGTCCCCAACTTCTCCCTCAGGTCTGACTAGCCATGCTTCAATTGGCTGCATGCATGTTGGGGCTAGAGGTTGCTGCATGGTAGAGAGAGATGCTAATGCATAGCCACCTTTCTGTTCTACAGGACAGCCCCACCCCACTTTCCACCACATCTCACAATTAGACTGCTCACAGTGCCATTCAGCAGAAGGCAGGAGGGCTAATATCTCTGAGACTTTCCGATGAAAGAGTTATAACATGAAACCTCTATTACAGACAACTATTATAAGCACCCTCTTGGTTTAAGAGACCACCCTAAGGTGTCAAGTAAAATTCTGCACCATCTTTATTAGAAGATTACCTGTATTAAGAAACCAATTTTTGTTGGTTCTTGGGGCAATCACTCATGACAGGTTTCACTCTATTTCAGACATGCAATGACATGTATCACCTAGCTCAGAACAAAAGTATTACCAAGGAATCTCACTAAAAACAACATCAGATGATGCAACAAATTATCAGATACCTGGTCAATTTGTGCAACCCATTCAAACTCATACATGCAAAGGCATGAAGCCAGGCAAAGAGTGAATGACATTTATTACCCTCTTGACTTTTCAGTACCATATGTGAAATGGAATTTGTAGTCTCAGTACTGTTCCTAGTAAAGCATCAGAAAATGATTATTCCCACTCCCCCCCACCATGCAAAAAAGACAAAAATGAAAAATAATTGTTAATGTTTTTCTTAAAATTGTTATGGGTTTTGATTGAAAAGCTTCTTTTTTTAAAAATGAAAATATAATTTTTTCACCATGATTTACATTTGGTCAAAAATACACTTTCCAGGAAAAAAAAAAACATTTAGAATGGTGTCCCCTCTGCTCCTGCACCGCGCTTACCCCATATTCCAAAGAGCATGGGGGACACACCACGTCTGTGGTCTCAGCAAGCTGATCTAGTTAACAAGGCAGGGTACTTAAGGGAAATGTGCACATCTCCCTCCATTCCTGCTGCCTTGCAGAATGAGAGAGTTAACCCTTCAGGGCTCAACCAATTGCTAGTTCATCATTTAGCAGTAAGGGAAATATCCCACCCTCTGACTCCTCCACCTCAACCAAGCTTCACAATCATCATCACTGTGTACCAGTATTAAATTGTTTGTTTAAAACTTAGTGTGTGTGTGAGTGTGGGTGTGTGTGTAGTCTTTTGTCTGGTGAAAATAATTTCCCTGGAACCTAACCCCCCCCTTTATATTAATTCTTATGTTGAAATCGGATTCGCTTAACATCGTTTCGCTTAAAGTCACATTTTTCAAGAACATAATGACAACGTTAAAAGAAGAGTTACTGTAGTTTTTGCAAACATTAACAGTTAATCTTCACAAGAAAGAATAATTAGCAGAAGCAGCAGCCAATAGTAAATCCAAGTAGTAGCAGAAAACATGCCCCTCTTTCTAACTTTGGAGTGGATGAGAATGCAAGATGACAAATGGCTTTCAGTTCTTTTTCTGTTCTGCGCGTTCGTTGTCTCAGAAATCAGACTGAAGAATTTCCTCAGACCCTGGTATCAGCAGTGACAATAGAAACAGTTTACAAACAGGTCAAAAAAATCCAACAGGAGTTTTGCAATAAATAAATAAATAAACAAATAAATAAAATTTTGAACATTTCAGTGTTTGAAGCAAAAAGCTTTTTTTTCCTTTTAACTATTCAGATTTTTAAATTTTCATACACTATCAAAAATGGTTGTAGACTTTTTTGTTTTGTAGTAAATGAAAATGATCAATGACCATTTTGATAATGCCTTTTATTATGTTTTTGATATAAAATTGGATTTTTTAAACAGGCAAATCATTTTTTGCAAAAAAATTTAAGTGTCAACAATGTTGACAATTTTTCCATGCAAAACTGTTTTTATAAAAAAAGCATATTTGTGGATAAAAGTGAAATTATAATTATTAAAGCAAAATGGACCAGCTTTATTATGCAAGTTCTTTGGAATAGAGGCTGAGGTCCAGATCCTCAATGGTAATAAATGCCAAGCTGCCAGTGAAAGCAATAGGAGTAAGGTGCCTAAATACCTTTGAGGAGCTGGGCTTATGTCTTGCTGTGTGCTTGTGTACCCCACAAAAATTCCCCTCTGTGCCCGACCTGCATCGGTTACATGTGTCTCCTCAGCAGACTAGGCACAGAGAATCTGTCACACATACGCACCAAGTGAGTCTCTGGCGTTTAGTTCAAACTGTAACTCGTGCTTTTAGCTCTGCAGATCCCTGGTTCAATCCTGGGTGCGTTTGGCAAGAAGGTGACTGTTTCACTTGAATAGCCCCACAACAGTGGGCATTCTGCCCCAAAGAAGGAAGGGTGCCAAAAGCCACTTTGTGGACTGCTCCATCTATCCTCATGCAGAAGGAGTGTTGTAAGAGGGCCCTAACTACATGCTGGTGCTGAGGAGCTTTAATATATCGATCCACCAGCCATACCCTTCTGAGTACATAATGGGGGATTAGCTGCCACAGTGATAGTCCTTGCTACTTTTCCATGAGCTGCTAAGGTTGCCAATCTTCCAGGATTGTTCTGGAGTCTCCAGAAATTAAAGATTAATCTTTAATTAAAGATTCTGTCATGTGATGAAACCTCCAGGAATATGTCCAACCAAAATTGGCAACCCTAGTTGGAGCACTCACCCAGAAACTATCAGATTTCTTCCCTCCCTGTTCCACCCCCACCCCTCATTCATAGGGCTGAGGATCTGAATCCTAATCTTTATACAGCAAAGGAGTTCTGAAGCAAAACAGTGGCTGCGCACACAGAGGAGCCAAAAATTAAAGAGTTAACCCAAATAACACTAACAGTCAGTCTCCACAGTAATGTGCCATGGGTTGGATTTATTTATTTATTGTTTATCCTAAAACATTCTATATTTATTCCCTATGCAGTGAGCTATTTAAAGTGATCCTCCACAAACTCCCATGACATCATTCTAGATCAAGAGTTTCCACTTGAATGAGAAATATTCGAAAATTCTCCAGCAAGGAAGTTTAAATGGTTTATAGGTGGAGAACCAGGGTGGCTCTAGCTTTTTTGCCGCCCCAAGCATAGCAGGCAAGCTGCCTTTGGTGGCACGCCTGCAGGAGGTCCCCGGTCCTGCAGCTTCGGTGTACCCGCTGCCGAATATACAGGACTGCAGACCTCCCGCAGGCATGACGCTGAAGACAGCCTGACTGCCACTCTCACAGCAACTGGCAGGTTGGAGAAATGAATTCCACCCAGGCAATTCCATATGGCAAGAAAGTAGACAAACCATGCTGATAATGGCATGGAAGACACTGCTAGAGAACTCACTAAAGTGAATTTCGTTTGTAATGCAAGAATCTTTCTTTTCCCCTGCAAATGATACCACTTCTTTATTTTCAATATACCTGAATCAAAAGACTCAATTTAATTGTTAAGTAACTGATCTTAAAATATGTAGGAACATGAACTATTTTAATGGTATAACCTGTGGGGGAAGTCTACTTTATTTCTTTTTTCACCATGTACCTAACCCTATCTGCCTCTAGGACCTCTTCCAGAATGTTGCTAGTGACAAGAGAACTGAGGCTATAAACTGGAGGCTGCCTCAGCAGCACAAAAAAGGAACCTATGCCACACCCAAGTCTGTTTCCAGCATTTATGTCAGGCCACAATTTATTGTTCAAAGACAACTTCACATCAAAGCAAAGCAAGTCCCCGGACCAATAGAGGCTGCAGTCCCCCGAGGCTTTTTCCTGACTCCCACTCTCCACAGCGTGCTGACTTCCAGAACTTTCATTTCTGGAGTCCTTCTCTATTCTCTGCACAGGCAGCAGCATGGGCTGTATGACCCCATCGGGGACCCTGGCGTCATACAGCTTGTGCTGCTGCAGCTTCACTGTTCTTGTTATTCAAATTACCTAGATCAAAGCTAGTTCACTTGTCTACGTGTGCTGCAGCCGCACCTCTGATTGCCATGTAGATATACCCTAAATTACTTACCAGTAAAAAGTAGCTAATACTTACCTACCTCATACATAGAGGTGTTATGAGGATTAACTCATTAATGCTCAGATAGCACACTGAAAATGTAAAGTGCTCCATAGGGGCTCAGTGTTACTGGATCATATTTATACCTGGTAGAAATAGTACAGCTGCACTGAATGCATAAGAGTTGTGCCTTCTTGTCACTGGCCTGTATTTGGCTTATTTCCAACCAAACTCCAGGAAGTACTGGAAATCTTGTAAGAAAATCTCTTCTCATTAACTTTCCAGTCATTTTCCAAACCAAAAAGATTGGGATAAATATTCACATTTTGAACCCTGTTCCAAACTCCATCATTTGAAGTTCTATTGTCACATTCAGGGCTCTGTTCTAGGGCCTGATCTACAGCCAGCTGAAGTCAATGAGAGCATTCCTCTGACTTGAACAGGCTTAAATAAACGTACAGGAACTATTTTTCTACAGCATCTTCAAACCAGTTTGATACCATCTACAGAGCAGAAGTAATTGTGTCAGTAACTATATTGGATTTTACTAAAAAGCAACTCCTCTGTAAGTAATGAAATAAGTCAAATCACCACTAATCTGAACAAAATGTTTTCAGTACTGGCAACTGTAAGGTGAGCAAATTGCTAACCTAAGGACAAGGAGACAATATCCTCCCCCCTTTCCAATGCAAACAAATGGTAGTGAAATGTAACATGATGCTTGTTACCACCAAGGGGAAATATTTTGTCAGCTATCCTTCCTCTCAGAAAGACTGCACATTGTTTCACTTGTAATGTGATACCAACAAGTATTCTTGGTAACCAGTTTAAAGCTTCCAGGGGGCAGTCAGTTGGTCGGTAGTCAAAGAAGTAATGCATTACACTTCAGTGTTGACTTTGATCCAAGAATGTCAAAGAGCTTTATAATGATTAGATTAGCTAATTCTCACTCCCCCTGGGAAATAAGAACAACAATAGTAATAATATCACCTAGCTCTCATATACCATTTTTCATCCACAGATCTCAAAGTATGTTACAAAGGTCAGTACCATTCTCCCCATTTAATGGAGAGGGAAATGGAAGCCCAGAGAGGTGGAGACTTGCCCAAGATCACCCAGCAGGCCTGCGGCACAGCCAGGAATAGAATCCAGTTCTCAATCCAGCACACTGTGCCCTAGCCTAGACCACATTGCCTCAAATATACCCATTTAATATGGATAAGGTGAGACATAGGGACATTAAAGCCTACATTTCCAGAAGTGGTCTCTAAGTTTGGCTGCCCAATGTAAGGCACTGAATTTCATAATTACTAAGCGCTCTCAACTTCAATTTACTTCACTGGGTACTGTCACTGCTCAGCATCTCTGAAAGTCAGGCCTTAGATGTCTCAGATTGGACATCCAAAACCTAAGGCACGGAAAACTGGAGGACACTTTGAAAAGCTGGACATAGGTGACTTCTCCAAAGCCACATATAAATTACTAGCAGAGTTGGGATTAAAATTCAGAAATCTTAATTTTTACTCTACCCAAAGTCATGCTCCCATCCATACTATCCAGCTAGTAATATTCTACTGATAGGGACTGAAAATTAATGTGTAAAAACAATGAGGAGTCCTTGTGGCACCTTAGAGACCAACAAATTTATTTTGGCATAGGCTTTCATGGACTAAAACCCACTTCATCAGATGCATGGGTTCTGGCCCACGAAAACTTATGCCCAAATAAATGTGTTAGTCTCTAAGGTGCAACAAGGATTCCTCATTGTTTTTGCTGATACAGACTAACACAGCTACCACTCTGAAACATGTAAAAAGTTTAAAATATTAACTTTATTTTTAAGTGGACTGGTTTACAAACAAAACAAAGCACCATATCAAATCACTAACTTGTATAAAACAGTTCGGTTTTTCCTATGCTTTGATGAAGAAAATAGTTCACTTTGATTTCCTTGTTTCTTTCTAGCCCTTGAGTGGCAGGCAGACCTTTTACATTATTAATAAAGTTTTGAATTTGTGTCTTTACTCAAGACTAAAGTTTTTTGGGGAGCTTTGAAAAACCAAGGAGCGAAGCAACCCATCACAACATTTACAGATAAAACATTATGCTTTTTGTACCCATCAAACTTTTGAGGTTTTAATATATGATAGTCTTGATTTTAATCACAAATTCTGTTTAAAGTGTGTGTGTATGTGTCTGTGAGGGAGGGAAATGCCAAGGATGATGAGTAGAGAATCTCTGCATCTTGATATAATGAGAGGAGAAGGTGATATCCACAAATGCCTACCAGAAAATATAACTTTATTTTCTTAGGGCAAAATTAACTCCAAATTTCACACTTATGATCTGATTCACCATTGCTTTGTACCCTGTACTGATTTTTTACACCAGTGCAAAGTGGATATTAAATGCTACTGAATCAGACTGGTACCACTTTACACACATCCGATGACTGTACAAGGTGCAATGTGTCTGGCCCTAATGAATTGCCCAAGGGCTGAAGCTATTTGATTAAACTGACCCAAATCCCTCCACTCATCTAGTCCAAGTAGCTAGGCTTGGTGCTGGGGAGTTATCTTCCTTTCCTTTCCAGGATAAAGAGCATGGGGACATAGCTAGTGGATCCACTGGGTAGCTAATGTGAAATCCAGGTTCCATTGACTTCAATGAAGCCAGGATTTGCATAGTTAAGATAGGTGACCAGATGTCCCGATAAAATCGGGACCTTCCCAATATTTAGGTGTTTGTCCCGATATTTTGTTCCGCCGGCAGCACTCGCCTTTTTATTTTTGCTCTGTCGGCGGCCCCCCCTCTCCCCATGTGTTCCAATATTTTCTCCCTCTCATCTAGTCACCCTAAGTTAAGATGTCTAATAGTCTCTTGTATTTTCATCTGCAATTCTAAGCAGAGACTATTTCAGAAAATGTCAGCCTTTCATTTGCATTTGACAACTCAAAATTAAACAGATTTTTGGGGGAGGGCAGGAAAGGGAGAGAATTTGCTGATAAACACATTTTTCCAGCTTTCCTCATTTCATCCAGTGTTTACAAGGTTAGGCCCTTAAAATTCTTACCTCCTGGTGACTTTAGCTATTTATTTTTGATTAGTTTCATGGGATTTCAAGATTGCTTCAGGGGTACATGAAAGCTGACCAAAAATTAAGCACAAACCAGTATCAGCAGCACATATTTCATCAGCTGCAACTTGGATTGCTGTTTGTAATTCACAGCAAACTACTAAGTGATAGTGAATAGGGTCAGTAGACAACTCATGCCTATTCTTAACTACACTAACCAAACTGAAGTGCTTAGTCTTCACTACAAACTCAGGTGCTCCTGTATTCTGAGCTCTATAAACCAATCCCATAGCGCGGATCTCACTCTATACAACCATACTGGAGTCAGAAAGCCACATTTTTATCTCAGTTACGGAATGTAAATCTGGAGTCACTCTCCTGCTGAAGTGGAGGCACATCAGTGTACATCTGGAAAGTGAGACTAGAATCTGGCTCTAGCTCTTTTGGAGTAAATACTGTTACACTGGACTGAGATGGGTGAGAACAAGAAGAGAATTTGGCCCAGTGGGGTTGCATAGGCTATAAATGAGTGCTGAATTTGGTCTTTCTGCTCACCCAGAAGCGAAGCTAGACAAAACAGTAATAAACCCTCCTAACTCACGCATGGCAAGTTTAATAACCTTTCTGGAGGATCATTTAAGACCAATCACAAAGCAGTTATAATAAGGGCTAGTCTACACTGGCAACGCTAAAGTGCTGCCAAGGCAGCACTTTAACATGGTTTGTGAGATCGCAGTGCAGCACTGGGAGAGAACTCTCCCAGCGTTCTAAAAAAACCCCATCTCCATGAGGGGCATAGCTACCAGCGCTGGTGCACTGTCTACACTGATGCTTTACAGCACTGAAACTTGCTGTGCTCAGGGGTGTGTTTTTTCACACCCCTGAGCGAGAAAGTTGCAACGCTGTAAATTGCCAGTGTAGACAAGCCCCATACTATTAAAAGCTCTATAGACATGCTTGGTAGCAGCAGCACTCAAAGCACTTTCCAGAGGAAATAGATGTCATTATTCCCTTAGTATAGATATGGAAACTGAGGCACAGAGAAGGGGAGTGACTTACCCAAGATCACCCAGCAAGGTGTTGGCAGAGCTGGGACTAGAACCCATGTTTCCTGAATCCCGGTCTAATGTTCTAGTCCCAGAGTGAAAAGTTGCATTAATGAATTACCTTTGTTTACTCACCCACATGTATAGTCACTCAGGGTACGTCTACACTGCAGTGTAAGCCTACCATTCTAACTCAGGCTCAAGCCTAACCCCGCTTCCGTCAATGTACAAACTGCACTAATTCAGTGCTAGGACCCACAGTTAGTGCCAGGATCCATAGAGGATTTGAGCCTGAATCAAGCCATGACCCAGGGTTCAAGTCCTTTTGCTTTACAGGGTAGAAGATGTCCCATCGGACTCATGCTCTGGAAGTCCTCCTAAAGTATCCCACAATCTCACTGGTCAACTTCCTTTGTCCTCTGGACAGTCAAGTTTGGTGGACAGTCACATTTTCCCACATTGCACCATGAACAAAGGGCTAGAGAAGCCACATTTTGGGAGGACACTAGAAGTCTGGGATATGGGTGGCTGGACTCAGGCCTGCATGCTGCTCTGTAGACACTAGAGCCTCAGATCGGGACCCAGGGTTCAACAGTTACTAACCTGGGGCATAGATAGTAAGAGTTATGTTTACACACCAGCTAGATACCTGCGGCTGACCCATGCCAGCTGGAGCCTGGAAGTCTACACAGCAATGAAATAGCCCCACAACCTGATCCCCGTGAGCCCATGCTTTGTAGACATTCCTTCAAGCCCGAGGTTAACAAATCCAGAGTCTGCTAACTTGAGTGCTACTGATCCTGGACTTACATTGCAGTAAGACATACCCTCAGGGTCATTTTGTGTCAACAAGTTTTATTTAGTTACTGATTTCAAAAGAGACTTTTGCTTGAAAACAGATATTTTTTGGCTTTGATCATGGAACTCTTTGCATGGTGTGCAGCAGGGGCCCCGACTCTGTTGCATGCCAGCACAAGTATGAGTGGAGGCTACATGTTGTCATAGGGTGTAGTCACAGTCCTCCACAGTGAACAACAGTGAATGTGAAGTTTCTTGGCCTCATTTCCACAACTGGGAGTAATGTGGTATCCTCACAAAGGCATTCCTATTAATACAGAATCAGAGTCCATTGCACTCTGTGGTCTGGACCCAGCAAGGCATTTAAGCACATGCTTGATGTAAACCATGTAAATGGTCTCACTGAAATTTGGAAGATTACTTGCATGTTTCAAATTAAGCACATGCCTAAGTGCTTTGCAGTACTGGGGCCCTGGACATACATGCAATATTCTACATCTGCAAGGTGAAGAATCAAGTCCTGAAGTTACATGCATCTGTATTCTAATCAGAGAGCTCTAGAATATATATTTTAGTGTATGGTAAAAATCGATTTGAAAGGATTTCGCCATATATTTGATTTAATTGTAAACAGATATAAATGAACAATTTAACCAAATTTCCCATCCCCCTCTTCACTTGACATTTCTCCTAATCATTATGCAGTATTTTACCT
This sequence comes from Gopherus evgoodei, assembly GCF_007399415.2. Lineage (NCBI taxonomy): Eukaryota > Metazoa > Chordata > Testudines > Testudinidae > Gopherus > Gopherus evgoodei. Next base: position 11,634,941 of record NC_044334.1, on the reverse strand, counting down.
TTGAGAATTTAAGGTTTCTTTAAAAAAAAAGAAAGAAGAAGAAGTAGTATATTTTAACTTAAAAGAACTTCAGTATTCATGCAGGATTTATACAGATTGATCTGCAGTAATCTTTCCAGGGTTCTCTGCCTTGATGAGAGATATTTGAAGTGGTCCTTACTGTATTCTAATGTTTCACCCATCGCATAAAGAGCTACTTCTGAAGACGTCCATAATGTACTGGGTAAAACATCAAGAGCAATTAGATTTAGCAAAATTATTCAAAAGAGGCCCAAGATCAAATAAATATTGCATTTCCACTGGAGAGGGGAACACTCTGCTACTTTTTGCCTAACAACAAGGCACTGACTACAGTGTTTCAAATGAGACAGGGCCAGACTTTGATCTCAGCAGGGGGGCTTGTGTTAACCACTGCTGCAAACGTTTCTTAAAACCCACAGGTCAAGCAGGTATTTTTAGTTTCATTTTGAAGATGTAGCAAGATACTTTCCCTCATTTCAGCAGCAGGATTTTTTTTTTAAACCTGCACACTATAGAGGTGAATTAACAGAAACCCTCACACACACTAATGATTTCCTCTTAGCCATTGGGAAAAACAGAATCCCCCCAGTGGAGCGTATTTTTCATTTTCAACACAACAAACCCCATTCTAATTATTATTTTTTAAAAAACCATCTCAGTAAAAATAAATAGTTAAGGCTTATAAAATACACTACAGCATTCCACAATAGCCTTCCTAAGTATTACAGTAACACTGCTGCAAACTGCAGCAGTTTGAGCAATTACTGTAGATTTTCTGTAGTGGTTTTTTGAATAGAGAAGTCAGATGAATCAATGGCAAGTATGTACTTGGAGCTCAGATACTATGATGATGGGTGTTATAGCGAAACCTGAGGCAGATAGGTGGATGAAAGTCAGTTGGGACGGATCAAAACTAGCAGGACTTCTAGATATTGTTATTATTAATCATGTTTATTATGGTAGTGCCTAGGGATCAGCCTAAAATGGGGTCCCACAGTGCTAGGCACTGCACAAATACAGAGTAGTAGATAGTTCTTGCCCCAAAGAGCTTACACTTTAACTAGGCAAGACAGACACAGGGTATTGGAAGAGTTAGATCACAAGCAGAATGAGCAATGTGATGGCAGTAAGTGTCATGATAGTTCCACCAATTTTTGTTTTGGGGAAAGATTTCGTTAGAAAAGGATAAGCTAAATAGAATGGAAATGGAAGGGAGAGGGTCATCGATAGGAAGGGAAGGGGGTGAAAGGAATAGGGCAGGGAGAAAGAGAGTAAGAGGGGCAACTGTAAAGTGAAGCCAAGGTGAAGAGACTGTTGGGGGAAGAAGAACAGGAGTACTTGTGGCACCTTAGAGACTAACACATTTATTGTAGCATAAGCTTTCATGGGCTACAGCTCACTTCATCGGATGCATGTAGTGGAAAATACAGAAGGAAGATATATATATATATACACAGGGAACATGAAACAATGGGTGTTACCATACACATTATAAGGAGAGTGATCAGGTAAGGTGAGCTGTTGTCAGCAGGAGAGAAAAATAACTGTTTGTAGGAGTAATGAAAATGGGAATGTTGGGGGAAGGAAAGCTTTGGCACAAACAGCAAATCAGCTCAGGGCAAAGAAAGTCCAGTGAAAACTGTAGAAAGTTCTCTGAATGTCAGAAGGATTCTGGTTTGGCTGCTCATGAAGCTGCTTCTGTCAGTTTCAGTCTCTGGCTGGAGTCCCCATGTTTCTCTTCCCTCCAACCCCCATCTCAGCCACATGGTGCAGGGGAGGAGGCCCCACCTGCTCCCTAGTTTCCATGCAGTCGTGGTGGTGCGGAGGCTTCCCAGGTCTTGGCCTGATAGGCTCCTATGCAGAGAGGCAGCCTGACTAGGGCCACATGTTCCTGGCTGAAGCTCCTCAAGTGTAAGGCTCGATCTATACTAGCGTTTTTCTTGTAATTTCCCAGTGTCATAGCTCTGTCTTTGGTTAGCAGTAAGAGCACAAAGCAGAGTGACTTCTGGTGGCTGCCAGGACTTTAAACATTCTGCTAAGGGTGCCCTGACACAGTCTGATGCCACAGTTGCAGCCAGTCTACCTTCACGCTCACACAATTGCTACCAAGGATAACGTTACACTCGTCTGGACATGGCCTGTGTTAAATTATGACCTCAAATCTGCATTGCTTTCACACAAATTCCTACTGACTTGAATGGGAGTTTGCGTACATACTGGCTGCAGGACCCAACATCAAAAGTCTCAATTAAAATTCAAATAGCATCTGCTTTGTTAGTTATACAGAGGCTTGGCACCAAGATAACAAGACTAAGCTTCCTACTGTATATATTACATTTCCATTTATTAGAAAGAGTACACTGAAATTCACTAAAGGTCTAGTAGTACAAATGATTAGGGACACATGCATTTAAAGACCAAGAACAGTGTTTTCCCCATTCCCATGTAAGTTATTTTAAAAAGCATAGTGAAAACCACAACTTTCTCCCTGTTTCTTGATCATATTAATAACTTTTTCTCTAGCTTTGATCTAAGTCTAAATACGGCAAAAGTGTTTTGTTAGCAAGCCCCAACCTTTGACAGCCAACAAAGTGACTACATTTCCTGAAAATATATTTGGCTACTTCTCTGTTTATTTGTGTGTTTGTTTTCTATAGTTCCCCAAAGAGGATACAATATCTCCACACAGATGTCAGTTGTTATAATTGGGCAGTATTCAGCACAAATGTCATCAGTGACACAACACTATAACAATAAAAGAAAATTAAATAGACATCACAGGGGACTCCCATTTCAAAGCAAACCTTCAAGGATCCTAATGGGAAGCACATTTTCCATATTATGAGTTCTCATTTAAATTACAAAAGTACATTGACATTTATTTCCTGAACAGATGAGTTTATCAGTAGTTAAGTAACAAGTATCAATGACAGCTGAAATTACAGTTCCTTTCATATTATGCCTCTTTTGATAATTGTCTTTTCTCCCCACTTAGATTATCTATGTCCTTTATTCCAACAATAATGTCAGAGATCATGCATAAATGTGAATTTTAATTTCATATATTTTCAAGTGAAAGGAAGTAAATCTTTGCTTCCATACAGAAAAGATGTAGCTGTAGGAAATGGATACCCTGAGTTTAGGCATAACCCATATTTTCAAATGATCACTACGATTTATGGACATTTAAAAAGTGTTATTACGCAAGCTGTAATTTAAAAATAAATTGAAATAATATCTATGTTTCTGCCTAATATTATAATCTAACTTTCTATGGGAGGTCACTCATCCCATGGAAAATAAACTCACCGGATGGACAGGAGATGAAAATATCTTGGCATCAGATTATGGGCCCTTTGCTCACACTGGCAAGATGCTAGTCACATGAGGAGATCTACTGACTTCAGCAGGAATCTTTGGGGGAATGACTGCTCACCAATGTGAGCATCGGGCTCACAGTCTGATCCTCAGCAAGGTTTCCTCTTACAGAATTTTCCTGGATCTGTCCACTTTGGAATGAGGAGTTCAGGGGTGACTGAGAATTTTGAAGGTTGCAATACCACTTCACAACAATTCATGTATCCAGGGAAATGGATTAGACTGATGATGAATGATAATGAATAGTCTTTGGGCCAGGAAAAGCATGAGTAACTCTTGAACCCGGTGGTTAAGGTATTCAGCTAGGAGGTGGAAACATAAGTTCAAGTTCCTGCTCCACTATTTATTAAATGAAGTAGAACTGCTCCAAGAGGAGACACAGAGACTCACACCAGAATATCCCATAGTCCAGGTGGCAAGGATACTCCTGCAACATGGGGAACCCAAGTTCAAATCCCTTCTCCAGATCAGGCAGATAAGAGGAATTGAACCTGGGTCTTCCACCTCCCAAGTAAGTACCCTGATCACTGGGCTAAAAGTTTAAGGAGGATGGCATCACCATCATCTTCTTGGGCTGTTTTATGAATGGCATCCCGGTCTCCAGAAGAAAAAAAGTTTTAGATGAAACTATTTGGCAAATTTGTGCCAAATTCACAGATGATTGTGGGTTAACCAAAATGGCATTTTTTCGACAATAAACTATTTTACAAACTGTTTTGCCCACCTCCAAGGATAAGGCCATCTAGGAGTGTATAACCTCCACTCAGAAATCCTGGACTTTACAACAGTGACAGCGCCATGACCTTTCACGTATTCATCACCCCCTGAATCTCATAGACAGCCATCCACCTGGAAGTCTAGTGGAGCGGATACTGCATGGGGCAGTGGAGGGATCTGCCATGCTCGGACCTTATGAGGGGGGAATGACCCATGGTTATGCATTAAAAATTACACCGCTAAATTCTGTTCAGTGAGACAAGAGGTTAATACAGAAGAATTCCATTGACTTCACATGAGTGGAAATCCAGAGTAATTCCACTGAACAAGAGCAGAATTTGGTCATCAGTATCTCTTTTTTTTCAGACCCCAATTTAAATGGTCTTTTCCAGTTTCTCTCTCAGAACCTTTATGGTTATGTATGTCCAATTGCCCAGCTCACTGTGGATTTAGCAAGAGACACATTTAAACAGCAGCAGGTATACTATGTGAAAATTTAGGAGTACATCAAGGTAGGCTGGGATTGCAAGAAAAAATAGGGTGTAAAACAAACCTTAATTAAGCAGCTGATTAACTGATTACCCATACCACCTTTCTTAGGGTTCTTTTAATTTCAATTGGCTTACAAACAAAAGGACTTGAGAGTTGACAAAAATAGTATTGCACTATGATTTGGCTAACAAACTACAAAAATTTATTAATATAACCATTTAGGTTTCAGAATCAAATCACATAACCACAACTAAAAAACAAACAAACAAAAAAACCCAACCCAAACCAATCACACATATTTAATCACTATTTAGGGAATGTGATTTTGTTTATATTTTTTATTAAGAGTCCTGATAATGGAGTCTTACATCTATAAATTAGTAATCAACCGTGGTGCTGCTAACAGAGAGGGAAAGCCATCCAAAGCTAGACCACAAGGCAATTTGGTCAATTACTTGGATGCTGATAATGAGAATGGACAGAATATCTGGCATAACTGTTTCCTCCATAGGACCAGACCTATGTTGATATGTAGCTAAATAAGAACAGATTACAAGTAATTTTCCTGTACACTATTTTTTGTTATCAACAAAATGACTCATACCCCCTTTTCATCAGCTCACCTTTCTGCTTGTCACCATTTATACAAGTACACAATTTGCAATTGCTTGGAAGCTCAAAAGAAGAATCAAGAGGATCAAATAAATGGCAATTAAACTGGCCTCAGCTGGAGAAAGTATTGCATTTGGCTTCAGGACAGAAAGCATGGTGCACAAAAGAGTACTTTGAAGTAAGTGACTTATGATGTTGATGCATTTTTGAGGAACAATGTGCTCAGATGAGGAACATTGCAACGCTTGCAAGCTTCATTGCTTTAATTCACTTTTCTGCTCTTACTAGGGCTAGATAACACGATGGAAAAAATGTCTGTGCCCCATCTACACTTCAAGATTCCACCATTGCTACCACTGATGGAGCTGCACAGTGAACTATGGCTATGTTGTTTGCTAGTATGGAGATAGGCCACAGCAATACAGCAAGAATCTCAAAGTGATTTGCCAGTTCTGTGCTCAGATTAGCAGTAAAGCCACCTTGAAAGTCTCAAGGGGCTATTTGCCTGCACAGTTGCCATCACCAAACACCTGTACTGTATTTCTTAGCTTTCTTCATGTACACCACCTCCTCCAGCCTCAGAAGAATCACTTTAGTCTAGCCCCATCCAGATCTTGGGCTGATGGATGTGGCCAGACAGGTAGAATGCCAGAGGAACCTAACAAACTTGTCTTTCAGGTGAAGAAGATTATATAGGAGAAAAAGCCTTTCTTTCATGAGAATGATAGTGACACTCCCTTCTACCTCAACACTCCCAAAGAACAGAAGAAATTAAAACCTCTAAAACAAACCCCCTGCCTCAAGCAGAGTTTAGACTCAAAGTCAAATGTGCCAGAATCTGTGAAATCCATTAGGAACTTTGTTACTGCTATTGAGCTCATGTTGAAGGTGCTCAGATACTATAGTGATGGGTGTATACAACCTTAAGATAGGGAAGACAAGAAGTGTGCATGCACACACAGTTTCTAAGGACAGGGAGTGGAATTAATCTATCACCATAACCGCCTTCTCTGGCCTGCTTGCGTCTCAACTACCTCCCAATAATCTGCTGCTATCTTCAGCTCCTGCTGTTCAAATCAAGTCTCTCCCCCTTTTCTCTAATCCTTTCGCTGACTTACACTCTTCTCTGGCATTAAGTTCAAACCACTTGGTTCAAGGTTCTGTGTAATTCAGCCTTCTTATACGCCTCTTCATTCATCTCCTATTTCTCTTCTCCCTCCTTACATTCTATCCTAGTGGTTCCCTTCATCTCCTCCCATTCCCGGCTCTGCACCTTCTCTCGTGCTTAGAACAGCCTCCCAGTCAGTGTTTGCTAAGGGCCATTCTTCACCTCCCTCAGAAAAACTTCCTGTAGACCTACCTGTTCTGCAGAGCAGTCCAGCTGTAATGACTACCCCACCCACCTTTTGCATAGTTCTGTACTATACCCACTTGTGTAGTGTTAGAGTGTAAGCCTTTCAGGGTAGGGACTATTGTTGGTTCAGCACATTTACCCATTGTACAATGACATGGGTGAGGCTGGGTAGTGGTTGTGGGAGAAGAGGGAACTCTGGTAGCCAGGCTGTTAGTTGGGTTTATTCAATTTGTGTTGACCACCGTTGCTGCATGGTAGCATTATCTGTGAGAAATTGCTGGAGCTTGATTTATCTTATAGGCATCTTTAGAAGATTGAAAAGGATGTGCAGAGCATGAAATAGGTGTTCCTTTCTTTGTTGTAGTACAAATTTGAATACAGTGATCATAGTATTACAATAGCCCACATTCAGGCTTTAACCACAACTATGCAGCCGCAGTGGAATCCATGGGGTGAGTGGGTGGGGGAATTGCCTTGCTAATCAAGTAAACCTCTGCTCGCTGGTAATGATCATAAACAAACATATGTTTCTGGTTACACCACAGGGGAATAGAATATTGGTGACTCAGCCATATAGCATGTAGCTTCTTGTGGCTGTGGGTCAAGCTGGTTGGCTAGGAGGAAGCTATTGCAATATGTATCCAAAATAAATGAAATGACACAAGACCTGAGTAATGAGAGAATAAGAGGGAATCAAAGGGTGAGAGGAAGAAGAAAGAGCTAGGAAGTGGTAAAGGATGAGAGAAATGTATCAATTTTGCATTAAAAGAAAATCAACCCCAACGTTTTGTGACAATTAGCAGATCCCAGATCACCACCCATGCTAGATAGTACAGCTAGTCAAAACATTTCAAATGTTAAAGTATTTCAATAAAAAAGAAGGGGGACATACATTTTTCATGGAACTGTGGGAAAAAAAGATTCCCTTTGATCAATTCTATTCAATAGCCTGAAATGGTCTCCATTAGAAAAGGGGTGGGAATCCCAATGCTTGGGACATTTAGGAGCAGGGTGGACAAAGCACTTGGAACTTTAGGGACCATTCTTGAATTTGCAGGGAAAGGACTTGGATGACTTAACAGGTGTTTCCCATATTAAACTTCTAGGACTCTAGGATTCTCAATTATTGTTCTGAATTCATCAGTGGAATTTCCAAGATCTGGCAATCATGTTATGCTACATAAAAATACAATGCTTTGCTATGATTAACCACGTGTTACTCTGCTCATGTACTGTAAGTGCATATACCTTAAGAGTAATGTGTAGCAGAGTGGATCTCTGCTCTTGCCCTCAAGGGGTTAAAAACAGCCAGGGAAAGGGGCTGGGGCTGGAGAAAGCAGCCTTTTTAGGCTAGGCTGATTGGAGAAGTGGCTGCAGCTAGGGGCTACGCCCCAAACTGAGTGACAGGGCCTAATAAGAAGGCTAGGGAAGCCAAGGGCAGACAGTCTTCCTCTACCTGTAGAGGGAGAAGGGCCTGGCTGCTGAGAATCAGAGCAGGTACCTAGGGTAAAGCAGGGCTGGGGAGCGGCTGGGGAGCCCCTGCCTGGAAAGCCCCAGGCTGTGGCCTAGAATTAGGCCAGGAGGTACTGGGGTTGTAGGGTGCAACCCAGGGATAGGCCAAGGCAGCAGGTCCAAGCCCCTTTGACAATGATGAGAGGCTAATACTGCAGTCTGCCCCAGGGTGTGGGGCTAGCCAATGACTGGGCAGTTGCCAAGACACTGAGGCAAAGTGGGGATAGAGGGTGGGAGGTTCCCAGGGAGGGGAAACCCCTAAGAAAGAGGAAGGGGTTAGTGCCAGGGGGCAGAACCCCATGTAAAAGGGGCACTGGGGTCTAGGCAGAGGCATGGGGCCAGTAGCCGAAAGGCAGATCACTGGCCTACAGAGGGTGCTCTGAACTGGGTTGAAGGGCTAATTCCTGAGGACTACCAGCAGGAGGTGCTGTGGGGGTGAGTCGTGCCCGGTTACAAATGCTACACCGGGCAATAAGAAAATGCAAGATCCCACCCCATCAATTGTGCTGATTATGGTACAAGACCCAGGCTCTGCATTCAGATCCCTTAAGCTTAACTATCAAGGATGAGGTAGGTGTTGAAAACAGCTCCGGAAAGTTATCTCAAGCTGCTATCTATGTACAGCTGGGCTGGCTGCAACAGATGTTGGAAAGTTTGCTTTTTTAGTGAGAAAGAGGCAACCAGGCCTCTAACATACCCTCTTTGATCTCACCTGGGAGGAAAGTTATAATCTGTCCCTGAGAATCGCTGCAGTTCAGGCTTAAAAGACAAAGAGAGGAAAATGTGAAAAGAACAGGAAGCAGTACATAAAATAAAGCAAAGGGGCTTTGAAAGGCAGCCTGGTTCCCTGGAATGGTGCTGTGACTAGTTATGTCCTTGGAAGTTTTCCCTTCCTCACCTTCCCCTGTTTTTTTTTTAACCTTCTCAAACAGCGATGTGCCAAACCAATTACTTTTGATTTGGGTGGCAGCAAATGGGACCCAATGAGCACAGAAGAGCAGTTATTTCACTACCCATGGCAAAAAAAGGCTCTCCATAATATGAAAAGGAACAGCTACAACCCAGAAAACTGTCCATTCACCTAAGAGACAGTTCCAAGGAAACAATGCCTGGAAAGCAAAGCAAACAAACACTAACAGAAATTCACATTCTATATTTTTAAATTTTGTTTTCCCCAAAACATCAGAATGATCACAATAATGATCCCAATTAATAATCTTTTGTTTAAAGTCACTGTGGAAGGTAAAACAGAATTTAACAACTTGGAGCTGGATAAAATTTGTAATAGATAAAATAAGTTATGTCCCACAGACCAAAATCTGTTAATTAATGCCATTGCCTGCTAGGCTGCAACTGTCACATAGTTGCTATTCGGTTACCATATCAACCTATGGCACTGTCTCATTTTGCAGACTTTTCAACTGTCTGCTCACTGTAGCACAACTAATTTCTTTTTATTCAGACACTGCATTGTTTCTGCATTGCAATTGTTTCATCTCCACTTGTCCCTAGTCCAAGCAACAATAGGAACATATGAAAGTAGATGTTGGCGTACTTGTCTGCTTCATTGTGGAATATACCTGTTGCATTGAGGGACAGAAACAACAGCTAGTTCAGGATACTAGACTACACTAAGAGCTTGATGAGAAGCTTTATATTATAGTTTATGAACAGAGACCACAGCTAACAGAACATCCTGGATTCTTGTAGGGTATGTCTATACTTCAGTAAAACACCCGCAGCTGGCTTGTGTCAGCTGACTTGGGCCTATGGGACTCTAAAATTGCAGTGCAGAGGCTCAGACTGGAGCCTGGGGTCTCGGAATCCACAAGGGAGGATGGTCCCAGGCTCCAGCCCGAGCATCTACACTGCAGTTTTATAGCTCCATAGACCAAATCCCACTAGCCCAAGTCAGCTCACACAGGCCAGCCACAGGTGTTTTATTGCAGTGTAGACATACCCTCAGGGCAGAGGTGAAGGTAAGCCGGTATGGTCTGGTATGGCTTCTGCAGCGGGGATTTAAAGGGCTCTGCGGGGAGCCCCGAGCCCTTTAAATCCCGGCTAGCAGCTCTGGCAGCCGGGCTGGAGCCGGCATTTAAAGGGTTCCTCCGAGCTCCCCGCTGCAGCGGGAAGCCCAGAGGAGCCCTTTAAATCCCGGCCCCAGCCCGCTGTGGTGGCTGGGCCAGGCGGCAGGGAACTCGGAGGAGCCCTTTAAATCCTGGCCCTGACCCGGTCCTGGCCTGCAGCTCCGGTGGCCCGGCTGGGGCTGGCATTTAACGGGCTCTTCTGGGCTCCCTGCTGCAGCGGGGAGCCCGGAGGAGTCCTTTAAATCCCGCCCGCAGCTTTGGCAGCTGGGCTGGGGCTGGCATTTAAAGGGACTGGAGCTCCACGGCGGCTGGAGCCTCAGGCCCTTTAGTTTGTCCTAGGGGCTATCAGCCACCTCTGCAGCTGGGAGCCCCCTAGGTGATTTAAAGACCCTGGGACTCCCAGCCACAGCTGGTGCCCCAGGGCCTCTAAATCTTGAGGCCCTGCCTCTTCTGGTTGAGGCCATGCCTATTCCAGATGAGGCCACCCCTGCCCCCCACAGGACTCCAGCTGTACCGATAAGTCCTGTGATTTACTTTCACCCCACCTCAGGAACTCTGCTACAATTGTGCAGTGTGACATTAGACAAATTACTTTATGTCTGTCTGCTGGGTGACTGGGCATGATGATACTGACCCCCTTTGTAAAGCATTTTGAGAGCTACTGAAAAATGCTGTATAAGAATGAGATATTATTATTACCTGCCTCCGTTTGTCAATTTGTAAAATGGGTATAATTAACTCCATCAAACAGATTGAGAGGCATAATTAAGATGCTTTGTGATCCCCAGTAAGAGGAGCTATAAGTGCAAAAGATTATTTATCCTTACCAGTTCCGGAAATATCTTTCAGCATCACTCATATAATTTAGTAGTTCCAATGACCTGAGAGTTTCAGCCCCTTAAGTACATACACACTCTTAAATATAAGCATTTCGGAAAGCTAGCATTTCTCCCTTTGTTATCTTTGCCCCTTCTGAAAGACTGGGACAAGAGTGTGGCTGATTCTTCTCTTGCATAAAGTGAGACATTGTTCCTGAAAACTGGAAGAATGTAAAGGTGCTATTGATACGAGATGGGGGAGGAGGGTGGATGGAAGGGGACGACTGACACATCCAGTAGCTTGAAGCTCAGTTACAATAATGAATTTTATACAGATCTGTCTTCTGCCATGTACATAGAGCCAATCCATTTACCTTCAGTGAAGCATGCATAGTTCCATAGCATGTGGAGGAGAGGGAAGGTGCATGGACGAACAAAGTGTTGCTAACCACTTTTTCTTTAAGCTTCCGTTCCAGCATTCTGATTGTTCCATTAAAGTATGTCAAAATATTGTTCTGTGACCTTGGCTTTCCGCCCTCTGTGCTTCGTTTTAAATTCTGCCTGGTAGTTTAAGACCTTGGATGAATGTGAGGGAGGCAGAATATTTGCAAGCGTGGGGTGTACCAAATGCTTATTAAGTGGATAAGCTATGTGTTTAAAAAACAAACCCAAACCAAGCTGAATTGAAAGCCTACTAGGAGAGCAAAAGGCTGCCTGGTGACAATACATGTTTTTGGTTGTGTCTCAATGTGGATTAATAGAAGTCTATTTGGAAGTATGTAATTAAAGATGTTTGGGGGTTATGTAAGGTGTGGTGTGATGTGATGATTAGCCAGTAATTTAATTCAGAATCATATCAATCTAGATTAACAAAATCTGGAAGGTAACCCTCCCCAAATCCTACCCCAAGCGCAGTTTTGATCCAGTAAAGGAAGAAGTGCCAGAGACTCCATGACTCCACTAGACTCTTGGCTATTGCTACTGATTTTACACTGAATACACTCAGATATGACGGGGATGGGTGGCACTATAAAATCCTTAGCTAGAGTACATGATGATTTTTAGTGATGGGGAAAAGCTTGATTAAAACTGCAATAGGTTCCAGTGAATAGGGTTGGATAAAATACCTGCTTCCCCTTGAACAGTCAAGCAAAACATAAACTGACCCATTGTGATTCAGAGGTGTCTGGTTAACTTCTCTCCTTTTTCAAGTGTTGACAGCCTCTGCCCATCTTGCCTAGAGATAGGATTGGAAAAAGAAAATTATAATGTATCTGGTTCAACACAAAGCCAAATTTGCCTGCCCTCAGGGGTATGTCTACACTCCAAACTCAGGCTCCAGCCTAGCCCCACCCTCCATCTACACACAAATCGTGCTAACCCAGGGCTTGGACCTAGGGTGCCAAGACATCGTAGGGGTGGAGGGTCTGAGCCTGAGTCAAGCCAGGACCAGGATTCAAGCCCTATTGCACTGCAGTGTGCCCATTGCACTTGTGCTCTGGGAGTCCCACAAAAGTATCCCACAGGCCCACCTGCTTTGTCCTCTGGAGAGTCAAGTTTTCCCACACTGCACCATGAACAAAGAGATAGAGCTGCCACATTTTGGGAGGGTGCTAGTTGTCTGGAATATGGGCGGTTGGACTTAGACCTGCATAATGCAGTGTAGATTCTGGAGTCCCAGGTTGGTACCCAAAGTTCAACAATTCCTAACCTGGGGTTATAAATGAGTGTAGACACTAAAGCTCTAGGTTAGCAAACCCAGTGTCTTCTAACTCGAGTTCTACTAACCCAGGATTTACATTGCAGTGTAGACATATACCACCAGGAGTCTTCACTGATAACAAAGTGTTTAGTACACATCTAAGACGTGGACATTGCTCCTTGACAGGAAACACATTACTGTGTATCAGCAATATACTAGTTTGTTTTTACAGCTAGGAGCTGGTTTTGTCTCTGTTCATGGCAGCAAGAATGGGATTCAGTCAAATTATCTTTTTGACATTCTCACTCCCAGCTCCAATGAGTTTATAGCTGTGGTGCAGTAGTAAGATTACTCCACTTATTACAAAAGGAGGTTGGCTACCTGAGTAACACTTATTCCAGTGAAGTGGCTTCTTTCAATGCCCTACCCTTTTTGTGCACATTTTCTAAAATATGTTCAGATTTGGAGCACTAAGTGGTCTATTCAGACCTACCATACTCAATATTATGGTGTTACCATGCCCTTGCCGCCTCTCAATGCTACTCAGAAATAACAGACATGGTATTTACATGCTTTGTGCAAAAACAAATTAAAGTGTTTCTCATTATACTTTTTCATAGCAGATTGTGGCACTGAACTTATTTTCCAGGTCCTCTTTTTTCCCTTTTCAAAGAAAGATACCATCTTTGCCCTTCTCCGGTCCTCTGGGACTTCACGTCTTCCATGAGTTCTCCAAGATAACTGCTAACAGTTCCGAGACTGCTTCAGGTAGTTCCTTAGCACCTGAGGATTAATTTCATCAGGCCCTGAAGACTTGAATACATCTAACTTATCTAAAGATTCTTTGACCTGTTCTTTCCCTATTTTGGCTTGTGTTCCTTCCCCCTTGTTAATATTAATTATGTTGAGTATCTGGTCACTATTAAACTTTCCAGTGAAGCCTGAAGTAAAATAGATATTACACATCTAAATAGTCTTAATGTCATCAGTTATTAACTCTCCTTCCTCGCTAAACAGAGGACCTAACCCCCATCCCTTCTCTTGCTCCTAATGTATTTAAAGACTCTTCTTATTACCTTTTATATCCTTTGCTAATTGTAACTCATTTTGTGCCTTAGCCTTTCTGATTTTGTCCCTGCATGGTTGGGCTATTCCTTTGTACCCCTCCTTAGCAATTTGTACATGTTTTCACTTTTTGTAGGATTTCTTTTTGGTTTTCAAGTCATTAAAGAGCTTCTGATGGATCCATATTGGCCTATAACTATTCTTCCTTTCCTTCACATTGGGATAGTTTGCAGTTGTGCAAATATTGTCTCATTGATAAACTGCCAGGTCTCTTGAACTCCTTTATCCCTTAGATTTTCTTTCCATGGGACCTTACCTATCATTGGCAGGTAAGTAGGCTGCACAGCAAGTCTGTGGCAGAGCTAGGAACTGAACCCACTTCTCTATAAGACCGTCCCTCCTCTTGTAAACAGGTTTTTAATATCAGTGTCTTAACATCCTGCTTCACACTAAGTTTAAAATGCAAGAAGTTAGGAAGCCAATCGCTAAACAAAGCCACTACCTAAAGAGAGAATTTACAAGATACATCCATGAAAAGGTAATTGTACTTCTAGCACAAGTATATGTTTTGTTCTGAAAATATAAATCTCAGTAGTTCCATGTAATGAAACTGAAGGGAAATGAAACTGACAACACATTGTAGTTTTGGAATATGTATTATCAGACAGGCATTAAATAAGAGCTCTCTAGTTAGTCAAAATCTTGTCCCCATTTACACATCATCAGCTCACACTTAAGTAATACCCTCATAGTCTTAGCTCTGAACTCAGGAAGAGAAATCCGATCTGCATTTGGATTTTAAACACTAAAACTAATCTAGATTTCCTAGGGTCAAATTTACAATTTTTGATTTACTGGATGTCAGTTGTCAATTTCAAGGAGATATCACAGAATTTTAATTTGCAATCCTCTTTAAAGAAAAAAGAAAAATCCCCCAGAGCAGGCAACAAAACAGATCATGTTCCCTGCTCTGAAGGATTCTAGCTATAAAACATTGATGGCAAAATAAAAAGTCTTTACTTTGTGGCTTATTCCTGAAGAAAACATGATGAAACTTGAATACCACTAGTTTGCAGATGTGCATGAATCCATGGTTTTAACCCCTGGGCTACCTAGCTTGCCAAGATAAATTTAGTCTTTACATGTACATTCGTGAACAGTCTGCTGTTGATACTATCCATAGCAAATCAGCATTTCTTCCTGGTAAAATAAGGCCTGATCCTCAAGCTACTGCATTTGGTACTTGGATACTATGGCAAACAGGGACTTTTGAAATCAATAGGAGCTTTGCCAATGACTTCACTTGGGTCAGATTTGGAAATTCACTGCAAAAAACTTCCAGATACAACATTCAAGACCAATGTTTGCAAACCATTTCAGATTACAGGATTGTGTAACCTGAACCCATTGATTTTTACTCGCATTAATAGTTCTACTGAAATCAACAGGGCTTCTACAAAAGCAATATTAAGTATGTGTGTATGTACTACTTTGCAGAATTGGGGCCCAAACATGCATATTATCTTAAAAACTGCAATATTCAATTCTGTTAAAGTTATGAAGCATATTTAAACATTTTCCATTCTGCTTACAATAAAGAATTGTATTGCCAGCACATTTTTGAACATATCTACTGTAAACCAAAGGTTGGATGTTACCTACAATCACAGGATCATGTGATGGTTGGTTGGTATGATGAAACCAAAATTTACCTTTAATGACCCCAAAATTGTCAATACTGAAGCCACATGCTTAGTGCATTCATCTGACAACTCTTACCTTATACACTTTTTAGAATGGGAGATGAATGGGAGAGATAATGGCAACTCATCAAAAAATTTTTAGAGAGTCGAAAGAAGATGGTTTGTCAGGTATAGCTAAGTCAGTTCATCTGTGTGTAAACTCCTTGGAGGATAGGGATGTTCTCTCCTTCCCATCAGGGTTTTGTAGCATCCATTCCCACTGGGAGCAGGGCTGATGCAACCATTTAAGTGACCTAGGCGGTCACCTAGGACACTAGGATTTGGGGGGCACCATTTTCTTCAGCAGTGACCGGATCTTCAGCCTCCCTGGTCACCACCAGCATTTAGGAGGAGGGAGCTGGGGCAGGGGAGCATGGGGAGGTCCACCTGCAGCAAGTAAGGTGGGGGAACAGCATGCAGAGGAACTCCCCGCCCCAGCTCACCCCTGCCTCACCTCCTCCCTGAGCATGGCATGGCTGCTTCACTTCTCCCACCTCCCAGGCTTGCGGCACCTAAGCTGATTGGCGCCACAAGCCTGGGAGGTGGGAGAAGTGAAGCAGCAAAGGCGTACTCGGGGAGGAGGCAGGACGGGAGTGAGCTGGGGCGGGGGGGATGCCTCAGGGCAGAGGGTGGTGGGTGAGGAGCTGCCACGGGAGGGGGCTTATGGGGGAGGGGGAGCTGCCGTGGGGGCGCCTCAGGGCGGGGGCTCGGGGATGGGGAAGGGTGCAAGGTGGAAGTTTTGCCTAGGGCGTGAAACATCCTTGCACCGGCCCTGACTGGGAGGATACATCCAGTCCTAGTCTACAGTAACTTCCACCTGCCGTACATGTCTCCGTCAGTGACCCTAAGAAAGGTACATTTCACCAAGTGGAAAAAAATTGTCATCTTGGAAAAATGATTCCGTGAGGGGAGTGCAGATCTTGCATGGGATTCATGAATCAAATTGTGCTGAAGGTTTGCTTGCAGCTTAAAAGTTTGATGAGTATCAGCCAGCTAGACCCTTTTCTTCTCACTTATTACCACCATAAGACCTGCATTTTCCAGCTTGGGGAGGGGAATAGAGATTGGCAGGAGGTGGGGGGAGAGGGCGGGGAGAGAAGGGGAAAGTCACGGCCGATACTGACCAGGTATTGGCAATCGTGGTGTATAAACAGGTCCACAAAGCTATGATCATGTGCATTTGAGGTCTGATACGACTATTCTACATAGTGCTTTTCATAAAGACTTATGACCACAGGAGGAATGTGGAGAAGAGAAAAAAACGCCAATTTATATTCTATGGGAAAGCAACACATTTAAGGTAAATTCTTAGTTACACAAGTGCAATTCCCAGTGTATGTAACTTAGAACAGATCTTAGATTTCTGTGTTCCTTGCCAAATTACCTTAACAGGAACAGTCAAAATATATTCAAAAGAACAACCCACCCCAAATCACTTTAAAAAAGAAATAAGAAGCCCTTCCTTCTCTTCTGAATCTTTGGTGCATGGCTGTGGGGCTGAATTTTTCTTTAGCTTGCTAGAACCTGTACCAGCTATTTCAGACTCCATCAAATTTTGCTTCTACAAGGCACTGTTTGGTGTCAGAGTTATTTCTGAAGAGATGCCCATATTCTAGAGACAAATTTTATTCCTTCCCCTGATGATACATATATTTATTTAAAGCCACTTGTCAAGGTACTCTGCTGTCTGGCATTCAGACTGATAAAGGGATAGACTATGAAATAGGTAGATCTTGTAATGATAACATATCACAGCTCCAGCAATGAAACCTGTCAGAAAGCAGACTGCGGTAGATACTCAAATTCCTCTGTAATTAACACATTAGTGGAATTCAAATACCAAACCCTAGCAACCTCAGGGAGTATGCAAAGAAGCTAAGTAACACAGTGAAAAAGTGACATTTAGATGACCCTGCCTTTTTACACAATGTCAGGCTGCTGGAACACTGATGCTCTTGGGGGCAAAGGGAGACAGAAATGGTAAGAGGAGGAGAGTAATTGGAGTTATTGGTTTGAATATACAGTATCTACGTAATTGGGGATTTAGCCTTGAATAATTTCCCAAGATCTTTTTGTTACAGGAAACAGGAAGTAAAATGGAAGATATTTTTATCTTCTCTTGTTTGAAACAGGCCCCTCTTAGGCTCATCTTGCTGCATAGTTTGTCCAACCTTGAGGACATCAATTTGCAAACAGGACAGTACTGGACTGAAATCTTTCTCATTTGAATTTGCATGGAATCTGAGTCTCTCTTGACCTTCTCCTTTTAATAGGTATGCTCCTCAATAAGGGGATGCAACTTTGTGGAGATTATTTATTCTTCACAAGTGCTTGAAGTTAAGGAGACGTGTCAAAGTTAAGTGATTAACAAAGAAGACAGAATTGCTGTGCTTGGTATAATTGGTGACAGCAAAGAACTTGTATGGAAAGTTCATGATATATAACCCCACCTGATTGACTTGAAATAAATGGGAATTAGTCTATGGGGAGTTTGCCAGAGTAGTGACCAAAGGCCCAGCCTTCCATGTTCACACTGAAGTGAATGGGATTCATTAGGAAACACTGATACCAATGGGAGGGACAAGGTGGGTGAGGTAATATCTTTTATTGGATCAACTTCTGTTGGTGAGAGAGACACAGATGTTGGGTCTAAACTTTTGGTGAACTTTGGAGCCAAAAAACACCCAGACTGGCCGTCTCTGCATAATCCTTTCTGAACCTTTTTTTGAACAAAGCACTGACCTGCAAACTACTCATGACACCCCCTTCCTCAAGTAGCCATTAGTCTTTTATCTCTATGCATTTACTTCTTAAACTTGCTCTTCCTGTAAAATCTTGATTGATTATGCATGACCATTATCTTTTGTTAATCACTTTGTTTACTTCTGTGTATAAATATTGATGCCCACCCCTAATAAAGGGGCCACACTTATTCTAAGCTTTTGGGGTAGTGTGTGCCCGTTGATCAACGCATTTGTGTCTGGTCTCTGACAGAATTGTGGGCCCATATTCCAACTCCGCACAACCTCGGGTGTTGGAGAGGTGAGTGAGGACTTGCTTTATTACCTAACAATTTGGGGGCTCGTCCGGGATTCCTTCTGGTGCGGTACCTCTGTCCAGTGGTCAGACCACTCATATATGAATTGGCAAGGCGCCACAGGAGATTTCTCCTAGCCAATTCAATATTGAGGGGTCGTGTATTGGACAGCAGGGTAAACGCCAGTTGGAGGGCTCCTGTCAGACACCATGGGTCAAGGGACTAGCGTGCCTCTTGAGAGTCCGTTGGGGATTGTAAATAAGTTATGGAATGAAGGGAAACTCCCAGTACAGACAGGAATGTCTAGGAAGAAGTTGTACACACTATGTGTAAGGAATTGGACTGGGTATACCGCGGTATTGGCCGACTCGGAGATGAGGTGGCCTTCGTATGGCTCTTTCGAGCAGGCTGCCTTAAGAGGAGTAAAGAGCCAGATCGAAAAAGACCATCCGGGACAGTTATGTTACTGGTTTTGTTGGGACACAGCAGCAGAGCTGTGGAAATCTTTAAAAATTATGGCAGTCAGGTACTCTCCCGAGAGTGAACCCCCTCCAGGTTATTTCGATGAAGGGTGTAGACCACGGCGTGTTTTGACTCGTCAGCTGGTCCCCTCTGCACCTGCCCCTATTCCTCCGCAGGGGAACTCTCTCCTTGTAGCAGAGGGGAATCTGCAGGATCCCAGATTGGAATTTGTGCAGAAGGATGAGGAGGAATTGGAGGGGCCAACCTTGGGAGGAGTAGTTACTAGGCTTAGGTCCAAGCAGGTACAGCAGGGTGCATGCCCCCCCCCTGAGGATAGCCTAGAGGATGTCTCTGTCAAATCTCTTGCGAATAATAAAAGTATGGTTATAGAGATGCCTTTACAGGTGCACGATCAACCTTATATGAGCAATGATGGACGATTGCAACATGCTAGTATTGTGGAATATAAAGGATGGCTAGAATGGGATTTGAAAGAGTGGGGACAGTTGTCAGGGTCTTTTGGGGAAAATCCCCGAAAGATCATAGAACTTCTAGAAAGATTGTTTTTAAGTTATAATCCTACTTATACGGATGTGGATCAGTTGTTAAGTAGAGTTTTGACTGGAGAAGAACGTAGTAGATTGTGGATGGCAGAAAGGACATGGGGAGATAGCAATGCAGCTAATGTTACTTGGATGGATAGGCGGGATCTGGCCGCTGGCTGGAATCCCCTAGACTGGACTCAGCTAAGGCTGACTCAGCTGCGAACAGATAGAGAGCGATTGTTAGAGAGACTCAAGGAAATGGCTCGCCGCTCGCCTAATCAGGCTAAGTTCATGCAGATTCGGCAGGAATCTGATGAGCCGCCCAGAAAGTTCTGGTCGAGGCTATTGGAGGGGGCCCGAATGTTCACTCAGATGGATCCTGAGAGAGAAGCAGACCACCCTACTCTTATTTCATTTTTTGTGAATCAGTCGGTGCCCCCTGTAAGGGATTACTTCTTAAAGTTTCGCCCTGGTTGGGGAGGTGAGTCAGTCACTTCAGTGTTGGAAGTAGCTGATTTTGCCTGGGAGAAAGAAAGGGAAAGTAGTAAAAAGAAAGAGAAGAAGGAAGAATATAAGCTGATGGCTTTAGCTTTTCACGGTGGTGTTCGAGGCAAAGGCCGTGGCCGTGGCAGGGGATTCCAGGGTGCCCGGGGAAGAGGGTCCTGGCGACCCCAGCCATCAGGAAATTGTTTTCAGTGCGGACAGCCTGGTCACTTTAAACGTGAATGCCCCTGGGGACGCCCAGAAGGTCTGGCTGCATCCGCAGATGCTTACACAAGTGAGGAATACACCCCTGCACCACCAGCTCAGCCCATCCCCCAGGCCTGGATCAACTATGGAAAACAGCAGCAGCCGCAGCAAACTCAGCCTCCTCAATGACGGTACCCCGGGGGCGAAGGCAAACAATGTGATGGTCTTATTTCCTTAATGTCTTTAGCCGGCTCCTTTCTCACTTTCTCTCCTCCCAGCGAAGAGCCTCGTTTAACCCTTTCAGTCCAGGGACTGCCTGTCTCTTTCCTCATTGATACTGGGGCTACTTTCTCTCTTTTAAATCATGCCCCCTCTCCCTGGCTATCCTCTGAGGTTAAAACTGCGACTGGGGTGGAGGGCAACCCACAGTGTCTGGGACTCACTTTGCCTTTGAATGTTATTTATGCTAATAAATGTTTTTCTCACCGTTTTCTTTTTTCCCCAGCTTGTCCGATCCCTTTGATGGGCCGGGATTTACTCTGTAAGCTTGAGGCTACTTTAACCTGCACTCCTGAAGGGGTAGGATTATTGATGACAGTGTTAGGAGATTCGGCCCCTACTCAGGGTAATTGGGAAACACCCCCCTCTCTCTCCCCTGACCTCACTGACTTGCCTTCAACCCTCTGGGGAATTTCTGACACTGATGTTGGCCTGCTCCTTTCGGCAGAGCCCGTAAGGATTCAGGTAAAGCCTTCCTTAACCCCCCCGTCAGTCCCTCAATACCCCCTGTCGCTGGAAGCCCGGGAGGGCATCCGCCCCATTATTGAGGGATTCATTGCACAAAAGCTAGTCCGCCCTCAGCGCACTCCCTGTAACACCCCTATACTGCCTGTCAAAAAGCCTCCTAAAAAGGACGGAGACCCTGTTCGTTGGCGCTTTGTACAGGATCTACGAGTTGTTAATCAGTATGTGGTCCCTCTTCATGCAGTAGTTCCTGACCCAGCTACTATCATCAGCCAAATCCCCTGGGATGCTGAGTGGTTCACTGTTATTGACTTAAAATCAGCTTTTTTCAGCATTCCTGTGCACCCAGACTCTCAGTATCTCTTTGGTTTCACCTGGGAGGGACAAAGTTATGTCTGGCAACGACTTCCTCAAGGCTACAGAGACAGCCCCACGATTTTCAGCCAGTGCCTCCGCCACGACTTGGAAGGTTTCACCAGTCCGCAGGGATCCACATTGGTCCTATACGTAGATGACATCCTATTAGGTAATCGCGAAGAAGCTGCCCTCCGCATCGATGGTAAGGCACTTTTATTATACCTACACACCAGAGGCCACAAGGTAGACCCTAAAAAGATTCAGTGGGTCTCACAGAAGGTCCGATATCTGGGCTTCCTGTTAACCCCAGAAGGAAGACAGATGGACCCAGCCCGCATAAAGACTATTCAAAACTGCCCTCTACCGAACACCAAGAAACAACTTCGAGGTTTCTTAGGATTAATTGGCTTCTGTCGCCCCTGGTTGCCGTCCTGCGGGGAGTTAAGCAAACCGCTCCACCGACTCACTGCTAACCTTGCTCCTGACCCTTTGCAGTGGTCCCCGGACACTATTCAAGCCTTTCAGTTACTCAAGGACAGTGTGGCCTCCTCCATGTCTCTCCGCCCCCCCAATTACAGCAAACCCTTTCACCTTTTTGTCCACGAGAGGGGCGGAATTGCTAGTGGTGTCCTTACCCAGCTGAGCGGGCCCCACCATTTCCCGCTTGCTTTTTACTCTCAGCAAATCGACCCTGTCGCTCAGGGAACCCCATCCTGCACCCGGACTCTGGCAGCAGCTGCCCTGCTGATCACAAAGGCAAAGAGCCTAACCCTGGGTCATTTTACCACGGTTTGGACCTCTCATGCCTTGTCAGCCCTTCTGCGTAGGGGCACAACCCAAGTCTTTTCGGCCCATCGTCAGCAACAGCTAGAGGCCGAACTCTTAGAAGACACTAACCTAATTTTGAAAGGTGTGGACCCCTTAATCCAGCTACCTTGCTTCCTGACCTGCCAGTCCCCCAGGACCAGCACGACTGTGTGGAAGTAGTTTCCAGCATCTTACAGATAAGAGACAACCTGTTTGACGTGCCACTGGACAACCCCGATTGCATCCTCTTCTCGGACGGAAGCTCCTTCTATGTTGATGGCAAGCGTTTCACTGGTTATGCTGTCACCTCTGAATGGGACATTCAAGAGGCCGCCTCACTGCCAGGCAACTGGGGAGCCCAAGCCGCTGAACTCTATGCCCTGGCCCGAGCTTGCCAGTTGGCCGCTGGTAAGACCGTTACCATTTTTACTGATAGCAAATATGCTTTTGGAGTTGTGCATTGTCATATCCACCTCTGGAAGTTTCGAGGTTTCCAGACAGCTGCCGGTAAACCCATTCAGCACCTCCCCCTCATCCACAAGCTTTTGGACGCCCTCCAAAAACCCTCCGTCCTGGCTGTAGTTCACTGCCGGGCCCATACTAAAGATAGCAGCCCCGTTACCCGTGGGAATGCCCTGGCTGACGCCTCCGCCAAGAAGGCTGCCACCTTACCTTTAGCCATGCCCACATTGGCTATTGCAACCTCCTCCTTTACTCCACCGCACCCCGTACCAGTACCCGCTGCTGAACTAAAATCATGGGAAAGCCTCGGGGCCACTCTGGTCAAAGGGACCTGGCTTATGCCAGATGGCCGAGCCTGCCTCCCTCGCTCCACATACCCTGTGGCAGTTCGCTGGCACCATGATAAAGGGGGTCACTACGGCACGCACGCCCTCGTGGACACTATCGCTCGCTTTTGGTATGCTCCAGGCATTCAACCCTATTGCCTATCAATAGTGAAAGCATGCAGCACATGTCAGCGTAATGGACCTGCTCCACCTCTTAACAAAATTAAGGGTGGAAGACCTCCGCCTGCTGCTCCATTTCAACATCTTCAAATTGATTTTGCAGATATGCCAAAGGCTTTTGGAAAAAAGCACCTCCTTGTTTTGGTTTGCCCTCTGACTTCCTGGGTCGAAGCTTTTCCTACTGCTAATTGTACTGCTGCCACAGTGGCGAAGATTCTCCTTAGAGATATTGTACCCCGTTTTGGCATCCCTCTTGTGCTCGACTCAGATCGCGGACCTCACTTTACTGGTCATGTCCTTGGCCATTTAGAACAAGGACTGGGCATTTCACACTCCTTTCATACACCCTACCACCCCCAGTCTAGCGGGAAAGTTGAGCGTATGAATAGGGAACTTAAGTTTACATTGGCTAAATACTGTCAGGAAACAGGATTAAAGTGGCCTCAGGTACTTCCCTTGGTCCTGTTTCACCTTCGTACTCGCCCAACCCGCGCATTGGGATTATCCCCCTTTGAACTGCTCTATGGACACCCCCCTTTCAAAGGCGGGGCGCTACCACGTGCTGATGTTTCACTATTGGGAGGGGATCATATGACTGCGTGTCAGTTTCTCTCCCTACAGGCTCGCCTCCGTACCCTTTGGAAAGCCTCGCAGTTTTCCCAGACCGTGCCGCTGGAGGAACAAATCCACCCGTTCCAACCAGGGGACTTCGTCTGGGCCAAAAAGTTCGTTCGTGACGACACCCTCCAGCCAAGGTTTACTGGACCCCACCAGGTTCTTTTGACAACCCAGACTGCAGTGTTCCTGGAAGGACGCAAATCTTGGATCCACCACTCCCACGTCAAGCCAGCCGTAGTGGACCACAGTGACGGACCAGCAGCTCTTGTCACCACTGAGGACACTGCCTTCGACCAGTGGACCAGCTTACCTCTCTCAGACATTAGACTTAAATTAACTCGAAAAAAATGAGAGGACCCTTTATTCTGACAACTGTATGTTTTTTATGCTTTTTCAGTTTATTTTCTGCTTATGAAGATAATGCTTTTATTAGATATTCCCATGAGGTTAAAACTCGTATTTTAGGAAATAGAAGTGATTGCTGGGTATGTACTCAATTTCCAGTAAATGCAGCACAGGGACTCCCCTTCACACCCATTCCCCTAACCACTGCTAATATGACTTGGATGCCACCGACTAGAATAAAAGATCCAGTCCAACCCAATCTTACATGGGACAAAACAGAAGTGCCAATTAACAAATATCTCAGGGTAACCAATCAAACAGGATCACTGTGTTTTGTTAAAGAAAAAGGGTCAACTTTTGTGGGAACAAGTAAATGCAACATATATTTTAATGGCACCGCCTTTAGTAAAAATCTTGGCTTCAAGCCTTGCGCATCCCACTTATCCCATATGTGGATCCCTCACCCCGATCCAACCTTTTCAACTTTTTCATGGAGGGGCAGGTTTTCAGAGTCAGTTTTTAAAAAGCCCTGCTCAGAGCTCGAGGGTGTCCAACTAATTGTTAAAGGATACACAATTGCCTTCTACAACTGCTCAAGCAGTACTACACTGCCCTTTGAGGACAACACTACCAAATTGTGCCTCTGCAGTTCACACAACGACCCCTCTGCGTTACCAGGGGAACAGTGGTACAACGGGCGGTGGGTTACCTCCTACTTTGAGAAATGGAATACCCAAAACGCATTATATGGAACATACTGGGTGTGCGGGCCCAAGGCTTATTATTTCCTCTCCCCTGATTGGGCAGGGTCATGTTATTTGGCATGGCTAGCACCGCCTTCTCGGATCTCCCTCACCCCCCCTCATTTTCCCCACGTTCGTAACATCCGTGAAACTGACAGAGATATTAATCTCCGTGATGGTTTGTCCTGGCAGCGGTGGGCTGGTCACACTAGCTTGAAGGGTGCTATCATCCGTCTACAGGGACTATTAGAATCTTTGACCAATGAAACTGCAACCCTATTTGAGAACCAGGCCGGGGAAATGTCCCAGCTGCGCCAGTTGGCTTTGCAAAACAGAATGGCTTTAGATATGATGTTAGCAGCCCAGGAAGGAACTTGCGCCCTCATAAATGAAGAATGCTGTGTTTTTGTAAATGACACCTACTCTGACACTTTTCAACGTACCAAACACCTAAGGGAAATGGCTAAAAACTACTCCTCTGGCCAGCCACCTTATGATTGGTGGGGAGCCTTATGGAATTGGCTGCCCGGATTTGGGTGGGTTAAAAACCTCTTGGTGGGTGTTGTTGGGGCCATGGTAGTCCTTATAATACTGTGTTGCTGTATTCAGTGTGTCCCCTCCCTCATAAACTCATGTAAGTCAGTTTATTCTTTTCCCACTTCAGCTAAAAGCCTTACTCTCTTCGAATTGGCCCAGGCTGAAATTGCCAAGCGGCCCTTGAGATCTTGAAATAGGGTGTAGCTTTTTGATTAATAGTTATCTCAAAGCTACAAATGGAGGAATGTTGGGTCTAAACTTTTGGTGAACTTTGGAGCCAAAAAACACCCAGACTGGCCGTCTCTGCATAATCCTTTCTGAACCTTTTTTTGAACAAAGCACTGACCTGCAAACTACTCATGACACCCCCTTCCTCAAGTAGCCATTAGCCTTTTATCTCTATGCATTTACTTCTTAAACTTGCTCTTCCTGTAAAATCTTGATTGATTATGCATGACCATTATCTTTTGTTAATCACTTTGTTTACTTCTGTGTATAAATATTGATGCCCACCCCTAATAAAGGGGCCACACTTATTCTAAAGCTTTTGGGGTAGTGTGTGCCCGTTGATCAATGCATTTGTGTCTGGTCTCTGACAGAATTGTGGGCCCATATTCCAACTCCGCACAACCTCGGGTGTTGGAGAGGTGAGTGAGGACTTGCTTTATTACCTAACACAGACATCATAAGAGTGTCATGCACAGAGGGCTTGCAAGATAGGACCCTGCACAAGGAGTGAAGGATTTGCCCACATAAGCATAAATCCTTTTTAAACTGGCAGTGCTTTTAAAGGGCACACACTTCATTCTTTGGGCACCTCAAACACCCACTGACTAGGATTAGACTGAAATAGGAGGCTGAGATGTACAAGGAATGCAAGGTTGACCCATAGAATTAATAAGAGATCTGACCTTGTAAATAATCCATAGTGGGATTAGTCACTTGAGTAAGGATTATCTGCGGAAATGATGTGCAGGATTGGGCCCTGGGTGATTACAGGTATGCAATATGCGATTTGAAGCAAATTGTCACACGCAATATATTGTTTTTCCAGACTAATGATTGAAATTTGGTTCTATACACCTGCACTCTTACTCAGGCTACCTAGATCTTGGGTCTGAGCATGTAAGTATGTTACTTGCCTCCTTACTCTGTCCCCAGGGTAGGCTGAGAGGTGGGAAATAGGAGAAATCTTGGTTCTCCCTTTGCCTTTCCTTCCAGCAGCCAGTATTTCTGAGCCAGTGCAGTGGTTATGTAATTTGTTGCTGATAAGGCAATCAATAAAATAGCTACCTCCCAAGAGCCGGGGGGAAGTAAGGAGGGAATTGTGATGTAGGGTGTGAGTGTCCTGAACCACCATGTCTCCTGGAGTGGTGCAGTTTAGGACTACACCTGGAGGCACAGTCTAGCTTTTCAATATGAAAGCTGATCAGAACAATATTATTTTGGGCTCCTGGTGAATAATCCCAGACAAGCATCTGGTTTTTACATGTCATTCACTCTAATAAAGAAAGGACTGATTAGTCAGCATTAAGCTTGTCATCTAGATGGAGAAAATCTACTTGTTTTGTATTGAAGTTATATGGTGCCACTTTTGAAAGAGTTTGTAGCTGTGTGCAAATACAGAATCTCATTCCACTCTATGGGCCAAATCCCACTTCTAGAGGACCACACGGATGACAATAAGCTTTGCATGGGTTTACCTCTGAGCAGGATTTGGCCCCCTCACTTTGGCAGTGAGACATGCAGGCATTTCCATTCCAATGGAATTCCAAGAATCCCAAAGTAGATTGTTCTGAGAGCCCTTTGTCTCCTCTTCCTCATTTTTTAAACTTGTCTTTTATTCACCAGAAGGGGCTAAAAATAAACCAAGAGCCACTTGAAATGTGAAGAGAACTATTCTTCTAAAAACATTTTGGCCCCTGAGACGCCTGATGGTCTCGGACACTATCAGATGGTCCAGAGACATCTACACGGAGCACGTCACTGGTCACCGCCAATACCAGGAGTAAGCAGGCGTGACTCCGTGCTCCTGAATGGGGGAGGAGATTTTCACACTCCCCCGTTGGACTCTACCCCCTGAGCCCTGAACCCACCAAACCAAACTCCACTATGTGAGGGTCGCCCTATCCTCATCACCCAACTCGCTCCTTTATTCCCGCGACTGTCTGCAACCTATTTGTATGAGCGGTGTACCCTCACTGACTCCCGACTGTCTCTTGATCTCACCCACCGTTCACCCCGCATTGGGGACATGACAGACTGTAGATGGTATATGTTGCCCAATACCAAAATACTGACCCCTCCCCCATAGTCTGTATGATATCCCCGATGAAACAATAACTGATGCTTTAAACTCTCTATATCGTTTATTTTCAAATATTCACTAATAAACATTGAAGCACTGCCCGATGAATGTCAGGTCATCTAAACCTTAGTTTAATACAAGAAGAATAATGAAAGGGAGTGTGCAAGTTGTTAGCACCTCTTCTAGGTTTTCTAGATGCTCACTATACCCTGTACCCAGGCCCGATTCCACATCCCTTACTCCAGTAATTCCACTCCTTTCAACAGAACAACTCAAAGAGTGAGGTTATTCCCACTGAAGCCAATGGGACTACTCAGTCTAAGGCAGGGAGCATCAGGCCCTGAGTGGGAAAGTGAAATTTTCCATGCATTATACATTTTAGGATTATGTTATACTTCTATAGTTCTCAGCTGATTCTTCAGTTGTGAATGAAGTGTCACTAACCCCACTTCACTAAGCAGTATGCTAAACTAACCCTTGAAACCTGATTGGCAATGAAGCAGCAGCTTGTGGCTTTAGATATATCTGTTATTACTCATAAAAGCGATCCATCCACCTTTGGGTAAAACACTTTACATCCATTTTATTGAAAAGGGATTTGTATTTTCTCTAATTGTGGTTTCCGTGGTTCAGATTACACTACTTACTGCTTGTATTGCAGTAGCACTTAGGAGCCCAAGTCATCGACAAGTCCCCAGTTGTGTTGGGTGCTGTATGGTAACTTGTAGGTCTGTACCTATAGGAACTAAACTAATAACTGGTCACCCTGATATGTACCATGCAAGACAGTAAATATTCCTCCGTAATCTGTGCAGGTTACCATATCGTAGGTAGCAGTAGCGGGGAAGGGGGAGGGAAAGCGGGAATAGCCTCCACAGACTCACTACTGCCCATCCCTGCACATCTAGCCCTAAAATATAGTGACTTGGATAACAATTGAATTGGAGTAATGTATTGAAACTTCATAAATTGTTTAATGACATGCCAGCAAATCACCTACACCAGCATTTGTGCTCCTGGAAGTATCAAAAAGTTTTTTTTTTTTAAATGTTGTCCACTTTGTTCTTCCTTCAGGACATTTTGGGGCTAGGAATATATTTCATGTTCCCTAAGGCTTAGTCATAAACATGTGAGATAATTAATGTGTGTTAGGTATTCTGATGTAAAATCCTAGTGGAAACAAAGCTCTGTAGTTTTACTGCAAGGTAAACTAGGTGAGATCAACCAGGGATGGCAACCTTGCCTAGCTACAGTGCGGTAAAAATGACAGGTGACTTGTGTCAACTAGGATTTTACAACAGGACGGCTAGCACAAGTTAGTTATCCCATTGTAATAAATAAATAAATAAATAAATAAATAATCCATTTTTCTACAGTGAAGACAGCTAGAGACAAATCAGGATATACAATTCAAACATGGCCACTTTCTCTGACCTCTAGAAATGTCTTTAGGAATCTTACTTTTATTAAAGTTAGCATTTTTTCCTTCTAATAAATGAATGGAAGATGAAAAACCCTGATGGTAAAAATTCTATATTTAGCAACAGTATGTCATTAAATATGTTATTACTGATTTGTGACATTAGTGTGTTACTCAAAGCAGGTGGTTTCCATCTCTGAAGACACTTGGGTATGTGGGTGTCCCTGACTAGTCTGCCAGAAAAGATATTACACAAAAACAGTAAGTACATAGTAGAGTCTGATCCATCTTACACTGGGTTCTCTCTGATCACATTGATCCCCAGAAAGCATGTGAGTGTGATGTCTGTGTGTGTGCACTTATGAAAAACCATCTTAAAACTAGATCAGAAGTTGGTTTACAAAAAGCATTAAATCTGACATATTATTAAGCTTGTAGTGGAAGCTTATTTCTTACCTGCCATATTTATATGCCAATAGGCTATAAGTGTCTTCCTGAATCAGCCCTGTTTAATTAAAGAAACAGTAACACGTATGCAATTCTGCAATCAGCCTTATTGGATTCCAAACATCTGGCTTCTTGGCCTCGGAAATGCCAACATCCTCAGCATATTACGAAAACATTACTGCATCTCTGTAACCTGGCTTCTGCTCTTACCAAAAGGAGGGAGTGGTCCAAGGCTCAAATCAGTCAGGAGTTCAGAGTTCTATTCCCAGCTATTGCATAACTCACTCGCTCAAAGGTAACATAAAAACTCACCTTCTCCATGCCTCTGTTCTCCCAGCTGTAAAGTGGGGATAATTAATAGCTGCCTCACCGGGGTGATATGAAGTTTATAGCAATGTTTGTCAAGTCCTTTGATATCTTTAGATGAAAGTGCAATGGTAGAAGTGCAAAGCTTTGAAGAGATTTAGTAAGCCTACATTCTAAAGAATTAGCAAGTAGGGAACACTTGGAACCCCGGGCTACAATGTAAGGGCTAGTCTAAACTGGCAATGTTAAAGTGCTGCCACGGCAGCGCTTTAACATGGCTTGTATAGTCACGGCAGAGGTGTAGCCACGCTCCCAGCACTGGTGCTCTGTTTACACTGGCGCTTTACAACGCTGCAACTTGCTGCGCTTGGGAGGAGGGAGGAGTGTTTTTTCACACTCGAGCGAGAAAGTTGCAGCGCTGTAAATTGCCAGTGCAAACAAATCCTAAGTAAACAGAATAAATGCATTGTAAACAGATGATTTTATTAGTATTACAGTGGATCTACAAGGCACAGTGAGATGGAGGCAATCACAGTTGTCTCTGTCCAAACATATTAAATAAGAGACAGTACGTATTCCATAGGTCCAGTGGACAGGGCACCTGACTAAAAACAATATCTCAGTTCTAATCCTGACACTGCCACGGACTTGCTGTGTGACGTGGGACAATTCATTCTACATCCCTGGGACTCTGTTTTCCTTCTCATAGTTTGTGCATCTTGTCTACTTTGATTGCAAGTTATTTGAGACAAAAAGACTGTCTCTTATTATGCCTTTCTATATTGCCCAACACAGTGTGGTCCTCAATCTCAGTTAGGGCCTCTCAATTATTGTTACCATAATACAAACAATGGACAATATTGTAAACAAAGGTCTGAAGGAGAAATAGAGACATATAGAGATGGAGAGGTTTGCCTAAGGTCACTTAGTAGGTTAGTAGCAGAATCCAGACTTCTGACTTCTCCCCCAGTGCTGTATTCACTAGACCACACTATCTATCTACCCATCATTGTAATTTGCCCTTCTATAATAGTGCCATTCATCCAAGGATTTACAGATAATGAATTCTGCTCAATAACACCCGTGTGAGGCAAGTAAGCATCATTACACTCTCCATTTTGGGAAATTGAGAGAAAGAAACAACCTCTGTTTAGAACAATTGGTTTCAGTGCAAACAGCAGGCTAGGTAGACTGAAACCAAATCCAGGTACAAATGTTAAAAGGTCAAGTGTGCACTCAATACTCCAATTCAGCAGGCAAAGGTTTAAAGAAAACCATTGACAAGCTTTTTGTTTGTGTGCACTTTAGAGAAAAAGGTCTGTATTTTGCAGGAAGGTTGGAAATAAATATAACCCCATGACATTAACATTTTAAAGCATTTCTTCCTGCAAAATGGCTAAACCCAGCCAAAGCCAAGTTGGTGGGAAAAATATTTGCTTGCTTGCTTTCCGTGCTGTTGTATGGCTCTCCCAGGCATTATAACAGCAGGACTTCTTAAGTTCCCTCCCCCCCTTTAAAAAGAAACGTCAGATTTCAAAATGATGGAAATACTGAAAGCAGATATCTAACCATTCCACAAATCGAGGACGGTGGGGCAGAAATAGCCAGAGATGTCTAATCAGTCATCACTCAGAGCCTTTAGCAACTGGGCCAGCCATTCAGGATTCACTCCCAGAGAGTCCTGCCTTATATAGAGTCCATTAGAAGGTTCATGTTTCTTTTCCATTGTTGGCTTATTTTTCTTTAAAGTGAATCTAACTCTTATGAAAGGTGCCAGACTGATTGCACTTAAAACTGAACTCCTCTGTTTAGCCACAGAACTGCAGCAACGTGAGCTTCCCCACGTTGCCCTACCAATAACCATTAGTCCAGCTCTCAAGGGAGCCCTCAGGCTCAGTCCCTTCCTCTGAATATTCATCCTTTCTTTGTACTCTCTTCAAATTGCCAGTTGTGGGACAGTCCGTGAGGGACAGATTCTCCACTATCTTGCACCATGCTAAATCCTTTATACCTGTGCAAAGTGGGTTTAAAATGTAACCAGAGGCCACGTCCAGACTACCCGCCGTATCGGCTGGTTAAAATCGATTGCTCCGGGATCGATATATCGCGTCTAATCTAGACGCGATATATCGATCCCCAAGCGCGTTTATATCGATTCCGGAACTCCATCAACCCCAACGGAGTTCCGGAATTGACACGGAGAGCCGAGAACATCGATCCCGCGCCGTCTGGACGGGTGAGTAATCTGATCTTAGATATTCGACTTCAGCCACGTTATTCACGTAGCTGAAGTTGCGTATCTAAGATCGATTTCCCCCCCCTAGTCTGGACCAGCCCAGTGTTACTGCAGTAGCAGCGTGGTCTAGTGCAGTGTTTCCCAACCTTTTCCAACACTTACTTCAATAAAAGATTTGTGCAGCATGCACCTGATCGGGGCTAAAATAATTATAACAAAACTTACTTTTAATGAGAAATTTGATATATAGAGCTGTTTAATCCTGACAGCAAATGTTGACAGTGCAACTCAGAGCTCTTGTTCCACTGATCTCAGATGCTCTCCTTGTTTGTTTCTGATGTAAGTTGGGCTTATTTAACTTGCACAGGTACATTGTTGAAAATGGCAACAAAATAGAGATAGCACAGTCTGAGAATACTGTGTATCTGTATGCCACTGTCAACCAGAATGAGTCCAAATGCGTGTCACCTAACTTAATTTTAAAAGAGTGGCACATCTTTAATTCGGCAAGTTGCTCTTGAGTCATTATTGTAAGATTCTCATCACTTTCCATTGCAGAGGAAATCCAAGGATCCGACCCAGTTGAAATTTCCTATATAGATTGAAGGAAAATATGAGCTGAATTTTTATTCCAGACTTTCCAAATGCTCAGAAACAATCTTAACCAAAAATACTGCCCCATGTTTTCCATGGGGAGCATTTCAATTGTGCCTTTTGCTAATCTTTTTCATACCAGAGAGCTACATCTAAACCCATGCAGTTTATCCATGCAGAAGAGAGGATTCTCATTTCTACCTTGCATTTTCCTGTTCAGGTCACTGAAGTGGTGGAATAGATCAGCCAGATAGGCAAGTTTGGCACACCAGGCCACGTCAGCAATTAAGTCAGTGTATGCGGGTTCCTCCAAATTAAGAACATTTTTAACTCCTCTTTCAGCTCATATAAACACGAGAACTTTTCTATGGAAAAGCCGGTGTATTTCTGTGTGCAAAAGTAAACTCTGGTGTTCTGCTCCCATTTCCTCACACGACAGCGAGAAAAGGCACCATTTTAAGGACTGTGATTTTATTAAGTTCACTATCCTTACCACTTCATCTAACACTAAAGAAAGTTCTTCCAATATTTTCTTCTAAAAGAAGACCCTTCCACGCCCACTTTCTGAAACTCTTACCAGCATAGGTATTGTTCCTACATCTTATTGCTGAAAACCAGGATGGCATTTGATAACTACTGAATCAACCAAGGCATTTTAAATGCCTTTGTGAACAGCATTTTCCTCCCCCGTAACAAGTTAAAGGTGAAATGTCATCCTACAAGGATACTGCATCCGTTATGCTGAGTACAACATTTTGAAAGATCATATGGGTTGAAATTCCCCCTGTTCAGAGGCTCAGCACAAAGCCTATGCACCTCTCAGTTCTCACTTAAGAGACCTCAGTCATCTTAAAGAGTGCTCACCCTATGCACAGCAATCTCCTTCACCCCACAGGGAACTCTGTCCATATTAAAATCCAGAATTTTATTTAAATTGGAATTCAGCTTTAGTTTTAGACAATTTGGATCTAAGAACATTGACAGTAGCCCCCGTGGATCACCCTTGTTACTGAAGCGAATACAAATATTCAGCCAAACAGAGAATAGTTATAAAATCAACTATCAGAAAAAGACCATATTAAGAAATAATGTTAACTGCCGTACGGTCAGGCCTGGTGCTCCTATACCAGTGATGCCTTTCATCTACATGGCACCTGCCAGGAAGATGTTAAGAAGCGGACAGCATAAAAAAGGAAACTAAACTGCAGAGATCTTCATCAAGCAATTTAGGTGATATTAATATTTTTTACTTCTATAGTGCCTCTCCGTGCAATTTGCAAGCTTCACAACACTCTTGCAATACACATGTTATATTTATTTTACAGAATAATAAATGAATGGAGGATCAAGTGGTTTAAGCATCTTGCCCAACAAAACAATGCCACGGCGGAGCTGAGGACAAGAACATAGTATCCTGATGAACAGTCTTTTGCTGTGGTTACCAAGTGACTCTTTAGTACAGACTCTTTGCACACATTTCCTGTCTAGAACATCCACAGTGGAGCTACTATGATTTAGCCCTTTATTTGCTACTGTAAAGCACTAAGGAATGTTCAGCAGATCAAACAGATGAAGTGGACAAATAGGCCTAACCATCTCATCCTACATACCAAGCATTTTATACAATGGTATTGCGCCTGTAACAGTGAAGAGAAAGGGGAATTTTTAAAACTGGGTTTATTTTCTATACTCAGGGTAAAATATTTCCTTTTCAAAAGAATCCAAAATGCTTTCTGCCAAGTTTAGATGTCACCCTGAGATTCGCTGTTTGAATTAGAGGGTTCCTTGAGGACTGCAGACACCAGCATCGAAGTGACATAAAGCTGAGCATATTTCTATAGCCACATACCTGTACTGTTCACAAAGCAGCTTCTGATTCCAATCAAGGTAGCCCAGGACTGACCTATAAACAAACAATATATAATAAATGGTAAAATGAAAAGGCAAGAAAAAGTTTCTTAATCCATCTACAGATGTAATACAGTTTATTGCAAGCACTGACACCATAACACTGGTCAGTAACTAAAAGGCAGGAAATCTAATTTTCCTGCAAGTTCAGCATGTATTTCTAAAGTTTCTCCCACCTTTTTCATGCATTTCCTTGGTGAGTTTCTCTAAAGGTATTTGATTTTCAACAAATTTCTCTCTCCATTCATCTGATACTAAATTAAACTTGTGCACTGTAAGTTTAAAGACTTTTTCCTTCCACCATGGTTTGATGCAAACTTGCGTTTTAAGAAGAACATCACATTTATAATTAGGACTGTCAAGCAATTAAAAAAAATAATCATGATTAATTGCACTGTTAACAATAATAGAATGCCATTTATTTAAGTATTTTTGGATGTTTTCTACATTTTCAAAATATTTATTTCAGTTGCAACACAGAATACAAAGTGTACAACGCTCTTTTAAAATTTATTTTTATTACAAATGTTTGCACTGTAAAAAACAAAAGAAATAGTATTTTTCAATTTACCCAATACAAGTTCTGTAGTGCACTCTCTTTATCATGAAAGTTGAATTTACAAATGTAAATTTATGTACAAAAAATTGCATTTAAAACTAAAACAATATAAAACTTTAGAGCTTACAAGTCCAATCAGTCCTACTTCCTGTTCAACCAATTTCTCAGGGTATGGCTACACTTACAGCTGTGTAGCACTGGGAGTTACAGCTGTCTTCATACAGCTGTGTAGGGAAAGCGCTGCAGTGTGGCCACACTGACAGCTACCAGCGCTGCAGTGTGGCCACATTTGCAGCATTTGCAGCGCTGTTGGGAGTGGTGCATTATGGGCAGCTATCCCAGCATTCAAGTGTCTGCAATGTGCTTTTCAAAAAAGGGGGGTGGACTGGAGTGTGACAGGGAGCGTAGGGGAGACAGAGAGTGGATTTTTGGAGCTGACACTGTGTCAGCTCCCTGCCTGGCAAGTTCTAAGGACTGGAAGATACACAGCACCAACCTTCAATCATTTTAAAAGTTTCGACCCCTTCCCCCACCCCTCTCTTATTCACTAAATGCAAATAGCCTTCAGACCAGATAAGCAGCTGCTCCAAAACGGATTCCCCCTTCCTCCCCACCGTGTTGCTTCTCTCCTCGAGCAAACTGTGAACATTCCAAAGGAATCCCCCTGCCTGCCTCTGCTCGAGCAAAGAAGCTGTGTTTGTTTTTTAGATAAGCAGCTCCGGGAGCCCGGAGTTCACAACAAAACAGCAGAGTGGCTGAACAGGCATTCTGGGATACCTCCAAATACCTCGGAGGCCAATTACAGTGCTTTTGGTGGCCACACTTGTGGAGCAGCGCTGCATCACCAGCGCTGCAATCCTTATACCCCAGGCAGAGCAGGAGTACAGCCAGCGCTGCAGCCAGGGAGATGCAGCGCTGTATGTGCCTTGCAAGTGTGGACAGTGAGTAAGTTGCAGTGCTGTAAACCCACCACCAGTGCTGCAACTCTCCAGTGTAGCCAAGCCCTCAGACTAAAAAATTTGTTTACATTTGCTGAAGATGCTGCTGCCTGCTTCTTGTTCACAATGTCAACTGAAAATGAGAACAGACATTTGCATGGCACTGTTGTAGCTGATGTTGCAAGATATTTACATGCCAGATGCACTAAAGATTCATATGTCTCATCATGTTTCAAGCACCAATCCAAAGGACATGTATCCATGCTGATGATGGGTTGCTTGATGGCTGCTTGATAACAATCCAAAGTAGTGCAGACCAGTGCATGTTCATTTTCATCACCTGAGTCAGATGCCACCAGCAGAAGGTGGTTTGGGTTCTGTAGTTTCCACATCAGTGTTGCTCTTTTAAGACTTTTGAAAGCATGTTCCACACCTCATCCCTCTCAGATTTTGGAAGGCACTTCAGATTCTTAAACCTTGGGTTGAGTGCTGTAGCTATCTTTAGAAATTTCACATTGGTACCTTTTTTGCATTTTGTCAATTTTTCAGTGAAAGTTCCTTAAAATGAACATGTGCTGGGTCTTCATCTAAGACTGTTATAATATGAAATATATGGCAGAATGTGGGTAAAACAGAGCAAGGGACATACAATTCTCTCCCAAGGAGTTCAGTCACAAATTAAATTAACACTTTTTTTTTAACAAGTGTCATCAACATGGAAGCATGCATATCCTCTGGAATGGTGGCTGAAGTATGAAGAGGCATATGAATCTTTAGTGCATCTGGGACATAAATATCTTGTGATGCCAGCTACAAAAGTGCCATGCGAACACTTGTTCTCACTTTCAGGTGACATTGTAATTAAGAAGAGGGCAGCATTATCTCCCCTAAATGTAAGTAAACTTGTTTCTCTTAGCGATTGGCTGAACAAGAAGTAGGACTGAGTGGACTTGTAGGCTCTAAAGTTTTACATTGTTATCTTTTTGAGTGCAGTTATGTAACAAAGAAAATCTACATTTGTAAATGGAACTATCATGATAAAGAGATTGCACTACAGTTCTTGTATGAGGTGAATTGAAAAATACTATTTCTTTTGTTTGTCATTTTTACAGTGCAAATATTTGTAATAAAAATAATATAAAGTGAACACTGTACACTTTATATTCTGTGTTGTAACTGAAATCTATATATTTTAAAATGTAGAAAAACATCCAAAAATATTTAATAAAATCATGATTAATGTTTTTGAGTTAAGCACATGAGTTAACTACAATTAATCAACAGCCTTATTTATAATCCATTAAAACAAAAGAGCCCATCAATTTTTAATGCACCCATTTCTGGTGTACCTAAGACCAGAACTCTCAAAGAGCTGAAAGGGCCTAAAAAATAATGTTGCCTTCAGGAATGTACGCACCAGGCCATATTTTATTCTCAGTTACAGCAGTTACTTTGCATATGTCTACACGGTGCAGCAATGAGCCCCGCAGGGGTGTGATTTCTAAAGCGCACTAACGTGTCGCACATTAATTGTTCCATATAGACACCGCTGATGCACACTAAAGGTTCCCTAATGTGCATTAACATAGTAGTGAACTTCTAGGGTGCACCAGCAGGGTCCACACAGAGCAATGAATGCGCAACATGCATTAGAAATCACCCCCCCCATAAAATGTATTACCCTGTCCTGTAGACAAGCCTGTAGAATGCAAGCTTTTAGGGGCAGATACATGTATTTGGATTGTTTACATAGTGCCTAGTGACTGGGTCTCCTGAGGAGACAATGCTATACTAACACTGTAAATTCAGTGTAATCACTAAGCCAAAGGATTTACACTGCTGTAATGAGGGCAGGATTTGACCCACACTACCTAAACTGAGCATTTGTAATAGTAATAACAAGCTACATCCTTATGTGGCATAAATAGGTGTAATTAGGTGACTTCAATGGAGATCTACTGATTTACACTAGCTAAGGTTCTGATCCATTGTATTGCAGCTAAGTTTACAAGATGGTTTTTGTTCTAACTCCCTATTTACATTTGCACATAACTATCTAAAAGATTCCTGTTTAGGCTGAAACGTTCTCTGCTGAATTTCAGATGGAAGACTGTTTTGTGCCTCAGTTATGAGTAGGAAATAGATAGCTTCTATTTTATAAAGAAAAAAAATCTATTTTATGTGCCTGAATAATTAAGAATTGGCTGAAAATGTCAAAGTTATTTTGTTAGTCCTTAGTGAGCAACAGAGAGTTTGCCAGGAAGGAGGAGGAGGGGGAAGAATGGTTAATTACAAAGATATATAGAAAGTGGTTTCATACATGCCAATAAAATAGTGTTATTAAATTTTAAGTTGCATGAATATCTGTGGCAATATAAACTGTGTAAAAACAAAAGGCACTGATATATAAAATAACTCTTTTGTGTGGCAATTCGTTTAAATATTATGGAGTTGTGAAAAAGTGAATTTTGTAATCCAGAGTGACCCAACTAGATTTCTGAGGTCTGAGGAGCATTGATCGACACATGATATTGGTTCTCTTGCCTGTTTCCAGTCATTAAATACATTCAAATCTTTCCTAATATTTTTCTAAGTATATTCTGATTATCACAGCATCTAGGACCCCTTGTGATGGCCTAAGACCCATTGTATTAGATGCTGTACAAACAAAACAGAAGGATTGCCCCTGCCTCAAGGAGCTTTCAATAGTCATCATTATCAAGGACTGAACTTGAGATAACCAGACCCAAGAGCAACAACTTGAGCTAGAACTCTTCTTTGGCATTTGTAGCAGATCCAGAGGACATGAGCGATGCACTGTCTGAACAATGGGTTACATAAGCAATTGTCATAGTGGTCATAGTGATATTATGCATTTATAAATGGTAGGGGAGGTGCCCAAGAAAAAAAACGCTCTGTAAGAAGTTGTTGGTCCACATTATAAAAGAGTTTGAGAACTTCTGACTTCAGAAAAACATACGTTAGGGTGTTTGGTAAATTCACTAGACACCTTAATATAACTCTTTTTTGCATATAGCAAGAACTGACACAAACTCTGGATGTTATGTTTTTCCCACAGTCCAAGGTGCTATCTTTTTGTTCACTTGTATTACAACCATTCCTCATTATTACATGATGAAAATTTGATTGTTCACCCAAGGCAATAGTCCCTGCCCCAAGGCTGGCATCACATATTATTCTGGAACTTAACATGGCATATCCATCAGTCACTCTCTCCCTCCCCACTCCAGTGGGCTCAATAGGATTAATGAAAACGGAAATCCCATATGCGACTATGGTCCCTTTGAGATGAGAGTTAGAGCTATGCTGATCCTAACAGCACTGTTTCTATAAAACAGCTTATTCCTATCTCTGCAAACAAAACTGAGCTATTTTGTATTAGGGATTGGGCCACAGACTATGATTTAACCATGGTTTGGAATTGTAGTGCAGGCAGGAGTTGAAACCTTCAGATTGGGTCAGGCCCGTATTCATCAATGGATATTTCCCTGCATATTTTAATGAAGGAGGGACTGCATACGATTACATTCATTATGGTCTCAGTATAATGAAGGCTAGGTAGAAGGAGATGAAAGGGGGAATATGTACCCCAACATATATGTCTGAACTCCATCAAACAAATGAATGACACAATAGACGTTATGTTTTGCAACTCATTTACATTTCAATATCCCACAGATCACCATCCCCTCTGCTGACTGTGCCCAAAGGATGTGCTTTCAACTTAGTTACAATCTGTTCCATTCTGCTCCAGATTCATTTTATACTAGTTTTAAATATCTATAGGCTTCTATGCAACTTTCAGAATCAAGGAGGATTACCATGTTGCCTTTGGGTACTTAGTTGAAACAGAGCATATTGCTATTAATATTATTATGATTCTGTTGCTTTAGGCTCCATTAGGTTGCCTTTGGGGTTCTTATTCTTAAGAAAGGATTGAATTACTGTCTCCCTTTTACCAGGGAAAAAGCTATTATTATTTTTATTTGCAAGCCTCATTTAAGGAAACTTCAATATGGCAAAAATTTACAGACAGGACTCTGGCTCATCACACACTTAGTAGACTATTTAGCATCAAGTGATTCTTTTACAAGTAGAAGAAAACTGATTAGTATTTTTATAGCACTTTATACTTACAAAGCAGTGAGCCATAGCCAAGTTAAGGACTGTACTATAGCTGCCAAGTTTTGTGCAGCTCTGTGTGATATGTCTCATGGATGAGAGAGTCACTGATATCCACTCCAAACCATGTGCTGCCTCAAGCAGTGATAAGGATGGGGCATGAAGCTGCATAACATCTGGCACCTGTGGCTTGGGGCTGGAGGGTGCTTGGGGGTTCTAGGTTAGGTGGGAAGTCAGATGTGGGTGGCAGCTAGGAGAGTCTTAGGCCATTACTGGGCCCCTCGCCTTCTGCCCCCACTGACTACAGCCAGCCTTCTCCTCACAACTGAGGAGAGGAGAATTAAAGAGATTTTGAAGGTGGGGAGAAAAGAAAAACTGTACCTGCCTTATTAATTCCTGTCTCACAATGAGAGAAGCAAGTTGCACCTGGAAAGGAAGAAGCAAAAAAGCAGTAGAAGACATACACCCCAGCAGGAGAAGTGTGGGGGCACATATGATGTTCTTCTAGGGCAAGAAAGTTTTTAGGTCTGGCACTGAGAGGGTGGTTTGTAAGAAACTCTCTCCCACACAAACACACAGCTACGCAGAGCAAAGAGAGCTGCTAACCACTAACTTATTTAAGGACGTCAAGATTACCCTCCCTGTAGGGGGGAAATAAAACAGTGACTCCTATGACCTAGCAGAACTGTGCCTAACCCTGGGAGAATGGAAAGAGATAAGGGCAGTGATGGCATCACACCACACAACAGCCTGCCACTGGATCAGGAATGGACACTGCTGACAAATAGAACACAAGGATCCAACCCAGACATAATGTGTAGCTTTGACCTAGAAGGACTGTACCTACCTGAGAGGGTCTATCTCCTTTTTACACTTCGGGAACACTCATCTAGTTTGTTATGCCAATAGAATCTGATTGAATTGAAGTGAATTTGCCATTATATATATTCCAACATTGAGCTCATCTGGGGCTAAATTTCCCAAATGGCAGCAATCACAAAATATACAAGTGCCATCTACCACTTGCATATACATATTGTGCATCCAGGCAGGTACTTGCATATTTAAGTATTCATCTGCATGTGCAATTAATCTTTTTCATGCCAAGGACATGCTCTGGGCATGAAGCTACCTGGTTGTGGGGGCGCAGAACATATTTTGCAGAGCCCAGTTTGAAAGCGAACTGTAGGATTTGGATATTACCATATAAGATCACTCACTAGGTGAAGGAAACCCTTCTGTGCTTTGGATAAATTTTAGAAGAAGTTTATGGCAATGGATTTTGCAGGATATTTCGGGAAAACGTTATAAATCTCTCACTTTTTTGAAAGCTCCTTCATTCAGTCACTGCCCGACAGCCTAGTCTTTAGTAGATTCTCAGAGACAGTTTGATTTGAAAACATGATTTAACTCCCCCATGCATCCCCAAAAGTGATATGTTCTCTCTGTAACTGACACTTTCTTAGAAGATTTTATCTCAATCCATCTTTTTGTCCTGAAGTGTTGCCCTTGTGCCCCGCTTTAGCATCACCCTGCTACTCTACACTTCAGTGGCAAAATCCACCAGAGGTACCGGTTTAGATAGCACATGAAGGGGAACTTTTTTACAAAAAAACTAAAACCCTATCACACTGAAAGCCAAATGTTTGCTGGGATGTAGGTTCAAAGCATGTTTAGAAAACTGATCCCTTGAGTAGATATGTTTGTTATGGTGTTTGGCCTTAGGATTTAAAAGGATTTACTTCTAAGAGGTTGTTTTACTGCAAGTATGTGACTTGAGGCCTCAGGTGTGAAAGTCCTTTGATAAAGGGGACTTGTGTATGTCAGATACAAGTAAAAAGGATTACCACTAATGGGAGTTGAGGAGTGGGGGACAAGAGAAGGATATAGACAAAAATCCATCAAGTTTAAGGCAAGCAAATGCTTGTGATATGGGAGTGATGAGACAATACAAAGGGTCTTGAACTTCTTGCACTGTGTACACTCATGGTATTACTGACAAACCCATAAGGAGCTGAATACAAGCTGTGATGTGAGGCGCTCTCCATTTGAACTGGTGAGGCCATGCAGGTGCATACTGATGAAAACTCCTGTATACTTTAATGTATTTCTCTAGCTGATTGAACTTGGCACTGACATTTATTATTTGTGTGGCAGTAGCACCTATCAGCTCCCGTTATGGGCCAAGACCTCACAGTACTAGCTGCTGGATAAACACAAAATAACTAGGAATCAAAGAGCTTATAATCTAAATGTAAGACAAAAGACTACAGCTGGATACAGGCAGGCAGATGGGGAAGCACAAGGAAACAATGAGAACACTGGTCAGCTTGATAACCTTTGGTTTCAGCACACCAGCTGCTTGCCCGGTTATCAAGTTTTTTGTAGGCACCAAAGAAGGCAGCATTTTAAGGGAGTAATGAGGTGGCTTTGCAGATATTTATGAGTACCAAGCATGAGGGGGAGCATAGGAAAAAGCATGAAGATGCTTGTTTGAAAATGTAACAAATGAGGTTGGCTGATCAGAAGCAGAAGTGAGTATCCCCTTAGTGAATGACAGATAATACATAGGGGAGGAGGAGATAGGTAGTGAAGGGCAAGTAGCTTATGTTTGATGCAGAAAAGTAAACTAGTGGAGGGATGAAAAGAGATGGGTGGCATCTTCAAAGTGATGAATTAGGATATTCTGGCACCACGTGCCATGATTCATTTCTGCCGGTTGTGGACTATATACTCCATTTGTTCACGTGGTGCTACCAATAATAAAACAAGCAAGCTGTTATTCTTTGAACTAAAAGAGTGAACGGAATCTTCAGCGCAGTTAGTGCGTACACTAGCTCATGTTAGATCTTTACAGAAAGGACAGCATGCAGAGATTCAAGAAAGAATACACAATGTTTTCTAGGAATATTAGTTCAAATTTTTAAATGAGTTTGCTTCAGCCATATTTGCCCCTATTTGTTTCTTGAGATCCCTGAAGTGTTCCCACCTCCTGGTGGGAACACCTGATCCATCTCCCCCTACTCTAGTTCAGATCCTAAAAGACCAGAAGGGGCCCGTCTTTTGGTTCTATTTTAGGTGCTTGTGAGATGTCAGTGCAAGGGGGGGAAGAATGTTCCCTGATCAGCCGCTGTGCAAGAATTCAGCCATGTTGGGCTGAAGCCCCACAAGATATTGGTGCTGTTGAATCCAGCCTGGATATGGCTTTGAATCCAAACTTCCTTAATCACCATCCAAATGCTGAATTAAAGCTAGCTAGAGATTATTAACAGGCAGAGTGTCAGTGCTGGTGCTAAAAGGCCAAATCATATACACAGTGCATGGGCCATGTAGCTGAGCTTTGCCCTGGGACAATCTGCAGGGGGTCTATGCAGGGCACACAGCAGCTGAGCACCTGTTAATATAGCCTTAGGGCCACTGCACTTCTCTCCTCCCCCCCACACCTCCCCACCCCAGCTAGAAAGGGAAAAGAGACGTAGGTGTTTTTATTGTGCTCGCCGGGGCTG
This sequence comes from Gopherus evgoodei, assembly GCF_007399415.2. Lineage (NCBI taxonomy): Eukaryota > Metazoa > Chordata > Testudines > Testudinidae > Gopherus > Gopherus evgoodei. Next base: position 11,591,223 of record NC_044334.1, on the reverse strand, counting down.
GCTTTAGGCCAATACCCCCAATTCCCCGGAATCGGGACCTGTGCACGCACCTAAGAGGGCCCCACGCCTTAGGCGCCTTTTTCATTTAAAAATTTTTTTTAGATACCCTACGGCGATCCGAGTCTTTGGGGGCACTTCGGCGGCGGGGGTCCTTCACTCGCTCTGGGTCTTCAGTGGCATTTTGGCAGCAGGGGGTCCAGAGCTAGTGAAAGACCGCCCCCCCCCCCCCGCCACCAAAGTGCCGCTGAAGACCCAGACCACAGCCGGGTATTCAAATCAGTGCCTAAAGCTAGCCCTGGTGCTCACCACTATGGTATCTGAGTATAGTTGCTGATCCACCCAAAATCCTCTCCTGCATGTTTGGGCAAAAATGTTCCCCATCCATTGACACTCAGTGCAGGAATTCTTCTCCTCCTGCACTAGCTCCCCAAATAGCACACTGACCACAGAGTGAAACTACTACACCTGCCCTTATGCACCTGCGGCCCTCTACACCCATGGTACAGTGGGAGAGAGGTGTGTTATTCCGCTGTGTCCCAAAAAAGTTATAAATTTTGCCCTCCTTCCCCACATACCCAGAAAGCTTCCTTCTAAGCCAATGTTCACTGTAAGAAGAACTACACTTCGCACACTGTAAGGAACTGAAACATGGGAAAATCATGCTTGTCTAAAGAGAGACAAGGTGGGTGAGGTAACATCTTTTATTGGACCAGCTTCTGTTGGAGAGAGAGACAAGCTTTCAAGCTTACACAGAGCTCTTCTTCTGGTTTGGGAAACTAACTCAGAGTGTCACTGCTAAATAAAAAGTGGAACAATGAGAAGCTACCCCATGTCTTGTGTAGCTGCAAGCCCCATTCCAGAGCCTGGCAGCTACGCCACAATGCCATTCAAGATTGCCTAGCCAGTGCCATCCCGCCACCTGTGGGGAAGGTGGCTGTGAACTCCACCATCCCTGGAACAGACAGCCAACTGTGACTAGACACAGTCATCACCAAAGAGGAACAGAAGAAGATAGTCATGGTGGATATGACAGTTTCCTTTGAAAGCAGGATCCTCGCCTTCCGCGACGCCTGGTTTCGAAAGGTGGAGAAACATGTCCATCTGGGCGACACCTTGAGAGCTAGGGATTATGAGGTTCAAACACACACACACTGATAGTTGGAGCCTGGGTGAATGGAACCCCAGTAATGAGCTAGCGTTGCAGGAATGTGGAATCAGTCAGCTATATGCTTGGCTGATGCGGCAATTCATGGTATCGGATGCCATCAGGTTGAGGGAAATCTATTTAGAACACATCACCGGACATTGGCAATACCAGGAGAGATGAGCTGGAGTGATGTTGAGAAGTGAAGTCTTGAATGTAACTGGAATATTTCTGTGATGGATGGTATCTACTGAGGGACAACATATCCTAAACGCCCAATTACTGAGAGACAATCTAAACTCATTACTATATTTGCTTTCCTTGACCAGCTCTTGGTATAAACTTTTATGAGTGATGTACTCAAATATTTGGATGCTAATATCTAAACTGTATAATTAAATTTATTAACCTAAATTTGTGTTATTGCAGATTATGTATTATACATATTTTATGACTTTTAAAATCAAACTTTATCTTTTGGATAATTTAAGCACTATACCCAGATGTACAGACACTCTTTCCTTAACCTATGTATTTTACAATTTTAACATTAGCTTTAATAAGCTATTGAAACCAGGGGTGATTAGGGACATGCAACATAGCAAATGTAATATCAGACCATCCTGTGCGCAGAAATAATGCCATGAGCAAAAAGTGAACTTGTTTGCTTGGGATCTGAGTTTCTAATGGAGAATTCATAGATATCTAAAGTATTTATCTCTGAGCCACATGACCTCTATTTTCACAGAGTGGCTTATCCCATTCAACATATTTGAATAGCATAAGAGGTCTAGAGGCAGGATATATTCAATATACAAATCCTACCTTCCTCCTTACCTTGAATAATATATAATGGACACATTTTAATACCCTGAGCAGAGGAACAAAAGGGCTAGCAGGTAACAGCAACATAGCCCAATACTTTCACCTCAGAGTTCATTAGAGTATGTGAGGGAGAGCAGGGCCGGCTTTAGGAAGTGCGGGGCCCAATTCGAACAGTTTCGACGGGACCCCGACAGGGATGACTAAAAAAAAAAACCAAACCAAAACAACAACAAAAAACACCTGTAAAAAAACACGTGGGGCTTGTATTCACTGGGCGGTGCTCTGAGTCTTCGGCGGCACTTCGGCGGTGGGTCCTTCAATCGCTCCAGGTCTTTGGCGGCACTGAAGGACCCGTTGCCGAAGTACCACCGAAGACCCAGAACAAGCGAAGGACCTGCTGCCGAAGTGCCGCTGGAGACCCGAAGCACCGCCAGGTGAGTAAAAATCAAAAAAGCGCCTCTAGCCAGGGAAGGGATTCTCACTGGGTGCGGGGCCCTCTTAGGCGCGGGGCCCGATTCGGGGAAATTGGTGGAATTGGCCTAAAGCCGGCCCTGAGGGAGAGGGATGAAGGGGAGGGAATGGACTATGAAAGACTGTGGTCTCAAGAGACTCATTTATATGAAGGCCTATATATGCCCATTACACTTCCAGGGTGGCATAAAGGGGCCTTAGTATGAATGAAAATCAGGCTCTATGTGTCTCTTCTGACTAATTTCAATAGCCTATATCTATTCATCATACAAACATCTGCAGGGCTGTAGAGTAATATATATGGACTCAAGTCACATATGGGCACTGCTGATGGAAAAGTGTCACTAAGTCTATGTATTGTGCACTTATTATCCTGGTTTGGAGAAAGAGCATTAAAACCCTTGCAGCAGGAAACACTCGGCTTCCATTCGTTCTTTCAAATAGTCAAACAACAATTAACTAGGGCACTGCAAGTTATTCTACCATCACTGTGCTGGCAGCATTCAAGGACCCGATTTTAGAAGTGCTTTACACCCTCACCAAAGATCACAGGCTTCTTGGAGTAAGAGCCATGACTTCTGGCCTAGGATTGCAGAGCACATTGTGGGCACAATCACAAATAAGTTGCAGGTGCGTAGTTGCTCTGAGAAAGTCAGGACATTCGCCTCCTGATAGGAAGCTTCTCAGATGTGTATTATACCATGATAAACTCAATGTCAAAGTGTAATGATGTTTGTGGCATATCATTGGGATATACAGTCTGTATTTTTAACAGACTGAAGAGAGTAGAACATTATTCATGACATTTCATATACTATAAGTTGGCAAATGGGTGTTAGGGAGTCAGGATAAGCCTCAGAACATTCACCAGAAGGGCATTTATTAATGAAGGTGCAATGAAGACCAATTTTACTTTCTTTACATAGCTGCATAGGAAGCATCAGAGAGCTTTAGGCAAGGACGATGATCAAAAGGGCAGAAGTGAAACATACAAAAAGACATAAGCTGCAACAGAGCCCTTGATGCTATTGACATTAGAGCTGGTCAGGAATTTTGCATCAGAAATGATGATTCGTCAAAACCAAAACTTTACGTAGAAACAAATCTGTTGACTAAACTTTTGTCAGGAAGGTTTTTCAGAGCCAGGATGGAATTTCCAGTTAAAATCAGAGACAGACTCACTGGAATAGCCCTGTGGTTAGGGCACTCACCTGGGAGATGGGATACCCTGGTTCAGAGTAGGGACTGGAATCTGAGTCTCCCATATCCCAGATGAGGGCTCTAGCCACTGAACTATTGGCTAGTTTGGGGTCTCTCTTGCTCATACTTCTTTTGGACAGGACAAAAGTTTCAAACAGTCTCCATTTCATCCTGATGCAGACCAAAAAACAATCCTGAAACTTCAACATTTTATCCTTAATTAATTTTTGTTTGTCAGCCAGCCCTAATTAATGTGTTTGCACAGTTTATTTCAGCTCTGGTGGCCAAGTGAAATGTGAGCATATAATTCTTAATTCCTGAGCTACTAGGACAGAATCTTTACTATAAGACAGTAACCCACTCCACCCATGATTTTACATAATTTCAAATAGCAAAAAGCCCCCAGAAGCATGGTAGTTACACCAATGACTGAGAAATCCCTGGAAAGTTCCCCTATCTCAGAACAGACAGCTGTTCTAATCATTGTATCTAGCCCTGCCATGTGGTCTGATGTGTGAACTGCAGTGTGGGTAACCAAAAGAAGAAATCCCATTTTTGACAAGCTGATGGCTCATTTAGTTGGATTTGTTTTGATCAGTGATGATAAAACCTCCCCAGTAAGATTACATTCATGCTTTCTCCTGCTGTATTTCCTTATTGAACGTCTGCACAGAGCTCTGGCAATTCAAATGTGCATGCTGGTTTGTCACTTACAGTAGCAGTATATGGATACATTATAAGTAGGGTAAGGACCTGAAGTGCTATTCTAGTTATAGGAAGAAGGTAACATTTTTGGTTCACAGACAGCTCTGCAGAAAGACATCCCTTTCTTTTAAGTATTCGTTGTTTGACAGCATGTCTTGTGATTACTGGGGTCTTGTTCTTTTCATATTAAAAAAAAGACATACATAAAAATTAACAGATCAATAAATTACATTACAATTCACTCAGAGGGGTGGTGAGCCCATGGTTAAAGCACTAACTTGGGCTGATGTGTGAGATATGGGTTCGATTACCAGATCTGTCACAGGTTTCCTGTGTACTCTTGGGCAAGTCACACAGCCTCTGTGTGCCTCAGTTCCAGGGGCAGCTCCAGGCACCAGCACAGCAAGCGTGTGCCTGGGGCAGCAAGCTGTGGGGGGCAGCCTGCCAGTCATCGTGAAGGCAACAGTCAGGCTGCTTTCGGCAGTGTTTTTGCGGGAGGTCCGCCGGTCCCATGGCTTCAGCGGCAATTCGGCAGCAGCTATGCCGAAGGCACGGGACTGGCAGACTTCCCGCAGGCATGCTGCCAAATCCATGTTACTGGTGGACCCTCCCGCAGGCACACTGCCGAAAGCTGCCTGCCTGCCGTGCTTGGGGCAGCAAAATACATAGAGCCGCTCCTGCTCAGTTTCTCCCTCTCACAAGAGGATCAATACATTAAGGATTGTGAGATGCTCAGATACGATGGGGATGGGCTCAAGAATCAGAGGGGAATTTGATACTTCTAGCACTTTTACTACATTGTGCTATTCATCTATCCCACTGCATTCACTATACTATGCATGGGAAATACTATACACACAGCACAGTAAGTTTAACCCTGGGCAGTAAGAGTCCAATGTTGTGAAGTGCAAGTTCCTTCTATTCCTGTTCACTTCAGTGGAGTAGATAGTGCTTAATGCCTTGCAGGATTGGGCCCTAAATACCTAGTTTTTCCCCCACAGAGGAAGCAGATTGAGGAGACATCTAATTTGGGTTGTATTATAGAACTGAAGTTCTTACTTGGTAGAGTTTACGTGCAGGAACTGAAATCTGATTAAATTATGTAGGAGAGGAGAAGTTAGAGGTCATTTAAAAAAAGCTTACTGTGTACAGTAGTCTCACAGTGTGTACATGTTGGTACATTTACTATACATCCAAGGGCTGTCCATGGACTATCTAGACAGATGTATTGATTCTCCATAGAACAGGCATAGAATGGACAGAGAGAAAACAAAATTTCCTGAATTTGTTTTAGTCTGGAAGCCCTCTGACAAAGATCAGAGTCCTATTGTGTTAGGTGCTACACAAACAAATAGTAAAACATAATCCCTGTCCCAAAGAGTTTACAATCAAAAGACAGACAAACGAAGCTTATTATCCCCATTTTTACAAATGGAGAACCAAGGCAGAGAGATATTAAGTAAATAATTTGCCCAAGATCACATAGTCTGTTGCCGAGTCAGCAATTGAACCCAGCTCTCATGAGTTTTACTCTAATGTTTTAAATCACAATACCATCCTTCCTCTCCACACTTTTCCATTAACGTGCCTCCAATCTAGTGTTGGAGGCCATGTGGCATAAGCTACTATTAGGGGGTGAAAAGATAATTCAGTCCCCATATTCATTTCACCCATGCACTCTCAGCTGGTATTAAATGACTGCATGTACAATGAGAGAGAAAAGGGAGGTGAAATAATATCTTTTATTGGATCAGCTCAAGCTGCACAGAGCTCTTCCTTTCCCAGACCTGAAGAACTCCTAGCAACACAGCAAAATACAAGGTGTGTGCAATGTCATAGGGAGCTGGATGAAACTAACTAAACAGATATCTGATAGTAACAGCTTCCATTTCTACTGACTAAGGTTGAAATCAAATCAATGACCTAGAGGTGAAAGACTGCATATCCTTCATCACCAATCCCATAGCCTCTCAGGTGCCCAGCCAGTGTATTTTTTGGTACTATTTTATATTCTAAAATTTATCCTTCCATACAATGCTGTCTCTGACCATAATGCCTTCTCGTGCAATTGGCAGTAGAATGGTCTTAATGTCTGGAGCTACTTGTCTTAATGGTCTTAATTAGCTACTAGGAAAGTTACCTATTTTGTCTATGCTTACAGGAAAGTTGTGTCATTTATGCCCTGATCCTGCAAAGATTTACACACAGGCTTAACTTTATACTTAATTCAGACTAAATGAATACCCCAATTTAAAAAAAAAAAAAAAGACCAAAAGAATGCCTCCATAGCTAAACAGTAGAATAATAATAGCTGTTAGAGGCAAAAAGGCATCCTTTAAAATTTGGAAGTCAAATCCTAATGAGGGAAATAGGAAGTTGCACAAACTCAAGCAAGTACAAGTAAAATAAGTCAGGCCAAGAAAGAATTTGAGAAGCAACTTCCAAAACATTAATTTTTTAAGTATATCAGAAGGCAGCCTGCCAAACAAGCAGTGGGGCCAGTAGATAACAAAAGGTGTTAAAAGGAGCACTCAAGGAAGACCAGGCCATTGCAGAGAAGCTAAATTAATTCTTTCCACCAGCTTCACAGTTGGGGATGTGGGATAGATGCCCAGAAAGAATAGCTGTGATGCAGGTGGCAAATCTGAAGTACTGTCCCAAATTGATGGATCAGTGAAAGAGGTTTTAAAACAAATTGATAAACTGAACAGTAATAAGTCACCAGGACCAACTGGTATTCACTCAAGAGCTCTGAAGGAACTCTAATATGAAATTGTAGCACTATTAACTGTAATATGTAACCTATCACTGAGATCAGCCACTGTACCAGATGACAGGAAGGTAGCTAATGTAATGCTGATTTTTAAAAAAAGAGATGATCCTGGCAATCAAAGGCATGTGGGCCTAACTTAGTACCAGGAAAACTGATAGAAAATTTAGTAAAGGACAGAATTACCAGAAATTTAGATAAACATGATTTGTTGCAGAAGAGGCAACACGGCTTTTGTACAGGGAAGTCATGTTTCACCACTCCATTAGAATTTGTTGAGGGAGTCAACAAGCAGGTGCATAAGGGTAACCAAGTCAAGGTCCCTAACGAAACTAAATAAAACACACTGGAAAAAATAATCCCAACTATACAAACAAAATGATGGGGTCTAAATGAGCTATTATCACCCAAGAAAGAGATCTTGGAGTCTTCACTGAACAGTTCCACTCAATGCGCAGCAGCAGTGAAAAAGGCTAATAGTATGTTAGGAAACATTAGGAAAGGGATAGATAATAAAGACAATATCATAATGCCACTATATAAATCCATGGTGCTCCTCACCTTGAATACTGTGTCCAGTTATCACCACGTCTCAAAAAAGATTTAGGGGAACTGGAAAAGGTTCAGAGAAGGTCCACAAAAAGTGCCCAAGGGTTTGGAATAGCTTCCATAAGAGGAGAGACAAGGGCTGGTCAGTTTAGAAAAAAGAAAACTAAGGGGGGGATATAACAGAGGCATATAAAATCATGAATAGTGGGGAACAAGTGAATAGAGAAGAGCTATTTACCCTTTCATACAAATATAAAAATCAGCGGTCACCAAGGCAGCAGGCTTAATACAAACAAGAGGAAGTACTTTTTTCACACAACACACAACTAACCTGTGGAACTCATTGCCATGGGATGTTGTGATGGCCAAAAGTATAACTAGGTTAAAAAAGAACTGGTTACGTTCATAGAGGATAGGCCCATCAATAGCTATTAGTCAAGATGGTCAGGGATTCAACCCCAAATTCGGGGTGACAGTAACAGAAGCCAGGAGTGGAAGACAAGATGGGTCACTTCATAATTTCCCTGTTCCATACATTCCACCTGAAGCTCTGGTATGGGACAGGATACTGGGCAAGATGGCCCATGGTCTGACCGAGTATGGCAACTCATATTCTTACACACTGAGTTGTCTCACTGAGTTCAATAGGACTACCTGCCACACAAAGTTAAGCACATGCTCAAATCTTTACAAAATATAAAGGCTTGATCCTGCACTGTAGCTTTTCATTAACACTTGCTCACCCTCAATACTTTTTTTCATGGCATGTCCAGGACATGGGGACGGACAATAAGAAGACAAATCCAGCCCATCCTGTTTTCTCTTTATTCTAGTGCATTTAATCTCTCTATTGTCTTCAGACAACTGCATAAGATCTTGACTGAGATGTATTTGATACTACTTGAGGATCTTGCACAGCTCAAAAAGGGATTTGGGGTTCAAACACCTTCAAGAAGAAAAGCAAAGTTAGGGCAAAGCATGATTCTGACACAGCTTCTGGCCTGTGTTTGTAGTTCATTTCTCAGCAAGGTAGATACCAGTTCCCCCTTCTCCCTTTCTCAGTCTGCTGGAACCCAGGAAAAGGTTTTCCTGTTTGCTGCCCGTGTGCTCTGGCTTTTCTTCTCAGCTGGCCAGTTCTACATTCTTCCATCTTTTCCCTGCAGAGAATGTTAAATCTAAGTAGGTTTTATAGCAGTAATAGTGCAGTTACTACAGAATTGTTTGTGAATGTCAGTGTGACATCCTATCCTTTGGGGGAGCATACTGTAACCCCATATTCCTCATTTTCACATAATTGTGATCTTACATATAAAACATGCCTTGTAAGGCATCAGGGGAAAGGTTATGATTTGCTGAAAGTCGTTTCTCTATCCATATATGTGTATCATTAATGCACATGAAGTTATGGGAATTGTGTTGTATGGTGCTCACTAAAACGTGGTAAGTTGGGGAATCAGCCAGATATTAACTCCCCAGAGGCAAGAGCAAAGAAAGTAACCAGTGCCTGGGTGGGTTGTCAAACAACCTATCCACAGCCATTGTGAGCAACGGAGCTACAATGCGATGACTCACCTGCATGAGGCCACATCAGGGGAATTGCTCAACCCTGCTTGGAGTGACTCAATGCCCCCAGACATGCCTGGACTTGTGCTCCGCAAGCACATGGACTGAGGGTATAAAACAGGCGAAGAAGACACATACTGGGCCCTTCTCCTGCCCCCATCTTCACTGAAAGCAACTAAGACACTGAAAAGAAGACAAGACTCCATCAGAGGAGATTACAGGTTTGTTCTTTTAACCTTGGACAAATTAAGGACTGCAATATGCAGTGGGGTGAGAAAAACTGCTTAATCTAGTTGCTGCCCAGTCTAATAGGGTTGAGAGTTTAGACTGCGTGCTTATATTTTCTTTTCTTTTGGTAACCACTCTAACATTTTGCCTATCACTTATAATCACTTAAAATCTATCTTTATAGTTAATAAATCTGTTTGTTTATTCTACCTGAAGCAGTGTGTTTGATTTGAAACCTGTCAAAGACTCCCCTTGGGATAACAAGCCTGGTACATATCAATGTCTTTGTTAAACTGACGAACTCATATAAGCTTGCAGTGTCCAGCAGGCATAACTGGACACTGCAAGATGGAGGTTCCTAGGGTTGTGTCTGGGACGGGAGATATTGGCTAGTATCATTTGCTTGCAAGTACCTGGGAGCAGCTTACATGCCAGAGGCTATGCGTGAATAGCTCAGGAGTGGGGGTTCTCTCAGCAGAGCAGGGTAAGGCTGTCTCTCAGACTCAAGGATTGGAGTGGCCTACAGATCACCAGTCCAGAGAACACCAGAGGGGAATGTCACAGTCAGGCCACTAGCTTTTTTTTATTATTACTAAAGAGAAATGAATATGAAGTAATTAATTTGGGGGTGGAGGGAAACCTTAGAAGAAGAGATTTTGCAAACACAAGATAAAAAATGCAGGTAAAAATGTAAGGCAACCCGATCTTGATAGATGTTATGAGAGTGCTCGACAGAAAAGTTATAGGTTAGTAGATAGATAATGTGTCAGCAGAAGGCACTCCTGAATATCTAGTATTGTTGGAGGACAGTGTTGTGTGCTGCAGATTGCTTGTTTGAATGCACTTCTTAACAACCATATCGCTTTAAATAGAATGACATGAATTGGAAGGGATGGGGGAAGGGCAGAAGAAGAACAGTTTCCTTTCATGATGCTTCACTTCTCATTCTTCAGTAGTCCTAGAAGAAAATTTTTGTTCCTATTCATTACAGATTATTCTGCAAAATGGAATAATTCATACCCTTCTTCAGAGGAGCAGATTAAAAGTGGTATCAGTATAAATATTTCACAGCTTAGTGTTTTATTAAGCATGGGACAGTAAATCTGGTGATAAGTGCCTTGAATAAATAAATACAATTATGACATTGTTGGCATTACTGAAACTTGGTGGTATAATACACACGACTGGAATGTTGGTGTGGATGGGTATAGTTTGCTCAGGAAGGATAGACAGGGGAAAAAGGGAGGAGGTGTTGCCTTATATATTAAAAATGTACACACTTGGACTGAGGTAGAGATGGACATAGGAGATGAGAGTGTTGAGAGTCTCTGGGTTAGGCTAAAAGGGGTAAAAAACATGGGTGATGTCGTGCTGGGAGTCTACTACAGGCCACCTAATCAGGTGGAAGAGGTGGATGAGGCTTTTTTCAAACAACTAACAAAATCATCCAAAGCCCAAGATGTGGTGGTGATGGGGGACTTCAACTATCCAGATATATGTTGGGAAAACACCGCCGCAAGGCACAGACTATCCAATAAGTTCCTGGACTGCATTGCAGACAACTTTTTCAACTTTCTGAAATAAAAAGCTACTGGGGGGAAGCTGTTCTAGACTTGATTTTAACAAACAGGGAAGAACTCGTTGAGAATTTGAAAGTAGAAGGATGCTTGGGTGAAAGTGATCATGAAATAATAGAGTTTGCAATTCTAAGGAAGGGTAGAAGGGGGTAGAGCAAAATAGAGACAATGGATTTCAGGAAGGCAGATTTTAGTAAGCTCAGAGAGCTGATAGGTAAGGTCCCATGGGAATCAAGACTGAGGGGAAAAACAACTAAGGAGAGTTGGCAGTTTTTCAAAGGGACGCTATTAAGGGCCCAAAAGCAAGCTATTCCGATGGTTAGGAAAGATAGAAAATGTGGCAAAAGACTACTTTGGCTTAACCACGAGATCTTGCGTGACCTACAAAATAAAAAGGCGTCATATAAAAAATGGAAACTAGGTCAGATTACAAAGGACGAATATAGGCAAATAACACAGGAATGCGGAGGCAAGATTAGAAAGGCAAAGGCACAAAATGAGCTCAAACTAGCTATGGGAATAAAGGGAAACAAGACGACTTTTTATCAATACATTAGAAGCAAGAGGAAGACCAAGGACAGGGTAGGCCCACTGCTCAGTGAGGAGGGGGAAAACAGTAACGGGAGACTTGGAAATGGCAGAGATGCTTAATGACTTCTTTGTCTCGGTCTTCACTGAGAAGTCTGAAGAAATGTCTAGTATAGTGAATGCTTACGGGAAGAGGGTAGGTTTAGAAGATAAAATAAAAAAAGAGCAAGCAAAAAATCACTTAGAAAAGTTAGATGCCTGCAAGTCACCAGGGCCTGATGAAATGCATCCTAGAATACTCAAGGAGTTAATAGAGGAGGTATCTGAGCCTCTAGCTATTACCTTTGGGAAATCATGGGAGACGGGGGAGATTCCAGAAGACTGGAAGGGGGAAAATATAGTGCCCATCTATAAAAAGGGAAATAAAAACAACCCAGGAAACTACAGACCAGTTAGTTTAACTTCTGTGCCAGGGAAGATAATGGAACAGATAATTAAAGAAATCATCTGCAAACACTTGGAAGGTGGTAGGGAATAGCCAGCATGGATTTGTAAAGAACAAATCATGTCAAACTAATCTGATAGCATTCATTGATAGGATAACGAGCCTTGTGGATAAGGGAGAAGCGGTGGATGTGATATACCTAGACTTTAGTAAGGCATTTGATACAGTCTCACATGATATTCTTATAGATAAACTAGGAAAGTACAATTTAGATGGGGCTACTATAAGGTGGGTGCATAACTGGCTGGATAACCGTACTCAGAGAGTAGTTATTAATGGCTCCCAATCTTGCTGGAAAGGTATAACGAGTGGGGTTCCGCAGGGGTCTGTTTTGGGACCGGCTCTGTTCAATATCTTCATCAACGATTTAGATGTTGGCATAGAAAGTACGCTTATTAAGTTTGCGGACGATACCAAACTGGGAGGGATTGCAACTGCTTTGGAGGACAGGGTCAAAATTCAAAATGATCTGGACAAATTGGAGAAATGGTCTGAGGTAAACAGGATGAAGTTCAATAAAGATAAATGCAAAGTGCTCCACTTAGGAAGGAACAATCAGTTTCACACATACAGAATGGGAGGAGACTGTCTAGGAAGGAGTATGGCAGAAAGAGATCTAGGGGTCATAGTGGACCACAAGCTTAATATGAGTCAACAGTGTGATACTGTTGCAAAAAAAGGAAATGTGATTCTGGGATGCATTAACAGGTGTGTTGTAAGCAAGACACGAGAAGTCATTCTTCCGCTTTACTCTGCGCTGGTTAGGCCTCAACTGGAGTATTGTGTCCAGTTCTGGGCACCGCATTTCAAGAAAGATGTGGAGAAACTGGGGAGGGTCCAGAGAAGAGCAACAAGAATGATTAAAGGTCTTGAGAACATGACCTATGAAGGAAGGCTGAAGGAATTGGGTTTGTTTAGTTTGGAAAAGAGAAGACTGAGAGAGGACATGATAGCAGTTTTCAGGTATCTAAAAGGGTGTCATCAGGAGGAGGGAGAAAACTTGTTCACCTTAGCCTCCAATGATAGAACAAGAAGCAATGGGCTTAAACTGCAGCAAGGGAGATTTAGGTTGGACATTAGGAAAAAGTTCCTAACTGTCAGGGTAGTTAAACACTGGAATAGATTGCCTAGGGAAGTTGTGGAATCTCCATCTCTGGAGATATTTAAGAATAGGTTAGATAAATGTCTATTAGGGATGGTCTAGACAGTATTTGGTCCTGCCATGAAGACAGGGGACTGGACTCGATGACCTCTCGAGGTCCCTTCCAGTCCTAGAGTCTATGAGTCTATGAATACAATCTGAATCTCAGCACCAATGAATGCAGAGCAAAAAGTCTGGCATTTTTCTGAGGATGCTGACCTTTTAGAAGCACTTACTTCTCCCAATCATGGTCTCCATTTTAGATGGAACAGAGTTTAGCAGACCTTTAATACTGGGACCATCTCATCACAAGTGAGGGAGGCAATAAGTTGCATTTGTAACTCAGACTTGTATTGTATACAGCTCTCCAACCTGGTAGATATCACACACACTGGGGAGTTCCCCTGGCAGGACATCCACAGGATTCTGTTGCTGGACCTCACACACTGGATTTGTGTGCTCTTAAGTTTCCCTTGGACTGGGCAGGCTTCAGTAGTCTCTCTCCCCTTGGCTTCTCTGCCACATTTCCTGAGCTCAGGCTCTGTCTGCTACCTCTTCACAGAAATGGGACTATGCAGCCCAGCTTCCTTAGGTCCCAGGATCAGTGCTGATAGCCCTCCAGCCCCCATTCCCCAAGTGACAAACACACCCTGTCCCAGAGCTCCAACCTCAGGGGCACTCTGGGTGTACAGTTCACTTTTTCAGAGATATGAGACAGTGAAGCAAACAGACATGCCAGGCTTTATAAGGGTTCCCCAAAACCAACCACTCTACACTTTAGCTTTCACAAGAAATATACAGATCTAGACAAAAATAAACACACCTATACACATTTCCCTGTCTCAGTTTCCTCACCACTCTTGAACACGCTTTTGGCTTAGGTCAGAGTCTTATAAAGAGTCCAGGACTATTCCTCTCCTTCTGCCTGCCTGGAGATGGCTTCTCTTCATATCATAGAGTCTGTGTCAGGGTCTCTCACTATTGGCTAGTGAGAGACCCTTTCTTTTATACCTTCTAGTTTCCTTTGTTGGGTAACTCCCTGATTCACCTTGTTGTCAGGTAATCTAAATCCCCTACCAGATGATCTGTTGATTAGTTATCAACCCCTAGAGTTAGGACTTGAAAAAATGGTTTGTCCTGGGCGGCAGCCATCTTTGTCCCAGGTTATTCCACTTAAACCAATAATCAAAGTTCAATGATCTTCCATTTTCCCAAAATTTTAGTCTAAGATGGAGATGAAGAAACAGCAGGAAGACAAAGACCAGCCTCATAATCAAAAATGTAGTTTGCAGCTTGATTTATAGAGCATTCATAAACTCAGACAGAATTCATAAGTTCTATATAGACAAACTCCCAAAACTGTCATAGCAGGCTATGCATTATTTAGGCACAGATTCTGCAATCCTCATGCCAAATAATGCTTAAGCCACTGGGACTATTTGGGCAAGGGAGAATTGCAGAATCTGGCTCTTAGATTATAAGCACTTGAGGGCAGAGATGGTGGTCCAGTGGCAAGGGCATTATACCGGAGATCAGGAGACCCCAGTTCTCTTCCTGGCTCTGCTGTTGAGCTGCCATGGGATCAAATTACTTCACCTCTCTGTGCCTCTGTTTTCCATCCTATCTTTTGTCTTTCTTGTCTATGTAACCTGGAAGCTCTTAGAGAGAGGAACTCATAGCCTTTGTCTCCAACTATACTATCTCTCTGTGTATATACAGTGCCCAGCCCAATGGCACCCCAACCTCAGTTGGAAGCATAATGCAAGGGTCTAGTTTAAACTTTAAAGTTACTTCAGATTAAGGTAGGCTGTGAATTTGAAGTGGAGACTCCACGTACAGACAAACTTTGGTGCAAATACAAGAGCCCATGTTTCATTTGGCTGCAAGACAATGTATACTTATAGCACTGCTGTAAGACATACTACCATGGGGCTGGGGATAGCAGCAAAAGCATTAGGGTCTTCACAGCTCGAGGAGTGCAGGGGTCTGAAAACCCTTTCCATTGCACAGCAGGAGAGGGGGGAAATCCAGAAGTGGGAGCTTTGAAGGAAACCTGCATCTGGCCCCTTATGGGAACAGATTGTTTGGAACCATTCATTTTAATGTTCAAGATGTCAGAAATGGCAAATGCTCAGGCAGCCAGCTGAGACATTCTATACACAGCAGCTGAGTTTAAATGCTAACGGGAGCATCTTAGCATTCTCTATATTTTTCCTTTTCCATTGATCTCTTTCAGAGAGTGAAAAAATTAAACTGACATAACAAATGATAAAATACAGATGAGGAAAATACTTAATCATATCAATACAAGTCCTAAATCAGCAGCTGGTGCATGCTAGGAAGCTCTGATTTATGGTTCGTTTGCAGTAAGGCATGATTTCCTGTATTTTTTCTCATCATCTAGAAAGAGGCATTTTCTATATGATTTTATCCACTAGGTAGAAGGATAGCAAGCAAGGTGGATCTCTAAAATGAGACTCAGCAATCTAGTTATCCAATTTATAAAAATACAGGGGAGTTGTGAGGTGTAACTGATTAAGTCTGATAAGAGGCAGAGTGTTATTTTGTGAACTCTAACCATAAAGGTTAAAAAAGCCAAACTCAGAGGTTCTTAATTGAACAAGAAGTCCTATGGAAGTTTGGGTAAGGACCCAGAGGGCCTGAAAAAATCCTGAAATTGGCCATTTTGGATGCTGTTCTGAACTGGATCTCCAGTTTTTCAGGATTCAGATCTCAGTACCTGGAAGCGCAAGATGACTCAGTGCTGTGGGCTTTTAATGCTTTCTACAACATCCAGTTAAATTCCTGCACAATCCCATTGGTTCAATTTCTACAGGGCTTTTCTGGAAGGTCAACCTTTTGTTTACCTTCATCTCTGCCATTTGAATGGATTTGGATATTCTCAAGGAGCACATCTCACAGACCCATGAAGATATTTGGCAATGAGATCCTCATGAAGTTAAGCACAAAGAAGCACTGGCAATCTGGAATCTCCTTTAGCATTGTGTACCAGAGTCCTGTACTAGCAAAGAATCAGGACCAAAGGAAATCCTATTTTAAAAACAAAACCTGCTATTATAATTATAGTTACGCTGCTCTTCAGACTGTAGTGGTGGGGAGCATAAATGAATCTACAGGTTCAACTGAGAGCCAAATGTATTTTAGGAAACCCATGTATGAGCAAGGTGTGCTATATCTATTGAAACTGAGACCATCTATTGAAACTCATGCCAGTTAGCCACTAGATGTAATTCAACCTGGTGATATTCTGAACAAAAAGAGCCCTCAGTCATGCCTGTAGCTGTTTGCATCACATCACATTGACTCTACAGACTTAAGAGGCCTCAGAGTAACATAAAGAGACTATGTCTGGACCTGGGCGTGTGGTTTCCAGACCATGCAGACATACTTGGGTGGCTAGCCCAAGCCATCGCCCAGGCTATCCCTACACTGCTATTCTCATGGCATTAGCCTGAGCTGAACTAGCAAGGGTATATCTACGTGAGCCGAGGTTCAAGTATAAATGTAGCCAGAGTGACATTCCTCAAATCTTATTATATAGATAATTTCTGGTGAGTACTTTTTTATTTTTAGTTGAAATTTAATTTCAAACAAATTACTGCAGCTAGTTCCTGTTGGCAGAGAGCACATGATGGAAGTCACAAAGGACTTCTTTATTGGCTGAGTCCATCCATGAGATCAGGGGATGGGGGCAACTCAGCTCATCAAAAAACATTTTCACTTGGTTTCTCGCAGGAAGGTTCCATTTAGTTTCATTGTGATACAGCTGGAAAAGTCACTATTTAGAAAACAACATTTTCTCCTCCGTTGTGTTTGTGTGTATGCGGGGGATGGGGCACGGGAAGAGATAGTACCCTAGCTTATTATTATTTTTACTTTCTGTAAGTCCCCCAATTAGTGGGAACTGTCTCATTATTTTATATTTTGACTCGTAATAATTACATTAATTCCAGTTTTACATGGAAAAAAATTCCCTGATTTTCCCTCTGATCAGAGTTAACTTGCTGATCAGAGAGCATAGGAAATGCCAAATCGGATCAGACTCACCGTCTATCTATCCAGTATCCTGTCTCCGACAGTGGCTAGTGTCAGATGCTTCAGAGGAAGGTTTAAGAATCCCACAGTAGGCAGATGCGGATTAATCTGCCCCTTCCACACACCCGCCCTCCACATTAGGTCTCTTGCTGATATCTAATAGTTAGACACTGACTTAAACCCTGAAGCATGAGGTTCAATATTCTTTCCAAAATTACTGTTGTCCTTAATTATAACTGCGTATTCTTAATATTCATATAAATGTTCAGTCCCTGTTTGAATCTTACTAAAGTCTTGGCCTCAATAACTTTCATAGGCCATGAGTTCCTGCGTCTAATTATACACTATGTGAAAAAAAGAATTTCATTTTGACTCTTTGAAATTGCCACCTTTTAATTTCACTGGATGTCCCTTTTTTCCCTTATGAAACAGAGAGACCAGAAATGCCTGATCTGCCTTTTCTATCCCATTCATTATCTTTTGTACTTTTATCATGTCCCTTCTTATTCATCTCCTTTTTTTATGGTGAACAGTCCCAATCTTTTCAATCTCTCTTCACATGAGAGTTTTTCCAGGCTCTTTATCATTCTTAGAACCTTCCTCCGAAGCCCCTCTACTTCTGCATATTTTCTATGAGATGACCAGTTGTGCACACAATATTCTAGAGGAGGCTGCATCACATATTTATGTCATGGCATTACCATATTCTCCATTTGATTCCTCATGCACCCTTACATCTTGTTTGCTTTTTTGACTGCAGTGAAAGATTGAGAGGCCCTAGTCCCACCGGTTAACCAATACAAATTAAACTCACCAAACCCACAATGCAATGATATTGGACATAGTGTCCAAAGCAGAACCTTTCTGAACATCGGGGACTATGAGGCAACACAGACCAATTCTGTGTACAAACCCATACTGAAACAAATTTGAAAGAGTGTGCACATCTCCAATTATACAAGGCTGATATTACCACATCTGTGTACAATGGACATGGAAAAATGCAACTATAATTTTCTTAATTTGCAAGCACAGTTACCAGGCTGGCTCCAGCTTTTTTGCCGCCCTAAGCGGCAAAGAAAAAAAAGGTAAAAAACTGATTGAGCTGTGGCCGAAGTGCCACCGTTGAGTGAAGAGAGGGAGTGAAGGACCCGCTGCCAAATTGCCACCGAAGACCCGGACATGCTGCCCCTTTCTATTGGCTGCCCCAGGCACCTGCTTCCTTCGCTGGTGCCTGGAGCCAGCCCTGACAATTACCATGAATGCATTCACAAACTAAGAAGCACATGCTCAAATTGCCAGATAGACACAGATGGCCACCTGTACATTGTTGCACTCTTGCATCATAGAAGTGCCTACTTATGAGCTGCATGGACCTGTGTTTTAGCTTTAAATATTGTATTCAAAAAATATTTAAGGCCTTGTCCTTGCCTTGCCTTGCCTCCCTTCACTGGAAGTTTTGTCAGCATGATGAGTATGGGATTGGTCTCATCCTCTTTCAAGGGTAAATGCTCTGGAGGCATACCACTGAAATCAAAGGGACTTCAATAGGACTAGGATCAAGCCCTTGATCCTTCCTTAAGGCTCAATCCTGTGTCAAATGAAGTCAACAGGAACCTTTCCATTGATTCCAGCAGACACCGTGTTGGGCCCTAGAATTCTTATGTCAGTTGCAGACTTCAGTTGCAGTCTCAGAGAGACACAAATGAAATGTGCAATTTACATAAAAAACACTCCAAACTCGATGTAACCTTTCTTATTATGTTGTTTTAAACTACTGTGTTACTTCAGAAATAATATTCATAGAGAAATTATTCCAGTTACTTTAATTCCCTGCATTTTACGATGGGGCTGAACCAAATATAAAATAGAGTGGCAGATCCAAGCAAAACAAAATTCTAAATTTTACAGGCTATGAACATTATTTCACATCACTTCAACATCATGCCATTGATTAATGACCCTGGCATTTCTGAACTTAGCAATTCTCCTTTGCTCAGATATGAAGCATTGCAGAAGCTATGATAAGTGTCTAAAGTCCTGCCCATTTAATCTCACTAAATTACTCCCTATTCATTTATCTTTCATCTGTGTTATTTAATGAAGGCTGTATTTTCAGGCAGAAGTCTGAGCAATGACATCTCAGGAGGCTGGTGGGATGTGAATAAGTTATGAAATGCTTCTTACCAAACTGAATTCTGGATAAAAAGTCATTCCGCTGAGCTAACATGCCAGACTTTGAGTATTGATTGTAATGGTTAGTGCAGTGTCAATTTCATCAACTCCATACTAAGTAACAGACAGTTGGCTTATAATTCAATTCTTACCTAGCAAACAAGTCAAATCATTCAGCCAGTCATTTTATAAATACATAGGATTTACACCTCTACCCCAATATAACGCTGTCCTCGGGAGCAAAAAAATCTCACCGCATTATAGGTGAAACCACGTTATATCGAACTTGCTTTGATCCACTGGAGTGCACAGCCCTGCTCCCCAGGAGCACTGCTTTACCGCGTTATATCTGAATTCATGTTATATTGGGTTGCGTTATATCGGGGTAGAGGTATATTTGGAAAAGAAATGAATGCAAGTGTTTTTCC
Organism: Gopherus evgoodei; assembly: GCF_007399415.2. NCBI lineage: Eukaryota > Metazoa > Chordata > Testudines > Testudinidae > Gopherus > Gopherus evgoodei. The sequence goes on along the minus strand of NC_044334.1, from coordinate 11,571,358 downwards.
CCACTAGATGGCAGCTGAATTGCTATAAGTTTTACTGGTGGTGATGACTAAACATGTTGGATTAGGTTGATCACATATCATCATGATTTTCTACAAAATCAACAAGTACAAATCACCCAGAGTTCAATACAGTGCTCATAAAAGTAAATAAAAAAATTCCCAAGCTGAAATCCTGGCCAAAATTAAGTCAATAGAAGTTTTGCAATTCACTTCAACTGGTCCAAGATTTCACTCATGGTTTCTTCAATTGGATGTGGCTAGATCTGGCTCCAAACTGAGGGCTTGCTCTGCCTCAGCTCCATAATCTGCATCACACTTCTAGCTATTGGAGTTGAATGCATGGAGATGAGAAAGAAATGTGTAAAGCAATTCATAAGACCACCATATCCATTCAGCAGTAATGGTATAATTTTTGTCTCCCTTTCTCATTCACAGATACAGAGTCAAAACAAAGCCTGATGCGCAACTCAAGTCATTTTCATCTCTGTATTTCCACATGCAGAAAGTATATTTCATATTAGGCCATAGCGGACATGAATAACTTTGTTTTCATTTTTGATTGCTACATTGTCTCTCAAAAATGTTTTCTGGTTGGAAGCAGAGGGAAAGAAATCACTGTATTCCTTGCAGTTTAAGACAGGCCAAGGAGAGAATGTAAGGCTTGCCTGGGAGCGAGAGTACCATGATGTTTTATTGTTGAGCTATTTGTAATGAGTGCAATTTTGCTGAGCAGTGATTTTTATTTTTTAAAAAGCTGTTGTTACAGACATTTCAGCAATATTAACTGCAAAATATGTGCAAGAGGCATAATGAATAAATCTGTCCAAGAACAGATCAAATACATTCAATTCATATCAGCCAAGATGATGCCCATCTGAACTGTATCAACGCTGTGGTTCAGGGTCACACAAAGGGGGTTGGAGGAGCTGCAATGCCTGACCTCCAAAGCTTTGTTTACACCAGACTCTTCCCTTCTTATAGTTCCCCACTGTTGGTAGCACTGGTGTCAGTAGCATAGACAGGCCACTAGTATTTTACACTGGGATTTTCAAAGGGGCTAAAGAAAATTGGACTGCCAATTGCCACTAATTCTCCAAGGGAGTTGGGCACCTAATTCTTCTATGTGCTTTTGAAAACCCCAGCCCTAATCACCATGTCTTCTAGCTCTGCTCTGAGTCTAGGTTTGCATCTGTCATTAATTAGGAGCTCAGAACCATGTCCACTGAACTGGTGGTTTAGGTGAAGCAGCCTGCAGCTGGTCTATACTAGCACTCCCACCATGGCTGCCACTATTGAAGATGCACTAATAGCATCACTAGGGAATTTTAGGAAAGAAAGTATGGTGCAGACACGGTCAAAGGGACTTCTGGTGGTTGTGGCATAGACTCTGACCTTAGGAACCTGAGATGCTCTGACCTACTCTTATGTCCTCAGGACAAAATTACTTGAATTAGGGGGCCCTAACACAAAAACTGGCAACAATGTAATCCTATCACTCAGCAAGGGGCATGATTTGCTCAAACAGAAAGAAGAACTGCAAGTCCTACCTCATTAATTTCCTTTTCCCTCCAAGAAAACCTTTTTTTGGTGCAAATCTCATTTTTATGAACATGTCTGTCTACTAGTAAATGTCCCAGGAAAACTCATGACCTGCCTACTTGTTCTGCTGTTATGTATTTGCATAACAGACTTGGAAGGAGCGTCATGTTTCTACAGCTAAGGAAAAGATAACTCCTGACCTGCAGATGCAATAGTAAAAGGGAACACTGATTGACTCTTTATTAAATATATATCAGTAAACTGACCTGAAATGTAATTCAAGAGAGATTCCTTCAAATGCAAAATCAGACTGTTATTATGAAAAATTACTAAAATATACTTTTTGAGTGCCTAGAAATGTTATAAAATTCTCTTTTGCCTGCACTCTATGTCTATTTTCAATACACCACAAGTGTGAGTGATGGCTTTTGATATAAGTTTGTTTATGCAGAGATCTGGGTACTTGTTATTCCAGGTGGTGAGGTCAACAGTATAAAGTATATAAATCCTGTGAGATAAAGGATCTCAAGAGTGTTTTCTCTGAAGATGAACTGCATGAGTTCAGAAAAATCAAGGTTCTTCCAAATAGGGATGAACCACCATGAAATAGATATTATCTAACCACCAATTATTACCTAATCAAAGATTGTGCGTGTAAGTTTGTGAGGCGGAGTGTACATGGAGAATGACCAGCACATCATTCTGAAGATTTTTTTGATCTGTTCTTGATTTATTCCCCAGTCGCATCTCTTTTTGCTACTGCTGATCGTCATCATCATCATATTTGTCTTTCAGCAGGAATGTTCCTTCCACCTATGATCAGGATGGTCCAATCCCTGAGCCTGCTGAGAAGACCATTCCACAAATAAGGCACAAGGGTAGAGTGGTCATCAATATCCTTCTAGCCACACACCAAACATAACTTTGAATGTTCACAGACCTGAATTCTCTTTCCAACCCAACTCCCCTAACCAGGGGCATGCACTGGAATAAAAATTTGGCCGCTTTTGGTTGGTCACTTTTTGTGCCTCCCACTCCCATGGCTGGAGGAGCTGCCTCTTCTGGCTGTGGACCCTGGGCCAGTGGAGCTCGCTCTCCCCCAGAAGCCAGAGGAGTTGGATCTCACCCCAGTGCCCCAGGGCCAGAGGAGCTATCATTTCCTGCCCAGGCCCATGGCCAGAGGAGTTCACTCTCCCTGCCTGGCCCCAGAGGAGTTCTGTACCCAGACAGATTGAGGGGGCTCATGCCCCTGCTTGCCTCACCCCCTTACATACACCCTGCCCCCAACTAGTAGTTAAATGCATTGGTGCACCACTGCGCTCATCTTCAAAAATTCTTGGTGATCTGGACAGATTTGCACCAATGTTTCAGAGCAAATGATCGGGAATGAAAGATGCCTAAATGCAAGAGAAACAAATCTCTTCTCATCTTTATCTGATGGTTGGCCGTGATTTATGTATCACTCTTAAAACATATACACGTTGCATCCTTTATGGGAAAAATCCTATAAAATTTAACAGCGATAACTCCAATAGGGTTCTGAAGAAATTACTCTGAAAGATTTATAGAATTTAATAGAAAATGATAACCTGGGGGGCGGGGTGGGGAGAGAAGGCAGATTTTGAGCCATCCTATAAAATTTGTAGCAGAAATATAATCCTATTTGCCTCTCACATGTTGGTGGCCCTGCATTTTAGATGAGCCTTCTCTCAGGCTCCAACTTTGCAAGCATGTGCTCTCACGTAGATTTCTTGCTCCCTGGTCTGTGGCTACAGACAGATTGCAAAATGTTTCAATGCTAAGTTTGCATCTACAATTAATTGTGGGCTCAGAACAATGCCCACAGAGTTGGAGGTTATTATTAAAAATAAGGACCTGGGTCTCTGCCTTGTCACATCACTCCTTTGCCTCAGATAGTTATTTGGGGAGATATCCATTCTAGCTATGCTCTCCTACCCTCTAATGTGAGAGCGCTGGGAACTCCATGGAGGAGTCATCTTTGTACTTCCAAGCCCTCACAGGAGAGTCTTCTTGTGGCTTGTTTCTAACTAGCCATACAGGGTGCAATATTGATGGCACATTGAGTAGGCATAATTTATATGTATTTCTCTCTACACACACAAAGAACCTGACTCTCATTTACACTAAGGCACCTTTAAACTGCTCTAACAGCATAGAAGGACTTTAAAGTGGACATACATTATATTTTCATGCTCTTTAAGGCCCCTTTGTTCTGCCAAAGCAATATAAAGGAGCTTTTGTGTGAATGAGAATCAGGGTCTCAGAAATTTATTGCTTACACACTCAGCCACCAGGAACATCATCTTTCCTTCTAAGCCCCAACTTACATTCTGCCCAGTCTTTCTCTGTACACATTCCCTTTGTCTCCCCTTACACTAATCTTTGTCTCTGCCCTCACATCAGGAATAGTTCCCTACTTCTTCTGATCTAAGTCCTAGAGCAGAGGCAATTCACCAGCCCTTCAAACAGTGGTTAACCGTAGAAGGAGGTATAAGAGAAGCACAGTACCAGAAGGGGGAGTAAGACTATCTGAAATGTACAATACTTGTGTTAATCATTTTATTCAGTGCAGGGAGAGAGAAGGGCAGTGAATGCTGCATATATGTGGCTGGGTTGTTGGGGGTAAGTCAAGGGGACATTATATGGATTGTGTATCTCTTAGACCCTGAACACTGGATGCCAGCTCTGTTCCCAAGCCCTCTCTTTCCAAGTATTCACATCACAGGAGGGAGTTGGAGAGGGTGTCTGTGAAATCTACATATACACCTGTCCATAAACCAAGCTAGCAATTTACAATAGATTACATTCTTTGTGCAGGAGTTCAGTTAGATCATCCCCATTTGTCAGTGGTTTGACTTCCTCCCCAGAATTAATGAGATTGAGCCTTACACTTTAATCAGGAGCTGATTAACATTTCTCTCCTCCCCTTTTTTGATAAAGGAGTTGTAACAAAGTTCTGTCCAATGGCTCTATTGTGCTATGGAGACAGATGAAGTTATATTCTCATGTGACAGTGAGTCTGCCCAGGACCCCATTACTTTACCATCTGCATTATTGTCCAGTGTCAAATGAATGGTTGTTTCTCCCTTTATTCCTTATTTAAGAAATGCTCTTTAGCCCCCCCCGGAAACATGATGATAAGGCCTTTTCCAGAGAAATGCCCTATGTTATTACATTGCTGAATGAGCCAAAAGGAATCTGCATATTAACAGATGTGATCCTGGGCTTGCAAGTTCATAACCGAAAAAGAAATACAAGCAAACAGCATGCAGGCACCACTGAAAGTATGGTGAATATAGAATATGGAACCAGCTACCCTATTAGAAGGGCAGTTTCTTCCCCTTCTTGAAGTCCTCCACTGGCTTTTCATCATTTAGAGTAAAGTTCACTCCTGTGCCTAGGATACATAGGGCACAGAGAATGTACTGTTTAGTCCCTGCAACCTTTCCACCCCTTACTTTGACCCTCACCACCAGCAGCAACACTAGCAGAAGAAGAAGGATTTGAGAGAGATCAACCTACTGTGGCCCTGCTCTTGTCTGACTGCCCAGATCTGGTCTGGAGTCTGAAGAATTGGTGTTGTGAAGTAATCCTCTTCTATGTACCAGCCACAGGGACCCATACTCCACACCTCCCTCATATTATCCAGGGGACAGGGCAGTCACAACAGAGCTGCTCACCTCAGGAGCCATAATGGAGCAGTTCACTAATTGACCTCCAGCCCACCAGCACAGGTGACTTACTTCTCACTCAACTATCCACCCTGGGTTTATTGGGAAATAAATGGAAAGCTAGAAATAGTTGAATGGTGGGTTTCCTGGGCTGGAGGAATGAGCTAGTCATTATAACAAACCCTCTGGTCTTTAGGAGATTACAGTTCACGAATGCAGTAAATCAAGGACCAACATACAGATAAACATTTTAGCCCCAAAGGGGATAAGGGGTAAATTAAACAGAAGGGGAAAGGAACAGACTGAGATATCAAGGACATTAAGTAAATGAGACCCCAGCTAATCTGACAACAAGAACTAAAACCCACATACTAAATCAATATAATGAGAAAGATCCCCCTCTGCCCTTGCCACAAGCCTTACCTGCAGCCCAGTGGGAAGGGCAGGCATCCCTTGCCAGGAGGTCGAGAGCTCTCCCTTACAGCTAGTTGGAGGATCTGGTGGCCTCATGCCCTGGCTATCCCCCAGTTCCTGGCGCAGGGGATGCCTGCCAAGTTCAGCTGCATTTCAGTCCAATGGGGAGCAGTAGAATCTGGGGGCTTGCTCTTTTCACTGTGCAGCTGGGCATCCCAGTTGTTGGTCTGAGGCCCTCTGACAGGGAGAGTCAAAATGGCTTCTCCCCTTCTACTATACAGAGTGGCTCTGAGGCTGCTTCTCCTTTGGCTCCACCAAGCTGCCCCTGCAGCCAGCTCCTTCCCTGGCCTCCCAGCCTCTGCCAGGCTCACCTGGCCTAGCCAGCATGAGCGGCGTGTGGCCAGGCTGACCCGCAGCCCAGTCAGACTTAGGCTCTGATCCTGCCCCCACAGGCGGGGTGTGCCTCTCATGCACAGGCCAGGCTTTCAAGCTGCTCCCCTAAAGCCACTGCATTGGCCAAGGGCCTGCCCTGGCACTGCCACCTCTTGCCATGTCTCCCCCAGTACGTGACAGGGCTTTAGCCGGGGCTGGCCAGTCTCAGTCTAGACCACACGAGGAGTGCCAGTCCTCTAGTGAATCTGAGCCGTCTGATTGGCCGTCTGCCCCACCTGCCCACTGCCTGGGGCTTAGCACCCTCTCAGAGCGGCTACACGGAGCGCTCCTGCACAAGTGCGCGCTCTCGCTCTCCTCACAGGAAGGGAGCGGGGAGGAGGGAGCCCGAGAGCCCAGGTGGCTCTGCCCCCTCTTCCTATGAGCAACAAGGACTGTTTCCCGGGCCTCCCCCGCTCCCCTGCCCGGAAACGGGAGAGGGGAACCCTGCCCCAGACCCCCCAGAGTGGGGAGAGAAACCTAGGAAGAGCAAAGGTGAGGCTGAGGGGGGTTGAAGTGCTAGGGGCGGAGAGCTGAACTGAAGAGGGGCAGGATTGATTTGGAAGTTGGAGAGTAGAATTAATTGCTGGGCAAGGGATAAGCAGAGGTGGGGTGAACTTTCCTGCAGCAGGGGACAAAATCTCCTTACCCTATAGATTGAAGAGAGCAAGCAATACTAATTGTTAAACACATACACACTGGGGGTGGGCAGGGGGAGTTCAAAAATCAAAAGACAGACCGAAAAAACCCATAATATAATCTTTTTTAAAAGGACTCAGAGTCTGGAGGTCAATCTCATGATTTTCGAGGTCTAACGTGTGTTTTTTGCTCTTGAGGTTGGCAATAGTGCTGTGCATACTTGCCAACATCTTCTGCCAAAAACATCTCAAGACATTCAAATTTGCATAAATTTGCTCTTTTATAAATTTGGCCCTTAGTGTTTATAAAGCTCCTAGCATGTTGGGACAGATCTTGTCTGGGGCCTCCAGGCACTGATGTAATACAAATAATAATAATGAAAGGTGGTAGTGGCTTGCACAGTAAGAGTTGTTGATATATTTTAGCACCCAGGATGAAACATTCCATAGAAAGACTTAAAAGTACCATGTAGTAACATCCCTCAGAAAGTCATTACGAGTTTTGCATAGGTTAAAGCACTGTCTTTTATCTGAGCCATTAGACCCTTCTGGGCTTCATCTGTGTTGCAGAGCAGCTGTATGTCTACCCTAGGAAGGCTAGGATATGTCTACATAGGAATAAAAAACCAAAAACAAGGCTGGTACAGGCCACTCGGGCTTACAGGTCTCTGGCTCTGGGGCTGAAAAATTGCTGTGTAGATGTTGGGTGTTGGGGTCCAGCCTGAGCTCTGGGACCCTGCCTAAGCTTGAATGTCTACACGGAAATTTTTAGCCCCACAGCCTGAGCTCCATAAGCCCAAGTCAGCTAATTCAGGCCACTCATGACCATGCTGCAGGTATCCCTGTGTAGACACACCCTTAGTGGCCTGGCCACCTTTTCAGACCATGTAGTCTGAGGGGAACCATGGGCTAGGAGTTTCCCAGGTGTAAACGGCAGGTGCTGAGGAAGGAAAAGGGGCACAAAGAGACCAACAGCAAAGGCAACTGTTTCTGGGGACTGAGCAATGGTGGCTTCCTGAGGTTTTTGCAGAATTTAGTTTCCAAATTCCTGCATACCATTTGTTACGATTTCTGTTCAAGGAAACAGGTCCAGCGTAGATTTTGTTAATACACAAATGACATTATGAAAATATTTGACTCTGTCTGCAATTTCTGTTCAGGATGGGAAATTGAGCTACAAGGATCTGAAAACTGCCTCCCCTTGGCCAAAGGGGCAACAACAAAATAAAATAAAAATAATAATATTAGAGATGGGGTCCCATGCAGCAAAATTCAGAACAAGATTTCAAAAGCACCCTAAAGTTTCTATGTTTTGGATTCATAGCTCTGGCTTAACTAATTATAAAGATAAGGACCACTGATACAATTCACATCCAGATTCCTAACCCACCAAAGTTCATAAGGGGAACGTTGCCAACTTTCACAACTTTATTGTGCCTTGTGATATGAGGTGTCCTTAAAGTCCCAGCTTCTGTAGTTAAGTAATTGAGAATTGTAGGGGTTTTTTTTAAAGTGTTACAGTCATGGGGATGTGCTGAGGTATATTGGATAGAGTATTGGATTGGGACTCAGGGGACCTGCATTCTGTGCCTGGCTCTGCCACTGATCTGCTGTCTGATTTTGGACAAATCATCACCTGTGCCTCAGTTTCCTCATCTGTACAATGGGGATAATGATACTGACCTACTTTGTAAAGCACTTTGAGGCCTACTGATGAAAAGCACTGTAAAAGATGATAATATTTTTATTAATATTATGGTTATGGAGAAAGGGTTGAAAATGTGACTAGAAAGTACCCTAACTGCTAAAACAAAATAAAACAAAACAAAACCCAGAAGAGGAAAATAAAGAACCCCCCAATTTAAAAAAAATTCATGATTTTGGGGGTCCGACTGATGATTTTTGAATGCTTGGCCAATGGAGTGAGGGCTTGGGATATTAGGAGATAAATGTTATATTGATATTCCAGGACTATTTTCAATACAAACACACTCTGGGTACCAGTGTGTATTATCCACATACTAGCTCTCTTGTTCTAACTGTTATTGATGTGATCCTTCTTACTTGCTCACTCCAGTGACACACCATAACTTCAGTGAAGTTACTCCAAATTTCCTCTGCTATAATTAAAAGGAGAACCGGGTCCAGTGTACATAGGCAATACATACCCGCTAGTCTAGTAGGAGAAGATTTCATTCTATTTTAATTATGAATTATTATAAAATAAACACTCCTGCTGAAACAATGTTTATATTAGACGAAATAATAAACAGTTTGCTTGTAATGTTGATGTCAGATCCATTCAAAAGGTATACGTCTGAGAAAGCAGAATAGCAACGCAAGAGATGACCACTGGATGGCAATATGTGAGCATCTCTGAATTGCTTCTAGACATGCATCTTCCATGGCAAGGGTTCTCGGTTAAAGTGTATAAATATTATGGGCATCTTTTATTAGACAAGTTTGAGGAAAAAGCTAAGGTCCTCATGTTCATATTCAAACGAGGCTATGTCATATATTTATTTCTATCCCTCAGTTGTCTTTTTACATTTGTACCTTCATCTATTAATACTAATATTGTTAAATACATGTCACTAAATACAAAAGGAATACAAAGCGGCTGAGTACCTTTCACTGGGTGAAACTGATACCTATGCAGAAGACCTGAACAAGGTTTATGTGCCAATTAAGACCTCAAAATTGGCCTTAGTCAAGTGGCATATAGTCCTGGTGTGGGCCTTTTGCACAGGGCTGAGTTATGAGGATATAGGAAGTTTATCCATTTCAGTTCCTTTGGGGCATTTAAACTGGTCATTTTAATGTCAACATTACTGTAACTTCTTGTATTTGCATAAGTACAGCTCTATCTGTACCTAAATACACACAGGCACAGAGATGAATATGTTTGATATAATGCTCAGTTCTCATCAGTTGTTTCTTGTGGAAATAAAACCAATGGCTTAAAAGCTCTGCTCTGATTAGTATCATCTGAACATCAGAGAATAATGCAACTAAATTAAAATGACTCTGTGTGTGTGTATGTATGTATGTGTGTGTAAAAATGCCGTGTCATAACATTGAGGAATTTATATGCAAAGCAATGGCTACTATATACCAGTGGTCTGAATATTGTATACATTTTAATTTCAATGTCTACACTGTAAACAACCAATTTAACATTCACTGTCTAGAAAGTCATAGTGCTAAATTATAGAAAGGGATTTTAAAAAAAGAGGTTGCAGAATCATCTTATGCTTTGGCAATATGTTAATCCCTCCCTGCGTATCATAAGGAAAACAAAAGAAATATCTAGAATCCTTTTGAGGCAAGTACTGTAACCAACATGTTATCCCATAGCCCAGTCCTGCAAGATCTCCACTGAAGTCAAAGGAAGTACTGTTCACAAAGGACCAGGAGGATCAAACTCTTAGTTTCAACGTTGAGCACCACAGAACTTATCTTTTAGGCATTTCATAATATTAATATAAATGAGAATGTAGTTAGAGCTCTGTGACATCCAATTACTAATAAATTCATGCCATGGCATTTCTTTTAAATGACTGTGCTGAACAAAAATAGCTTTCCATATAATTTTTGACTAAACCAGAGTGTTCTTGCTTAAGCTGAGTCAGAGAAAGCATGTCAGATACGTAGTACTTTAATACCAAGAAGCACCCATGGGTTTTTCATTTAGGAGTTTAAAGATGTGAATGAGTCAAGTCTATTAGGAAGTGAATGGTTCATCCAGGATCTAAACATTGGGTGCTTGCAGATTGTGATTCATAGCTCAGCTGCTGAAGACATATGGATTTACTATAGGGAGGAAAGACAGGGTATGATTTAATGCCTTTCAATGTACCTTTTTCATTTGAATACACATAGGCTCTGATTTAGAAAGGCACTTACGCATGTGCTAATGTCCATCTCTATTTAGAAGAGTAATTAAGTGCTGTCATGAAGGAGATGCTTTTCTGAATAGGTGCCATTGACTTCCATTAGGATTCAGAGAACTACTTCTTATTTCAGGGAGAATTCCATGGAGATTCGGGACCTGACCTTTTCATCAGACCCATGTTGGCAAACCTTTGCATCTGCATGGATATCCAATGATATCAGCAGGCTCAAGGGTCTGCCTGTGTGGATCCAGCTGCAGGTTTGGGGCCTTGACATTTTGCTTTTTCAATGGAAATCAAAAACACTGGAGCAGACCTTCAGTTGAATTAAATCACCATAGTCCCATTGACTTCAGTGGACTTACAGAAGAGAGTGAAGCAGTTAATATTTTAATATTAGACAATGTTTTATTTTTAGCAGAACAGCTATGTGACAGACCAGTCCTTCTTTCCCTTCAGTGGTTTCAGTTAAAAGATCCTCATTTTCTTGAGCACAGTCACTGATTAATTTGCTTCTTCCTCCCCATAGTCTTCCTTTCACTTTGGTTTTGGAGGACAAGAGTGTCCGAGAGCATCATTCTTCCATTGTCCTCCTTAAACGTGCTCAGAACATTCAGTGTTTTTAAAAAAAATATAACACTGACTAGTTCAAAAAACATTTTATTTTATTTTTTGGTGGGGGATGGTTAAAACCAAGGCACTAATTACCCAGAACAGATGCAGGAAGTTAGATTCTGATGATGTGATCAGATGCAAAAGGAGATGAAACACACTCATCAAAGAGAAGGGAAAACGATGCATTATTCCCACAAGAAAGGGATTTGATTTGGTTGCCTTTTAAACTCAAGTGCTGAAGCCGAAAGAGCTAAAACCCAGTTTCAATAAGCAGAGAGAAACATCTGGGATGGGGGATGGTCCAGGAATATGCAATACATGGAGGAATTAGGGAAAAGCCCAATATCAGCATCATGGAAAAATCAAGAGCAGATACTCCCCAAGAAAGGCTGAATCAATGGCAACCATCCAGTGCTGATGTTTCAGAGGTTGCTGCAAAGAATACACCTGGCCAACATAACAAATGTTACACATCACTAGAGACTAAATTGAAGGTCTTGGTCTCCTCGCTGGAAGCTGTAGCAAATTCAGTTCTCTGTGGCTCAGCCAGAGAGGAGGACTTGTAATACCCATTGAGTAGTATGTTATATGTATACCCATTACATGGGCAAGTCCAGTAACTCAATGCACAAGTAAGATCTCACTTATATGTGTATTTATCCATTTACCCATGGCATTTCCTCATTTGCACACACCACTGTGGGTTTTACATGTACAGGAATTTCTGGCACAAGCAGATGCTTGCACATTTCCTTGGTAGCTGTAAGTTCTATAGCCAGGTTTAAAAAATTGACCCTTTAAAATAGGAAGATGACTTGATCTTATACTTATTGTAAAGCACATGCCTTGGGGCTGCCCTGATTCAAGGCCTGTGGAATTGAGAGTCATGGGAAGATGCAGAGCAGTTAGATTTGTAACTACATCTGTAAAGACATTGACCAAAGCCTGGAGGAATTAGTTGTAAATTTCATGTCATATGCAACAAACACTCAGCAACATTGCTACTGATTCCCATAAAAGAGCTGAAGAATTATTAGCTGGATTATGTTAACACAAGGATAGTCTGTGGTTACATGTAAATAAGAATGCCACCAAATATTTTAGTAAGAAATAAAAATAACCAGAGCTTTAAAGCACTACCACCAAAGACACAGCTAGATAAATACATGCACCCAGCTTAATTTAACTTCAGACAGAGAAAGGCCACATTTTTGTTATTTAAACAGCAAGAAAAGGATTAGACATATAAGTGTTCCCCACAGCCAAATCACCTTCAACTGAATTCTTACAACCCTGTCTACTTAACACTCAGCCTTTGCACCACATGTCAAAAAAATAAGAAGCTCCCCCTTGGCAGAGATCCATCCTACCAAATAAAGTTCTATCTTCATGTTCCTATTCCAGAGAGAAAAACCTGCTAAACTTCCTTCCCCTCCAGTAAATACCTGAACCTAAGTCTCCTGGACACCTCGTTACATGTAAATAACATAATAAAGTCTTTACATTTGCCATGGCTGCTAGGGTCACCCACACTCACAAAACAGTCCAATTGCAAACATAAAATTGAACATTTGCCCCTTTATGAGCTCCACAATAACCCCAGTCCCAGAACCAAAATATACACTATATGCAACCTCCCCACCCCACCAGAATAAGCAGTTTAGCACAACCATGCAAGAATGATCTGTGCCCCTCCATCTTGACATCAGTCTAAGGACAGTGACTCAGAGTAACCCAGTAGAGAAACCTTAATCACACTCCTCTGCTTATTAAGCCTACATCTTTCTCCCATCTCTTCCTTCTGCCAATCCGGACTCATGTCTCCCAGACCTCAAACATCCAGATAGCAGACTGGGACTTGTTCATAGCAAGTCACCTGATGCCTCCCCATTCCAGGCTGACCCCTGTTTGCTCCAAGCAGCCATATTACCTGGAGGCTGATGTGATTGAAAATAAGTTGGTAAGTCTGTTCCCAAAGAGACTGGGAATGACTTTTCTCTTCTATGGAAGAATATTTGGTCGGTAGGGCCTAGCAAAGTAATGCCTGGAGCGAGAGATGGGACACAAATTTTATTTTAGGACAGGCTGTCATCTTCTTGGTCATCCATCTGCTCAGAAAACTTTGCCTATAAGATGACACAGACATCACTAACAGGAAAGGGTTAAGACACTGCATGTGGTTCTCCCTCAAAAAAATCTCCAGGCAACGTTGCTCTCTATAAATCTCCTTACTTGCCCTTTTCACCTTTATCCTAGTAATTTAAATACTAAACAGCAGTGTGCTCCTCAAAGCCTCTCCTTAATAACTTTATCTTCTTTAGCAAACATTTGAAATCATTCTGTTCTGTGCCGGAGATGCTTTTGGGACCAGCCTGCAGAGACGGGCACAAGAGGAAATGGCTGCTTTGTTACTTTCTCAAGGGGATGCTCTAAAATAACATGTTTGCCGGGGGCCAAGAGCTTTGCCTTCTTCCGGGATGGACTTTGGCATTGCAAACTCCATTGACAGCAGACATTTGTTAGCAGCCATCAGTATATAAACTGATAAAATACCAAAAGGCCTACGTTATAACAGTTATTTAGGGTGCCACTAAAGCTTTGTACTTTCAACTTCAGTGACAAAAGCTGCACAGTTCCCTCCTGCTAACAAGAATGTTTTTCAAGGTTTTATATTTTATGAAAAAAATCAAATAAACTTTTATTAGAAAACTAAAAGCCATTAGAGTGCAAATCAAATTTGTTTACTCAACAGATCAGAAGGTTTGGGATTTAGAATGTACAGATTTTCTCAAAAGACTTTTCTGAAGATCCTAGCACTTCGCCTCTTGCAGAGAGGACATACCCTGGAGAACATACCCAGATATGGTGGCTGTAAACAAATCTCTCTCAGTATCCTTGGATTTTTCACCTGTATGTTATTTACTGAAACAGTAACATTTGCAGGTTTTGGTTTTTCAAAAAATTAAAAAAGTCAATTTTCCATGGAAAACAGACACCTTGCATAACATTTTTGTCAAAAACCTAATTTTCTAACAAAAGAACAGATTTGACAGAAAAGTTTCAGCCTTCCCAAACCCAAAGCAACTTGCAAAGAGAAAAATACTAGTTTCTAACTATTTTTGCTTATTTATGAGGGAGTATAGAGGAGACTTCAATTTTTATATTTGTACCTTCCAAAAATGGTCCGTCCCCCCACCACTTGTTTATACCTTAGAAATGTCAGATTTTGTCTACCCTTATGGAAAGACTGGAAACCAATGGGATATTGATATCTTACAGGAAAAGAATCGCGCAATTGAGAAGAATGGGATTATTTTTAATTAGACTGTGTAAAATTCTTCTCTTCTCCTTTTAAATAGCTGTTACTAAAAGCAAATTCTTCACAAACACTTGGGAGACCAACTCTCTCTCACTTGCATTTAAAGGTTGACCAAGCTCCCACTCCAGTTCTCCAGCCTCCAATGAATGCTCCAGCAAAAAACTGGGAAGACTTAATATTCATTATATTTCTAAGACAAAAAATAAGTAAACACAACAGTAAAAGCTAAAAGAACAACTTATTTTTGAGAATTAAAAATAAAATTCAGATTTCCTTCTTTATCAAAAGAGCAAATTTTTTTCCTTCTCAGGTTACCTGAAAAACAGCCCCTAACCACAACCAGGAGCGCTGGAGTTAACCCTCTTACATGTCCAGTTTGACAAAAGGGAACTCTTTATAGCCTGGAGAAAACTCTTGTTAGGTAAGGAAACATCATTTCACCCATTTTACACACAGGGAAGCTGAGGCATAAAGAAGCTAACAGTCTGGATTTCAGAAATGTTAAGCATCCACAATTCCAGCAGAAGCCAATGGGAGCTAAGGGTGCGCAGAACCTGTGAAAGTTCTTTCTTAAGTGACTCACCCAAGGCCACACAGATTGTCAGTATCACAGCCAAGATTAGCACTTGAGAGATCCCATCTCTCAGACATGTGCTCCATTCACTCGGCCACACTGCCAATTCCAACAATTAAACAAACCCATTATCATTGTTAATCATTAACTTTTAGTAGTTTGTATCACCACAATAGTTTTTCCCCTGGGCACAACACTATACAAAAACATTGTTATTTACTCAAAATGATGCTTTCAAATTCTGAGCTGGCAGACGTTTTATTTAGTGAGTGAGTAGAGCATCTGTTTATAGTCCTTTGGGGACAACACTAAACAACCAAGGCTTCGTGTCAGGATCGAGCTAACAACAGGGTCCAGACCCCTCCCCCCCATAAGCTTTAGGGGACATTGACTTCCAATGATGTTTACAATTGTCATTCGCTAGCACACAGCAAACAATATGGGGATCTGTTTGGGAAGGGATCCTAAATCTCTGTGGCTCCTGGGTCTCATATTTAATCCATCTCTGCTTCATGAATATACAGTTGTGGCTATGGCAAGAGATGTAAATCTGTGCAAGTCACATGAGGCATTTGGTTTCAGGTGTAAGTAATAAAACTCGCAGGCCATTTCCTGTTCAAATGACAAAGCACTTAGGCTTTCACCTGAAGCGTCCCGTTTTTTTTTTATGCTGTTTATAAATCAGCCTTTAAATTCACTAAGGAAATGAAGAGGGGCTGGAATGGCAAAGCAGGCTGTACATGTTAAACAGAATAATGCTAGCATGAAAGGGATGAGCAGACACTGTAGGGCAAACAAGGAGGATAGTAAAACAAATTGTTTTTAATTGCTGAGTTTGGCTCTTTGACAGAAATTGACACAAAACCATCGAACCCCAAGTGCATTGCTGGAAATACCTGGGGCGGCTCCAGACACCAGTGCACCAAGCGTGTGCCTGGGGCGGCAAGCCACAAGGGGAAGTCTGCTGGTTGCTGTGAGGGTGGCAGGCAGGCGGCTTTCGGTGGTGCGCCTGCGGGAGGTCCGCCGGTCCTGCGGTTTCAGTGGCAATTCGGCGGTGGGCATGCCAAAGGTGCAGGACCCGCAGACCTCCCGCAGGCATGTCGCCGAATCCGCGTTACCAGCGGACCTCCCACAAGCGCGCCACCGAAAGCTGCCTGACTGCCGTGCTTGGGGTGGCAAAATACATAGAGCCGCCACTGGAGATACCCATAGATGTTAGAGAGCATCTTCACATAAAAACACATTGGAAGAACATTAAGGTTCTGAAAAAACACCACTAAGCTTACACTGGACAGACATTGGTAAATGGAGGAAGTTAAGCAACATTTACTTTCTTTTCTTTTCGCTTCCGAGTTCTCCAGATTTGTTGGCACGGCAATATTTGAATTTCTATGGTAGTATTGGATGCAGCTATTCTAATAGGAATGCCCTGAGAGCTGGATATTTGCATTGCACAATATTTGAACTCAGCAGTTAAGAGTTAATTATTTCTACATCTCTAGCTTGTAATTGGAACACCAAGACTCAGCTCTGGGGCTATGGCTGAGGAAAGCACTGAACTCACCAGGAGGGAGGGTGCAAAAATGACTGATCCTGGGATGGCTGTGTGCTGGACTAATCTCCAGATGCTCTAAATTACACCAGCTGCCAAAAGCCCCAAAGAGGCCTGTGCAGCTTAGGTTGCTGAGATATAAGGAAGCCCTAAGCACCTCTCACCCCGCCACATCTGGAGTTGAACATTAGGGAGGGTGACTGCATAAGAGCTAGTACCAGAGGATTCTCCTACACTGAGTGATCCTTCCATGGCCAACTATATTGATCTTCCCTTTCTGGTACCCATCCTAGAGGAAGTCCAACACTGACTTTCCCAAACAAGACATCCATCTTGGAAGAACTAGATTACAGTAAAATGTATTGGCTAGATCCTGCTCTGATACATTTAGACTGTTTCTGTACCAGTACTCTTGCAAAAGGCTTGGAGAACTCAGATGTTGCTGTGTCTCACATCCAATATACCATTTCCAATGTGAAATTAAAATGCAAGTGTCTAAATGATAAAACGTTAACATTTGAGCAAATGTTGTACTTGTCCGGCTATGTTAGGATATTGCAAGTTTCCAGAGGTTCTATTCCCATATCTTCCTGAGCATGCTACCACTCCTATGCATTATGCATGTGATACATGGACTTACTGCAACAATAAATCTCACCTAGCCATGCCCATTCTCTGTCTTATTTTAGCATCTTGCACGTTTACTTTCACTGTCATATTAAGTAGAACAAAATTACTTCCTGTTACATTCAAGGGACTTGGATAGCTGTCATCCTTCTTCAAATGTTTATTTCACCTGTCAGCATGAAATAACACACGCACAAGGAATATTTTGTTTTTCTTTTACAAGGATTTGGATATGCCATTAAGTATAGCCCTAACTGGGATCGAAAATCCACTCCTGATGCTTCATGCCAATCTGTCACTTTTAGTCTTCATGAATCAAGTATCAGATCTTGCTTCACACTTGAACAACATGGTGTAGAATATGCTTTGTCGGGGAACAGAGGAGACATATTTTACTTCCCTGGTGTTGTTCCAACTTTCAGAAGTAAAATTGTAAATCAGTATGACCCTGGGAATCTCTCAGTCATTTCTAAATAGTTTAAGGAGCCGACTGGGCTTAAGGAACTGTCTTTTGTTTCTTTATTTCTATTCCCATTAACTGAGACACAATCACAACTCTCCACCTAGTAGAGTAACATGACTCAGTGCAGAAAGAAAGTGAATCATTCTTTGAAAAACCTTGTTTTGGGGAAAATTTCTTAGCTGGCAATACTGAAAATTATAACTATGCTGAACTGATAAATACTTTAACTACCTCACAGCATTGCAGAATGGTTCCTTTCTTCTGGCTCTCCACCAGCTGAAATCATGCTATGATGCAGCATTAAAACAACATTATAGCCTGTATGGTAAATAATCCCTGTCCTCATATAATTACCATGATCATCATGAGAACAAAACTCATGTGGCTGGTTCTGATCTCACATGTGCTGGTTTTACATGATTGTAAAGTGGGAGTCAGTTATATTTGCACCATCTTTAAAACCTGTTTACACTGCTAGAGTCATGTAAAATGGCTTGAGTGTAAATGAGAATCAAGCTCATTACTTCTGCTCCAGTTGTAAAATGAGAAACTCAATACCATGGCTCAGGACCTCCACTGGTGTAGTTCCAGTGAGTTCGGAGCAGCTATTCCAATTCACACCATCTGAGGATCTGCCTCTCAGTACTCTTTAATAGCCCTATTCCTTCTCCTTTTCTCTCTCTTTCATTGTCTATTCTTTATATGAATCTATATGTATGGATATGATAAGCCCTAACATACCCATCTTATTGCAACTGGTTGAAAAATGAGAACATGTTCTCAAAAAGTGTCATGAAAAATGTGTTTTTTCTTCAAAATTTAAAATTTCCCATTTTTGTTTGCCAGAATATCAAATTTTGATTTTTTTTAACCAATAAGATAGTAAGTCAAAAGATTAAATGCCTTTTATGGAGAAAATTTTTATGGAAAATTCATCTCTTTAATTCATCAAAATATAGACAAGAAATTCATCAAAGAAATCAAAATTCAGAAAATTTCAGCCAGTTCCCTAATGCTAGTGATGGACAGAAAAATATTGCCTTTGAAAACACAATTATATTAACTTTAAAATGTAGCGGATTACAAAAACAAATCTTAATCCTTGTGAAAGTCAAAAATCTCTTTGCTTCTCAAGTCAAATTCCAGAATCAAACAATTTTCAATTAAACTGATGATAGAATGTCAGTTTTACATTTGGTTTTCTCTGCATAGATCCAAATCCCAAGACTGGCATTTCATGCATTTTGAAACAAATAATTTTCTTGATTTGGGGACTGAATGCTAAATAACACCATGTGGTAAAACACAGTGTTGCCAACTGTCCTGATTTTATCACAAGTCTCATGATGTTTGGTATTTATCTGATATCCCAGATCCTGGAGTCAAGTGAATACATGAGAGTATCAGCTTTAACTTCAATAAAATAGATTTTCCCGATATTGGAAATACAGGCAGACACAAGCAGCTTTGCTCAGGAGACTAGTCTTGTTGAATTAACACTTGTGAGAAAATTTACTGAAGACCACAATTTTCAGAAGGGCTCAGATCACAGTTAGGCACCAGAACTCAGTATGTTGGGGGCTGGGCATTTTTGAACATCTGGGCCTTATTTAGGTACCTCAGTGGGAGCTGAGCTCTCAGGAAAATCTGGCCCAAGTGCCTATGGATTTTCAGGACTGAAATCTTACTATGGAAATTTGAAGGCATTCTCTGTGTGAAAGGTCCCAATGTAACTTGAAATCAAATCACTCTATGTTGCAAATGCAGAGAAGAACTCTTGATTTTGAGCTCTGATTCCAAGAATTTCTACGGAAATTTTTTTGACAAGCTCCAATAATTTGATCTCCAAGTGTTGTATACAGCAGAGCTTTAAGATTACTGTAGCAGTGCAATTCTTTTGTGAAACAAAGCACATTAATTTTAAGCATGTCACACATTTGTTCTCCAATTATCATCAAAGTTAGAGGACACACAGTTTTAATATTTTAACATTCACAAACATGCTGGAATGAGTGGAATAAAGACAGATACTGTGCACATTTGTTATAAAAATGGTTTGAATAGTTGCCCAACAAACCTGACTTTCAAAAGCTTAGCATGCCAGTCAGCTTTACAAAGGTGCAGAATGAAAACTTATTTGTATTACGGTAGTATGCAGAGCTCCAAATAAGATTGGAGCCCAAATGTGCTAGGCACTAAAAACACATAGGCGGAGATGGTCCCTGCCCTGAAGGGCTTGCAATTTCAATAAACAAGACAGAAAATGTGTGGGAGAAATGAAATATTTTATTCCCATTTTACAGTAGAGTAATGAAGGCAGAGATAAATTAAAGGCCTGAGTCTGATAACTTTACTTTAGTTTAGAAGCACTTTATTTCACAAGATGTTTATTGCCTTTAGTAGGACTATTTATAGAGCAAAGTACTATTTAACTACCAGTCAAGGTATCAGCATCTGGACCACAAAGCAAATCAGTGGCAGAGCTGTAATCAGAACGTAAGAAACCACTGATTCTCTACTCCCCTATTCTAACCTCTCAATGATTATTAACTGAAAACCAAATAATAAATAAGAAAGACAAGGAACAAACTCCATGCTTCCTAGAATGTCAATAGTTTCCCAAGGGGAGTGTTGGAAATTACATCATTTGAGTCATTTTAAATTAGACAACACTCTAATAAACCTGCATTGGCACAAGGGTGGACTAGATGATCAGAAAGGTCTTTTCCATTCCTGGTGTCTATCAAAAGACACTGAAACAATCCGGAATAGCTAGCAAACAAATTTCAAATAGGATATGTTAGTGACTAAGGCTGTAATTTCACCTAAAGAGAAAAAGAAATACAAACAATTCAGGCCCCAGTTGCAAAACATCTAAGCATATGTTTGGCTTTGTTGGAGCTGTGACAATTTAAGGATCTGGCCCACAGTATTTCAGCTTATTCACAAATATTTCTCAATTCATCTTCAGAATATTCTACATTCAAAACCCTTTCCTATTTTGCCATTATTCAAACACAGGTCTTCATGTTTGTCAAGTAGGAATTGATACAGATGGGGATCTTTTTTGTAATTGGTTTTGTAACTAAAAGCTGACATTCTAACCGATTAAATTCTGGTCCCTTAAGTAGTTGGGAGTTGGTTCTGTCTCTGGGAAAGCATCTAAGCTGAAATTATCTGTATAGATGCAGGTTTGGAATATAAGTATTCTGACCTTCTTGAATGTCATAAATGTTTGAGCCTGTATAAGGATCCTCCTATAGCAGAAATTTGAGGGTATCTGATAAATAATCTCCAAATGCCAAAGTCTATAAAAGATAGAAATCCTACAAATGTATTTTCTGCAAAACTTTTCCTTGTACATTGTACGTTTGTGTCAGATCCTCAACTGGTGTAAATTGGCACTGCTCCCTGGAAGTCAATGGAACTGCACTGATTTATAATACCAGCAGAAGATCTGGCCTTTTATTTTAAACCGTATTTGAGCAGTTCCAAACCTGTCTGACATCAGCAATATAACTAGCATGCTGCAATATTAATAATAACTAACTATGTTATTTAAATAGCCCACAGTATCTGAACACCTCACAGTCTTTAACATATTTAGTCTCACAAAAGGTAGGGAAAAAAAATCCATTGTACATGTGAGGAACTTAGGCACAAAGATGCAAAGGCCAAGACCTCTGAGGTATTTACTTGCCTAACAAACATTGATTTGGGCCTAAGTGACTTGTGCAAGGTCACACAAAAAAGTTTGTAGCAGAGCAGGGACTTGAATCCAGATCTCTCAAGTCCTTGGATAGTGGCCTAATAACAGGATCAACCCATCTCTCCATTTATTTCTCTAATATTAATTTATTGGTTTGTACCAGAAAGCCCTCTTTGCTTTCTTATCCATTGGCTTCTGAGCAGGGACAGACTGCTTCTCAGCTTTGAAGTGCCAGCCATATTTATGCTTGTCCGTAACTTATTGAATGCATCATTATAGAAAACAATGAAATAAGTAGGTGGAATTGAAGGGCCTGATTCACCATTGCTCTTCATTTTGTGCCTCACTTATGCCAGTGTAAATTGAAGTATAGAAGGGAATAATTTTACATCTATTTTGCCCTCCCATTGCACAGGTGTAAATGACTACGAAAGGTGCACGGTAACAGAACTGAGCCTTAATATTTCACTTTGAAACAGCATCAGAATAGAAATCAAAGGTCCTTCTTGTGAACAGCGGAGTTGTCAGAAGAACAATCTGTTCCAAGCTTTATAGATATTGATTTACAGGGTATAATGGTGAAAATTCCATCTTTCACTAATACTGAAAAATTGTATTTAGATATTTAGCACTAGTGTGTTAACCATTTTTTTTCATTTGGTACCAGATTCCTGCAGATTCTGTGGCAATACAGAAAAAAAAAAAGGCTTTTATGCAAGTAATATCTGAATGAAAACAAAAGCATTTAAGGAATAAAAAGCTAACTGATATTCCGGATAAAACAAAAGATGATTACTTTCAGTATTTTATTAGGGTTGTGTTACATTAGTAGACATCAGTAGTGCAAGCTATTTGGTCCAGATCATGGGATTTAAACCACCTTTCTCTCCCATCTGTTTTTGTGGCCCTCTGCTCACTAGGGTGGCCCAAGTCATAAAGCAGAGCCACTCAGGGCCACTTTCCTTCATGTCCAGCTACCCAAAGGGTCATTCTGGAAGATTCAGACTAGATACCCCAGC
Organism: Gopherus evgoodei; assembly: GCF_007399415.2. Lineage (NCBI taxonomy): Eukaryota > Metazoa > Chordata > Testudines > Testudinidae > Gopherus > Gopherus evgoodei. Next base: position 11,548,875 of record NC_044334.1, on the reverse strand, counting down.
CACTGTCCCTCCCCTCTGGATGTGCCCCCTAGGCCAGGAACCAGGAGCAGAAGTGGGGTAGAAACCTTTATGGCTCCTCACAGGGGGATTCTTCCACTGATCAGTTAAAATGTCTTTACGGTTGCTTTGTGTCATGGTGGTAGCATAAAGCAACCTTAGGAGGGCCCAGTAAAGATAGTTAAATGGATTTAAGTTACAGTGGGTCATTCAGAAAATATAGTAGTAAAGAAAATAAAAGGAAGCGAAGTTGGTTACATGGGGAAATGGAAGGAAAGTGCAAATATTATCTTTCCTACCAATACTATGACTTAGTGAGTTATGAGGGAGTTCAAAGTCAGGGTTCATGGGTTCTGTTCATGGCTCAGCCACGTAGTCACTGTGTGACAAAGAGAATGTCACTTCATTTCTTGGTGCCTTTTCTGCCTCCCTAGCGTGTAGGGAGGCTTAATTAACATTTGTGGAAATTCTTGGGAATTAAATTTAATAGCAGGATCTGGCATATCCTGTGGTCTTGCAGGGAGCTGGATTGACTACAGTGTTCTTAGCAAGTTGTCTGAAAAAGTTCAGGAAGAAGTTGTCTTGAAAAAAAACATTTTCCCCACTTCCTCCTCGCACCAAGAATCTCTGCTTCTCCAACTGTTCATGTCCTCATTACTGTGTTTAATTAAACTCCGCTCGACTTTGAAATGCATTGCTACAGTAATTCAGAGCATAGTAAAAACATACGGGAAGTAGATGGAAGAATGCACAAAGCTATTTTAAGACAAACCCAACATAAACAATTTAAATTTACTGTTGTGTATAATTTCACTTTTCTTCTTTTGGCCCTCAGAGCTCCTTTCCCTGAAGCAAGTTGGAAGCACCGTTCCTACAAGACATTGCAAGGTTAGAAAGAAATTTGTCTGTTCACAGAGATGGGATGATGGTGCAGGGAAGAGAAGTTAAGCTGCTAATAATTAGTTCTCAAACTTTCACTGCCTCAAAACAAAAAGTCAAAGAAAAGTCCAAGTTTGTTTGTTTGCTTTTTAATCTTTTAAGTCAAAAAAGCAAATGTTTCCATTATTCTGATTCAACACAACTCCCTTTATTCATTTTATGGCTGTTGTTTATCAGCTCAAGTGTAGTTTTATGAGGCTGGATACAACATGAAAGTACTTGATGTACTTTATAGAACAAGGCATTATTGACATTTCAATATATTAAATGCTGAGGGAGAAATGCATATTGATGATAGCAAAGCTGTTCTGAAAGGAAAAGGATAAGAAACCATTAAGATTTTATTAGATATTTTCTGGATGTTGGATTGCCCAGCTGGAACAACGATACAAAGAAAACCTGTGAAATTGCTGAAACTGAGACGTCAGGGTGTTTGGTAAAATACATGTTTGTTTTGAATAGAATGTAGGGGAGAAGCCAAATCTGCCTGATCACTATCAATCAAATCAGCCAGTTCTGAAAACCCTCCAGGTGAAATCTTGGCCCCATTGAAGTCAGTGGCAAAATGTCCATTGATCCAATGAAGCCAGGAGGATTTCACCCCATTTTTCATAGTTTTTGGTTTTGTAACTATTGTCCAGGTTGTAGCATGTGAAATAATATCTCCCACCACTAAGTCTTCCTGTGGAGTTCCCCAGTCTATAGTGCATTCCTGTGCTCTGGATTTGCTCCCCCAAAGAATAGCATTTTATTCCTGCACCAAGGACTCCTGCATAGCCACACGGAACAATTGCTTAGCTTCAGTGGAATTGAAATAAGAATTTTTGTGTTTAATTATCTCTCATTTGCATTGCTGTCTACCAGTCTGTGCACTGTGGCTTCTACATGGATGCAGTTATCTGCTATAAAAACCCTGACAAGAGAAAACAGATTAATTATGGGTGCAGTGCTAGAGTGCAAATGTACTTAGCTTGCTGTAGGTTTTTGTCTAACCTATAAATCCTCACTGCAGTAAAATAAAATATGGAGACTTAATATTTAATATAATACTTAAATGGAATCACTGCAAAATTAAACAGAAAAGTAGTGTGTCTAAAAGTCTTGATCCTATTATTTCATAATATGCATCCAGAATGTGCCAGCAGAGCATTTGTACATAACCTGGATTATAGATTTTTTCAAATAAACCAAAACACACACACATACATACGTGGGACTGTGCGAAAGGGCTAGATTGTGACTTTAGGCACAATCCCGAGTAACAGCTTGGGACACTTCTGAGTCACAATTCCCCCTCTGGCTCTTTCTTGCTCCTGGAAGTAGTTATTTACGGCAGATCTATGTCAACAATAAAGCACTAACCCTTTTATGCTGGACCAACTGCGCTGGCTGCTATAATAGGAAGGGTGAAGCCAAAGTTACGGCCATTCTCTGCCTCTCCCCAAACCTCCTTAACCCACTTACCCTATGTAGGAGAAAGTACACTGCTGTGTAGTCCGTGGCACGAGTGCATAATCCAGGTCATAATCTAACTAAAAAAAAGAATGCTTGTAAATCCTCTGGCCAAGAGCTCTAAAGAGTAAGGCATTCTCTTCTCCCATCTGTTGGTGAATGGGGGAAGAATGGTCACAGAGCTGCTTCATTTGCATAAACTATTTACACAAAACACCAGATGGACAGAAACTCCAGAGTAGATGGAGCTTTCTGTCCCTATCTATTGTGAACAGCTACAGTGAGAGATTCATTTGCATAGAATTTCTACCCAGAATTCCTCCAGTGTCACTTTGGGAATCAGCATAACTATGCACTAACTCAGAATTGGTTGGGAAATGAAGCTGAAGTGAGAGAAGAGAAAATGACTCCTACCTTGTGGCAAGGTTTTGCTGAAGGATCTTATATGCTACTGATTTTCCTTCACTGAGGTTTCTGCATCATGGGGAGGACTCTTTGATGGGAGATGATGTCGAGGAAAAGCCTTGATGGGCTACACTGTAGAGAGGACTCTTTGCTAAAGCAGCTGAGCTGCCTGAACTCCAGTGAGGCTCCTCCCAAACAGTCACTAAATAAAGCTGAAATCGGTATAAATGAGTTAGGTGTTGGAGCTTCAGGACAGGACCATGCAGCACTGCTGAAGGACTGAGAGTCAGGCAGCCTAGTTGTTAACACACCTAGCAGAGGTGGGTGCCTGATCATAGGCTAGGAATCTTCTGGTCTCCACTCACATCTGAGCCTCAGCCTATGAGAGGGTAGGGTAGGGGGACCCAGGCCCTCTCTCTCCACTGGGTCCCAGCTCAGAGCCCTATGAAAAGTTCACTGCCCAAGGCTACTCAGGGCTTCCCAGAGGATTCAGGGGGCCTGGGGCAAAGCAATTCTGGGGGCCCCTTCCATAAAAAAAAGTTGAAATACTATAGAATACTATATTCTCGTGGGGGCCCCTGTGGGGCCCAGGGCCTGGAGCAAATTGCCCCACTTGCCCTCCTCTCCTCCCCAGCAGCCCTGGGGCTACTTCTACCTATGTCCCTTCAGTTTGGGGCATGGCCCCTATATCCCAAACAGTCTGTGTTGCCTCCCCTGGAGTAGCACCCCATTGTGGATCTGCTGCAGCCTCAGGTCCCTCTGGGCCAGGGTAGATGCAAGGTTGGAGGGGCCTGCCACCACAACATCCTTACAGTCAAGTAGTACAGTTTGCTCACTGCTAGGTGCTCCCCAGTCTCAACAGTGCTTCTCTCTCTCGGTCAGGAACTCAGCGCTTCTCCTTTTACAGCTATTCCAGCCGTCAGGCTGATACTGACACTTCCTTCATATAGAAAGATGAAGCCACCTCCTGTCTCTTCATTGCCCTAAACTGAGCCAGGTTCTGTCCTGTTCTTCTCCCTCCAGGCCTGGCAATAGGCTGCAGGTAGGTGACTAGGTTCTCTTTGACCCCTTTCCTGCCAGTGTGAGGTTTCTCTGCTCCATCATAGAGCCTTAGCTATTTGAACCTGGCTCTTGTTGCTACCAACAACACTTGGCAGAAGACTTCATTTGCAAAGTCTTCACTTGACAGAAAACGTTTATGCTTTTATAGTGTCCCTCAGTCTTAATGACTGTCAAAGTCACATCCTAAAGACTCAGCTAGGAAAACAACAAGATGTAAATCTCATTTGCAAACCAGTTTCTAAAGAGGTTGTAAAAAGGCTTGGTGAGCTGGGTAGTGAATAGCTGCAGACTGGTCAGTAGAAAAGTCACAGAGAAAGCCTTATCAGGCTCATAACATCATTAAATGGCAACGTAATAAAACTGAAATGCAGACAATCCCATGTGAGAACAGGGCCACCCGGGGGGGGCAAGTGGGGCAATTTGCCCCAGGTCCTGGGTCCCGCAGGGGCCCCGTGAGCCCTGGCCCAGCGGCAGTCTGGGTTTCCGGCAGTGGGGGACCCTTCAGTTCTATCAAAGACACAGAGCGACTGAAGGGCCCCCCTCCGCCGAAATGCCACCGAAGAGCCGGACCACCGCTGCATGAATGCAAGCACTGTACCTCCCCGACTTTGCCCCAGGCTCCCTGAATCCTCTGGGCAGCCCTGTGTGAGAAGGCTGCTTATATGAAGAGATTTAAGCTCCTTGTGCATTGAGCTTGTCTTCTTTTTTGTTTGTAAAGGGCCATGGAAACTGGTGACACTTACATATGGTATGATACATACATTCCTATAGTTATTTGTGAGAAAATTATGTGGCGGCATATGACTTAAATAGAAAACAATAAATTTATGGCCTTGCTCATGTTACCAGAATAGAAAGTTGTTTTAATATATTTTTTTAATTGGAAGAAAATTACTTAGGGGTCTTCCATTGGCCAGAGACCATGGCAATTTAAATATCACTAGTGACAAATAGCCCTATAGTCAGTCAGAATACGATAATATTTATTTTGCAGCAGAGAGTATTATTTTTGTGGGGGAATAGTGTAATAATTCAGGGCTCTGAATAATCAAAAGTGATGATTTCCCATGCAGATTGTCATGTCATAAAATGATAAACAAGTATGTGGCCAACTAATTTAAAAATAAATAAAATGTAAGCTGTGAAAATAGGTTTCTCTTTTCCACTCCATAAATGGAAAGAGAATAACTAGTGTTAAGCTAGATTTACTGTACTCACAACTCAGCGACCACAACAAAATACCCCTGGCTAATTGGCTGCATTCAGATACCACAGTGATAGAATCCATAATAGTAAAAGTAACCCTTCTGCAGGAAGAACAAGGCTTGTACAACATTCAAGCATCAATAACTCTTAGTGGGACTTAAATAGTGAAGAATAGAGCTGTTCAGGAAATCTCTTTTTTCTCCATGTTGCCATAGTGCCTCATGGGAATGGTAGTTTGGGTGTCTCATACTCCCATTCTCCTCTATTGACAGGCTCCCTGGTTAGACTACAACTCCAGTGATGCATCACACATTCCCCAGCTGGAGAGGGGAGACAGGGCAGTTGGGGAGTCCCGTCCATAGAGGAGAATGGGGGAATGAGGCCGTAGGAGCACAACTCCCCTAATTTACTGTGGCATATCTGAAGCATATTCAGATAGAATGTTTACAATTTGCAGCCAAAACTTTGCAGTATTCAGGTGTTTGATTTTCAATTTTTCATTGAAAACTTCCATGAAAAGCAATTTGTGAAAAGTTTCATTAAATTGAAAAACAAATTTGAAAGGAAATTTTCAACCAGCCTTAGTGAAGATGACTTGTGCTGGCCTGCTGCACATGTGTGAACTTCACGCAATGAAAACACCAGACAGAGAGATTCCAGCATTAAACCTGAGATATCAATGCTGGATGATTTCTAAACCAACAGCAAGGTGCATTTTTCAGATGGTCACTTACTACTTGCTAATTACTCCAGATGATAGTCTGCATTCTGTATGGGCTAATGGGCCAGATTCCTGCTGACTGATGCGGAGAACTCCAAAATGTGCCTCTGTGCCATCAAAGCCTGCCATATTTTAGACTGTCAAATTTATCACCAAACTCTCACCCCGATATGTCTTCAAACATTGAGCCTTAGGCTAAACTGAGTCCATCAACATCAAGAATAACAGCTCTACATCTGATAGAGTTTAAGCTCATGTGTTTCATTAAGTGCCATTTCTCTAACTACGTGTTTTGTACAATCAAAATGAAAATGGATATGCTCTACAATGAAGCAAAATCTGTCAGATCTATTTCCCACCAAAGAAACAGCCCTTTATTAGAGCAGCTTGGTTTCTGCTATTAGAAATGTCCAGGCTCGTACATCATTCCCCATACAAATAGCCCAGTCTGATCAGGCTTTGGCTAATCGTCTATTTAGCTAATTATTCACCCCTTGCGATAGTGCTGGCTGTTGAATTAGTGCTCACTGTAATAGATGCTCTGCTAGTTTTTTGAGGTTACCAGTAGAGCTGGGCAAAATTTTTCAACCAAAACTCTTTTCAGCAAAAAATGCAGATTCAGTGACACCCATTTTGTGGATTCATGTCAATTTCACACAATTGTTGCCATAAAAAACAAACAAAATTTTTAAAAAATTGCTTCAACATTTTCAAAGCAAAGCATTTCCATTTTTGAATTTGGAATGACTTTTATTTCAAATTTTCCCTTAATTTTATTTAAAAAATTAAAAATGCTTGAAATTGAAATGAACTATTTCATTTTGGGTGAAGCAAAAATGACTAAACAATTTTTTCAACTTTTAGATTTGCCAAAAATTTGGAAAAAGTTTGTTTTCAACTTCCAACCATTTTTTTCCTCTGATTTTTCTGGGAATTGTCAGCACCCCAAAAAAATCTGTTATTCACCCAGCTCAAATTACAATGGTGTGCTAATCTGCTGCGATGCTTTAGAAGGACAAACTCCAGCCAGGCCCTCTCAACATCTTTTAAGATAGTAGGAATGAGGGTAGAACACAAATTTACCAGTAAACAGAAACTCTGTAAGATTGTGTAATTTGTTCTCAGACAACAGAAAAAATGAACGTGTATAACTTGGGTTAAATAACAAGCATGCATTAGAGTCCCAAACTACTAATGCCTCTGCCTAGTGGCACCAGGGCATGACAGGCAAAGCAAGAACTCAGCAATACACTTTTTTCTGCTGTAATAGAATTTTACTAACTTTTCTGTATTTCATCCTAACACTCAAACATTCTTTAAAAAAAGCAAACAGTTTTCCTTCTTGTTCTTACTCAGCTACCCTGGAGTATTGCTATTACCAGCATTCCTATGCTAGATGTACTGAGACAATGGAGTCAAGTATCAGAGGGGTAGCCGTGTTAGTCTGGATCTGTAAAAACAGCAAAGAATCCTGTGGCACCTTATAAACTAACAGACGTTTTGGAGCATGAGCTTTCGTGGGTGAATACCCACTTCTTCAGATGCATGTGAGACAATGGAGCAGCTTATCTTACAATATGCAGCAAGTCCATGGGATGTGATAACACACCAAGCAGTATGACTGTCTACTCAATTAGGCAAAGTTACTTTTAGTTCCCATCTTTTTCAGCAACAGCTATAAAGCCATTGCTTTTTACCGTCAGATCAGGAATGTCACCACATTTAAGGACCTATATGTCACTAATAAAATAAAGGGCTCAATCCTGCAAGCCCTAAATGTGTAGTGCTCTCCTTGACTTCCATAGGACTATTCACAATGTATAAAACTGAGCAGGACCGCTCAGAGGATTCAGGGAGCCTGGGTCCCAGAACTTCAGCAGGGGTCCTGGAGCAGAAGGACCCTCCGCCGCTGAATTGCCGCCGAAGACTCGGAGCAAAGAAGCTCTTGGGGCCTGGGCCCCGCGAGAGTTTTCTGGGGCCCCTGGAGTGAGTGAAGGACCCCGCTCTAGGGGCCCCAAAAAACTCTCGTGCCGGCCCCTGTAGGGCCCGGGGCAAATTGCCCCACTTGCCCACCCGCCCGCCCCCAACCCCCCCCCGGGCAGCCCTGAAACTGAGCCTCTGTGTACATTACTGCAGGTTTGCATTTCACTTAGTTTGGACAAGGGAAACAGAAGTATATGCTGTCACTTTCACATCTTGGTTCTCATGTACTAGCAAATGCAGTTGTAGCTGGTTTTCACTTTTCCCCAAAAAATATAAATATTTTTTTGTTTGCCACATATTAGGTTTTATATCCACTTTTTCTTTTTCACCAGAGTTAAATATTGGGCTTAAATGATTTGACCATTTACATTCTCTGCCACTATCTGTAATCAAAGTGATGACATTTTATGATTTTAAAAGTAGCATTAACAGAAGAAAGGACTAAGATGTCCCCTCCATCTCCAATTTACATAAGTCTATGTCTATGAGACCATATTTAGGCCCAGTTCTGCAATCTGATCCATGCAGGCAGAGCCTTACACGCACATTGGATTCCACAGAAATCAGTATGGTTCTGCACAAGTGCAGGGACATATTTGTGGATCACACTGCAGGACCAAGCTTTTAAATTTCATTAGTGGTGTTACTCCCAGTGTAATTGAGATCAGAATATAACCCACAGTGTTTTGCACTAATATAAGGACCCTTTGCACTGGCATAAATGACTGCACAATGTGCAGGGCAACAGAGAATCATCTCCTGAGAGTGTTAATTGCACCACTAATGTAGGAGACACCATCTATAGTCTGTGTCTGTTTTAAAGGCCTTTTTAATCGAATGAAAGAGATCAGTCACTGAACTGTTGTTTGTTACCTGCTGCATTTGTCAGACAGAAATTCTCCACGCTGTTCCAGGAGATTGACAGCAGTGGAGTGTTTTGATTCAGAATACTGGCTCATGACAACGACTATTAAAGCACTCTATATTTTCACACATCTTTGCAAAACATATTTCAGCAAACCATGGGAGAATCAAGGAGGTAGTGTCAATGGTGGATTGGGGTATTTTGGGTTAGAATTCAGCCTCCTTCTACAGAGTCATTCTCATCTTTTAAAAAGCATGACTTCATTTTTCCTTCATCATTTAATTTACTCAAACATTTAACCTGGAGTGAACTTTCTTAATCATAACTCAGCAACTGAGAAAGATTTTACATACAAAGGTAAAATAATTCAGTTGAGTTAAATAAGTCATGCACAAACAGGATGTATTTATTCTTCATCAAGATCGTTCTCTGTAGCCTTCAAACAGAATGCAGCAACTGTTTGTGAGTGAGTGGCAGTAATAACCCTTTTTCACTGTGGATAGCTGCTTAGGGAGCTGCCCCAAACCCTGCCACTTGTAATTTTTCCAGCAGTCGGGCATAGTTCTTAATTAACTGTGCTCTATTCCTATGTGACCTCAATTTAGACTTACCTAAGCAGCTGAATCCATTGTGGGCTTTGTGTTGATAGTTAGCTCTTTACTTTTGCTTTGCTTTTAACTGAGATGATGAGCAACAGCAGACCAGGTAACTGGGCAAAACAGACCCAAATGGAAACATAAATGTGATTCACTTTTATAATGCAGGGAGGAGATGTTTCCCATGTCTTATCTTCATGTAGCAGCAGCACATTCACACAGCTATGATGTAGCCAGGGTGGGGCTTAGAGATGACTTCCATCTAAAATGGGCCCTTACAAATATTCTTCCTTCAGCAAGAGTTGGAATGAGAGGGATTAGACTTCTTAAATTTCTCAAAATTGCATCTTCCAACTTAATTCATGGTCAGCCTACTGCTCCACTTCCTTTGATCTCAGCTCTATAAACCTTCTATAAAAGTGGGGAGGCCGCATGACCACTCTTGTGTCTTCCCTTTGCTTCATACTCAGAAAGTCATTTTTCTGCAGGGAAGTAAAGAAATCTGTAGGGGACATGAATTCTGCACATGCACAGCAGCTCAGAATTCCCCCAGGAGTATCGAGTAGTCTTTCTAGGTTTGATGCATGGAAGAAAAGAACATAACACTTTGGCAGTTTCATACTTACAACAGAACCAAGATTCATCTAAATCTACTATGTGCAGAGAAGTTGGACCATATGATGAGATTCTTACTAAACCAGAAATGAGGGGGAAGCACCTGATATAAGGACAGAATGTCCACTTCTGCAGCAATGTTAGACCTCACTTACTCTTTTCTTGGATCTGGATTCACAAGAGTGGAATGAAGGGGAAAGAGTCTATACCTCATTATTAACCCCCCATCCCAGTGTGTTTAACGCTAATAACATTATACAACATTGCCACTCAAGTTCCAGATGACAGCTCAGTGTTTGCAGATCTCCTGTGCAGTATGGTTGTGACATAGTAGTTTCACAACTATCACAGAAGTTATTATGAAATACTGTTTCAGTTTTGTTTTGCCCTCAGAATGACTTTCTTCTCTCCTTGACTTTAGATTTAAAAATAAAATGGAAAACCTTTAATTAAAGATGTACTTCAGAGGGTTCTTTCGGGCTGGATTTGCACAGCAAATCCCTCCTTCAGCCACACCACGGGTTTGATTCGTCTCTCGCTTACAGTAATATAAATCAGGAGCTAGTCCAGTGAAATCAAGGATGCTGCACTGATGTTAAATGAGCCATGCATTCTAAAGTCACTCTAGCATGTTCCAATTGTGCTTAATCCATGTCTGTGTTCTCCAGTGCCCAGGGATATAAAACACTTAACAATGCTGCTCTGTCTGATGCACAAGACAGAAACACACTTAGCTCTAAAGGCGTGACCCTCTTTCGCACACACAGGAACACACCACAAACCATCCTTCTGCTAGTAAAGTGCTGACCATGATTACACCTGATATTATGTTCCATCTCCCACGTACAACTGGAGCAACCATGTGAAATATTCTGGTAACTTCCTGGGCTAGTGAGCAATTATTTTGACTCTGTCTTTGTCCTAAGCCTCAATGCACAAACAGCATCATTAAAAAATACAGTGGGTCCAAATTCTTAAAATTAATTTATAGCAGTTAATTAGCTTAGACTAGCAAACCCAAGTCATCACCTGACCCTGAGGTAAAATTAGAGTTTCCTCCATTCATAGAAACAAATGGTTTTAATGCCTTGTTCTACTTTCATAAGGCTGATTTAGGAAGAGGAATATGAGTAGTATCTAAAGTTATCTCTAAATCACATTTCCTTTCTTCTGTAGAAACAGCAGCAGGGAAATACTGTCTGGTTGGATTTATAGAATTTTTGTTCCACTAGTAGATGACTTCTCCAGCTCTTTAATAAAATTCTCCAGTTCTAGCTGACCTGCCAGTGCCCTTAATTTCAGTAAATATTTTAAGCATGTGAAGTTGAGGAAGGTTCAAGCTGCAGTGCAGCTATGGAGACCAATGCGCTTGTAAGAATTTTGCTGGGGAAATTCTATTTGAGAAATGATTCATACTGAGTTTGGGTCAGCTCCTCAGCTGGTGCTAATTTGGGTTATTCTATAGGACTTAATGGAGTTGTGCTGATTTATAAAATCTGATGAGCTTGCCTGTAGTGTGGGCATGGACCTCTCAGCTGCATTCATCGCTCTCTCCAGCAGTTTGGGAACACCAGAGATTTCAAAAAAGATGCTGTGCCCAGCATTTAGCTATTATGTTTCCCATTCCAGAGGGGTTCAAATAACATTTATTAATATCACTGGGATTTGTTGTGTCTTAAATTCTATTTTTCCCAGTGACAGTGAGACAACCTGACCTGTCTCTTTGAGGTCTCCTCAGGGGCAAAAGTCTCCAACATGGCAACCACATTTTTTGCCAGTCTAGTCCTTTAAATTACTCATGCCAAACAAGCCTTGAATCACTAGCTCCATCCTGAGCTTTATTCAGATTCCAGGGACTACGTGCACACCCACATGCATACACACACCCAGAGGAATAGTTTCACCACTTTTAATCACTTCACCTTTCATTGTTATCACTGGACATTTATTGTTCCTGGGTCCTTGGCATCCCACATGGAATTTGCTCTCCCCCAGAGTGTCCTGATTTTACATGAAATAATCGCCATTTGAAACTATCTCCTTGTGACGTGTCCATCTCATGCAACGCCTGAGCAGGTTAAAAAGGGCCGATTCACCTTAGAGGCTGCATCTGGCAGAGAACTACGGACTAATAAAATCTAACTGAAGATGAAGCCTGGGTGCATGCACAGGTTAAGCTTGCGTAAAGGCCAGAAGTTGAGAGCAAAAGGGTCCTGTAGCTAGGAGCTCCAAGAGTGAAAGGGAGTTAGATAGGGACAAGGAGGACTTCTAGGGGATAGTACACTCGGGGATCATGCCCTGGACTAGATAGTCTGGCAAGAAGCTGAAAAGGGTGGAATACCACAGGAAGCGGAATCTGGAAAACCCAGAGATGGGCAAGAAGATAAAGAAGTGAGGTAGGAATGAGCCCCGGGAACCAGCAACAGGGCTAGAGACTGAGTAGACAGTGGTTGCTAGGCATAGGATGCCTGGGCTGGAACCTGGAGTGGGTGGGCCCAGATTCCTCTGTCTGCCACTGGGAAAGTGGTGCTGGCCCCAGACTAGTACCAGGTGACTGCCGAACATGGCATATAGATATCTTGTCCAGTGGGACACTGACACACCTGAAGGAAAGGACTATATAGTGACGTAGCTGGAGAGCTGAGTCACAAAGAGAAAACACTGTAAATTATGGGAAGAGAAACAATCACCACCACCACCACACAGTAATGGAGTGAGCATCAGCAGGGGTGCCATACAGGAGAAAATCCCTATGCCATGCCTGGCCAGGAGGTGGTGCTCTGGCAGTTGCTGAACCCCATTACACTCCTCTGCTCCCTAACTGACATGGCCTCTTACTTTCAGAAATACTTGTCAGCTAATCAGCTCCAGGAATCTTCATCCTGGTTTTAGGCCTTCCCACAGCACGGGGGACTAGTTTTCCCTGATCATGAATTTATAATCTTCTTCACTTGATCCAGAGTGACCAGCTTGCCAGCTGCTGCTTTGTATTACAGCAGCATCTAGGATGATGCTGATGAAATATTGTTTAATCAATTAGAAATAGTGGTTCATATCCCAGGCTGGGGTTGACCTGGTTTTCCTCATGTCTTGGTGGTCAAACCCCATTAACTTCTCCAAATTGAGGAGTTCCATGAGTATCAGGGGATTGGCTCAATTCTCCTTAATTGATACAATTCTAGTGAAGTAGGTTGCTGACTACCATAAACCGAGCTGATATAGAAGCCATGTGGATACTGAACAATACCCTGCACTGGGCAATGGATACAGTTTTGCTGGGCATGATACTATGATTCTTAACAGCAGGGCCTTGCTCCCTACATGCAGGAGAGCTGTGCAGTGCCAGGGTTCCCTGTTCCCCAGGGTGGGACTGGTAGAGCTCTGATTAAATGGATGCACTGGTCATTTGGTGCTGCAGGTCAGGGGCACAGGAGCTGTGGGTTTCAATGCAGTTCCAGTGCTGTGGTTATGGTGTAGCTCTGCTGCTCCGCCACAGGCTGGGATAGAGATGATTCTTGCACCTTGATGTTCCCCTCCTCATGCAGAGCCAGTCAGTTGCCTTGTCCTGGAAATGGGAGTGGCAGGTGCTTGGTAGGGGATAAGCACCACCCAGGATACAGCCTAGAAGGAATAGCATACTTGATTTTATAATGCGACACTCCTGACTTATTCCTATGTGGATTAATCTGTGTGTGAGCTAACTATATATATATGTAAATTTCACATGCATGTGCACAGTGGTTGCTATGAAAATGTCAGTAGTTACCTGTAGTTACAATTTTTTGCTATCTGAGCTACTGCAGAATCTCTCTGCACTCAGAACAGGAAATAGCTGCAGACTCTGGTCTGACGAGGTAGTCTGCCTCATAAGGGTAGTGGTCCCAGTGGTCAGTCCACTCTGTTGTGTGGCACGGCCCTTTAAGAAATTGAAAGGTCTGATTATATGTACAAGGACCTGGGAGATATTGGGAGAGGTGAAGTGGTCCTGGGAGTAAGAGATGTTGGAGAGAAAATCTCTCACTGTTTCTTTGAGGGCCCAACCACTTGTGAATGAGCAGTGAGAAAGGGACCAACATAAAGGCTGCCTCCCATCATATTGCCGAGCAGGCAACAGGAGACATCAGCTGGGCAAGGCTAGCTCACTGAGTACCCCAGAGGATAATTCAGGAAAAGGGACCAGTTGAAGGAGAAGCTGGCAAAGGACATGCAGCTGGTGAATCCAGACCCAGAGAAGAGAAAGTGAGGGACTAACTAGTACAGCTCAGGAAGAAAGCGGGAATCGTTCTAGCACCAGATACAGCTTACAGGTCACTAAGGTAGAGTCTCCTGAAGGAAGGACCCAGAAATGGCTTGTTAGACTGAGCCTGAGATGAAGACTATCCCTGAGTAAACTCCTGCTTATGGTTGTGGCTCTTGTTAAATAAATGAATTCTGTGGCAAGGGAGTGCTCTTTGATTAAAAAGGTCTGTCTGGACTTGTCTGTAACCTGGGTGAGGGGAAGTGAAGCAGGGCTCATCTGTGGCACCATGCTTGACCAAAAAGGGGTGTGCACTGGGGTGCCTTCTCTGCCATCACACTGTGCTGTTAATTACTGGAAAAGAATGACTCTTAATAGCGACCTTTGCAGATAAACACACACATGCTATATGTGTCTCAATAGACATGCATGTATCTGTACAGAGAGAATGTGAGCACAAAAAAGGATAAATCAATAGACTGTAGATATCTGTAGATGTACCATTAACTCTCCTAAGTTTGAAGGACTTGAAATGAAGTAGAGCTATGAGTTATGAAAAGCAATCCATAATAAGTAGAAATAAACGGTTTCCAGAGTCTCTCTATGAAATATTCTGTTTACACAACAGATAGCTGATGATAAATGGACAGTAAAAGGCAGGTCTGAATCAAGGCAATGAAGCCAGGGAACTGTTACGGTATATGATGCAACTGGTGCTGAGGTCTGGCTGTGATGAGTCTGGAGAATCATTAGAGCTAGGCAGAAATATATGTCCTTTGAATCTCTTTTTTGGAAGATGGAAGAGGTCAGCTTCCTGACATGGCCTTTTCCTAGGGAGAAATGAAAAGTATGTGTGCCATTTCCTGGTCAGGAAGTCTGCTTCATAAGCCACATGCAGGAAGATGAGTCACTGAAGATGGAAAGGCGTCTGTTTAGGAGGAGACTTTCAAAGGCACAAAGAGATGTTAGGCATCCAACTCACATTGACTGCATCCATGACTCTGAAAATCTCCCCTTTAGTGATTGGCGTTGCCCGTGCTCCAGTGATTGTCTGCTCATTGTTCTTAGTAGCAATGGGATGAGGCCTGTCTCTATATTTGATGAGTCGAAGTCTTTAGGGACTTTAAGTACAAGAAAAGGGCATGACAGCATCAAGGGTTGACACTAGCAGATGCTTCTAATAAGAACACAGTCAGTCAAATGCAGCCCTAATACAAGCGGGTGTAATATCTGTTGCCTTCGCTGGGAGATACACAGGTTTATTCCAGTGCCGAATTTGGTTAGATGATAAAGTAAGCGATATGACAGAACACTTCGTTTCATTAAATAATCACACAGCTTCATGCAATCAAAGATTATGGCAGCCATTCTGCAAACCACTTAAGCACCTGGTTAATTTGAAGCATATGAGTAATCCCATCCTATCTGATAACTCAGATGCTCAAAGCTAAGAATGTGCTTAACTACTTCACTGCACTGGACCTATACCGGGGAATGTATGTTCTATAAATATGTATTAACCAGGCTGAACATATGCAGATGAAGACAACCTTGTATCTAAATTTCCTGATATTTTAAAGGAAGTTCCACATTTTGCTGGAAGTTTACACTAGTGTACATCTGGATTAACTCCTTTGTGGTCACTTCCCAAATTTACAACTCTGAAGAAGCCTAATCCTTCAAGCCAGTGACCACAATCAATTCCCATTGATTTCATTAGATAATGAGAGTATTCCCAACCCAGCAGGATATGCACAGCACCTTCTAGAACTGGGCCCCAACTGAGAACAGATATTGGCCCTAACTCCCCATTAATTCAATTTAAAATCACTTTATTTGAGAAGGATAAAAATAATACTCAAGACAACCAACAAAAAAGAGGAAGGAAAAGGGGAAGAGGGGAAAAAAACCAGAACCTTGATATAGTTCTATAAATCTGTTTATATATGACCTATAGAACCTGCAACTTATGTTGACCACTTTTCTGTATGTGGGGTGTATGTCTAGGAAAAAACATACAATCAAGCCATCACAAAAGGACAGACAAGTGTTGGCACCTGAAGTTACAGACAGTATATAATTATTTTCCAAAATATCCTGTATTTACATTTTCTCATACCCTACAGAATAAATAAAATATGATTTGCAAATGATCTTGGTCTTTAATGAGTAATAAATATCTTCATTTTTACTAAATCAGATGAGTTTGAAGGTTTCACCTGCAATAATGAAAATGAGTATGCCAAAAAGACAGCAAAAAATAAAACACCCCCCCCTCCCATGCTTGTTATTTCACCGAGAACTTCTCTTTCACTTCTGGACATAAATATATGCCTTGCCCAAGATGTTAGAATTCCAGTTATGTCCTGCTAACCCATTATTGACATTATCTTCATTTTAAAGAGTAATTTGTTGTTAGTATGAAGGAAGTCCCGTACGTGGAATTCAATCAGTTATCTTGCCATGAATAAAATAATGCTTTGGAAGACAATTTACCCTTTCTATTACCCATATTCTAGCTAAGGCAGTTAAAATACAGAACTCTGATTTCTTTGAGATGAACTTCTACTAACAGAACATATTTCATTCAAAGTTATTTTAATGTTATTCAGTATATTGCCTTAATCTTTTTTTCCCAAACAAGGAGCTTTATTTCAATTAGCAATTCAATAAACTTGTCTTGTAACAAGGCTGTGACATGAACAATTCAGTTATAAGATTTATTTTCATATATCTTGTTACCCCCACCTCCCCTGCAGATTGCTGCTTAATGAGAACAAGTAGACAGAGGAGCCCACTGCAGTCCTTTATCAAGTCCATTTATCTTAGGGTTAAATACTGCTGCCACTCAGCACAGTTTGATCACCTTTAATTGCAATAAGAATCCTAGCTGAGTTAAAGCTGCAGAATTGGGTCCAGAATCTATGAGGAAGGCTTTTGCTTGTAGTTTATCATGCAGCTGACGTGTTGCCAGCCAATAGTAGAATAATAACCAGTCTTCTCTCTCTTCTGGCCCCATTACTCATAACAGAGTGCTCTGTGATTCTATACACCATTCAGACATGTAACGGAAGGCAGACTCTAAAATCAGAAGATTAAGGGGTGCTGCATAACCCACACGATTAGTAATGAGATACAGAATTTTGTCTTTAGCTGGGTTCAGAGCATTGGCATAAAGTCATTAGCAAGTGCTTTGTAACAGTCCGTGTAAAATGAGTTTGGCGGTCCCCATCCAATTCTTAACGGACAAGTGTCCAGATCACACAAATTGCCTTCATAAGCTTCAATAACTGGCCTCTTTGTCTCAGTGGAAGGGCTAAAGCCTGATTTGGCATAGAGTCTGAACTACCTTGAGGTAGGTCTCTCCTGTTTCAGGTACCTGGCAGGGCAATTTGTAGAAGCTCACATTTGCTGCCTCCTGCATTGTTCAGGTCATATGGATTAACAAGGTTTTAATTCTGAAGGTCTGTCCTTCCAGCATGCAATGAAAAATCATGTTCAACTGAATGAAAAGAGAAAAGGAATCAAAGAGGAAGGACTTTTCAGATTATCAAGCAGTTTGATTGGCTGATCACTCAGAGCCAAATCCCTTGAGTAATGCCACTGACTTCCAGAAACTATTTGCATGAGTAAGCTGAACAACATTCGGCCTTCAACAATTTATAGTAGCATACCCAGTGTGCAACTGGAATACTCATTTGGCTTACTTTCCCTGCCCTGTATATGTTAACTGTATTTTCCATACATGTTTCTCTTCTGTCACCTGCACCGGGAATGGAAGTTACTAGAGAACACCCATAGTGACAAAAACTCTCCTCTGTAAGCTACCATCTCAAATGATTGCACCAAAACACTTTAAAATTAAGCGGAAGTTTTTTATGGCAGTCTCTTTTCTTGGGGTTGCAAAATGCAGCTGTGGAGTGTAAGTGCTAGGCTATTAAATTATGTTAGAGTTGATCTGTTTGAAATATACTCACGTATACAATAAGTTATTAAACACAACATGTCTTGTGTTGTGTGGAAATTAACTCTAGGTAATGAGGGGAAGCAAATATTTTACCACTTCAAAAAAATTAACCCTTATCTAAATATGAAATAACTTCTATTAATGGGAATGGTAAATCCTTGTCAGTACTATTAGCATAGGAATAAGGTAAAGTAAAGGGTGATCCTGCATTTCCTGTACATACCAAATTCCACACTGGTTTAATTCAGACTGCTGCTCTAGAAGGGACTTTCATTGATGAGGGCGTGCTTTGGAGCAAATCCAAGGTGCACAAGACAAAGTCCAGAGATCTCAGGACAAAAATCCTTTGAGGTTCATCTTGCTGAGTTTTCCTGGAACCATTCATTTTCTTCATCTTTCCTTGCTGAGTCAAGAGCCGACCTCCAATTGCAGCTGTAGAGGTGGCTTTGACCTACATTACCTTGTGATCAAATTTCAACACAGAAATCCAGGAGTAGAAGAGCAATGGCCAGTGCCATAGAGAATGGCAGTCACTTGCTCCCACCTTCCCACCACTTGCTACACACTCTGATGGGCACAAAACCCCACCTACATGGAGCTCAAGCAGACAGTATCTTTACAGTGTATGTGAAAGGCATGACTCCCCCCTGACAGAAATGAGGAGATTTGTACCTACAAGGACCCATCCATAACTGGAGCCACCACAGAACAGCACTCTTGTTTCTTTTCAGACAAAATTCTAAACTATTTATTCAGGCAAAACTGCCTGGGAAGAAATCAGTGGGAGTTACATGAGAGTAAGCCGTGCAGGGCTTGATCCCTCCGGGTCTGGCAACACTTCAAAATGCAGGTGTAAGTCCCACTTTGAGGGGTATACTGACACTAGCTCTGATCAAGCCAGTGAGTTAAAAATAGAAGGTAGTTGCCATTGCAGGAATGGCTAGCTGTCCCCAAGACATGCCTATGTTTTTGGATGGGTATATACTCATGGCAACTAGCCCCATCTGCTGCTCATGGCTGCATTTCTATTTTTAGCACTCTGGCTCAATCAAAGTTAGCCTGGTTATGTCTCCTCGAGCTGGGAACGACACCCCCAGCTTTAAATGTAGACATACCCTTGGTGAGAACTGTTGTTCCATTAGTGCTTTCCAATGGGTGCTGAAAGGATCCAAGATCTCATTAGAAAGTCTTGGAAATCAGAGTAGGTCAGCATTTTTATAACATACAGTCCATGCAGTCAAAAGAAACCTCTCAGCATGTATCAGGATCAGGCCCTCCTTCCCTCAGGGAGGGACCTTCAGGCAGTAGTTGCTGGGGAAGTTTCTGCCTTCCCTCAGGATTGGCAAATTGAAGATCTGTTCTCTTCCCTGGTCTGCCCACAAGCGAGCTATTCGGCTTCCCTTTTAACTCCTCCTTCAGCCGGTGCATGTCTTGCAGGGGTGGTGGGGTGGAGCTGGCCAAGCCCAGAGCAGCTTCTTAACCTCTTGTTCTCCAGTGCGGGGTTTCTAGATTCCATCACTCTGGGCAATCAAGAAAAGGCATTTCAAAAATATGTGGGGATTTTAAAGGGAGGGGATGTGGCTTCCAGTCTCCACGAGCCCTTGACAGTAAAGTTCACAGTTGTGACCAAAGTGGTCAGCTATGCATTGTGGAACAGCTGCTGGAGGACTGTTAGGATCAACATAGGTCACACAGTGTCGACCATCGCACAGTCCATCAACCATGGCTCAATGTGATTCAGGGAGCTGGTATTACTGAGTTGCCATAATGAGGTACTGTGACAGACCCAGACCAGTGGGGTACAGGAGTCTGGTAGAGGGCAAATATACTGGTCACTGGATGAGTAGTTTTCTGTTCCCTGAGTGACCAGAGCAGGGGCTGCACTGGAGTAATCAGGAACTTGCTAGAACCAATTAAGGCAGACAGGCTGATTAGAACACCTGCAGCCAATCAAGGCAGGCTAATCAGGGCACCTGGGTTTAAAAAATAGCTCACTCCAGTCAGGGAGGGAGGAGCTAGAGGAGAGGAAGTGCTTGTGAGAGGAGCTGGGAGCAAGAGGCATAAGGAGCTGGGAGCGAGAGGGTTTGCTGCTGAAGGACTACAGAGTACAAGCATTATCAGACACCAGGAGGAAGGTCCTGTGGTGAGGATAAAGAGGTGTTTGGAGGAGGCCATGGGGAAGTAGTCTAGGGAGTTGTAGCTGTCATGCAGCTGTTACAAGAGGCACTATAGACACCTGCAATCTACAGGGCCCTGGGCTGGAACCTGGAGTAGAGGGTTGGCCCGGGTTCCTCCCAACTCCTGATCAGACACAGGAGGAGTTGATCCAGACTGTGGGGAAGATCACTGAGGTGAGCAAATCTGCCAATAAGTGCAGGACCTACCAAGGTAGAGGAGGAACTTTGTCACAGCACTTACATCGATGGGAGACAAATCTGAGTGTAGACACATGCACAAGTAGGTCAATGCAAGACAACTTACATCAAAGTAACTTTGTAGTGTAGACCAGGTCCAAGTGTCTACACTATGGTGCTGCAGCAGCACACCTGCAGCATCATAACTGTGTCGCTGTAGTGTCTGTGGTGTAGACATAGTCTTAGGCACATAGCAGCTTTTGTCTCAGACTTTCAATATATTTTAGGCTCCTAAATTCTTGTCATTTCTGAAAATGAAATTTGGGCTCCTAAGTTGCTCAGGAATTTTTGAAAATTTCCCTCTAAGGTTATGTCTTCACTAGATCTGTGCAGACCTGGAATTTTCATTGTGCAAGAAATGTCTTTTTTCCAGAAAGAATTTGTTCTAAATTAGAACACAAAGCTGTTAATGCAAAATTTCCCAAGGAAATGGATCTTCCATATGGAAATTCTTGAACATTTTTTGTTGGCTCCCTGACTTCCCAGCTCGCTACCTACTGCACTGGGTGAGAGATGTTCATGTGATCTGGAGCTAGGTTGGTGCAAAACCTCACCAGTTAATCTGCGGTGAAGCCATAAGTGACTTGCCCCAGATTACACAAGAAGTCTATAGTAAAACAGGGAATTGAATGAAAATCTTCTGAGACTCAGGCCAGTGCCAGAACCACAAGACCATCTTTCTTCTCAACCCACAACCAAAGAATCATTGGGGACCAAACTCAGCCTTGGTTCTGCTCCATCCAAGGTACACTAGGATTTGATATCTATGTATGATGAGGGCATCTGGTGTCAGAATCAACTCTCTTTTCAGGGATAAAAGAAATGTATAAGCAGAGATGCACAAAGGAGGAACTACAGTACTTATCTGCAAGCAAAAGGAGGTGTAGCCTTCAGGAATGCTTCTTCCCCTACTAAAATCCTATCTTTTATTTCCTGCCATTTGTTCTCACAAGAAAACAGTTAAAGCAGCACAGCCAGTAGGAAAAGGAAAGGTTTGAGACAAGGGGCAGGATGGCAATGCATTTTTAGTACAGAATATGGTTTTATTTCAGCAATTGTTTTTCAATCAATAAGGCAATAAACCTTGCTTTGTTTCAAACCACACACCAGCTCCATGGTTGCATGCAGAATTCACTCTGATTGCCATTCTGCCTGAGTGCCTGATCAACTTAATGCCTTTCAGGCAACATTATCAGCAGGCTGCAGTTCTCTAAATATGGTGAGCAGCTTGCTATATTTTTTTCATTTAAAAGCAAACTCTGAAGCACAGAATCAAAGTGGCGGGATGCAGGATGTCATCTGAGAAGCGCTACTTAGTGAAAACCCATGCGTGCTATGGCAATGTTTTTGTCGGCCAGAAGGTTTCTACCCAGAGTGGAAACATATGTGACAGGATCATGCAGACCAGTGAAACTTCCTGCTCCCTCTATCCAGTTGCAGCTCTGCTTTCCAAGCTTCTGAGCTCAGCAGAGTTATACCAGGGATGAATTTAGCCTAAGGTGTTTCAATTTTCAGTTCTTAATGCTCTGCCACCCCAGTAGGGAGATTCAGCTGGTCCCACGCTGTGTTATGGTAAGTGGGTTCACTCCTTGACACATGCAGCAATCAAATACTTTCTTTTAGCCTCTGAAAGACAGCCTTACTTATAGCACAAAGTGGTCTCTACAGTTAACAGAAAATAGGGGAATTAAACCCATCTGGAAAAAGGGAGGTTGTATAGCAAGAGAAACTAAAACTAGTTTTAAAGAATCCTGTTTGTTAGTACTTCAACATTAATCAGTGGCATGGAACAGGAAATAGTTGTCTTTAGCCATTAACCAACATAAAGTAAAAATACTGGCTGTGCTAGGGAAAACACTAGTTAAGTAACAATACAAGTGAGCTGGAGAAGGTTAATGAAAGTAGGAAATGAAGTCCCAGAAATTAATAAGTAAAAATTCTAGCATTCCAGGATCAGTGTAATCCCATATTTCTGGGATTTCAGCATCAGTAGAAGCAGTTCATGAGAGCTCTCTCTCAGTGGTCAGTATCTAATTTTATGGAAAGACTAACAAAGGTTTAGGCAAATATTGCCACCATCTTTCTTAGTGGCCTTCGATTCCAGTTAGCTCTGGGTTTTCCTTACTTTATTGTCATGTGTTACCGGATATGAATAAACACGAGTCTTCAGCAATCTGAACTATTGCTGAGCACATCGAAGACAATTTCAGTGTCCTGGGATTAAAGAAAGATTGATCCCAACATCCATGAATTGCAAATTTGCTCTAGGTCTTCATGCAACATATGCTGTAGTCCCGCCAGTGTTATCATTAGCCTCTTATTTTCATGAACACTCAATTCTCTCACAAATGTATAAAGCAAATTACAGTAGCAAAATTTAGACTTCTTTACCAGACTTCAAGCGAAGAGCTTTGGACCATGAGTTTTAGGGGGATGGTCAGACCGGAGATTTCAGTTCAGGCCCAATACTGACTGAAATAGAAGAAAGCTCTGAAGCTTAGCTCTGGCTCTGAAGTTTTTCTGAAGCTTGTGGGATTGTTCATGTTTGGGGTTCTAAAGGACCCATCTGGAAATTAAAAAAATCAGCCATACATACGCTGGAACTAGTTGGTGCTAAGTGAAGACACTTGCGTGAAATATGCACACATTGTAAATCAGTGATAGTTCATGTGATGCTTTAATGTCATGTTCACTCACCAAATAAATCTTGTTAATCTCCAAGAGTTTATTTTTATTACGCTAATTTAATGCTCACTCTATCTGCTGCCTCTACTCCCTAGTACGGTGTTTCTCAAACTGGGGTCGCCGCTTGTGTAGGGAAAGCCCCTGGCGGGCCGGCTCGGTTTGCTTACTTGCCCCATCCGCAGGTCTGGCCAATCGTGGCTCTCACTGGCCACGGTTTGCCGCTGCAGGCCAATGGGAGCTGCTGGAAGTGGTGTGGGCCAAGAGACGTACTGGCCACGACTTCCAGCAGCTCCCATTGGCCTGCAGTGGCGAACCATGGCCAGTGGGAGCCATGATCGGCCGGACCTGTGGACGGGGCAGGTAAACAATCCAGATCTGCCCACCAGGGGCTTTCCCTACACAAGTGGTGACCCCAGTTTGAGAAACACTGCCCTAGTAGGGTAAGGGACTTTGGCTTATAATTATCTTACTGCCATTCACCAAGATGAGTTGATAGGGATTCCTCTTTAAAGAAAACATGACTTTTTACCTAAGGCCTGTGAACAACAGCAGTCAGTTCAAAAGTTATAGTGAAGTTCATTTCTATGCAGATTTGGCTCAGGTGGACTATGCATTTGATTGCCACTAATCAACAAATAATTACTTATAGCTTGTTTTCTCATGGCAATGAGATTCTTGTCTGGACTGGAAGCATAACCAAGATACCAGATGCCTTTCTTCGTGCTGTATTTCTGGCCTGAATGGAAGCAGGAAACACCAGAAAACTTGTAAGAGACTCTGTTCTTCTGAGATCTTCACACAATTTTTAAAATCACATTGAGTTCAGACTCAACCAAATGTCATAGACTTTTGAGGTTCTCTTATTGCTACCTTTTGCTTGAGTAAGGTAACCAATATAGTCCCTATGGCTGGTTGGAAATTTTCCAATGAAATGTTTTTCCATCTGAAAATTCCAACTTGTTCAAACCAGAACCCTGTAGGGAAAGGGTTTGTTTCAATGAATTTTTTTACTTGACATTTTAAAAAAAGTTTCTAACTTGTTGAAACATTTTGTTTTGATATTTTCAGAATGAAAAATTCTAGTTCTCAGTCAAAATGACATTTTGTTTTGAAATTTAAAGCTAATCATAGTAAAAAAATGTTTTAAATAAAAAATAGTAAAAAAATCAATGTTTCAAAATTATCAAAGCAAAGTGTTTTGATAGACCTGAACTGATTTTTTCCCCAAGATTGTCAAGTCATAAAAATGTTTGAGATTTTTGACTTTCCATCCAGAATCAGGATGAAAATAATTTTTTTTTCATATTTTAAAAATCTCCTGGGATAGGAAAACCCATCCCTGCCTAGGTCTAAACTGTAGCAGCTCTTGTCCATCTTGATGAATTGGTACCTTTCCAGGAAGAAGCCAAGATTACCCCTCTTCTCCTTACCACTGTGCACCTAATTCTCACCATTATGAGCTTTCTCTAGACCTACAGGGCACCATGGAATTCAGACCAAGCTTATGCAGGGTCACTAGGCTTCTTCCACTTTTCTATTGACGTTAAAAAAAGACCTCTCTTCCCCCTACTGCTTTAGGCAAGGCCAGCATTAAACATTTAAAATCTCCCATGAAGTTAGCATAGTTTGTCAGAAGAGGCGGATTTTTTTCTGTTAGTATTAGTTTAAAACACTTATTCTACCAACCTACCTGTCAACTCTGAAACAATTACTAACCACTAACAAAAAACATCGTTAAGCTTAAGCAGCATGATGTTAATGTTATTCCTCTGGAGATCAGTGCTCAACTTTTCCTGCCATGGAAACAAATAGCATAGTGATCATCTTCTACTCAATTGTGGCAGCTACAACATTTAATCCCAAGTCTTCTCGTGTGCAGAACAAATCACTTTAGATGATTAATAAATATTTCTTGACATACTGATTTTGACACATGCACATGCTAAAGGCTAACAATGTGGATAATCAAAACTTCATTTTGGGATGCATAATGTGCTTTGAAAATTTAATTTGCTAAAGAGGTAGGAAATTGTTGTTCGCTTACAACTTTAAAAATATGCTCTAGGCAAAACTTGAAAGAGCTGTGTTCCTGATTACTAATGAGGCTCTCTTAGGGCAGACATGCTGTAGTTCTCTTGCCATAGATAAACATAGTACATCTAAAGGAAGAACACTGACCCATCTTACAAAAATAGTTTTTAAATAATAAAACAAGACAATATCAAACCTGCTTTAGGCACATTATATACCAGTCTGTGCAAATTCAAAACTCCTGTTTGGTCTGAACTATTCTCATCTGGATCAACAGAGACACATGGACTACACTCCAGATGGCGCTGAGATTTTCGGCTGATTGCTTGGTTTTGTGCTAATAAGCACAAAACTCATTCTGCCTAATGATGGAACCCCATAAAGTGAACAACTGGGAAAGCACAAGGTGTCTTGTTAACAGTCTTGCTAGCTCCACATGTAGGAATTCAGTGAATCCTTGATGGCATGACAGATGCTCTGATAGCAGAATTAATTATCAGGCTTTGCTCTAAAACACTGCTGCTCGGAGGTAGCATCTTTCTACAAAGGAGTCTTGACCTGTCATCCTACCTCTTGTTCTCAGTGAAGAATAGCCATTTATCTCAAAAAGTGAAAATGACAGAGACTACAGACATGATTGGACATTTTCTGCTCCATGACCTTGTATACCGAAGATTTTGAAAAGCTGGGCACTCATTTGATTGACCATTGCTAAAGATAATGACTTTAAAATCTTCTGGCGAATATTGCTTTTCCCCACTCTGTGTTAACACTGTCACACAGGAAAACACATGGAGATCAATTTGGCTTGTATCTTCATCTTTACAATGGAGGGACTCATGCAAAATCAACATGATGGACAACAGCACTTCTGCTGGAAGCCAGAGAGGAAAGGATTTGGTAGAAACCTTTACAAAATAGCATTAGCTCACCAGCAAACAAGTCTAGGGGAAGAAGGATCATCTTGAGGTTAAGAAGAGAAAAATAAGCATGTCCACTCACTCTTTTTTGGTTCTGTATGATGTATAAATATAGCCCAAGAATTGTGTGTGTGTGTGTGTGTGTGTGGTGTTCCATTCAAAAAACCCAAACCAAAACAACAACCCTCTCCCTCACAGTTTGGTGGTAGTTTGATTATAATTGATTGTTTTCACATTAGAAATATCAGGCTTGATGACTGGGGAACTAGTGGGACTATGATCTCCCAGGAGACCAAAAGCTGTGCAACTGAATTCAGTAGTAACCTTTCCTCTGCTAACATCAGAAGGAAGACCCCCACCCTCCCAGTTCTCTCTCAGTCCCATGTTGTGCTATTTCCTTTTAACTCCATGTGGTGAAAGGAGGACTCTCGCCAGACTAGGTGATCTGAAATAGCTGCTTCTATTTCAGAAGTTCTTGCGACCTCTCATTCTTCCCATTGCTTGGAGACACAACAGCAGCTCCTGATGTGGACGAAGAGATGTCTCAGCTGGGAGGCTGCCATCTGCCTTCTAAAGGAAGATTTGTCACAATGCTGGTTACCCTCTCTCTCTAAAGCCTCATTCATCTCTGGCTGGGAGACAGGAGTAAAAGAGACAAGGGTTGTGGAGGGTTCAAAGGCCTGGTCTACACTACGCATTTAAACTGATTTTAGCAGCGTTAAACTGATTTAACGCTGTACCCGTCCACATTACGAGGCCCTTTATATCGATATAAAGGGCTCTATAAATCGGTTTCTGTACTCCTCCCCGATGAGAGGAGTAGAGCTAAAATCGGAATTGCCATATTGGATTAGGGTTAGTGTGGCCGCAAATCGACGGTATTGGCCTCCAGGCGGTATCCCAGAGTGCACAACTGTGACCGCTCTGGACAGCAATCTCAACTCGGATGCAGTGGCCAGGTAAACAGGAAAAGCCCCGCGAAATTTTGATTTTCATTTCCAGTTTGCCCAGCGTGGAGCTCTGATCAGCATGGGTGGCGATGCACTCCCAAATCCAAAAAGAGCTCCAGCATGGACCGTACGGGAGGTACTGGATCTGATCGCTGGATGGGGAAACAAATCTGTTCTATCAAAGCTCCGTTACAGAAGACGAAATGCCAAAGCGTTTGAAAAAAAAATCTACAGGCTACACAGTGCTGCATGACGAGCATAACGGGAAGCCAGAGACTCAAATGGACGCTCATGGAGGGAGGGAGGGGGTACTGAGGACTCCAGCTATCCCACAGTCCCCAGCAGTCCCCAGCAGTCTCCAAAAAGTATTTAGATTCTTGGCTGAGCTCCCAAAGCCTGTAGGTTCAAACACATTGTCCAGCGTGGTTCAGGGTATAGCTCGTCAATTTACTCCCTCCCCCCCACGTGAAAGAAAAGGGAAAGAAATCGTTTCTTGACTTTTTTCAATGTCACCCTATGTCTACTGAATGCTGGTGGTAGACGCAATGCTGCAGCAGTGAAGAGCAGTATCCGCTCTGCTCCTCTCCCCTCCCCGGTGGCAGACGGTACAATATGAATGCTATCTGTTGTCACCATCAGCCTGTGCTTGATAACTGCTGAATACCCCTGGCTGGCCTCAGGGGCAGCTGGGTAAAAATAGGAATGAGTCCTGGTCATTCCCAGTAGATGGGACAGAACGGCTGGTAACCGTCCCCATCATAGCAACTGGGGGCTGAGGTCCATCAGCCCCCTCCCTTTCCTGTGTAAAGAAAAGATTCTGTACTGCCTGGACTATCATTGCAGCGGGATGCTGTGCTCCTCTCCTCTGCACCGCTTAATGTCCTGCCTGGACTGTCATAGCACCGGGAGGCTGCCTCCCCCTCATTTTATCTCACTAACAAGTCACTGTTTCTATTCCTGCATTCTTTATAACTTCATGACACAAATGGGGGGGACACTGCCACGGCAGCCCAGGAAGGTTGGGGGAGGAGGGAAGCAATGAGTGGGGTTGTTGCAGGGGCACCCCCTGTGAATGGCATGTAGCTCATCATTTCTGTGGGATCTGACACGGAGCAGCTGTGCTCTCTGATACACTGGTTCTCTAGTACACTTGCCCCATATTCTAGGCAGGACTGACTCTATTTTTAGAAACCATAAAGGAGGGATTGACTCAGGGAGTCATTCCCGGTTTCGCCTTTGCACCCCCGGCCGATCTCAGCCAGGGGCACCCATGATAGCAGCAGACATTACAGAAGGACAGATAACCGTCATCTCATTGCCAAATTACACTGACAACAGATGGTACAGAACGACTGGTAACCATCTCAGCTATCATGCAAAAGCAAACGAATGCTGCTGTGTAGCGCTGGAGTATCGCCTCTGTCCGCGGCATCCAGTACACATACGGTGACTGTAAAAAAAATAAGCTGAACGAGCTCCATGGTTGCCATGCTATGGCATCTGCCAGGGCAATCCAGGGAAAAAGGGCGGGAAATGATTGTCTGCCGTTGCTTTCCTGGAGGAAGGAATGACTGACGACAATTACCCAGAACCACCCGTGACAATGATTTTTGCCCCACCCAGAATTCTAAGGGGCGGGGGAGACTGCAGGAACTATGGGATAGCTACGGAATAGGTACCCACAGTGCACCACTCTGGAAATCAACACTAGCCTCGGACCATGGACGCACAGCGCCGAATTAATGTGCTTAGTGTGGCCGCGTACACTCAACTTTATACAATCTGTTTTATAAAACCGGTTTATGTAAAATCAGAATTATCCCATAGTGTAGACGTACCCTAAGTGAGCTGGTGCTCAGAGGAGAAGAATGGGGAATATTAAATGGATTAGTTAAATCACCAGGAAAATGGAAAGTTCCAAGAAACTGAAACAGTGAGGGACAGAGAACACAAGGTGGGAGAAAATGAAAGAAGTGAAAATGAATTTTGGAAAAGAAGATGAACAGAAAATTGGGGAGACATGATAAGGTTCAAAAAAGTTGTTCTTTAGAAAATCTGGTGTCAGAATACTCCAATGAAATGCACATTAATGTTTGATTCAGATATCACTGCCTATGATTGCTTCCAAGACTACAGGGGCCTGACTGTAAAAAGCAGATGAAACAAGGGAATTGTGTGGCTGCTTTGGGTTTTTTACATGATTCGTGCTGGCTTTTGGCATGCTTTATGTTTTATTATACTTGTCAAATGGGAAGTATGTGAATGTGTTTGGGATGGTTTCAATGCCTAAATGTAATAGAGCATAGTCTGTCACTGGAAACATACATTTAAAGAGCAAGTAATTCACATGTGTACATGTACAAAACCTCTCTTCCAGGATTTCCTAAAACTCAGGCAATTAGAGTAACAGAATCATAGATTTTAATGCTTGAAGGGACCATCAGATCATCTAGTCTGCCCTCCTGTGTGTCACAGGCCACCAACACCACCCAGCACCCACACACTGAACCAAATAATTGACATTAGATCAAAGTATTTCAGGAGACTAAACTGTTAGCATTGCACCTGGTATTTCAACATTTTCCAGGGAATATCATCTATCTACATATGGATTCATAGAGTCCAATACCAGATAAGACCACTGTGATCATCTTGTCTGACCTCCTGTATAACACAGGCCATAGAACATCCCCGTTTGGACTCCTACACGGCCCTTGTTATATCTGAGCATGTCACAAGCATTAATGCGTTTTAGCCTCACAACATACTGTGAGGTATAGAAGTACTATCCCCATTTCACAGATGGGAAACTTAAACACAGGGTAGAATGAGTGACTTGTCCAAAGTTATAAAAGCTTGTGGATGAGTCAGAAATAGGATTCATGTCTCCTGAGTCCAAGTCCAAGTGCTCCAAAACCATCCTTTTGGACACATGCACCTTACCTTCTCCAACTTCTGCATAGATACGTCAACCTGATCAAGTCTAAATGACAGCTAGAGCTTGTTGGAACATTTCTGACTAAATGTATTTTCATCAAAATATGTTGTTTTATCAACACTGAAATGTTTTGTGGAGACGTATCAATTTTGACAAAAGTTTTCTGAGGTCAAGGGCTTTCTGGTCACTTCTGATCAAACAGAGAAGGAGACTCTCAAATTGAAAACCCAACCTTTTTAAATCTGAAAACAGATGTTCCAACACACTTCCATTTTGCAAAAATGTTTGAAACATTTTGGTTTTGTTGCACAGTGAAACAAATTTGGAAACCTAAAAAGTTGTCATAAAACAGACTTGTCCTCTTCTGGCCAGCTCTAATGGCAGAATTTATAGAAATGGTGGAGCAGAGCACTAGGGATAAACAGCTCCATACACGCCACGGGCACATATTTTAATTTGATTAGCTACAGGACTGTTGAGGGATATAAATACCTTTTCTACTCTGTTCCTGCTTTATCTATTTGCTGGTGGCCCATCGCCTCAAGGTGAAGCAATGTTGCCTTGGCATGAAATGTCAAAACCATATGTCAGCTGCAACCAAAATTGGTGCGTTCCCTTTCTGCTTTTTCTATATTATTTGTATTGTAGTTACACCTAGGAGCCCCAATAATGGATCAACTAGCTGAACCTTTAAAAGACACAGTCTAGCCATGTGAAAGCATATAAAGACAAAGCTACTTTCTATTTGAGGAAATAATTCAGCATGAATGAAAATGGAAATACACAAAGAGTCTGATGAAGCAGTTCTGACGGAGGTAAAACACACAGTGAATTTTGTAAAAAGAACAGAAGTACTTGTGGCACCTTAGAGACTAACAAATTTATTTGAGCATAAGCATATTTGTTAGTCTCTAAGGTGCCACAATGACTCCTGTTCTTTTTGCAGATACAGACTAACATGGTTGCTACTCTGAAACCTGACATTGAATTCTGTAGGAGTTTTCCCTACATAAGCAGTTGAGAATTACATTCAAAGTGAGGCCCAGGACCAGATGCTCAGATGCTGTAGACAAGTGTAGCTCCATTGATATCTACATAGCTGCACAGACCTAGATCAGCTGAGGATCTGGCTCTCATACTGCAGGGCAGCTGACTGGAATTGAGATCTCCTTACTTATCTTCATCAAACAGCACTGAAATGCTACCTGGTCTCAATAGACCTGATTTTCATTAGTGCTAAGCACCCAGAACTCCAGTTGGAGCTAATGGGAGCTATGGGTACTGAGTACCTTTGAAAGTCAGGCCTATGATGCTCAAGTCTCTCTTGCCAGATGCTCACCAGAGTAGGGGATTAATGAAATGCCGATTTATATGCCTGTCTAATTAATGACTTGTGTCGGGTGCTAAGTCTTGCTGGAGGACAATTTCTTCAGGATGTCCCTCTCAATCAGAACTGCACCAAAGCACACATTTGATGTGCATTTTAACCATTGTGAACATGACCCTGAGGGTCTACAGGTAAATGTTTCTCATTTCATTCTGTCATCTCAATGTGTTTGATGAAACAGAATCACATCAAATGGGTCTTTACCTGATTTTGGCTCTGTTGCATGCACGCTTTCATTTAAATCTCCATTCAGTTTAAGCCTTCTATTTAAAAGTAATAACAAGTTCCTGCAACCAGGCTTTAATGCAGAACAAATTCCTTCTAATCCTCTTCTTGCCAACTTTGTGTGAAATATTAGGCTACACTTAGAGGGACAGACCAGATTAAGAGGGAAGACAAATAAATATTGTATTGAAAAAGTCCCAGCGGTACCCAAAGGTGAACATGCCAGAAACTTCATTCTTATGTCACTCTCACACAGGAATGAACATGTTGGCCCCTGAAACCAAAGGTAGCCCCCAGTCTTATAGACCCCTTAGTGGAACAAAGGTTTCTGTGATCTTGTGAGAGGAATAAATGGTCTCAGAGGGTCATGTGACCTTAACTAGCCCTGTTATACAGTACATGCTTGGGCTAAATAACAGTCATCTATTCTGTTTAATAAGTAAGACCCCACTTCAGCAAAGTACTTCAGCATGAGCTTAAACCCATCTCTCTTCAACAAAGTATGTGCTGATGTCATAGTTAATGATACATAAGCATGTACTTAAGTGCTTTGCTATTATGCCTGTTTTGCTGTATAGAGATGTTCTGCTGATCTGGAGCCTAAAGGAAGGAAACAAACAAAACAGTGGATGAAATGTGATTTGCTGTTATGTTCAAATTTGTTTTCTGGGCACTTTAGGAATTTTGTTTGAATTTTGTTTTCATTTCCTTACTATGGCATAAGCTTGCACTGACAGCTAAGAAATCCATCTGCGGTATATTCAGCAAAAAGTAAAGGACCATAGCTATTATGGCTGTTGGATAGGTTGCTTGAAAATTGTATTTTTATATATATATATATTTGGACTCAATTTCCATTAGCAGCTCTTTGTCAGAGCTGGATGAAACATTGTTGCAAATTGTTTTTTTGGATTCCCCCCCTTTTTTTTATAAATGTAAAATGTTGAGATTCAAAATTTCAGAATTCAAATAAGTTATAAGTCATAAAGATAATAACGCAACAAGAGTTTGTGATGAGCATTGTTCACTGGTGGTGTTGCCTAGTGGTTACAGGTTAAGCCTCTGGCTGCCACCTCTCTACTCTTTTCCCTCCGGGCCACCTGTTGTTGGTCTGTCTTTTATTGGGCGTCAGACTGGTCTGTCTACCACTCAGTCTGGTAAACCCTCTGGTCACGTTACCACTCAGTCATAGCTCCCCTCAGCATGATGGGGTTTCTAGGAAGATATGAAGTTTGGCTACTGACCTCACAAGTATCTGATCCTAGCTAGGGGTTTCAAGAGGTATTTATCATTTCCTTCTTTCCCTCCAGGGGGGGAAGTCTGGAAGGGGAAGGATTTCATGTCCTTAAAGGGGGGTGGGGGGAGGTAGGGGAGCTTCTGCTGCTCCCTTCCCCAGGAGCTCTCAGGACCAGTCCTTCTCTCTGCCTGGTCAGGCTCCTTCTGGCTCTCTTTTAAGTTCCACCTCTAGCTGGAGCATACTCTGCAGGCGCAGCTGGGCATGATCCTTAACGACCCATCACAGAGATGTGCAAACAGCAGATTTTTTGGTTCCCTGGCAATTCCGCAAAATAAAACAACAACAACATAGTTGGATTTAGGTTGAACCAAAACAATTTTTAAAAAATTCTTTGTGAATCAACAAGTAAAATAAGAATAATTTTGGAGGGTTAAACAAAACATTTTATTTAGCTTTAGGGTTTTTTTATGCTTTTTAATGTTTTAAAAACAAAACAAAGAACTTTCTAAACAAAAAGTAATTTTGAATCAAAGAAATCAAAACATTTTGTGTAGAAAATGTCAAAATGATTGGGGTTTTTTGAGCGAGAGATATTTGACACAAACAATTCAGCAAAACTGACTGAGATTTATGTAATGTTTCAGTGTCACCATATCTGCATTTTTTTGCTGGAAAAAAAAATTTGGTCAACAAAATTCACCCAGCTGTAATTGCAATCTTCAGCCGACTTCCATCCTGCACTTTGCCCATTTGTGTTCCATATAGAACCCACCTCACCTTTAATAAGCATAAGGGTGTATTAACTGTGATATCCAGACCAAATTCCAACCTAGGTAATTGTGCTATCTAAATTCCCTCTGTATTTTCAACTGGGTAACATACTCTTTATTTCCTGTATCAAACAGCTTTGTAAGGTTGCTCTTAAGCACCTACCATATTCCGCTCCAGAACTGGTTACATTTCAATAGTAAGTAAAGTGATCCTTGAATCTAGCTTTAATTTCAGTCTATTAATTGCTTTGCAATCCTGTGTGATAAGAGATGCTATGTCATATAAATATAAGTTGTTATAATTATCTCAGGTAACAACTACATTGTGTAATGTTTATTCATGAAGATTTAGTAACACCCAGGAATAAGTGATTGGATCAGCTATTTCAATACCGCTGCCATCTCTTATGAGTTATTATACAGCACTTTCAGGAATTTTCTACTGCAGATGCATTAATCAAATAGAAACAATCAATGAAGATTCAAGAAGAGACTATGTATCCACTGACCATGACAAATATGTTAATAACAAACTAATTCAAGCATATTATAAGTCAGAAAAAAGATTAAGGAATGTTTATTATTTTGGTAACTTTATAGAATTTACTAAGTTGCCTTTGGTTGAACTGGGCCCTTTTTGAACGTAAGGGTCCAGATTCAGCAAAATTCTTAAGCATGTGCCTAAATATAAGAATGTGAATAGTCACACTGAAGTGAGTGGGACTCATGCATTTAAGTTGAGAGATGTGCTTAAGAAACTTCTAGTATCATTACAGAAAATCCAAAGAGACAGAGAAAGAGAAATTATTTCCTTGTGCTCTCACGTGTGTCGGTATCTATCTGTTTCTTGTCTTATACTTAGATTGTAAGTTCAGTGAGGCAGGGACCATCTTTTTGTTCTGTGTTTGTACAATGCCTAGCACAATGAAGTTCTAGTCCTCGTCTGGGGCTCCTATGTGCTACGATAATACAATTAATAATAATAAGTCAAATAGTTTTTCTCCTACTGGAACACTCTATTATTGCAATGATTTTTCTCCTGTATGGTCCAATCCTGCTCCAATTGAAACCAAAGGCAAAACTCCCATTGATTTCAGCAGCAGCAGGATCTGGAATCATGGAAAATCTCTGAAGGAGCTGAGCACCTGAAATGCCTATCAAAGGCACACTCAGATTTTGACTCCTTATTTTTCATTATAACTAATGTAAGTAGCTAATATTGCATTTAACAATGAATTCCAGTTTCCATTCCTTTAAGTACTTGTCCCTCATACATGGGGAGAGGGAGAGGAGGGGAGGAGAACACCACACAGGGCCTTTACCAGATTGGCTGAAAGCCTCTTGATCTATCTTGCCTTTCAGTAAGTCATTTAAGCTGTGCTACCCTGATTCACTTTACTGCTGCAGTCAGTCTTGGTATTGTCACCCTAACTGAGGTGGTATCTTCAAAAACCCTCCCAACCCCCTTCTCTAGGCATCTCTTTTGAGTGAGTCATTTTGTCTCGTACAGCCTTGGTGGTGGAAAGATTCTTCTTCATTTTAATGAAACGATTTATCCAGGGTGAGTGAAATTATGTTTCCTTCAACTTCTCTTGAGGTAACAGCAAGGCTAATGGCCCTAATAATGGCATTACTGAACTGTAGAAACTGATCAAAATCTCTTTCTGAGATTTAATTGCCAACAGAGACATGAACTCTGAGCACTGTGCTGGAGAAAGCCAATGTGCTCTGCTTAAGCATATAGATCAGAGTATTGAGTCATTAGATATGAAGAAGTTTGTCTTCATTTT
The DNA here is from genome assembly GCF_007399415.2 of Gopherus evgoodei. Taxonomy (NCBI): domain Eukaryota; kingdom Metazoa; phylum Chordata; order Testudines; family Testudinidae; genus Gopherus; species Gopherus evgoodei. Next base: position 11,513,483 of record NC_044334.1, on the reverse strand, counting down.
TAAAATATGCTTGAGTTGGCTAAGAGGCTTTATATAGTACTGAGCTATTTGGTAGATCATATAATCATATTACATTCTGCAAATTAATTCCCTGAAGCATGGATAGAGTTTAGAATTGTGACCACACTAATTACTAGCCTGTTTACAGATCTTGATGAACCAGGTTAACATTAAAAAAAAAAAAGGACTAAAAAAAGGAACCAAGACTTTCTGAAGCATATCTGAATCCAAGAACACAGCTTTAAGTAATTCATTTGTCTCATCAAAATGTTTTTTCCAAGACTGTAGCCCTCTTGTACAAGCCACCTTTAGAATAATTAAATGATTGTAGGTCGAATTAAACAACCAACTAACTTCCATAGATATCATTGACTTTAAGGCTGATCCTGCTCCCACTGAACTAAACTTCTACAGAATTTCTCCCTACTTGTTTCTAATGCAGATATAACAAAAATAATCTCTCTCATCGACAGATCGTCTAGAGTACAGAGCAGAGTCTGAATGTTTAGCAAGGCCTTTATCCAGCAGACATGCAATCAGAAAGTAGCTCCCTTTGTAAGGATGCCCTAGCACCTAGAATTGCCAGATTTTAGCTGAGTGTTTGAGGGTCGATTATGTATAGGATTTGGTCTTGTCAGGTAACTCCATGTGCAACTCCAGTTTCCCATGTGTGCTTGCCCGTGAGTGCACACATTTGAAAATCTGGGCCACTCTGTGCAAGTAGAGATTTGTCCCTCCTTCTCTTTCTGTTGAATGATCATCAGCTTGGCCTTTGAACTGGCTCTTGATTCAGGCACAGACAGTCACCCTTGCAATCATAAGCTTCCCTATACTTTTCCCTTTAGCAGGAAGCTGTAGGATTCACCCTAGGGCTAGCACTGCTAATTAATTCTTCATCTCTCTCTGATGAACTATAATTCTTTTGCCTCCCTTGGTTTTGCTGTTCTTTTAGAACAGGTTTAGTGTTCTCTTCATTCCAACATTCACTTTCCATATCCAAGATCTACATTCACCTCTTGTCATTTATATGTAGTACCCATGGACAGATCAAATATACCTCCAACTCTAAATTTATACTATATAGATTCCCTAACATGATGTTTTGTAGAAAAGGTAGCAGTCTGAGGTATGTTTTCCTCTGTGCTTTGATTTTTGATAGCCCTTAAATCCAGATCTAGCCAGCCCCATTTCCTGTATATTTTTCCAAGAACCAATGTTGATGATATAACCTCTGCATACGCTCTGGCTTTGCAGAGATTTCCATATGGAGACTTTTCTAACAATAGCTTTCACGCAAGGCCAGGACAGATAGGAAGCAACTACGCACAAGCTGTCATTTGGAAAAGAGGGGCAACATTGTATCAGAAAAAAAGTCCTCCATAAAATAGTGAAGGAAGCTTGTCTTCTGTTAAACCATGAAAAAAACAAACCAATCAAACAAACCCCCCCAAACCAGGAAGACTCGCGGTTCTATTCTACACTGTCTCACTTTCTTTGCAGTGGAGCTGCGCTCTTAGAGATGTCTATTCTTCAGCTGTGACATTAAATTCAATGGAAGTTTTCCCTGCCCATCTTCAAGAGCTGCCTAAGAGAAAGTAAAGGCTTTTTTTGGTAGATTTTAAGATCAGAAGCACCATTATGATCATCCAGTCCAATGTCAGGTGCTTCTGTGACATCCTTCAAAAATAAAAGGGATTTCACTCCAGTCCACTGACCAATATTCCCTCCTTCAAAGACAGGTTTTATTACTCAAGTCAGCATGTGAACTATTATTGAGAGCATAATGACTGTTCCATCTGTGTATGGGAGATTTCACTCATTACTCTCTAAGGCACTTCAGAATGTTGTGGGAATGAAAGGCACTGTTTATAACTAACATTCTTAAATTAGCCTCATCTATTTGACTCACGCTATAGGCACCTTGTATTGCTTATCTGCTTCTTTATATGCCACTCAATAGCAGATTTTGTGTTACCTACTGGTAAGAGCCTGCATTAGCAATACTGTCAGCAGCTCCATGGCCGCACGTGGTTGTTCTTTTTAGTGTAGCATGCAGTTCCCTTCTCCAGTATGGGAGAGATGGCACACAAGTGTCCTGGGGCAAAGTATGCAGTTTTAGTATACAAACACAAACATACACACACACACACACACTAGCACAGTCTGTGAAGTTTGAGTCTGTGCTGGTAGCCAATAAAAAACAGTAAAAACTTCTGCCTTCATGTTTTAGACAGAAGAAAATTGTTTACATAAGTGAGGAGACAGAATCTGATCCTTATTTCAGAAGGTTAAAGGCCTGAATATATTATATTTGTGGGCAGAGGCTGCTTAAGGCAATGTCCTTGGAGCACCAGGATTCAGTTACTGAGTTTAGGAACATGCAGCCCGGGGTTCCAAAAATCCATTGTTTGTGATGTGAGAGAAACAGTTCAGACCGCTTGTCTGTCTTTCTGTGTTGAGTGAACTGGCTGCTGTTTGGCACTCTCTGCTTGAGAACAGGTGCAAATTCCATAGGCCAGATACTCAGCTGGTGTAAATCAGCATCTCTCTATTGACTTCAGTGCCAGTATGTTGATTTATTCCAGCTGAGGATCTGGTCATATATTCATTGATAGATGCTATATTAACAGCTAACATTAGATTAGGAATATTATTCTATTTTATATAATATTATACATTAAAAGGGATATTATTATAATAGTGCATTGTAATTTTACATATTATCTAAGTGAATAAGACATTGTGTATGACCTGCTTTGCGCTTACAATGATGGTGCAGCTTCTTTTTTTGGCGTGTGTGTGGGGGGGAAGGGGTTGGGTTCTGACATGTTGATCAATCTAGGCCCCAGTCTGTGTTAATCAAGAGAAGGATTTGAACTAAAAACTTCAGGTCTGAATCCGTGCTTCACCAGAGCTTTAGGAGGGTTCATAACTAGGGTTTTGGTTTAGCATGTTATATAGGAGCCATTCAGAAAGTTCAGATCCAGGTCAGGATCCAAAGGCTGAGGACGTTCAGAACTGTGTTTTTTGTTTGAGACCACAGAGAATAATTATCCTCTCACTCCAGTTTCCATGGATTCATAGATTAAAACCAGAAGGGACATTCTGATAATCTAATCTGACTATCTGCATAACAGAGGCCTTAGAACCTCATCCAACAATTCTTGCATTAGGCCAAAACTACAGCATACAGAAGCTCCCCGATATACACAAGCGTTCCGTTTCGGAACGCCTTGCATAAGGCAAATTTTGCATAAGCCAGGAACGTTTCTTCGACAATTATGCAAAAAAAAACACAACCTCTTATGGAACTTTTTCCGGAAATCTGGATTTACGGAAATTGGGATTGCATAACTTGGGGAGCGTCTGTGTCTTTTAGAAAAATATCCAGTCTTGGTCTAAACATCCCAAGTGACGGAGAAGTCACAACATTCCTTGCTCAGTTGTTCCAGTGGTTGATTTCCCTCACTGTTAAAATTTGTCACTTATTTCCATCTTAAATTTGTCAAACTGCACCTTCCACCCATTGGATTCTCTTACAACTTTTCCTGCTAGATAGAAGAACCCTTTCCTGTTGGTGAAACTCCATTTGCTTCATTGGAGTTACTTCTGATTTATGCCCTCCTGAGTTAGAGGATCAGCCCTTCTCTGTTAGAATTACCTCTGGAGTCAGATTATTGGGGTGGAGGTTGTACTGAAAGAGACCATATTAGTCACCATTTTGGGAAAGCTTTCCCGTTCCCCAATAAGAACTGTAAGGAAATCCAAACAGTCCATATTCAGTTATTTTATTCAAGTGTAATTTAAAACCAGCTCTTGAGCATAATGGGATGTTACAGCCAATATTTATTTTTCTTTCATTAGATAAATAGTAGTAAATTGAAATCCTTGAGAAAATTGTGCAGACTGTATCACATATGAATGTGTTTGAGCCTGAGACTCTGTTAGGCAAATTCTCCTCATATTCAAATAACCATCATTATGCAAATACGAACATCCTCATTGCAGAGCAAGTTTAAAATGGATGTTTGGTTTTATCATGATGAATTATTTCCCCCCAGGTAGCAGACAGACACGTGCGGTTCAGATGAGTCGTGCAGGTTCTGTGTTTGTTTTTCAGGCTCTTTTTTTTTCTCCCCAAACTGAATCTCTAGCTAGCTAGGACAGAGTGGATCGCTCTCTCCTCCTGCCCTCCCTTGTACAGTCCTGTCTTGCCTGTTGAAGCAGCACAGAAGCACTTTTATTATCACTGCTACTTTTCTCTCATGAGTGTTACTAAGCCAGCTCTGAACCAATCTCTATCGTGTGTCAGACAATGGCAGTGCTAGGTCAATGTTTTTAAGTGAGAGACACCAGTCTTCCTTACCCCCATATATGCTAGTTAATTAACAGACAAATCCCGCTGCTCTCTCTGCCCAGCCTGAGTATCTGGGCTGGACACCGGGGTAATGCTCCCCCTGACCACCTCAGGCTGCAGTCCAGCTGCAGGGCTGCTTTGCAGCCATTATTACAACTTCAGGGCCTCTGAAACCTATGCACTTCCCCACCCCATCTCAAGATCAACAGAATGATGCACAGGCATTTCTAAAGTATCCATCATCTTGGCATCCAAATAACCTTGTGGGGAATCCACTGGCCCCAATGGATCAATAGCCCATGGATTCATACAGTCCTGCCCCATCCATTCCGTTCCTAAAGAGCTACTTTGCATAATTGCACGGGGCACTTGTACAGAACTAGACACTGCAGCCTGCAGGAGATTCTATACTCTACAGTCACTCCTGAAATCCTGGCTTCTGTGTACAGCTGAACCCCAGTGGTCCCATCACTAGCTGGTCTCAATACCCCTATAAAAGAGGGGGCAGGATTAGGGCTAAGGGCATGTCCAAAACTTCCTGCAAGTAGGTGGTACTCCTAGTGGTACCCCACTAATTAGAACATTTTCTGCAATATTCAGCCTGATCTGTAGTTAATAACACCTAATTTTGTTATGAGTTAATAACATCTGATATTGATTTTTTAAGTGGTTGATTGACAACCTGCAGGGCAAGGACACTTCTGAATATTAATTTATTCATGTTGAGTCTCCAAGATGCAGCAAACAGTCATTGAGTGTTCTTTTAGATTTTGTTGTGAGGCTTCTTGTATTTGTTTCCTATAGTAACTGGAAACGAAGGCATGCAGCAATGGATAAATCCAATTAGCGCAATAGCAGATTTGAGGCAGGCTTCTTGCAAAGTTTGCTAAGTGGGGTTTCTTTATATAAAATAAAACTCTGCAATGGAAACAATTTTATTCCATTAATAGCTCTTTAGCCTCAAGGTAGCAATGAACTATAATTCAGAGAAGCAGAAATAAAGGTTAGAGAAGTCATCTGCATTTTCCATCTTTGATGTGTTTGAAGTGGATGGGGAAGGTGAGCGATATCTGTAATGGGAGTTGCAATATTTAACCAACTGTTAGTTTCTATGTACTTATATTATTTCTGCTTCCTGAATACACTGAAGACAAATGGACTGTGGTGCAGGATCTAAGGTCCTTCAAAGATTTTCTGACTCACTGTGTAAAGTTCTGTTCATTGCCTGATGATCCCTATGCAGTTTGAATCTGGCTCCATAGTAATTTTGAGCCAAGAAAGTCTTTTTAACATGCATGTACTTCATATAAGCTTCTCTAGCTTGCTTAAAATACCCCTAGTTATTTACTGGGAATAGGACAAAGTGTGAAACTTGACACAAAACCAAATCATGGTATCGGATTACTCAGAGGATGGTGCATTTAACCTATTAAGATATTAATCATATTAGACCAGAAACAAGGACCAAGAACCCCGTCTTTCATATAATATATGTTCTAAATCTACCAATGCTCTCGTTCTCGTATTCCACCAAATAGCATTTAAACCAGCTTCTATCCAAGTCTTGCACTACACAGGATCCTCTAATAATCTGGGGGAAATTGCTGCTTAAAATCTTATTAAATCAGATTCTAGTTCACCCTCTTCCTCTCCAACACAGAGCTAAAAGTTATTCAACAAAAGTCATTCATTACCTCTGATCCCAGCTTCACAGCCCTAACTAGTGTTGACTGGTCACTGGAAAAAAAAAAAAAAAAAGCACCTGCTGCTTGGATTAACTGCAGCCTTCCATGATTGTACCCCTCCTTCCTCTCAGTTTCTCTACTGAATACATGGTCACTTAACAAATCAGCTAAATGATTGAAAGGGAATCGTTTGTTTTCAGCAGCAAAAACATTCCTTAGGAATGTAGGCCAAGAGTTTTTTCAAGCATACAGACTACACAGTTCCAGCACTGTCCTTATTGCTACTCTAGAACAAATGTTATTGCTCCTGTAAATTAAAAACAGCACCAATCTGCTTGAAGGGAAAACACACTCCATCTATAAATAACTGTTTTATACACTTATTTCCTTTTCAGTCCAGCTGGGCTATAGGATTTTTCATCCTCTATTCTAGAGTTAGCTTATCCAATGAGATCACATCTCCACACAGGTATGTGCTACAGGTCTAATTCTCTAATTTGTTTAGATCTATGCAACATCACTAACTTAAAAGGGGGCAAATGGGCTGCATTTTGTCAGGAAAAAATCTGTCCCTGCATGTGACCTGATAAGCAATATCCAAATCCCCCAAATATGTTCGATTGTAATCATTTGGTGGCATGTTTATTAAAACACTAACTACATTGAGGTTACTCCTGTTATTACCACTTTGATGCTTTCCTTCTGTAGGCTAAGCTATACAGATGTCCCTGGTGTTTCAGCTGCAGAGTATTCAAGGGTTTGTTTTAGAGCAGGTCTGCAGTGCTGTCTGAAACCAAGAAATTAAACAGCCTCCACTCTCAGTAGGAAAGGGCATTGTTTGGTAACACTATTCTTTGCTTCCCTTGAAGGATTCCTCTTGGAGAGGTTATGCACTGGGATGCCAGTAGGTATTCCATATGAGAAACAAAAGGCCTTTCGGAGGATACTCATTTTTATTACATGTGCCTTTCTCCATAATGTTAATTGGAGGCACTCACTCCCAATTGCCTAAATTGCCAACCATTGAGTTGATAATCAGATCTATATTCTAAGCCATCATATGCAGCTAAACGCTTGAGTGCTCTAATTTGCTTTGCTTTGGAAGTACCAAGGCCCTTTCTGGGGTTTCTGTATGCGGAATGCACTCTGGTTTCACTTTGATTCTATTAGTGAATAGACCATAAGCTTTGGTTTTACAACTCTCAAGAGATTGGTTGAATGGAGCTAATGAAGAAACAGGAGCTGTAATAGGACAGGACTCTTATCAAGTGTGAGTAACAAGTGTGAAGGGGGTGATTTGATTAGCAGCACGTGTCAAGCCAGTCCCAACTGTTATTAATGTGCAACCTCAGCTTACACACGTGAACCTCAATATTGTTTACTCTTGACATTGAAGAACAATTGATTTTTTAAAAAATGTGTTGAACTCTCTCTTGGGTGGGTTTTTTTTGAAATGTCTCTTGAAACCAAGCAGTCTAGATAGCGCTGCTATGTTGGGGGGGGCAGGGCAGTTATACTGCACCCTCCACCTGTAACCAATGGCCTTTTTAAAGTGGGAGGGAATGTGGAGCTCTCTATCACTGCAAGTGGGGAGAAGCCCATCCCTGGGCCACCATTGTTTTTTTTAAGAGGGATAGGATGGGATCCACAAAAGTACTTAGGTGGCTAAGTCCTATTTTAAGGCATCTAAATCCTGCTTTCAGGCAGCACTGTGATCCACAAAACTCCCACTCAGCTGCCACTTAACTCCAAAGGTACTTATACTCACCTGGTGCCTCTGGGCATGCATACTGCAGCCTTATGGTATCCATTATGTACCAGGCTAAAGGTTATAAGGAAGGTCCTCCTCCCTCCTGGCACTTTTGTTGTGAGCCCTGCATGTGACTTGGGCAGCCAAACGCCTGTCTTACCCCCGTTTGTGGATCACTAGCAGAGCTAGGCAGCGCCTTGCAGCCTGGATTTAGGTGCCAATCCAGGGCTTAGCACACACCTCTATTCATTTCCCATTGGCTAGGTTAGGCAGCTTGCTGCCTCGTGCGTGTGAGGGATCAAACACATGTCTGTGGGTCCCCAGTCTTCAGGCTGCAGCCACCACCTGGCAGTTCACTGGTATCACCAGGGAGTATAGGCTGGTGACCCGAGCTCATCAGAGGCACTGACCACAAATCTCTTGACTGGAGGAGACAGCCAGCACCTCTGATTGGCTCAGACTCACTATTTAAGGCAGAAGAAGGCAGGGAAGTTGCCTGAACAATTAGGTAAATCTTTGCCTGTCTGCTATAATGGGCAGGTTCTATCTGAGATCTCTACTTCTAGGCCATACTCCTGGATGGTTTCTGACTTTGACTCTGACCCCTGGCTCTTGCTCTGGCCACTAGGTCTGACTGACTGCATCTCGCTCTGTGACAGCATGCTGGCTTTGCAGATCACATTCGTTGGTGCTTAGATCTCCCCATTCATTGTATAGGTAGTCTTGGTTCCTAACTTAAGCTTTGTTGATCACAGTGTTGTTCCTGTGATTTTTTTTCTAGTGCTGTGATGCATGATGTTGCAATGCCTAAGTCCCTTTGAGAATTTCACCCACATAACTTACCTCTACATTTTGTGGGGGAGAATATAGTTTGGCATTTTGTCTCAGAGTAATACCCCCTTTTTGATGGGAGAGGAACATACCATTACTTTCCCCTCCCATTTGAATGATCTGTTCAAGAATTATGAAAGGACAAAGTAAGTCTCTGGGCTATGTTGTAATATTTAGCTCTTTGTTGGCAAAGTGCTGATACAGTGGACCATATTCCAACTTTTAAGCACTCTGGATGAGAGGGTGAGGGAAGACGGATGGTGTTTCATATACCACATGTTGGGCAATCTATGACAGGACTCCATGTTTCTAAACAAAACCAGCTGTTTATAAAGAGAACTATTTACAGAGGTGCTGCAACTGCAGCTATGTTCTAGATATGTGCATAGAGACTGACTTCCTGGTATCTCCTCCAGAATCTTCCCTCCTGTAACCTGTATTCCTCCCTGGAGGTTTCATGGGGGTTGCTACAGAGGAGTTGCCTCAACTTATAAACTGACCTGGCTCTAGACAAGAAAGCTCTAGAAACTGAAGGGCCTGGTTGTACAGGATAATCATGCAGGGGCTGACCCTGGGTAGGGGGTTTCAATACATGTATGTTGAAAGAGTTCTCTGGATACTAGGCCTTTGGTCCTGTTCTTTCTGTTTCCCACTCTGCAGCTGCTACCAGGTATCACTACATGCAGTTCAGCTTACTCCTGTGCCTTTACTCCTCTTTCTGTATGCATTGAAGTACTGAAGGAAAAATTCCACTAAAAGATACCTTTTAAAAAAGAATCATAACTGGCCCTAAATATGGGGGAAATGAGAGGTAAGGAGGACTTCTTCCTTGTTTTTTGGTCTCCCTTCTCTTCTGCCATTTTGTGTGGTATAGTAGAACATGCACTGGGAAGTGACGACAGAGAAGAATACCACCACAAGCCCCTCCTGCCTTGACTGCAAGACCTTTACTCCCAGCAGCAGCAGCAGTAGAAAGAGACCCTTATGAGTCTCTGAGATGCTTGTCCTCTTCCCTTCTCCATTTATTTTCTGGACCAACCCCCCCCACCACACACACACGGACTGAAAATTGATCAAGAGGCTTGTCCAAAGCCCTGCTAGAAGAAAACATGCCCTGCAGACATTGTCAAAGTCATATTACTGTACTGCTATCCCCAATCAAGGAAATAATTAGTTTAAGGGTGCTACGGGTTCAAACTTGCAACCTGACCCTACTGTCCTTATTTCGATAACCTCCCACTGTAGCCAGAGGGAGGTTTGCCTATGCAAGGACTACAAGATAGGCCCCCAGTAACTTTGTTTAAAATCATAGTTTGAATCCATCCATGCAATCAAAGGTTTCAAACACAAATGAAAAACTGAGTTGAAAAGTGATGTCCATTTTTGTCTTCAGAATTGCATTCCATTTACAGGAGCCTTCCAAGTGTGAAAGGAAAGAAATAGCCGTGTTGGAACATGTCACTACACCATTAAAAGTTAACTAATTAAGCTAAGGCCTCCTTCATTATAACCTTGTGTTTAACTTCAAAATCATATATACGTGGCCCAGTTGTGCAAGTTCTCCGCACATTCCAACTCAACTGCACCTTTAAAGTAACCTAAAATGATCTTCATAAGAAATTAGAAACTAAGAAAAACAAAATTGTAATAGAATCATGGAAATGTAGGGCTGGCAGGGACTCAGGAAGTCATCAAATCCAGCCCACCACACTGAGGCAAGTCCAAGTACAGAAAGACCATTCCTGACAGGTGTTATCTAACTTGTTCTTTAAAACTTCCAAGGACGAGGATTCCACAACTTCCCTTGGAAGCCTATTTCAGAGTTTAAATACCCTCATAGTTAGAAAGTTTTTCCTAATCTCTAACCTAAATCTCCCTTGCTGCAGATTAAGTCCGTTACTTCTCCAACCTTTAATGGACATGGAGAACAATCCTCTTTATAACATCCCTTAATATATTTGAAGTGTTGTCAGGTTACCCTCTCAATCTTCTTTTCTCAAAACTAAATATGCCCTGGTTTTCAACTTTTCCTCATAGGTCAGGTTTTCTAAACCTTTTATCACTTTTGTTGCTCTCCTCTGGACTCTCTCCAATTTGTCTCCATCTTTCCTAAAGTGTGGTGCCCAGAATTGGACACCGTACTCCAACCAGGGCCTCATGAGTGCTGAGTAGACTGGGGCAATCACTCCCATGTCTTTCTCACATCGCCCTTGTTAATAAACCCTAGAATGATATTAGCCCTTTTCTCAACTTCATTACATTGCTGACATACTCAATTTGTGATCCATTGGGATCCTTTTCAGCAGTACTACCACCTAGCCAGCTACTTTGCATTTTGCAGTTATGCGTTTCATTTTTCCTTTCCAAGTGTAGTACTTTGCTGTTGTCTTTGTGGAATTTCATTCTGTTGATTTCAGACCAGCTTTCCAATTTGTCAAGGCTGTTTTCAATTCTAATTGTGTCCTTCAAAGTTCTTGCAACATTTCCCAGCTTGGAGTCATCTGAAGATTTTATAAGCATACTCTCCACTCCATTATCCAAGGTATTAATGAAAATGCTGAATAGTACCAGATTCAGGACAGACCCTTCTGCTGTGCCTTGCTACATACACCCTCCCAGTTTGACAATGAACCATTGATAACTAGTCTTTAAGTATGATCTTTCAACCAGTTGTGTACCCAATTTAGAGTAATTTCATCTAGACACATTTCTCTAGTTTGTTTATGAGAATGTCGTGTGGGATTGTGGCGAAAGCCTTTACTAAAATCAAGAGATGGCTTCTCTAGCCGCTAGACCAGTAACCCTGTCAAAGAATCAAAATAGGTTGGTCTGGCATGATTTGTTTATGACAAAGCCATGCTGGCTATTCCTTATAACCCTATGATCCTGTAGGTGCTTACAAATTGATTGTTTTTAATAATTTGTTCCAGTATCTTTCCAGAAATCAAAGTTAGGCTGACTAGTCTATAATTCCCTGGGTCCTCTGTGTTCCACTTTTTAAAGAAATGTACCATGTTTGCCCTTCTCCAGTCCTCTGGGAACTCACCCATTCTCATGTGTTGCTAATGGTTCTGAGTTTGCATCAGCTACTTCCTTAAGTAGCCTAGGATGAATTTCATCAGGCCTTGCTAACTTAAATATATCCAACTTACCTAACTATTCTTTAACCTGTTTTCCCTATTTTGGCTTGGGTTCCTTCCCCCTTGTTGTTTGTTATGAGTATCTGGTCAACTATTAACCTTTCCAGTGAAGACTGAAGCAAAATAGGCATTACACACATCGTCCTTCTTGATGTCATCAATTATTAGCTCTCCTTTCCAGCTACATAGAGGACCTTCACTTCCCTTCATCTTGCTCCTAATATATTTAAACAACCTATTCTTATTGCCTTTTATGTCCCTTGAAAGTTGTAACTCATTTTTTGCATTAGCGTCTCTGATTTTAACTTTACATGGTTGTGCTCTTCTTTTGTACTCCTCCTTAGCAATTCATCCATGTTTCCAGTTTTTGTAGGATTCCTTTTTGATTTTCAGGTCATTAAAAAGCTCCCGATGGAGCTATTAGGGCCTCTTTCTGTCTTTCCTTCACCACAGGATAGTATGCAGTGTGCCTTTAATATTATCTCCTAGGGAAACTGACAGCTCTCCTGAACTCCTCTTTCCCTTAGCTTTCCCTCCTTTCATTTTCATCCATCTGTTGTTAAAATTGCATAACGCTACTTACATGGCCCACATTCCCACAGTATCTGAGCACTTTGCAAACATTCAGGAAATTAGCCTCATAGCATAAAAAAAAAAAAAAGTCTTACAGACAGGGAACTGAGATTAAGTGACTTGCCTAAGGTCACCTAGGGAGTCTACAGCAGAGCTAAGAATTGAACCCAGATCTCCAGAGTCCCAGTCTAGTGCCTCAATCATAGGAAAATCCCTCTCCCTTTCTGTAGTGCTACATTTTCCTCTTGCTAATATGAAGGTTCTGAAATTCTTATAATGCAAGTGTTGTTTATCTAACACATCAGGCAAAGCAATTTAAATTATTTATTAATGGCATTTACTTAATCGTATAGCTTAGCTGCTTAATGTGCATGTTGCGTGTCATTTGTGTCCTTAAATGACAAACAGTGCGTTTATTTTCAGCTCTACAACTAGAGAGAGAGCAGATTTGTATGTTAATTATTTATAGTATCTTTATTTTATTTCATTTTTTGAGGCAGGATAATAATCCACTTTATCCAGGACTGCAGCAACTTTAATTTCCATCATTAGCTGCAGTGACTTTAAGAAAACAAAATATGACATTGTTTAAACAAAGGCTTGGCAGAATTTGATTTTTTTAAAAATGTTTTTATAATCTTGAGGGATAATATAGATGTTTGTTTTTAAGCAGTTTTTCCTATTTTTATTGAGTTTAAATTTTCACAGTTCACAAAATTGGGTTTTAAGCATTTTTTCCCCATTTTTAATTGATTTAAATTTTCACTGTTGAGGGAAATGATGTGGGAGCAGCTGTCAGATAATAATTTAATTACAGTAGATGGTGATTTTCAAAAAGGTAAAGCTTTATAGCTGTTACAACACAAATTGTCAACATTACATGTAAAAATATACAAAGTAAATCAAACTCAAACAGTACTTGATTTTACTTTGCCTATCTGCACATTTTGATTATCATCAATGGAAATATTTTTTGCCAGTTTGTGTGTGTAGGATTGACGTTTACCAACATTTGCTGATAATAATCTAATCCTTCCAAGTCTATTTAAGTGATATATTGTGCACTCTTGTGATCAGACTATTTACAATGCTTTATCATACTCTGGTTTAATATTTAATCCTCTCATGTCTGTTATAGACTCCCATTGCATAACAGGAACATTACTTTAACAAGCCAGCTCCTTTGCCCCATGCCCTTCCAAAAGGCATACTTTGGTGAGGGGGAATGTGTATTGACAGATGATGTGGTACATATTGCATTTTCATGAATTAAGAATAGACTGTATTGCTACTACCAGAGCAAAACCAAGCTACTAGCAAGTTTTACATGGTCAGCCCTAACCAAAGGAAATCTTATGATTTTCCCTCTTGTGGATAATTCACCTGGATTTTACACAGCTTGATTCCCATCACTGATGTGTTGTAAATCCATCTAGCTCATAGAACTGGACGGGACCAGCCCCTTGCCTTCACTAGCAGGACCAAGTATTGATTTTTTGCTGCAGATCCCTAAGTGGCCCCCTCAAGGATTGAGTTGACAACCCTAGGGTTAGCAGGCTAATGCTCAAACCACTGAGCTATCCCTCTAGATCAGGAGTGAATAAACTTTTTGGCCTGAAGGCCACATCAGGGTTGCAAAACTATAGGGACAGCCAGGTAGAGAAGTCTGTGCCTCCCCAAACAGCCTGGCCCCACCCCTTATTCACCCCTCCCACTTCCTGCCCCCTAACTGCCCCCCTCAGAACCTCCAACCCATCCAACCCCCCATTGTCCCCTGACTGCCCCCTCCTGAGACCCCTGACCCTAACTGCCCTCCCAGGACCCCACCCCCTATCCAACACCCCGTTCTCCCTGTCCCCTGACTGCCCCAACCCTTATCCACACCCCACCTCCTGATAGGCCCCTCAGGACTCCCCACCTCTCCACCCCCACCCCCGTTCCCCATCCCTTGGCTTTCCCCCCCCGAACCTCCACCCCATCCAACTGCCTCCTGTCCCCTGACTGCCCCCTGGGATCCCTTGCCCCTTATCCAGCCTCCTGACCTCCTTCCCATGCCACTCAGGCAGCCACAGCACCCAGCCAGAGCCAGACACACTGCTGCGCTGCCCAGTAGGAGCGTGCAGCCCCGCCACCCAGAGCACTGCCTGCACGGCGGTGTGGCTGCAGGGAGGGGGACCAGCAGAGGAGTGGCCAGGGGCCAGCCTTAAGAGCTCAGGGGCCGGGCAGGACAATCCCATGGGCCAGATGCCTCACTTCTTCAGATGCACAGCCAGTGGTTAGAGTGCCCACCTAGGAGGTAGGAGATGCTGGGTCTAGTCTCCCACTGCTCCAGGACTTGAATCTGAGTCTCCCGCAACCCAGCTGAGTGCTCTAACTGTTGGGCTAAATGTTACAATGGGGGCTATACATCTGAAGAAGTGAGGTTTTTTACCCATGAAAGCTTATGCCCAAATAAATCTGTTAGTCTTGAAGGTGCCATCGGATTCCTTGTTTTTGTGGATACACACTAACATGGCTGCCCCCTAATAGGAACAATACTGATCTACAAAGCTGATTGAGGTGCCTAGGCTCCTTATATAATGAATAGGGAACGATAGGCACCTAAGGAAGTGAGTCACAAAGTCAGCACACTAAGCTGGAAGTTACCTATGCGATGGGAGATGCGAATCACAGGGATGTGTTCTCAGCTCTGCACCTCTCTTAGAAATAGGCACCTAACTCCAGGGAAGCACCTAGATCTGCTCAGCAATTCATGAACAGGAGCCGGTCTCCTGGCTGGAGTCAGGTGGCTTAAGTGCTTAATCTGCTTCTTGAGGGAATGAGTTAGGAGCTTGCCTCACTCCACACAAAACAGCTGGAGAAAAAGCCCCCATTGTAACATTTAGCCCAACAGTTAGAGCACTCAGCTGGGATGTGGGAGACCGAGATTCAAGTCCTCTCTCTCTGCCACAAGAGGAGAAAGGATTTGAACAGAGGGGCCTCTCTTTCAGGAGACTCTGCAACCACTGAGTTAGGGGACATTCTGATGTGGGGTTACCACCATCTCTCCTGTTAAAGCTGTTCCACTGTAGCTAAATAATGAAAGCATGTTTGGAGCAGGGGGGACTGGACCCAGCATCTCCTTCCTCCTGCGGGGGGCAGCCTAACCACTAGTCTACAAAGTTATTACCACAGCTGATCTTTCTCTCCAGCCCAGTTGTGAGCTCAAGCAGGAGGTAGTGCAGCTAAAAATGCACTGTACTAATTATGCTCATTTGTAACTCATTACCTGACTGACTAGGCTCAGCTACTCCCAGTTACCCTCTGCTCAGGGTAGCACTCCCAAAAACCACTCCCACGCTACTGTCAAGCTATAACCCCAGACTACCTCTATTGGCTGCTGGTTTGGTGGGGTTGTGGTAAAGGCAGGGTGCTCCTTAGCTCTTTAAGGGAGTGCTGAAGGAGCAGCCTACCTAGTCACTGACATGTTTATTTGTAAGTGTGTTAGTTTTTCCCTGTTGCATTTAAAGACCCAATTTGAGGGGGACCAGACAAGCGGAACCCCAGAAGGAGTTAATAGGAACCCAGCACTTCTTGCAACTGGGCCTGTCAATTGCCCAGTTAGCACATCTGCGTTGTTCAAGTCAGACAGCAGTGAGAATATTATACTCTCCAGTGATGCTGAACAATTGCTCTCCAAAATGAGATTTGCTACAGCCTGATATATGTTGCCTGTCCTGAAGGCAGAGGGCATTCCTGCTGACCTTGCTGACAAAGCAAAGGAGGTTTGTTCCCAAGCCCTTGTCTTCTGTGTAATACTCCCCAGGGCTCTATTCAAAGAGATGCTAAGCCAAGCCTAAGTCACTTATTTTAAGTCTTTTTAGCAGATTCCTGAAAATCCCAGAAGTATTAATTACAAATCATCATAATCCCTTCTATGCAATTGGCAGTGGCTTTAGATAAGTTGAGCCATGCTGGTATAATGAAATACATCAGCCTTCCACTACACTGGCTGAAGTCAATGTACTAATGTGTATTTTGATTTCTGGAATTCCACTCACTCCTCACAAAGGCAACTCTGTGCTTTTCTAAAATAAACAGTAATAAATCCCATCACAAGAGACTCATGAAATGATTTATATTGAAAAATAGGGCTCAGAACTGAGCTGCAGCTATAGACTTAGGCCCTGATTCTGCAAACGCGCACCCAAGTGCTTAGCCTTGAAATCAATGGGGGCTACTTATGGCAGTAAAGCTAAGCAGTTACATAAGTGTCTGCAAGATGGAGGCCTTCCCTAGGAACCAACTCCGTGAATGTCTTTATAGAGTCAAATCGACGGGCTTCATCCTGCATTCCTTGCTAACCCCAACTCCTGACTTGATTTTGGTGGAGAGTAAGAAATGCAGGGGTGGGTCCTAAATAAAGTGGCTTGTCTTGAGGAGAAGAGATTAAGATTTATTTGAAAGAGAGAAGCTAATGTCCTCCTGACTATGCAAAACAGAAGTCTGAATGAGCGATGTTTCTGGCAGTACTTGAAATTAAGATTAATCTTGCAGGAGTTGTTAGGTTTAACACCAAGAAATGCTCCAGACTGTGAAATGATGTTTTTAATTGCTTGTTTTCATCTGTAACATCTTTCATATTCATATGAAATATTATGATTATAGAGAACTAGACTGGTGAATTTCTAATAGTATTGCGTTAATTAGAACTAATAATATGCGACCTTTTATATTCTGTAACTCCTTTCAACTTAATATCTTAGAACATTCTGTCAGTATTAATTGATTTAGACTTGCCAGACACCTGCCAGGTAGTAAAGCCCATTTTACAGACTTGTTTTTAAAAAAAAAAACTGGTTAGTTGTCTTGTCTATGATCACACTGCCAGTTGGGGCAGTGCCAAGAATACAGTTTAGGAGTCCCAATTTCTTAGCCTCTGATCTAATCGTTAGATAACATTATCATACGTAAGCTTTGACAAAATATCTAGTATTAGATAGATGAGGGAGGTAAGGTAATATCTTTTATTGGACTTCTCTTGGTAAGAGAGACAAGCTTTTGAGCCTACACAGACCTCTTCTTCAGGTCTGGGACCAACGTGGCTACAACAACACTGCATACAAAATGCCCACAGTACATTTTTCCAAAGTGCCTAGTGACTTTTAAAAGGATTTAGTGCCTGAGTCATTTAGGTGCTTTTGAAAATTTTACTTCTTGCCATATTTTGGTGTTGCCATTTTCCCCATCCATATGCATTCTTGCCTCATTTGGCATTTCCTGGTTACAGAAGTTGTCTGAATATTAGAGCTAGTTGGGGAAACTCTGATGCTTCTTTATTCTGTCAGAACATACAGTTCCATCAAAATTAAACTGCTCTGTGAAACTGGGTTGATTTTGCTGGAATTTTGTTTTGGAAGAAAATGGGGTGGCACTGGGAGAAAGTGTTCCAACAAGGTCAGTGCATCCCATTTTCACGTTTTTTGGCATCTAAAGCTATGTGAGAAGGCTGAAAAGTAATTCAATAGTTTTACTGTTAAACCACAATTTGAATTACCAGAAAATCTCATCTTTGTTCCAAGCTGTACCACAAACACATTGTGTTTTTTCTCAGTTTCCCTGTCTCTCTTTAAAGAATATTTCCCTCCTTTTTAGGGTGTGACAAAGAGAATTAATTCATGTTTGTAATGTACTCTGAGATCTTCAGATGGAAGATGCCATAAAAATAGAAAGCATTATTATTAAGTGCATAATAATGACCAACACGCAGCACATTTCTTGGGACTATTGCCTCTATTGAAAGTGTCCATATCTACGCATTAATCCCAGGAAAAGCTCACCATTAATGTCCCAGTCACTTTGGCACTCTGTGAACTGAAAATCTGCCCTCAATAGGTGTTTTGCTTGTGTCTCTGAGAGTAGGATTGGACCCATCACATTTACAGCTATTTAAATTCAATTTAGTAGATTTTTTGTCAGTTTGTGTTTTTGTGCCCATGTTACAGCTTTACTGGTCATTTCCAGGGACTTAATACCCCACACATCTGCATGAAGTGGGTGTTTTCAGGTCTAGTCATCTAACTTCTGTTGAAAGGACATTCCAGGAGCCATGGGATCAGTAGACAAAAGGTGAGGTTCACTGTATGCTCATAGAACCTGGGTTGTGGACCCTTGGCAGCAGAAGTGCCCCCCGTGTGGTGGTGGTGATCTGTCATAGCAGCACAAGCCTGGAGCCACCTGATATGGCCCACAAAAGGCTGGGCTGCTGACATACCAGAGATGAACTGATTCAGTGGATCTCTTAAGTAGTTTCCATCAGCAATGACTCTCCCTACTGGGGCACAGGAGATGTCAACGCTCAATTCTTCTCTGCTCTGTTTTTTCCTTATACTTTACCCGGGTGCTTTTAGCTCAGTGTAATCCATGCAGACTCTCAGAGCCTGAAATGATGTTTAATATAATACTACAGTTCTGAAAGTTTAAGCGCACCCATTACTCATTTTATGCAGGGTGTAACTGGAGAGATAATGGAGAGGCTAGAGTTTTGGATAGGTGCCGTTGTATATGTCAAAATAAATAAATTTACTCTTCAAGGTTTAGTGACTAAATTACTCAAAGATCCCTTTCAGGCTGTTATTGTCAGAACCCTTCAATGAGAATAAAACTGTAATCCTCATTT
This sequence comes from Gopherus evgoodei, assembly GCF_007399415.2. Lineage (NCBI taxonomy): Eukaryota > Metazoa > Chordata > Testudines > Testudinidae > Gopherus > Gopherus evgoodei. The sequence goes on along the minus strand of NC_044334.1, from coordinate 11,494,489 downwards.
ATTGGTGCATGTAGTTAGAAGAGAAAGAAAAGGATACAGCTTTCAAACCCTCTGTTTGTAAAAGCATGATAATACCTTGAGTGGCAGTGCAGTTCATGATAGCATAGGCCTAATCTAGGGGACAAAATATTCAAGGATGCAATAACACTAGCATAGCCCAGCCCAATGACGGGAAATACAATACCCCAGGAGGCAAATTCCCATACAAAGACATCCCTGTAGGAGTAAACAGAACGCTGACTTGCCCATGTCATGGTAATGGGACAGCCACTGATCACATGGACGGGAAATTATCTGTACTAAGACATCTGTTGAATGATATGCAGTAGAACTAGTCAGCAAATTTATTTTTATTTTTGTTTTAGAAAATGCAGTTTCCTCAACACAGAAATTTTGTGCAGAAGAATTTTGATTTTGCTGAATATTTGTTTTTCCCTTTGGGATAATCTAAACAAAATATTTGGTATCATGTCAGCCTAAATTAAACCACTTTGTTTTGTCCAGTTGAATTTAAATAATTTTTGGGGGTAGGTGCAGGGCTGCCCAGACAGGGGGACAAATGGGGCAATTTGCCCCAGGCCCTGCAGGGGCCCCCACGAGAATATAATAGTCTATAGTTTTGCAACTTTTTTTTATGGAAGGGGCTCCTAAAATTGCTTTGCCCCAGGCCCCCTGAATCCTGTGGGTGGGTGGATGTCAGTTCATCATTAGTTTGTATCCTCCTGAGCTGCCATGGTGCCTCAGGGAAGCTGAAGTTTAGGTACCTCTTCCTCACATTCTCCTGTATGGGCTTGGCTTTCTGTCTGGATTACATCTCCCATGATGCACCAGAGGGCACCTATCAGCTTGGTTCAACTAACTGAAATATTTCAATTATGACTGACCAGAAATTAAATATTTCATTTCATGTTTTCCAATGGAAAAAAAAAAGCAAATATTGAAAAATTTCCCCTAAATATAGTGGAGAAAGCAAATAAGTGATGGTATCAATTTGCCAGACTTTAAGGTTAGTTTGTTCAACCTAAACAAATTCTTCCTTTTCGTTGTTGTTAACAAAGAGGGAGAAAAGTCACAAGTACCAGCAGCCAACTGGTGACAAGTAATTTAATTAACAAAGTGGTAAAAATTCCACCAGCCACTACAGCTTTGTTATACACTGAGGCTCCCTACTGGTGCAGCTGAACTGATAGTAGCACTGTTGGGAAATCTTTCTCTCCACTGACTGCTGAAAAATACCACAATGCAGAGGTGGGTAATTAGCACCCTGTCAATCACGAAGGGTCACACTCCTCTGTGGTATGCCTCCCCAAGTCCTTCTGCCCCTCCACAACATGTACACAGGATACCACTAGTTCCACCAGGCTGTGTGAGGGAAGGGCAGCATGGATTTCCCATCTGCTGGCTGTAGTAAATTGCCAGCGTGCAGTACTCTTTTTTATTCACAAATTAGATACAGCAAACATACAGGCTTTGCCAATTGGTGGGGATGGTGACTGCTCATTAGCAACAGTGGCAGCCTTGAATAGCTGTCTGCAGTGAACTGGACCAACACCCACCAGCTCATTTCATGTAGCACCATGAGATCGTCTGTGTAAACTTGGGTTCGATCCAAACCATTCAAAACAAGGACTCCACGTCCACACCTTACCATGCGGCCATTTACCTTTCCTCTCAACTCTGCTGTTGTAACGTCACTGAAGGTTCCACTTCTTCAGCTTTCCAATTTTGCATGTCATTTTAGCTCCATTTGGCAGAACATTCTTTTCAAGGTTTCTTGCTCTCTTTCTGCCCATTCATGGACCTGATTTAGCTCCCCCCCCCACCTTTCTGCCCCTCCTCGACACACAAACATCCTCCACCATCCTCAACTATGAAAGCAGCAACATTTATGGCAAATAGGTTAAAACATTAAAAACATCTTTGCTCACTTTCTCCCATGTACCAATTCCAGACTTTCAACGTGAAATCTATTACAATTTGGAAGCTGTTCCAGACATACTGTAAAGACTTTCTGCCATATGTCCTCCCATCTGTGATAAGACAAGAGGGGTGTTGTATTATAAAGAAAAAAAAATTGAGCATGACTGACTGTAGTTGAAATATGTTCAACATTTATCTCTAACTCCCCCCACTCAAAGTTTGTTCCTTTCTCCTTGTGGCTAACTGAAAACAATAAGATCCCTGAATGAGTATTTTCCAGGTGATATCAGTACAATTATTACCTAATCAACCATCTTCATTTAACTTTCCTATTAATCAGCCCACCTTTGATAGAGATTATCAATCTCTCATATTCTAGGTCTTGTCATCTCCTCCTGGTAATTGAGTTGCTACTGCTCATGCAGGGTGAAATTTGGCCTTTTGCTGTCCCTCTGCACAAGGGTCAGCTTCACCTTCAGGGAGGTGTAAATTAGACTGCTTTGTGCTAATCCCCACCTCCAGGATTCAGGGAGATTTGCTCAAGAGAGGCTGGTAGTGGTAGTAATAACACCTCGTCTGCCTGCCCTCAGGGTTTCTGGTAGGACAGAGTATCAGAAGCCTCAGTGGAGATGTGCCAAATCAGCCGCCACAATGAGTGAATTCTGATGGTGTAATATTGCTGATATTAGTGCATTCCATGAGAGAACAGAGGTTAATCTGAGGGTTGTTAGAGCACAGGACTGGGAGTCATGAATTCTAGCTTCTATTTCCAGGTCCACAGCTGACTAATCATGGCAAAGTCACCTTGGCCAGTATTTCAAAATGTGTCCTCTAATTTTGGGTGCCTATTTTGACACCCCTGTGGCCTGATTTTCAGAGTTTCCAAGTATCTGCAGGATCTAGAGGCTTCAAATGGAGTTTTGGGTGCTCTGAATGTGAGACACCTGAGTGGCCAATGTTGAGCAGAAAAATTAAGCAAAATTAAAGTGCACATGCAAACATGTTTCCTTACACTTTGTGCCTCACTCTCTCCACCTGTGAATATGTGCAATAAAACATACCTCTCAGGATACCATGGGGCTTAATTAGTAGTTCAAATGTTCAGTGGGATCCTTGGATGAACACTCAAATAAGTTACAGAGTGTTATTGTTTGACTATATTTGTGTTGGGTTAGCTCATCCCTAACTGTAACATATCAGACCCTAAAATTGCATGATGAAATCTAAGCTGTACGTACATGGAGGGAAAGGTGTACAGTGGGGAATAAGCAGAGATTTACATGGGAGAAGGTTCCATGCACAACATTTGCATCATGTCATATATTTTTCTTAAAAAGCTGGTAAGGTTGGGATTTTCAAAACCACCTTGGGGATCTGAACATCTATGGCCCATTAGGCTTTGAAAGTCTCAGCCCAAGAAAACAAGGGAACTCTCAACAAAAACAATGTGCCAGATTGTGATTTTACCCTCTTTCATGTAAATCAGGAATGACTTGAATGGAGTCAATGGAGTCATGCTACTTATGTGATCAGAACAGGACCAAAAGATATGTGTGGTGTAACTTATGCATAGGGCCCTGCCATATTCATGGTCCAGTATGATAAATTTCACGGTCGTAGGATTTAAAAAATCTTAAATTTCACAGTTTTAGATATTTAAATCTGAAATATCATGGTGTTGTAACCATGAGGGTCCTGACCCAAAAGAGGTTGTGGGGCGAGGCTTGCAAGGCTACTGAAGGGGTGTCGTAGTATTGCCACCCTTAGTTCTGCGCCACCTTCAGAGCTGGGTGGACAGAGAGTGGCAGCTGCTGGCCGGAAGCTCAGCTGTGAAGGCATCGCTGATGCCAGTAGCAGCATGGAAGTGAGGGTGGCATGGTATGATATTGCCTCCTTTACTTTTGGGCTGTTGCTGGCAGCGGTGCTGCCTTCAGAGCTGGGTGCCTGACCAGCAGCCATTGCTCTCCCACCACCCAGCTCTGAAGGCAGTGCAGAAGTAAGGGTGGGAATACCATGACCCCCCCCTAAAATAGCCAGATATCATGGGGGAGGCCAGATTTCACAGTCCGTGACATGTTTTCTATGGCCATGAATTTGGGAGGGCCTTAATCATAGGGACATGGTTTATTCACACTGTCACAGCTTAGCCCTATACTATCCTGTCTCTGAAAGCTTCCATGTACCTGTATTTCTCCTTCTCTCCCCCTCTCCATCCCCACATATGTATGAGCTTTAGAGCTCATGAGAGGTGTCTCACTAACAGCCAGAGAAACTGAAATTTTTAACTGGTCCACAGAAAATGCTCAGCAGAGACAAAAGCACAAACTTCCTTCATCAAGCCCCACTGAAGTGCCTCGACCCCCGATATGGAGGAACCATTGGTGAGTTCAGTCTCCATGCCTGGCCAGTCTTTGTCTTCTCTTCCGATGCTCACAGCGAGAGTGCTGCTTCCAAGTGCACTGAGCACACCAAACTCATTTCACTTAGACCACCAAATAGCCACTGAAGAAAACCAGCTCTCAGTCATTGAGCTGGATTGGACTTAGACCTAAGTGGTGACAGGCTCTGTTCCCCATTGCCAGACCTCCTTTCTTCATACCCTGAATGTGCTCACATAGCATTCTGAATCAGTGCAAAAAGACTCTTGTCCAGTTAATAAGACTAAAGTTTGTGTATGTCCTCATAAAATCCCATGACACATAAATACTGTGGCACCTGGGCACAATAGGATTACCCAAAGTAAAGACATTTCTAAGGGAGAATATATATTATTCAGATATTTAGACTATGATAATAAAAAGCAAAACAACTGAATCTCCAAACGTAGGGCCCAATCCTGTTGCCATTGGAGTCAAGGGCAAGACTTCCATTGATTCCAGTGGTGCATACAGCTGTTGCACTATGGCTGTGTATGTGTGCACGTGATCTGTTCCTCCAGCTCTCCCTTCTGGTTCCATTAGTTCTCAGTTAGGGGAATCCATTGGTCCAGGACAAAGCCAGCAGAGGGAGAAGAAAGACTTTGCAAATGCCACATATGCTGTCACGTCCAGCATTCCTGACAACTCATTTTCCTGACTGTGTTGTTAATTGTTTGCCCAGCGCTGCAGTTGGGATTTTAAGGCTTGATAGAAAAACAAACACTACAGTTACCAGAGAGATACTTTGAAATCAAGAACAGAAACTGATTCTGCCTGGCTTGCCTAATCTGTGGGTCGGAGCTACTTACATGTGGGACATTTCAGTATTTTAATCACATGTATGAGGATTACTTTGATTAAGAACTATTGGTTGTGAGGACTCCTATACTTTAAAAACCATTGAGAATTTTTTTTTTTTAAAGTCCAGCTTCCACTGAGAGGATATAGATATTTTAATCTAGTTTTCCTTTTCCCTACTATCTCTGCAGGAGGTTTTAGAAAGGGCCAAAGGCTGGAGGGGAAAAAAGCTTTCACTGATTCAAAGAGAGAATGTTGAGACTTTTCACAAGGGAGGCTTCAGCTGCCTAAGGCAAATTAGCAAATAATAATGTTCAGCCAGCTACACAGTTATGGAAAGTTTTGCTGCCTAAGGTGATGGCCCCTTCTGGTTTCTAGCATTCAAATTCAGCCCACCTTAAAGGTGGCCCACCAAGAAACAGAACATGGCTGTTACCCTTTCTGCTTCTCTATGGATGTATAACAAAAGACCTGAAAGTTGTGTGTACATATTTATTTATTTTTCCTGCTTGTTTAACAATAGAGATTCAGATCCTTTCCAGCCTGGAAGTCTCTCTTATGGGTGGAGAATTAGTGAAAGGACAACATCATGAGAATTGAAAGGGATGAAGGATTTTTTTTGGTCACTGTTTAAACGTTTTGTTATTATTAACACTTATTTAACGTCAACTAATTCACGCTTTGGAGAAGGGAAGCCTTTAAATATTAACCACTCCCATCACTTAAATTAAGGTGTAAGGGCTCTGGGATGTTCAACAAATCCTGCAGCAAAATCAGATATGTCTAGAATGTACATACCTCATATATCAAGGGTGAAGAAGTGGGTTTAGGCCTTGTCTGGACATCATATACAAGTAAAGCAAAAAAAAAAAAAAAAAAAAAAAAAAAAAAAGCAGTTACCTAATTTTTAAAAGTTCTTTGTTGCTTCCCTTTAAATTGTAAAAGCCTCATAAGTCTTTCATATTCTAAAGGAGACTTTTCTTCCCTTGTTTTGTACACACAATTCTCACTGTTACTATTACTAGCGTTTATGTTATTGAAAAGAAAAAGGGCCAACTTCAGACTTAAGATGCAACTCCTTCTAACTGCTTACACCAGGTCTGAATTTGGCCCTGTATAACTACTCATTTTTGGTCATGCTTTTATATTAAGGTTCTATTTATAAATGGTTTCTAAAAGGCTAATAAATGATTAAAAGGCCCTGTAAGCATGTTACAGACGCATGAGTAGTTTGTGTTATAAATGTTTATAAACATATCACTAGCAGGTGTTACAGATGACTATAAACAACTAATAGATTTGTTGGACACTGGTGTATAATTAACCATTCATTAACACATCTATTAATAATTTATTCACCCTTTATAAACAGAGCCTTAGTATAAAGTGTGACAAGTTGTTGCTTTGTTTAGATTTAAGTTAACTGCAAGATATGTGGCATTTTAATATGCCAGAATATTTTTTATCTGTGCATGAGCATCCTTGATTGATGGCTGAATAGCTCTGGGAAGAGCATTGGTTTGTTAACTGCTCATTCAGAGCCAGGAAAGGAAACAGAAAACATGTCTGCGTGTCCTACAAAATACCATTTGCTTAGTGAGTCCAGCATTTGCTTCATCAAAAAATCCCAGGGGGGTGTTTCCTTTTCTAACAGCACCAAACAGTGTGGGAGTTTCTTGTGGAAATGAGTTCCTAGGCTCTGTCTAGTCACTTTAAGCCTCTTTCAGCCATGATGCCTACAAACAACTACTCCTTGTCAGTAAGCAAGCTGAGACTTCTGCTTTTGTGCTAAATTCTGTTCTCTAAGGCAAAGACTGTTTTCTTTGTTACTTGCTGTTAAAGTGTCCAGCCCAATGGGGCTTTGATCTTTGATTGAGGTTCCTGGGCACAACTGCAATAGAAATTATAGTTGTATCTGCAGAAAAGCCCTGGAGCAAGAAGGCTTGGGGACTAGCCTCAAACATGAGAGGTAGCCCTTCCAGTAGCACTGCTGAGGTCTACTTTCCTCCTGTTCAGCAGATATATGAGGACTTCGATCTCGGAAGTTGTCAGTTTTTGGCATCTTCTGAGAACAGCGATTCCCATGCAAAAAATTTGAAATTACTTGACTGAGCCTTTTTAATATGGTCTTCCGTAGAATTGCTGACGGCCTGGCAAAGAGCACGTTTATCATGGGTAAAATCCTTTTGTTCGTGTTACTGCTCCGTGGCCAGGAGTTCTATTCTCCCTTCTGGCAAACAAAATGCAAGTGGTTGCACAGGTAGTTCCTGACTCTTGTTTACTCTTTGGAAGACACCTCCAAAGCTACCCAGGTTTACATGTTTTATTGAGCTTTGTGGAATAACATAGCACTAGGGGTCAGTAAAACTCCACTGTTAACAGAAGCATGAAAAATGTGGTTGCTTTTGTCATGGTAACAGTTTGTTGCATTACAGTTTAATAATATTTGCACTGCAAAGCACACAACTGTTTTAGACTCTGCCTAATGTATGCACACAAGTAGACACCATATGTGTTTACAAAGCTAAGTTTATGAAAGAATGCAACCGACTCAGAACTGCCATTCTTTTCATCCTTCTAGAATTCTTGTTTGTCTATATCTGAGTTGTTTGTGTATTTTGTGCTAAACTAGAGCCCGGTACTGAAAATGATTACTACCAGGAATACTGCTCAGTGCATGACAGCTAATGCAGCCTGTGCCCACGCGCGAGGGACTGCAGGATTAGGCCTCCAGTTTCTTAGAATTCAGCTAATTCTGAAGGCAGATTTACAGTAACTGAGGATTGGGCTCCTACTCCATGTTTTGTGATAATAATTTAATCATCAGTTACCACGTTCCATAACCTTTACCACTTTCAATTAAAAAATAACCAGTGGGATAAGCTTAGAAGAAGTCACTTTTATCCATTATACAAAAATCATTACACTTCTCAGCATTTCCTCCTCCCTGAGATCAGGGACATGACAGGCACACTGGAAGACCTAAATGATGAATAACTGTTCACGGATCAACAAAATGAGTGGAAATACCCCAATTCTCAGCTTGGTTTGAAAGAGACTCAGAATGGGCTCAAGGACAAAGCAGGAAGCCAAATCTAGATTGTTTTTGAATACCTCACTACTGTGATGTTCTGGTGGAAGGCTTTGGTTCAGCCCAGTATAAAGATAAGGACTATCTGTCAAATTTGGATTCAGATTCTGATTCAGATTGAAAATGCCCCAAAAGTTTGTGTAGCTTGAAAGCTTGTGTCTCTCACTCACAGAAGTTGGTCCAATAAAATACATTACCTCACTTACCTTTTCTCCCCAAAAGTTTGGGTGTTAGGAATTTTGATTTGGGTCCCATCTCTTGTAAAATGAGGAAGAAATGCCAGCATTTAATAAGGGTCAATGGTGCAACAAAAACAAGAGAGAGAATTTTCCTTTTTATTGGCTGTATAAGTAAATAGGTACCATGGAAGAAATACACTGGGTACTCAGAGGCAAAGTAAATTCCACAGCTGCTATATAAAATTTAAAATGAGTTTCCCCCCTACAAAAGTTAGTGAGTTGTAAGGTAACATTTAAATCTGGCTCACATTACTGTCTACAGTTTTCCAGGCAATATCTCTATTATACCATGTAATCTGCTCCAAAAACCCACTCTTTGTCAGTTTCAAAATTACACCATTCAGAATGTAATCAAGTTTCAGCGAGGACATCATTATGTGTTAAAGCTTTGTACAATTCCAGCAACTTACATTTATTTCAGCTGTTTTAACTTGGCAAGTGCTAGTTGTAGTACTTATTGCCCATAGTGGCTAGAGTTCATCTTAATCAGGATCATGGGATTTCATTTGTAGCCATTAATTTTCTGATGATGCATGATTTTCTTCTTTTAGTTAATTTTGTTATAGTTGGAGTTAATAGCACCCCCTATAATTAAGGTTGTTTGATGTTTTCTATTATAAGACCTTGTTTTCAGTTGCTTAGAATATGCCAAACTTCTAGCTATTTAGGCTGAATTTTCCCATGCCGGGTTTAGATAATTAATTTAGGGTCCATCCTACAAATCTCTGAACATCCACAACTTTCACTCAGTTCAGGCCTTGCATCTCACAAGATTTGGTCTATACAAACCAGGGCACTGCACTGGTAAAGGTGCAATGTATGTCTTACAATTCTACTATCAGAAAAGGCAGATTGACAGATCAGTGTGTATTTAATTCAAAGGAAATGCCCTCTTGTATATGTGTTGCCTGTTAAAGTGATGCTGATATGGATGAAAACAGCACAAGTGGTGTTTTGATAAAATTATTTGTTTACTACTTTAAAACTCTTGGAACTAAGTGCTCTGTTTCTATAAATCTTTCTTGGGAACAAGGAGACTAGGATAAAAACCCGTTGACTGACATCCTCTACTTTTCCAGCTATTGTGAACTGATAGCAAGCCCAGCAACATAAAGTAGCCTGATAGGAATCCTATTCACCACTAAAGGGTTAGCTTTTGATCGTTAAAGAGATAGGCATTCCAATGGGTATTACCACTGACAGCAGAATTACAAGCTGTCAAATAGATTTTTATTCTAGTCTGGCCTACAGTTTGAACCAAATCTACTTTTCTTATACAAGAGAAGTGGTTTGAAGCAAAACAAGATGTAGGGAAAAGAAAATGAATACGGTAAAGTCAAGCAGATGAAGCAGAATCATGTTTAAAACAAAATGACAAAGATTCAGTGCTTGATCCTGCTCTCATGGAAGTCAATAGTTAAGCTCCTTCCAATTTTCAAGGGAATAGGATCCAAACCTTAATACAAAATAATAATAAGGCAACTCCTACCTTTCTCCTTTCTATGCTGCTTCCACTATCTGTTTCTTTCTGCCGCCTCCTGCTGTTGACATCCTTCTTTGTATTGCGGTACTACCTAGTCCTGGGTCACGGACCCTTTGTATGAAGCATCGTACATACATATAACAAAAAGGGAATGCCTGCCTTCTAATCGAAGTATAAAATGAGAGACAAGAGGTGGATATCATAAACAAATGATGGGTGCACAAAATAACAGCTAAACCATTATGCTCAGTATTATAAGCAGCAGTCACAGCAAACCAGCTGCAATGGTCTCTTTTGGCTTTGGAATCTATGAAGCATTGGCAAGTGTTTTGTTGGCATCCCCGTATGATGTGCTCCCTGCCACGCTCTTTGCCCTTAAAGGCTCTTTCTGCTCTGCCACCACTGTTCAAGATATAGAACCTTGTGTACAAACTCGCTAGGAGGTCTGGCCTTAGAATGCCTGAATCTAGATGAGACAGGTCTCCTTGCTCTGTGTGGTGCCTGGTGTGATATGGTAAGAAAGGCCAGATTACCCATTTCAAAGACCCATGAAGAAACATTGGACAACCTTCCTACAGTGGTCAAATCCTAGCCCTATTGAAGTCCATAGTAAACTCCCACTGACTTCAACTGGACCAGGCTTTCACCCTAAGGATTTAGTGGGATGGGATAATGGTCTCCAGTTTCTTGGAGAAGAGGGCTATGAAGTTAAAAAGAACTTAGCTAAAACACTCCTATCTCCCAGGTCTCTAGAAAGCCCGAGTAGGACTCAAAATGGCTCCCAAAAGTGAATAGCTCACTGTTGGCTCACAGCACACGTATTTATCTTCACTTGTAAAATTGCCACTACACTACTGGGAAAAATGTTTCACTGCTGGGAGTAGGGTGGGATGTTGGCAGGGAAAGGGAACATCCAAAGCACTTTTCCAGTCCTCTCAGGTATTAACTTCCTGCTGTGCCAGATGGACATCTCCCAAACTACACTTCAAATCACGTCCATCATTGAGAGAGAACTGCTGCCTCTAGAAAAGCCAAACCAGCAAAGCGTGGACAATTAGTGTTAATGACCTAAAGCAGATTAGATTTACCAGTTGATATATCACACTGAAAATGAAACAAGAAGCCTCAGAGGAAAGAAGATTTCTTTTTATTAATTTGTTGGAAGCAGATTATTCAGCTTTGAAGCTTTACAAAAGCCATAGGTTGTGGAGATGCAGGCCTGGCAGGTCTCACCATGCTCACTCGTGTTTTCCTGGAGGCAGTGCTTCCTCCATAATTAGTTGTGTTAATTACCCAGAGAAGATTAGACATACTTGCCAAAATAATATATTACTTATAAAATAGGAAGATGTTTTCTCATTACTAACTAGTTCTTACAGTATGAATGGATGCAATTCTCCCTGGGCAACTTCCAGCAAAGGCTCTTGTCACTTACCACAGCATTAGTTGCAGGGAATAGAGATTATATTGTTAAAGGGGTATTATCAAATCGTCATAACTAGAATCCAGACTTCTGGTCCTTCTGTGTAGCCTTGGGAAGATTCCTATGGCCCAATTATGCAGTTTTCACATGGGCAAAACTCCCCACCGAAGACAGTGAAGAGTTTTGTTTATGTAAGGATTTGCAGACTCAATTTGCTTATCTGTGACATGGGTATAATACTACTTACACCTATGACTCCACACCCTTTATGAGGTAATCACAAACTGGGGAGAGCAGCTATGAGAAGGAAAGAGACCTGGAGCTGGCTGACAGGGACCTCAACAGGACAGTGAAAAGCTGGGCTGGTGGCAGAACATCACAGTCTTGTCTGCACAGTGAAGTTAAATGTCTATAGCATGCTCTGTTGTGAATAGTGGTGTTAAGGTGCAACATTGCATCTTTAGTGATATTTTTAGAAAGATTTTTAAAACATTCAGGGCAAATAATAGAGTCCAGTGGAAAATTATCTTTTTATTTCTTTCCCAAGGCCAAATTCTGAGCTGAAACTGATTGGTTACCATGTAGCATTATCTTAAACATGTTAAAAGCATCACAGGCTGCGGATGTTCACCAGACTCCACATTGACACTGGAAAATCAAATGAAACAGTCAGAAGGAGTTGTTGAAGGAGCAGAAGTCCAAAAGCTTCTTAAACAGAGGAGGGGGAGGGGAAGAACCCTTAAAAAACCATCTAGTAAACACAAGTTTAGACCTACAGCAAAGAATCAGTTGAAATGTATGTGTAAAGAGAGAGTATTAGAAAAGACAGTCCTGCAGTGGCTGACAAATAGGGTTAGACCCGTGAACAGGTTTTTTCCATCTTACATTCTAGGTGGAAGTTCACCAAAGAAGATCTCTAGAGTTGAGCCCCTGTTTGCCAGTGTCTTCGTTCATTTTAAACAAGAATTATCTGAATCTTCCTTTCCTGCTATTTCTTTATTCCTTTCTCCTATTTAAACTCCAGATCGTAGGACTGCTGTGGTATGTGTGTGACTAGCAAAGCAACTGGGGGCCAAATTCCTACCCTCATTTCCACCACTGAAACTGCTTTGAACTCACTGGGATTACATGGATGTATCTGGGGACAAAAATTCATCCCTGTGTGATGGATCTGATTTCAATAGTTACACCAGGGGTGAATTTTCCCCTAGATTTTTTTAAGGGTGAAAAACTTGCACAAATATAATGTAGCATTAAATTTACATCCACTCCCCAGTTGCTTCTTTAATATCAGGGCACATGCTGGATGTTCTTCTGCCAGTTTATCTTTCGTTATAGTTATTGCCTGACCAGATGGGGGTGGAAGAGCTATATTCAAAGACAAAATCCTATAAATATGTGGTGACAGACAGGTCAATACACTAGTTTCCAAGCTCATCACGGCTTCCCCCTCTCCCCTCCAAAAGACTATTATGTGCCACATTTTTGGGAGTGGAGCAGGGCAGGCCTTGTTGTATCCTGTTCTCTTTGTGGTTTCTATTTCTCAGGGTGGATTGACACATATCAAACCAAGATGAGGATCTTGGTCCTAGCCCTGTCTGAGTGATGACCAAATCTCGCTACTTCTGTTGCACATTTTAAAACAAATAAATTGGACCCTGATGCATCCTGGTACTATAGTGCTGCAAAAATCTTGACCTGGCACCTGGTTTCTGCCAATTTGGGCCTAGATTCCATTGTCTAAATGGAGAATGTATTTAGCTGCTGCTACTGCACTTTAATAATCTGGCTTTGAACGTGCCCCAGTACAATAGCACACTCAATTAATCAATCAATCAAATAAACATGTAACAAATCTGGCTCCCAACACACTATGGTACCTGACAGCTGCAAAAATGATATTTTAAAAAAAATATGTAAACCTGTATCCTGCTGGATGCAACACATTTTTGGTGACATTCCCCTGTCTCCCAGAACACAAATACTTGTACTGTCTAAATGTATTATCTAGTCAACTCCACCTAATCCACCAGCATTATCTGGAACCAGGGGTGCGGGAACAATTTGTATCGTGGGGGAGCTGAAAGCCATTGAACCAAACTGTAAACCCTAGGTATCATGGAAACCACCTCAAGCCAGGGGGTGCTTCTGCAACCCCAGCATCTCTAGTTCCAGCACCTATGTCTGGATCCCAACATTTCCTGGTACATGTTTCTGCAGTACTGTTGAATTTGGCCATTTGAATCTGGCTGACTCTACCTGCGTTTTGTCCCTGAACACTCAGATAAAACTATTACCATGCAACCATATGGGAGACTTTGGTTACAAGAATTCATCCATCTTGAGCAACCTGGTAGATATAGATGATGATATAGTCAGTAGCCTTATTTACCTGTCCTCCTACAGTGGATGCACTTAGAAGGTTCAATTCAGTTTTAGATATAATACCAGTTGTAGAGGTATTTTCCATTTGAAATCCAAGGGTTTAGGGCAGTGGTCCCCAACTTTTTGGTCTGGCGGGCACCGGATGACAAGCCACCCAGGACCATAGCTGGCGGACAAGTATCCGCCAAAATACTGCTGAGAAGCAGCAACATTAAGAGGTGTCACCGCTTAAATGCCATTGAAAATCAGCAGCATTTTGGCGGCGACGCCTCTTGATGTTGCCACATTTCGGCAAATGATTGTTCGCAGGCCAGTAAGCGGGCTCAGATAGATGTTCCAGTGGGTGCCACGGGGCGCGTGGGCACCGCATTGGGGACCACTGGTTTAGGGAATCTCTCTGAAACTGAACACTGATACAGACTAACACGGCTAGCACTCTGAAACCTGGCACCATATCTGAAACTGGTAATACCTCTAAAACCAAAATGAACTTTGAAATGCACACACATGAAAATCATCCTCTCCCTACTGCATGGTTGATCATATATGTATTTCTTAGCAAATAGAAAGTGTAACACAGCAAATCTCAGGGTTAGAAGTAGTTTTATTTTGATAAACCCATTTTAAAGCTACAGTGATGGGGATTTTAATATGACAAGAAAAGGCATACATCTCTTATCGAGTTCCTACTCCATCAGAGCATACACAGCCTGCCAGCCCTTACAATATTTTTAGTTTGAGCTTTTGTGTGTTGATTTTGCCGCTGTTCCATCTGCTAAAGAAATAATGACCTGATTATTATCCTTGACCAAAGGGAGGGAAAAAATGTAGCTACAGACTTAACAGTTTGTACAGTTAGTAATTTATGGAACATTTTAGATCAGAGAATTGTTTCTAACACATTACAATAAGTATACAATAAGTATACAATATATACAGTATACATATACAATAAGTATAGCTAATTTTGTTGCTGTGTCAGTGTCATTTGTAAAGTGTTCAGTATACCTGTGAAATCACCAAACCAAACCCAAACCAGTATGGTAATATACACCTGCCAAATTAGAGTGTTTTGTAGTTTCTTCTACCAGCCAGGATCCAGCTTTTGGTGATAGTAAAAGCAACACCTATGTCCTATTTCAAAAGTACAATTACTGATTCTAGAGCCAAAATCGGGCAGGAACCAGATTCTAGATCTGAGTTTTTGTGGTGCTGTGGATCCAGGTGCCAGATTTCAAGTGGGGGCCCCCAGTCTGGATTTTTAAGACAAAGTCTGGATTTTTTATGTGTGGTGCTTCTGCAACAGGCTATATGGTCTGATTTTGTTTTTCGGTACAACAGGAGCAGCTAGACTTGTTATGCATTCAACCAGTAGGATTTTGTGAGGGCTGGCTGGGGCCAAACTCTGGCAGGCTTCCACTTTTCCGTTTTCTCTCTACACTAAAGTGCAATAATGACAAGATCGCCAGAGGAAGTGGCGGGGGGGGCGGGGGGAGGAAGCAATGTACATATTTATTTCCTGCAGTGACTGAGATGGTAACATCTCCTTTGGTTCGCTAACCTGCCAGCCAGCCCCTGCAATGCCCTAGAAGGGTCCTGGCTTAGTGAGTGCCGGGGGGGCTCTGTCTGCGCTCCGCCCAGCTGTGCTGTGATTGTCCGGGTATCAAGTGGGGTGGGCTCAATAGCTCCACCAGCCCCTGCCCCTCTGCACGTGGATTGGTGAGTCTGGCTGTCTAGTTAGAGGCTGGGCTCTTTGAGATTTATTTATTTCTTTGTTTATGGTTCCTCCTCTTTGATTATTTCGCGAAACCCGCTGGCTTAAAAAAAAAAAAAACCAAACTACAATGGACTTGGCGGGTCGGGACCAGCGCAGGAGGAGCTGGGAGCCGGGGGCCAGCATCCTGAGCGGCGATCAACTTCTGCGGCACCCGCTGAGTCTCCAGCTCCCCCTCCGCCGCATCCAGCCTCCCCGAAAGCATTAGAGACTCGAGAGCAGGGACCGTGCGTGGGGGAGAGTCTCCCTCGGAGTTAAAGAAGTGAACGAGAAAAGAGACCGAGAGAACTAAAACCCAGCCTGGCTCCTGGGCTGATCAGCATCACCACCGCCAGGGAAACTTTAGCGCCGCGCCGCGCCGCGAAGGAACGTGCTTTCCCAATGGGGAGGTGGGGACCGGGTTTATACAATACAGCCGCTCTCCTGAGCCTGATGGGGGAGGCTCCTGCTAAGAGGGGAAGGGTGTGTGTGTCCCCCCAGTAGCGCCCTGTGCTAGCGTGTGAGATCCTTTGCCTGCAGACTCCAGTGCGGGTGTTTTGATTTGGATGCGTGCGGAGGGAGAGGGGGCTGGGGAGAGCTGTTTACTTTTTAGACGATCTGGGCTCAGGACTGAAGATCTAGCTCTATCGGCGGAGTTTTGTCTTAATCGATCGCAGCCGGCTGCTGGTGGGTGGATTTGTTTTACTAGCCCCGGCCCTTCTGGGGGAAGGGAGGGTTGACAAACGAAACTGAAGAAACAATTCATCTCTGCGAAGGGAATGCCTTCTGCGCTCTCCAGGTGACCTTCTCTGAAAATGCAACCTCTCCAGCTGATTGGTTTTTATTTTGATTACAAAGTGTGTGAGACAGAACCCTAAGTTCCCTGCAGACCCAAGCATGAGGATGTGCACTTCTGGGGTTAGCAATATGTGGCAGCTCCTGTCACCGTTCCTCCTCAGCCTGGCAGCAGTGTTTTCCAAAGGTAAGGAGCAATTTCTTTCTTCTTTTCTTTACGTACAGCAGCCTCTCAGGGTGCCTTGGATATTGTCTTCTGTAGGATTTATGGCTGACACTTTTTTTTGGGGGGGGGGAGGAATCTTTGTGTTAGGCAAACACAAGAAGACATTCTGAAAAGAAATCGAGTGTTAATTGTCAAAGCCAACCTAAAAAAAATTCCCATCCTTTCAGATCTACATTTGTGACCTGTCCGTTGTATCTGTGTTCATTGTATACAATGCTGGTGGACAACCTCTGATGTGGACTACAAAGGTTTTTAGTTATCTGGGTTTTTAAATTCTTCAGGAGTACCAGAGTTTAAGTTCCCTAGCTTGATGTCCCATGTAATAATTCAGATGAAAGCCCTAGTATCTCAGGCTATAGTCTTTTACTAGAACACATGATATTAACTAACATACCATCCTTTCAGTAGAAATATAGGTTGGTTACAATTTCCAGGAGATGTTAATTATTCTGAGGTCTCCTAGTAGTGATTTTAGAATTTCAATATGTGGACTTGAGTTGGAATTTTTTGACATCTTTCCTGAGTGAGTGCCCTCTCTCTGTGTTGCCCTGGAATAAAGTTACAAAAAAGTTTACAAGTTACATACCACCCCACCCACCCACAACTTTCTTGGAATCAAAAATTCTCCATTTATTCTTAAGCTTCTGATGCTTGGTCTCAGCCCATAAATCAGTTAATTTTTTCAGTGCATGAAGAAAATCTTTTAATTCATTCTTGAGTTATCAAAATAGCGGGGTGGGGGATATACATTTTCTGCTGGGAAGATATTAAGGACTTGTTTGTGCCTGAATAGCTAAAAACCAGCTTGAATGTTACTGCTTTAGAATTTACAGGGCGCCAGTCCTCAGTGAGGAATAGTGGTCATATGAGTTTATACCTGTAATTTCTTAAACAAAACTCATTTAAAATATTTTTACAATGTGCAGTGAAGTATTTTTTAAAAATTTTTTTTGTTACATAATTGCCAGTGTCACTTCAAAGTTGCAGCACTATTATAGTGCAGTTGTATAGTGCCAGACTTAATATTTTTTGTGTATCTAAAGATTGGATGAGTTTAAAATCTATTGACTGGAGAAAAAAATGTGCACACAGTTCTGTATTTCCACAGTTGCACAGGTAAGGATTTTCCTTTTCCCTCTTCTATCTTTAAAACAAATTTAAGAACTCCCAAAACAACCCGAAGTACATTAAATGCAAATCCCTATGTGAGTGCAATTTCAAAGTTGCAAATGAAAACCCACTAAAGTTAGGGACTAGAAAGATTATGATTCTTGCTCTAAGATTATTTCATTCACATTTACAAATCTGTAGCTTTTGATTTCTAGTTAGGCTGCTAAATGTGTATTTTACTACAAGCAATATCTGTATTTTTAATCAATAAACACTGCAGTGACAATACTAACTTTTTCATTTCCTATATTTTTGGGTGTATTTCTATTTGCACCCTTAGCACTGAGAATTAACAGAGGATTTGCGTTTGATTGAAACTCATTGCAACCTTGGAATAAAAGTGGTATTTGAGACCCACAGAAATTATTTGCTTGAAACTGATGGTTTGCTGGTTGGATCAGAAATTAATAATATACATCTGAGATTTTATTTTTAACTATTAAACCACCCAACGCTATTTTGAAAGATAAATCTGGGCAGAAAATTGGATTTGGTAAGGATATTTTGTTAAATAAATATACTAATGCAAAAACTACAACCTGAGGTTTCTTATACAAACTGTGAAGTTTCATTAAGTCCAGCACTTTTTGAATTACATACACCTGATCCTACTAGTAGTTCTTCTAGAATCACTGGTATTGCTTATTTTGCATTTTAGAATTGATAACATGCTGTTGTATGGCTGCTGGGTCTGTGTTGTGTTGTGATTTAGAAAAAAATATTCTAGGTACATAGCTATTTTCATATCTGGTAACAGACTCAGATTTTATTATGGTGATGTAGAATAATCAGACCAGAGGTTTCTGGTGACTTACAATATGAATTAGAAGACACTGTGCAAAAGGTTGATCTCCCTAACAGAAGGAAAACTGAAAAAATAATCAGTAATTATTGCTACAGGGCATAATTCTTTATTTGATATCTTCTTGTTGCTAATAGAAATGCTACTTTCATTTATGACATTATGGCAAAGTTTTGTAAGAGAGAGAGAGACACTTTTTGACATGTAATAGCAGTCAGTTGCCTAATGTGTGTGTGTGTGTATATAGGTCTGTTGTTGATTACTTTGAAGCATGGTAACAAGGCTTCCTTACTACACATTTCCAAGACTTGAAAAGCACAATTTATGGGTTTTGCTTTGCTTTTATCCTGTGAAAGGGGAAATTAGCTCAAACTGAAGAGGTGAAATGTTGTCATGTTTTCTTTAATGAGTTCAGCATTCTCAGCAGAACTACTTGTGAATAATAATGTGATGTGTGTACCTAAATATGTATGGTGTGTGGCTGTACAATTCCAGTTATGGTCTCAAATCCTGCTCCCCGTTTTGCCATTGATATCAATGGGAACAGAATCAGTCTCCAACTATAGAAAACTTCTTCAGAGATTTTCAGTAGTAAAGTTCTGAATCTGAAGTAACCAAAAATAAAAAGGCTCAACCACAGGGACGTTTGTCCATGTTTTTAGTGCTAAAGGGCTGCCTTGTTTAAAGGCCAAAACTCTCTTTGGCTTCAGTGGGGTTAAGATGGGGCCTTTGATAACTCCTCTAACAGCAAATATCTCTTTGGGGCCCTGTCCTGCAATGAGCTGAACGTTACTTGAGCGGTGCTGAGCACACTTAAGATTCTTCCAATGGGAGCTGAGCAGGTGTGTTGGAATAATTTTTATAGTGGGGGTGTTGAGAGCCATTGAACCAAACTGTAAACCCTGTATACCATGGAAACCACTTCAAGCCAGGGGGTGCTGCAGGACCCGCTGCATAGCTAGTTCCAGCAGCTATGGAGCTGAGAGGTGTTACGCATGCATGTTTGGCGGATAAAACCTTCTGTCAAATGTTGGAGAACCTTCACTTTAAACCAGTGGTCCTCAGCCTACTACTGTACTGCTTTCAAGAGTCTGATTTGTCTTGCATATGCCAGTTTCACTCACTTAAAGACTACTTGCCTACAAAATCAGACATAAAAATATGCCACAGCACACTATTACTAAACAATTGCTTACTTTCTCATTTTGTCTGTATGAAACTTTAGTTTGTACTGACTTTGTTTGTGCTTTTTATGTAGCCTGCTGTGCTAGGCAAATATCTAGATGAGTTCATGTACCCTCTGGAAGATCTCTGCATACCCCTGGTTGAGAACCACTGCTTTGAACAACAGCCCCAAGCTGAGATGAGCAAAATGGTGCCAGCAAGGGAATGTCAAAGTGGTCTTTTGTCCTCATGCATTGTCCTAAGCATCCCTTGTCCTTCTCCTCCATCATCTGAGGTGCAGACATATTCCTGTGAGATCATTTTCCAAGGCAATTTCTTCTCTGGCCATAAAGCTTCTGCTTTGATTTTCTGCTTCCCCCAGGTGCTGAAGACCATTTGTTATAAAATGTAGGGGCATGGCAGACTAGTTAGATAGGATTACTTTCCTAAGGGGGTTCCCCACAGGTTTGAGAGGTGGGAATTCCACTTGCAGTGATGACAATCTCCTAATTTAGGAAAGGAAAAAGAATCTCCCAAGGAGCAAAAACAATACTGTTTGATTGGACCCTGACTGTTTTAGATATAAACATCTGATAGAAGCAGATGGCTATTTGGATACAACAAATGTTCTCCTGTTTTGTTTTATATTATTAATGTTGTATTTTATTGTTCTTTGAACCCTCCCAATAGTGTCAGTTACATCACATAATCCTCTTCTCCTTTTTTTTTTTTTTTTTTTTGTACACATAGGGCCAAACTTTAGCCTTTGTTACATCTGCTCAACTCCGTTGACTTCCATGGGGTTACACGGATATCAGAATATGGTCGACAGCCCATATGAAATACCTAGTTACTGCAATTAGAGCCTGCATGAGAGGTGGGTTGTAATTGTAGTTAACGTCCGGTACAGGGACGGCTCTGTTTTTTGCCACCCCAAGCACGGTAGTCAGGTGGCTTTCGGCTGCGTGCCTGCGGGCGGTCCGCTGGTCAAGTGGATTTGGCGGTGCGCCTGCGGGTGGTCCGCTGGTGCTGCACCATCAGTGTCCCCGCCACCGAATTGCTGCCGAAGCTATGGGATAAGCAGACCTCCTGCAGGCGCACTGCTGAAAGCCACCTGACTGCCGCCCTCACAGCTAGCCGCAGGCCGCCCTCTCGTGGCTTGCTGCCCCAGGCACGCGCTTGCTGTGCTGGTGCCTGGAGCCGCCCCTGGTTAACTACCTCGGTACTCACTCCTGTTATCTGTTTTTTTCAGTGGGAATAATGAGTGCACAAAGCATATAGGCTTATGTTTCTTTTACGTTCCCATCTTCCACTAAGTTGTGAACCGTTTCTGAAAGAGCTGCGTGGGCATGTTTCCGAGTGATGTCAATGGGAGCTCTGAGAATGGGGAATTTATTGTGAATAAGAATATTGAAAATGGCAATATAAAGTGCATGCACAATATAACTTCTTTTGCAGCATTACTCTGAAACATTACAGGATTTATTTTATTGGTAAGGGATAATTGTTCTGTATTTGCTGGTTGTGGTTGTAATTAAAGAACCCTGAGTTTGATTTTAAAAATGTTTCTCTTTTTCTTTTAACTCTTTCTGGTAACTTCAGACAGGAGACCACGGTTGAATTTCACGGTTAGTAGGTCTAGTCAACATTTCACAGTCTGTGATTTGTTTTGTTTTGGTTAACACAAGCTTGTTGTTTTTGATAAGGAAACAAATATTCTTTCTGTTAATGTTGCAATAATAATACTTTTGGGAGTTGGTTGTCAAAAATGTATCTGTTGATGTAGCTGCATAACTTTAAACAGATATTTATGGCTAATTTACCATATGTTGAAAATTCTCTCCCCCGTGTGTGTGTGTGTGTGTGTGTGTGTGTGTGAGAGAGAGAGAGAGAGAGAGAGAGAGAGAGAGAGAGACAGAGCTGGTGGAATGACTCAGCAGAAACAAACCACAGATGCAATCAGCAAGGGGGTTTCCTCGAGTGCTGTTGTCTACAGCCAGAAATCAAAACAAGTTTGCTTAAGCCCCCCCAAAAGTAACAGCGGCCCCAGCGTGAGGTTCAAGCCAGTTTGGTGAAACAGGCATTGTCTCACTGTCCCACCTGCAGCTCATTTATAGTCCTTAGGATATTATGCCAGGGTGGGGAGTAAGATTAACCCCTTGGTCATTGTTTGCACTTTGACACCATGTGCATCTGGGAGAAGCTCTGTGCTGCTTTCTTTTCATCTCAGCACGAACAGAACAAAAATAATAAATTTAAATGAAACTAAATAGTTCCACAGAAAAGCCGATGTTTTATTTGCCAGCCACAATACTCACTTAATGCAAATTTTCCCCCTGTAATGTTCTCATTTTTACCTCTGCTTTTTCTTTTATTAGTTCCATGGGACCAGCAGGCTCTATGACACCAACTAGTGTTTTAGATATTAATAAAAGCAGCTTTATTCAATAAAGATCATTTTTATTTAATAAAAGAGAGAATCTAAAGATAATCAGATTTTTCTTCATGCTGCATTCACAAGATGCCAAGTCTATCACTTGGTCCTAGGATACATAAACACAACTGCAGACAGACTGATTGCAGAGAGACTGAAGAGGCAGCTAAGATTCATCGCAGGTTTAGTTTATGAAGTGTTACATTTAATTACTTGAATTTTCATCGTTCTGCATAATGTCTCTTGCTACATTATTAATAGTAATTCCAAATTAAGTGGATTTTAAGCAGTTTGGTGACACTTAACTAGCACTGATTATCATGAGTAGGGTTAACAATATTTGAGGAAGCTAACCTATTTTTTCCTCTATGAAAAAGTGGATAAATAGCAGAATGGGGATTCATCTATTTTTATATTGTTGCTTTCGCCCTTTATTGAGTGAATTTAATTCTCATGGAAGGAGCTAGTCTGACAGCCCCAGGAAGTTGATGGATTGGTAGTCAATCTCTCTCTCCATCTTTCCCACCAGCTCTAAGATTTAAGAGGGCAGGTCAAGCTCCCTATCTACAATGGCCCTGATACAAAGCCTGTTGAACTTAATGCCAAGACTCCTTCATTGGGTTTTACCTCAGACCCTCATTTCTCGGCCTCCTGGCTAAGACTTCCGAAAAAAGGTGTCAGCCAGTGCCAAGTTTCATAGTGTTTCCAGTGGTGCTGACACCTGGGAATTGAGCCAGCACCAGTCAAGTGTAATTTCATATACAGGCCACGTAACACTAATCGGATGGAGATCACTCTTCACCTAGGCTTTATTTGTTGTGCTGCACTAAAGGAGAAAGGTTTGTGACAAGACGGTATCATAGTGAGTAACACTCCTTCACTGATCCATTCAGCTGTCCCAGTGTGGTTATTCATAGAATAGAATATCAGGGTTGGAAGGGACCTCAGGAGATCATCTAGTCCAACCCCCTGCTCAAAGCAGGACCAACCCGCAACTAAGTCATCCCAGCCAGGGCTTCGTCAAGCCTGACCTTAAAAACCTCTAAGGAAAGAGATTCCACCACCTCCCTAGGTAACCCATTCCAGTGCTTCACCACCCTCCTAGTGAAAAAGATTTTCTTAATATCCAACCTAAACCTCCCCCATTGCAACTTGAGACCATTACTCCTTGATCTGTATTACAGTCTTTCAAAGCATGCAACAGAAACCATATTTAAAACTAGCCCACGTAGACTCTCAGATGTGAATGGGCAGTGGAAAGCTGCAGGCTGCTACCGGCTCTGCAAGAAGAGCAATGTATCAAACCAGCTTTGTGTAAAGATAGGTGCTCAGTACAGTGGAAATGATAGTTAGGGGGCCAAGGAGAGCCAAGGAAAGGAAACCAGCGCTCTCTGTACCAATCCTAGTGCATGCTAGAAAGCGGTGCATGGAAAAGTGTCCTATTTAGGTGTAGGATGAGCAGACAGCAAGTGTGAAAAATCAGGACAGGAGGTGGGAGGGGGTAATAGATACCTATCTAAGGAAAAGCCCTCCAAAATCGGGACTGTCACTATAAAATGGGGACATCTGGTCACCCTATCTAGCTGCCTCAGGCGGCTGTAATGTGTGCCTTTTGAGCAGCTTGTTGTCAAGGTAGGGAGACAATTGGGCAGGCAGTGTGCGGGGCCACTGGCTGAGGAACAAAGCAGATGTCCAGATAATCACACAGATGAGTTCTCATGTCCATTGTATGCCAAAGAAATACTTTGAACCAGCGAGCTCGGTCTTGCCTGCTGCTAACGGATCTCAGAGCTACTCTCTGTGGCACTTAATATCCCTATTTTTCTTTTTATTTAGATTTATAAAGCACCTTCCCACTGCGGTAGGCACGGTAGTCATTTATAAAAGGAAAATGCACAAGAAGAAAAATCCCAAGGTACAATTAAACCGAAATAAACTGCACAGCCAGTAGTTTCAATAATAATCACCCAAGAATAAACAACAACAATAAAACAATGCCATTCAGTAGCAATAATGCCATTCAGCTCTCAGTCAGCCCAATTATCAGAGGCCCTGGGTTGGTGGGGACGCTGGTCTCCATACACAGCTGGGTTTGGTGAGTAATTCCATTTGTCTTCACTGTAGACTAATGACAGTGATTTGAGTGTATTGTAGAGCCCAGCAACGCACAAATGAGATCTCTGTATTTATCCTTTTAAGTTCTGCATCTCTGGTCTTACTGTAATAAGAATCTTGCTTGGTTTCCTTTAATTAGGTTGTACATAATGGGTAGTTAGTTTTTTGGTGTTTACAGCAAGGACAAATATGGCTGTAAAATCATGTGGAAAAAGTAAAAAAGTAGTTTGAGCAGGGTTGTAATAAACTGGTGTGTGTGCACGCATACCACTGCCCTCTACTAGATGAAATCAGAACTGGCTTCTGCATGTCAGCCCTCATACAGCTATCCATTCATGGAGATTCCCCTCTAGCTGATCCAGTTAAAACACAGAGGCTAGAGGGATGACCCATAAATCTTATGTTGCTGTTCTGGTCAAAAACCACAGGGCCAATCCTGAGGTCTTTACTCAGGCAAAACTTCCCTTTGATTGCAGCTGCAGGGCCAAGCTTTTTAATTTGCTATTTTAGCCACAGAAATGTTTTGTCACGGCAAGTTTTTTGCCCCGATGTCTGACTGGAAAAACTTTTTTTTTTTTTTTTAAACAAAATGGAGATTTGATTTTGTTGTAGCATATCGTGATGGGCTCTGTTTTTTAGGCCACTTGTGAGCAAATGCGCAGATATTACAGTGTTTTCTCTTGTAATAAATCAGTGGGAATTTCCCGTGTTCCTGTTTAACTCCCTGCAGCTGCAATGACATTTGCACCATCAACAGAAATAGAGCCTAGATCCTCCTGCTTCAGAAGTGCAGGCCCTTGACACCTTAACTGAAGAAGAATTTCCTCACATGGTTAGCAATAAAGGGCCTGTGACACAGAACTGAGCAATTCTAAGTCTATCCAGTAGAAAGCAGCAGTGCACATTCTCAACAGCCACTTTATTACAATGCTTCTTGACATTGTAAGAAAAGGGAGTGGTAGGTGTGGGGGTGGGGAAAAGACTTTTTTACAGTTTTATCTCAAGTGTGTGAAACTGTCTAGGACCTTTTTAGTTTTATGTGGTTTAAACCCATGCTTTGGCAGCACCTTACTGGTTACCGTGTAGCAAAATATCCTGCTTTGTGAAGCCGGCACAGAGCATCTGGCTCATATGATGACATTAGAATAATTCATCCTACCGTAAGTAGAGGAGAAGAGTGTCACATGGACACACACAAAAGGAGTGTTTCAGAAGGTACTAACACTGCGTCAGTGAGTCCACATTATAGACAAATGCATGAGACTCTGGATTGTAACTAACTAGACTTAAAATCATAGAAGATTAGGGTTGGAAGAGAGAGCTCAGGAGATCATCTAGTCCAATCCCCTGCTCAAAGCAGGACCAACTCCAACTAAATTGACTTTATCACTAAGCACTTGTAGGCTCTGCCTACAGTTCTGGTCCTTGGCTGTTTACAGTCTGACTGTGGGTAGGAATTAGAGAGAAGCATGACATTGTGGCTAAAAGCTGAGCACAGGGACGCAGGGTGTGTGTGCCTGGAGTTTAGTCCTAGGCCCACTATTGAAAATCCATGTCCCGGCTTTCTTGCCACAGGCACCCAAACTTAGTGGATGCTTTTGAAAAGTTGGTCTTAGCTTCTCGAAATGCCAGTTTCTGCATCAGTGAAAGGGTGAATTATACTGCTCCAGCTCCCAGAGGCACATTGAGGGTTAATATGTGTAAAGGGGTGTCCCACACATTTGAAGATGTCCCTCTGCGGCACAAATGCAGATCACATCTCGTTTACCATTGCCTCACTGCCTCCGTCATTTACCAGTTATGGTTCCGTTACTTGGGGTAGTTTGCCGACATCTTGGGGCAAGCACTTGTAAGGGCTCGTGACTCTAGCTGTGTCCTGCTCTCTCCTTTGTGCTTCACTGTGTCCCCTGGAGCAGTTGTCTGATATGAGATGATTTCTTGCATACTGAACACGGGCACAGCAGGAGGCTGTTACATACTTCTGACTCTTTGACACCATCTGCCCACTAAAGTAATCTAATGGGTTTCCACTGAGCCAGGCTGCACTATAGCACAAAGAGTCTGCTCCAGATTAAAAACAACTCTATACACAAACATTTGCTTCTCAGTTTTATAGGAGGCATGCTGTACTGGCTGATATTTTAGAGGGGGAAACAGCTCTTCTTAGTATATATTAAACTAAGCAAATATGAATCATTTGGAATGGCTCATTAATAATAATATTTTGCAGATGTATACTGCTTTTATCAAAGTACACCTCTACCTTGATATAATGCTGTCCTTGGTAGCCAAAAAATCTTACCACGTTATAGGTGAAACCGTGTTATATCGAACTTGATTTGATCCACTGCAGCGCGCAGCCCTGCCCCCTGGAGCGCTGCTTTACTGCATTATATCCGAATTTGTGTTATATCGGGTGGCGTTTATAACGGGGTAGAGGTATATTACAAAGACATTTACAAAAATGAATTAATGGCCACACTTCTGTGAGGCAATTGGTCTTAAACAATAATGTCCCCGTCTGTAAAGCTGAGGCAGGTAATTATTTGCCTCAGTTTTACAGATGGGCACACTATGGTACGGAGTGGGAAACTGAAACACAGTGAGTTAAAAGAGAGGAAGGAAGGGTGGTCTATTGAAGAGTGCCCTGGATTAGGAGTTAGGACACCTCAGTTATAGTTCCGGCTCTGCCATTGACTTGCTCTGTGACCTTTGGAAATCACTTCACCTGTCTGTGCCTCAGTTTCCTCATCTGTAAAATAGGGAGAATGATACTTGATACTTAATCACCTTTGTAAAATGCATGCTAATGTGCCATGTAAGTGGGAAGTATGGTTTATATTATTACCCAAGAATAGACAGCAAGCTTAAAGAAACAGTGTGGTTCATAGATAAGGCATGGGGCTGGAACTCTGGAGACTGAGGTTCTATTCCTGACAGTGCTGCTGAGTGACTCTGGTTAAGTCATTTCGCCTCTTTTGTGCCCGTTTCCTTCTCGCACTTTGTCTGCCTTGTCTACTTAGTCCCTGCTCTGAACAGCTTTCAGTCTATTTCTTCCTTTTGTATTTATGCAATACCTTGTCCAGTGGAGCTCTGATCTCAGTTGAGGTCTCTAGGCACTACTGCACTGCAAATAATTAATAATAGCAGCAGTGCTAGAAATCAGAACACAGTATCCCAACTTGTGGATCCCTGCACTGATCACTGGACCACGTTAACTACAGAGAGGCCTGTGGGCACTGCACTAACGGGGAAAAAAGGGTCAACATAAACATAATGAAATGCAACAGAGTGATTAAAAGATTCCAGGAGCTTAGCTCACAGCCCATCCAGCAGAGTACTGTCAATAAACCATCTAAACAGTAACCCAAACAATAATACTGAGTTGCTTAAAAATAGATGTGTTATAAAGAAGTCTTTATTTTTCTCCCGGTGATAATCCATGTTACTGAACTATTAAAGAAACCCACTTAATTTTGAATGTTTCTATTAATAATGGATCAGACCTTTTACTTGAGAGATTGTCTTTATGCAGACAGCACAGTTTTATGAACTCCTTTGCTCCCTTTTTATCCCTTCAAGTGTCTGAGGTTTTTATTTATTTTATTTTTATTTAAGCTCATACATGTCAATAAGTCAAGAGAGACAAGTGGTTCGGTAGTGGCATTAAGGTGGTCTTGCTAAATGAAAGGCCAATTCCTGCCATTTTGAGCTGGACACTAAGAAATTGAAGGTGCAAAATTAGTAGACTCTTATGAACATTTAAGCCCAAATGACTCGCCCAGGGTAATACAGGAGTTCTTGTACCCTCTCCAGAGGACTACATTGCTTCCTATGCAGCCAGGCTATGCAATGCTGGACCCTGATTCATTGAAGGTATTTATGCAAGAAGTCACTGCAAGGTATTTTCCTCTGACATCATCTGCCTCTTTATTGGTGAATCTTTTGTGCTCTGAGCATACAGCAACATCTTCCATGCTATTGCAGTGAATATTGCATGCTGTTTCATGTGAATGGACCAGTAGGATAGGGAGACCTTTCCACGGGCTTCTGAGACTCTTCAGCAGATGGAACGCTCTGCAATGCATTCTCTCCCAAATGGGCACACTCTACTCTTTAGCTTTAGACTCCCTTTTGTTCATAGGGCCATTTGGTATCTTCACTTTCTGGAAAGCATGTGACAGTTTTGTTTGTGGGATAGTTGGAAACATTCCTTCTCTGCAAGAGGAGCAGCAGCCTGGCAGTTCATTAGTTTGGAAGCAACAGTCAGTATCAGAGTGGTCCCTTTCGGAGTCTTGAAATCCTGTGCAACTTTGCCTATTTCCAGCTTCTGTTACATACAGGCAAGTTGCATCTTAGGTGCGTTTAACGTTCGTGAATTCAGCTTTGCGCAGTTGGCAAAAACAGGGGAAAAAAAGAAAAACAATATAAAAACTGCATCTGTAGTGCAGGCGATTCCGCCTGCCATTCAAATCAATGAGTGTTTGATTATACGTGGTTTTCGCTTTACGTGCTAACCACAGAACGGAACCCCCGCGTAAGATGAGATTTGACTGTACAGTACTTGGACTAGCTTGCTTGGACGTTTGCGAACCATTTCAGCAAAACTGCACCCAGGTTCAAGTGCCCCTGGCTTATGATTAGAATCATGTGAAATTTGTGGGCATCACCAGCTTTGAATTAAATCTATCATTTTTATTGAGGTCCAGAATTCAAAGTGAAACTTGAGGAGTACAAGCTCAGGTTAGGGCAAACCCAAAGCAAATATTTCTATAACCCCCTGAGAAACTAAATAGCTGTATTTTCCTACACTCTAGCCTGATGTTTGACTAGTGAATCTGAGCCTGTCCTTTTTTATATTTATGCTTCATTTGTGTAATGGGTTAGATGCTAAATAAGGTTTATGCCTAGGAGTCTGTGCTGAGATTACTCCTGCTGTTTCTGAAAAGCCAGCCTAAATTTCTATTGTGGCAGTAGTTTTAAAAAAACAAAATGGGAGTCAACTGCCTCTTTGCTTGCCTTTTATTTATGCCTCTTATTTGAGTGTCATTAAATCAGAGTTATGGTGCAATAATGACTGTGGAAACATCTGTTTGTTTGATTTTTCTCCCTCCTGGCATATAGTCATACTTTCCCTTCTAACAATCCCAACCAGAATAATGCATCTGCTTTGAGATATCTATATATCAGGGCCCAGGAAAGAGAGAAACCAGTATAAGTGCAGAATGCCCTAAAGAGAGGACATTTGTGGTGGTGATATTATTTTATTATTACTTCTGATTTATACAGTGAAATTATAGTAACTTTTCCCATAGATCAAAACATACAGATAATACTAGAGAATTGCCCACGAAGGGATTCACCTCAACCTACTCCCTTCTCAGTTGCTTTAGAAAAGAAGAGGCAAGATGTTAACAGATCTTGGCCATGGCGGACCAAGCTGGGGAGTGCCTTCCAAAACCGCAGACCTCTCCCAGAGAAGAATCTGTCAGCAGCTTCCTTTCAGTTGAGGGGGCTCCACCTCAAGCACTTCTGCTGATCTCAACTGTGTCAGTAGGTGACAGGGAGGAGAGAGAGAGAGGGGAACTGGGTTCAAATCTTCACCTTGACTTCTGCCTGGAAGCTTATTGGGAGCCAGTGCAGATCATGGAGCAAAGAAAACTCGAACAAAAACACAATCGCAATGTTCCAAAATGTGACCGCGTACAATAATGTTCATACAGCATTTGGGGCCAATACTGTAGAATGTTATAATTTGTCATTTCCTTTAATGAATAAGTTGCTGAGTTTATAATTACAAAGGGCCTAGATACCTTTTCAGCATGAACAGAGTAGTTGAAAATTAGCTCCTTTGTATATTTTTAATTACCATTAATGTTTCTGAGCCAGCGAGCCATCTTGCTTAATGAAACCAAACGGGACCAAATTTGTGATTGTATGGGGATCCTGGGTAAACTTTCCATCTTGCTGTAGTCCTGCTTTAACAAACATCTCAAGATGTAATATTTAAACAGAGTGTTTAACTTTTAAATATCAGATTTCTATTAAAGTGAATGGTTTGGGCTTGCTTGTTACAAATAATGGCACGTAAAAATAAAAAAGGGCAAGATGCTCAGAAAACTAGTAATAGTCTCAAAATTA
The DNA here is from genome assembly GCF_007399415.2 of Gopherus evgoodei. Lineage (NCBI taxonomy): Eukaryota > Metazoa > Chordata > Testudines > Testudinidae > Gopherus > Gopherus evgoodei. The sequence goes on along the minus strand of NC_044334.1, from coordinate 11,464,133 downwards.
CGAAGTCCATTTGCTAGTGTGCTCATTGAAAGATGTGCTTCTAGTCTTTTTAAACATTTCGACTGCTGGGCTGATCTGATTGGGTAAAGTTTTTCTTTTGAAGTGCCTAGTAGGAGTAAAAGTTCAATGAAGTTAAGGATGTCTCTAGAAAAAACTAATATAACCTATTGTTGTCACACCTGAAAAAATAGGGAAAAAGTAATCCAGCAGAATGCAATGTACATGATTAAGTGGAAGGAGAAAAATAGAGTGAGGATGTGAAGGTTCTATCTAAAAACTCATGTTGTTGCAGTTTATGAACATTGTCTAGAACTTCTTATTCACCTACCCACCCAAAAGAATAGAGGTAGAAGGATTTTGGCTCTTTTTTGTCTTGTGAAGGGACATATTAATCCCACAAAGCAGCACAGCATACTAAAAATTTGGCTCCTGTATTGTATTTCATTCGTAGAGAGTTGAATTGTTTTATACTTTGAGACACAGAATATTGCCTGGGTAAAGCTCATTAATTTCATGGTGTTTTTGCGGTGTTCTCTGTCTGAGGGCTGTGTTCAAGTTACCTGCTAAAGACCGTTGTGTGCATGCAATGGGGTGTTCTGTCACCTTTGGTGGTTTGGAATTTGAAAATCTGAGATGCATCTTGCTCTTTCAAAAGAACACATACTCTGTTGGGTTGTGAGCAAATGACATCATTTATCTGAGACCTACATACCAAGAAGACGCTAAGACACGCATCATCTAATCAGAGGTATAAATACTTCTGCACAAGTTTTAAGTGTCCTCCATGAGCTCATAGACTAGATGGTGCATACTCCTTGAGGTGAACACTTACACAAGTAGCCCTACGATGGGATTACTCCATGCAAGTAAGTGCACACCAACGTAACTAAGGGTTGCACAATCATAACCTTTAAAAAATAGGCCCATTAATAGCAGAAAGGTTTCCTGTAGAACTGGTTTGGAATTTTCCAATAGAAAATGCAGTTTCCACAAAATCAAAATTTTCCACAAGGAAATTTTCAGTTTTGCGAAAAAATTTTCATCAGGAAAATCAGACTGAAATATTTTGAGTCAGTTTGATTCAGACTGGAATATTTCATTTTATTGAACTGACCTAAAATGTTTTGTTTCAAATCAGTTCAACAAAACATTTAATTGCATTTCACTATCAGCTCATTGCCTCATGGGAGTTGTAGTTTGGGATCACATTCTCTCCCATGGGTGTGGCTTCCTAAAGGATTCAACAGACTCCCTTCTGACCAAGCTGTATGCTGAGTATATGGGAGATTTAGTCTGGCTGGGGAACCTGGCCCATAGGAGAAAATGGAGGCATCAGGCTCCCGAATTACAACTCCCTGAGGCAGTGCACCATAATGGGAAATGTAGTTTAATGCTGAACTGATTGAAATGAAACTTTTGTCAGTTTGACAAACCAAAATGTTGAGACACTTCTGAATCAAGTTTTTAGAATATTTCATTCGGTGAAAAACATTCAAATTAAAGTCATGATTTTGGACAGAAAAAAATAAGTTGAAATACCAGATTTTTTTTGTGAGATGGGGATTCTGCATTTTGCTCAGCTCTTGTTTCCTGCTTTCATCGTAAACAGCTGAGACTGAGATTCACTGGCTCTTATAACAGGATGCTTGCCAGTTTCTCCAAAGTGATAGGAAAATAGAGGATTACTTTATATTTCTGTATTGGTTTCCTCTGTGTCTTGCCCACACAAGCTGAAAAACAAGTAACAGAACTGATGCTCAGTGTCACTGGGTCGGTCTTTGTATGAAGTATGAATGCCTATTGCCATGTATGACAGGATCTTCAAACGCTAAGTTGAAAAATGTGGAATTAAGTGTTTGAAAATAACTCCTCTTGTATTTGCGGTTGATAATTTCTCCCTTGCACTCCTTCCCCGTTCCACTCCCGGTCCCCTTGCTCATTGCCAAAGGCACTTCTCGCACTCCTCCTCTTGCTTCATGGTAGCTAAAGCATTTTACAGATGTCTTTAATGCCCTTCCTAAACCAGCTGGCAAACAGTGATATTAAAAAGATATTTGCTTCCTCCTCAATGGATGCAGATTGTGCAGGGCACGCAATGGATCTTGCCTCCTGTTCTGGATTAGTGGCCTCTGAATGTTGCAGTGATGCAATAGTGGTGCATTTAAATGCACTATTGTGAGCCTTTGACCTAGCAAAAGGGATGAAAAATGTATTGAGGGGGTATTTTAGATGCTGTGCTTCCATTCATGGAAACTATTGATCTTGCAGTAATGAAACAGTTCCTGAATCATGAAGTTTTTATTATTATTTTTTATTATTTTATTAATTATTCGTGTTGAGGTAGCACCTAGGAGCCCCAATCATGGACCAGGGCCCTCCTTTGTTAGGCACTGTAAAAACACAGAACAAAAAGACAATCCCGGCCTCAAGGAGTTTATAATCTAAGTACAAGGCAAGAGACAGCTGCTGGAGATAGACAGATAAGGGAGCACAGGGAAGCAATGATACAATATTGATGCTTTTTAATCTGATACATTGAAATGATAAATATAAAACCAGATCCTGAAGTCTTTATGCAGTCACTGCTTACTTATAGCCTCTCCCCAGTTATAACAGTTCAACTCTATATGAGACCAATGAGTTACTCTAGTGTAATCCGAGGAGAAAGTATGTTCTTTATTCTTTACTTAGGTAAAAGAACCACTGGTGCCAGTGAGTGATTTGCTTGAATTCGGACTGAGTTATGGTTAGTCATTGTAATATACTATCTTCTAGAGATTCCAGCTGACATCAGGACCTCATTGTGCCAAGCACTGTACAGAGTAAGAGACTCTAAATCTTTCAGGACAAGGACTATCTAAAGAGGAAAACTGCGCAGGGTTTAAATGAGCGTAATAGAAGTTGTATACAATTCTAAAAAGTTTTGTAGAAGTGTAGTGCTAGCTGACTGCCTTGGAGAGGGAAGTTATGCAGTGGCTAAGAAGGGTCTCACCATTTTGAGAGGTGTTTTTTGTGCCGTGGACTCTTATTCATTTAGACCTGGACTGAGAACAAAAAACTCATTTCACACATTAGGAAAAACTTCCTAATTGTCAGGGTAGTTAAGCACTGGAATAAATTGGCAAGGGAGGTTGTGGAATCTCCGTCATTGGAGGTTTATAAGAACAGGTTAGACAAACACCTGTCAGGAATTGTCTTGTTATTACATAGTCCTGCCTTGAATGCAGGGGACTGGACTAGATGACCTCTCTAGGTGCCTTCCAGTCCTATATGTCTCTGATTCTATAGGTCACCACACTAGTCAGAAGGAAGCAGTTTCTAATCCTCCCTGTCTGGGCTGAGTTCAAACTGTTGTCCTAGAAAGGAACGACTTGGTATCTCATTCCCATTCCCCTGAGGCATCCAGTCCCCAAATATAAATCATTATTATAGAAATCAGATGTGTAATGATCCGTGGTAATGACATACAAAGGATACAAAGGGGAATAAAACAGCCTTGCAACGATCACTCCGAATATTTACAGTTGCTGTTTGCAAGTCACTAACATTGCTGTGACGTCATCCCCATTCCCTTTATTAAATGGTAACTTAAGGAAAAAGTACAGTTGTGAAGACTTAATGGTGACCAATGTGAATGACACAATTAGAGCATGTCATGCAAAATGGACAAAATATGACAAACCTATAGTGAATACAGGCCTCAGGGCCTGGGACTCCTGTGAAGCACCATTGCAGCCAGTCTGAGAGGATATTGTGGCGCATCATGTGAAATGTAGTCTGCCTGGGGAATCTAGCCCATAGAGGCAAATAAGGGCATGTGGCCTGTGGCAGCATTTCAGAATCAAAATGGTCAGTTTTCAGGTGAAAAAATTTTGTTTTTTTCTTTTTTGGCCAAAAAAGCTCTGGTTTTCAGTTTATCACCAAAAAGTTGAGGCATGTTTTGAGGATGGGGTAAGACAAATTTTAGGATCGGCTGTAGTGTGTGTGTGTGTGTGTGTGTGTGTGTGTGTGTGTAATATATACATGCGTGCACACACACACACACACACACACACACACACACACACACACACACACACACACACACTCGTACATGTGGCCTGATTCTTTGGCTATGTATGCCTTGTGTGGAACTTCCACTGATGTCAATGAATATTAGTGACAATTGATGAACTCTAGAAAGGGCAGCTACGATACTGGAGCCCACTGGGAGGAGATATTCTAGTAGGGCCTGGTATACACTAGGGTGGAGTTTTGATGTAAGATATGCAACTTCAGCTACGGGAATACCGTAGCTGAAGTCGAAGTATCTTATTCCGACTTACCTCCCATCCTCACGGCGCGGGATCGACGTCCGTGGCTCCCCGTATCGACTCTGCTACCGCCGCTCACTCCGGTGGAGTTCCGGAGTTGACGGGAGCTCGTTCGGGGATCGATATATCGCGTCTCATCTAGACACGATATATCGATCCCTGAAAAATTGATCACTACTCGCCAATACGGCGGGTAGTCTGGACGTACCCCAGGACGCAGCTTGCCTGTATGATGGGTGTTGTAATTGGTTGGGAAAGTTTATTCTCTCCTTCAGTCCCACTAAGCACTTTAATGGATAGTTCAGTTCTGAGGCAGTGCCTATGGGGATATCACGGTTGTAATGAAGATGTGAGACACAGGAGTGCTAGGAAGAAACTTCATTTTATTTCCTGGACCCAGTCACGTGGCTGGGGTCATTATCCAGTGACACCAATGGCTATTGCTAAAAGTGTTTCCAAAAAAGCAGAACATCCCCCTTTGATAGCCATGGCATGGGGCCATGCCAGAGTGTTCCAGAAAGCCAGCTGTTGTCTCTCTGTCTCTCAGATCTGTACTAAGCAACATAGAACACTGTTGTATGAGATGTCTCACATCTGCCTATTGCCCAGGCAGTTCACAGTTCTCAGGCACTTCATGCTTTTATTTCCCCTCCATGAACTGGTGCTGTGACTGAATTGATAAAAGCAGGGCCGTCCTTAGGCATAGGCAGAATAGGCAGCCACGTAGGGCCTCACTCTGCCTGGGGGCACCACCCTGCAGGCAGCCCAGACAGTGTAGAAGCAGGGCTGCTGGGTCCTAGAGAGAGCCGAATGCTGCAGTCTGAGGGATGGGATTGACTGCTGGGGTCTCTGGGAAGGGGAGGGAGTGGGGGTTGGGAAAGGAGCTCCCCTGTGAGTGTGACTCTTTCCCCCCGGCTGAGGTCAGGTGAGGCAGGCTCTGTGGCTCTGGAACCAGTATCCTTTGTTGTCTCCCATAACATCCATTCTTCTCCCCCCCCGCCCCATGGAGCACCCCCTCCTTTCTCCCTCCTCCCCAGGAGCACCCCTCTCTGTCTCCTCCCTCCCCTCCGTCAGGGCTGGGTTGGGTGAGTGTGACGAACTGGGAATGTTCCTAATGTTTTCTCTGAATACTGTGTTGGTGCCTCAGTGTCCCCATGGCAGTTCTTAAGTATCTGGCAGAGCAAAGGGCCAGTGCACCTAAATGCCTGACCCTCTGTCTCCTAGCAACTGATGGCCTGGGCCCCTCCTCTGCAAAGGTGCCAGCTGAAGGTGTTGGAGACAAAGGGATCAGGTGACCTCCTGGCCCGGGAAAGGAGCTGAGCAGAGAGGAGGGGCTGGGAGGGGTTGTTAGGCTGGAGCTGGCTGAGGGGAGACGTGGGGGTCTGGCTCACTGCCCCCAGAATGGACCCGGCCGAGGGGTCCGGTTCGCTGTATCTACAAGCTCTGTTTTAGACCCTGTTCCTGTCATTGAATAAACCTCTGTTTTACTGGCTGGCTGAGAGTCAGGTCTGACTGCAAAGTGGGGGTGCAGGACCCTGTGGCTTCCCCAGGACCCCGCTAGGGTGGACTCGCTGTGGGAAGCGCATGGAGGGGCAGAGGATGCTGAATGCTCCAAGGACAGACCCAGGAGGTGAAGACGTGTGAGCTTCTTGCCCTGAACAAGTCTGGTCCAAGGGAGAGGAGGCTCCCCAAAGTCCTGACTGGCTTGATGGGGAGCAGTTCCAGAGCATCACCCGGGGACTCCGTGACAGTGAGGTGCTGCGGGGGAGGGGAGGCTGGCTACCTGCTGAGGAATGAAAGTGAAAGTAACTCACTTCCTGGGCAGCGAGCCAGGATTGGAATGTCACACAGGGCTGGGTTGGGGTTAGCCAGATGTGTGAAAAATCAGGACAAGGGGTTGGGGTAGATATCCCTATTTTATAGGGCCATTCCTGATATTTGGGGTCTTTTTCTTATATAGGGTCCTTTAACCCCCCCTCCCCCCCCCCACTACTTGTCCTGATTTTTCACACTTGCTGTCTGGTCACTCTAAGTGGGGGTAGTTGGTGCCTATATAAGACAAAGCCCCAAATATCAGGACTGGCCCTATAAAGTCAGGACATCTGGATCTGGCCACCCTAGCTGGGGAGCGCCTCTCCCCGGGCTGGCAGCTGCCAGCGATTCGTCTCATCTGGGGGGAGCTGCACAGGGCAAGATGAGCTGCTGTGGCTCCATGGGTGATCTGTCTGAGATCAGATGCTGTGCTAACTTCACCATGGTCCGTAAGGCTGGTGGTGGTGCCCATTGGCGTGTGATTGCACCTGAGGGTTTGCTGCTGCTGTTGCCACTCTGCACCCCAAGAGGTGGATTTTGGGGTCTTCTGCAGCTGTTGGACCAGCAGGCTGGGGGGTGAGCCAAGCATGAAAGCAGTACTGTGTTGCCATTTAGATTGTCATTTAACAACTTTGTTTGCCAAAAATTCTTGCTAACAATCCTGAATCCAATTTCAATTTTTTTTTAAATCAATATCTTAGACAAAAACAGAAAATTAAGTTGTTGACAATTATTAGTGACAGGTTTGGTTTGAGGCAGGGAGTGTACCAGTTTTCATCAGAGAAACAAAAAATGTTGACTGACTTTCCTATAGCCTGTGACTCCTGATAAGAGCCCTCCAACAACTGTAATATGCTCATCTCCTTACTGGTGTGTAAAGCAGGGGTCGGCAACCTACGGCACACGTGTCAAAGGTGGCAGGTGAGCTGATTTTTGATGGTATGCAGCAGCAGGCTGAGCAGCTCAGCCCATCACTGCTCTGGGGTTCCAGCTGCTGCCCTATTGCCAACTGGGATACCAGCCATGGGCCCCACTCAGCACCTGCTGCTGGCCTGGGGACCCCCAAGGAATCCCAGGCTGGCAGTGGGCTGAACAGGCCAGTTGAACCACTCAACCTGCTGTCAGCCTGGGGTTCCATTCACTCAGCTGGCAGGGGGCTGAGTGGGCTGGTGGCGGGCTGAGCAGGGCCGGTGGGGGGTTGAGTGGCTCAGTCTGCTGCCAGTCTGGGGTGCCAGCAGCACTCAGCCTACTGCTACTCCGGGGTTCCGGTTGCCAGCCCCTTGCCAGTCAGGAGCTCAGCCGCCAGCCCCACTCTGCCTCCTGCCAGCCTGGGTGACCAGAATCCCAGGCTGGTAGCGGGCTGAGGGGGGGTTGGCGGCCGGGATCCTGGCTGGCAGGAGTTGGTGGTCAGAACCCCAGACCAGCAGCAGGCTGAGCAAGGCCTGGGATCCTTGTCTAGGGTTCCAGCCACCAGCCCGCTGCCGGTTTGGGGTTTCATTTACTCAGCTGGCAGTGGCCTGAGCAGGACCGGTGGCCAAGACCTCAGATAATAACAATAGTTTATTTATATAATATAGACATAGAGAGAAACCTTCTACAAACATTAAAATGTATTAATGGCACGAGAAACCTTAAATTACAGTGAACTTGGCACACCACTTCTGAAAGGTTGCCGACCCCTGGTATAGAGTGACCATATGTTGTACTAAGATTCTCCTGCTTTTTTTTTTCCCTGTGAGTCAGTATAACTTTTGCCAGCCCAGAATTTGGGCAGCCAATGTTTTACGTTTTCACAATGTTTTCTCCAACTTTCATAAAGTAAATACATAGTTAATATGAGTTAAAAAGGCCAGGGACACTTCTTTGTGAAGAATCTGTACAGCAGATCATGCCCATAGACAATCCAGAAAAGAAATTTGAGGTTGAATTTTTTAATGTTGTGATGGATAAAGCAGTATCTGCTGTTGATGAAAAGTTTAATACCTTGCAAGTACACCATGAACAGTTTGGATTTTTGTATGACATAACTAAATTCAACGAAATAGGAAAACAAGAGCAACTGATGACAAAGTGCAAGAACCTAGAGAGCCTCCTTAAGCACGGTGATAGTTTTGATTTAAATGGACTTGAAATGTACGAAGAATTGAGTACACTGTCATCAATGTTGCCACATGCAAAATCGGTGATGGACATTGTACAGTTTATTCATACCTGCAAACTTGTTGACATATATCCTAATGTGTACATTGCCACTCCTATTCTACTGACAATTCCTGTAACAGTAGCATCAGGAGAATGGAGTTCCTCAAAACTAAAGCTCATTAAAAACTATCTCCGCTCTACCATGAGTCAGGAACGCTTAACTGGTCTTGCTATTCTTGCAATCGAACAAGACACGACTTTGTCTTTGTCATACGATGACATTATTACTGATTTTGCAGCCAAAAAAGCCAGAAAGATTGCTTTTAATTAAAAACAAATCTTTGTTTCAATACCTCTTCATATACATTTCCAATAAATTTTTGATAAATTAAAAAAAATATATTATTTGTATCATTCTGTCATCAGAATTTTTTCTATAGTGCTGCTTCTTTAGTGCTAGTCCATCAGCATTACAGTGTGCTTAATTAAGTTAAACTGGTTTTAATAACGTGAATGTGGCAAGTTTTCCAATACTGTAAGCTTATGTTTGTGTTGCTAAGAGCAGATCAGGCACAGGGGCACCAGTTTAATAATCTCGCCTAGGGCACCATAAATCCTAAGGCCGGCCCTGGATAAAAGCCTTGATATCTCATCAGATCTAGCTCAGGCTTCCTGTCTTCCCACCCCGCCCTGACTCCCAACCCCTACGGGTTAGTGGCTAGATGCCGCCTGGGACATGTGAATCCATCACATGTACCACTGTGAGCAGTTTGTGTGTGTCAAGATGCAAAGCGTTTACAAAAAATTGCTAATCGGTGTCAGGGTTGCTGTTTTTTCAACTAAGTCCGTCTCGCTTCTTCTTAAGGCATCAGGCTTTAAACCCAGCCTGTGTCAATTTACAATAGTGTTTTATTTTATTACAATGGAATGGTTAGACCTGCATGAGGGCAAATGGCTTTGTAAAGTGCTTTTGAGCCACGGAGCCATCCCTTGTTTATACTGTGTGCTCTCTTGATGGAATTCAAATACATAATTTTATTGTGTGAAAGGAGCAGTATTAGATTTATTTCTAAATTCTTTTAAAGATGTCAGCAGGTAGCCCCAAGGATGTGAAAGAAAGGTACTGCTTGTCAACCTCCCTGGCTGCTCTGAATTAGGCTGAACCTATTGGAAATGAAAGGTGCAGAGAGCAGATCGAATAGATTGAAGTAACAGCTTCAAGTGAATTGAAAGGGCAGGTTTAATGGCTAAATGTGATCTCTGTGGGCCGAAAGATACCTAATGCATTGGAAGTGTCAGCCATTGTGGAGTTCTCCAAAGAATAGCTTAAGGCTTTTTGCTTTGGAGTCGCTTTTCACTGTAGCCTTTTCTTGTATTGAAATCTCTTAGCACTGTAAAAGGAAAATAAAACATTAAATATGTAACGAGGGCCCTACCACATTCACAGTCCATTTTGGTTAATTTCACAGCATAGGATTTTTAAATCAATAAATGTCATGTTTTTAGCTATTTAAATCTGAAATTTCACAGTGTTGTAATTGTAGGGATCCTGACCCAAAAAAGAGTTGTGTGTTTGGGAGAGGTTTACAAGGTTATTGTAAGGGAGGGTTGCAGTACTGCTACCCCTTACTTCTATGCTGCTGCTGGCGGCGGTGCTACCTTCAGAGCTGAGCAGCTGGAAAAGACAGAAGTCAGGATGCCAGGGTATGGTATTGCCATCCTTACTTCTGAGCTGCTGCCTACAGAGCTGGGCCCTCAGTTAGCAGCTGCCACTCTCCAGCCACCCAGCTGTGAAGGCAGCAGCGCAGAATTAAAGGTGGCATAGTATGGTATGGCCACCCTTACCTCTGCGCTGTTGCTGGTGGGGCGCTGCCTTCAGAGCTGGGCACCTGGCCAACAGCCACCACTCTCTGGTTGCCCAATTCTGAAAGCAGTGCAGAAATAAGGGTGGCAATATTGTGATCCCCCTAAAATAACCTTGTGACCCCCTCCCCTCACAACTCTCTTTTGGGTCAGAGCCCCCAGTTTGAGAAACGCTGGTCTCCCCTGTGAAATCTGTGTAGTATATGGTAAAAGCACACAAAAGACCAGATTTCATGGTCTGTGATGCATTTTTCATGGCTGTGAATTTGGTGGGGCCCTGCATAGAACATTTACAGCATATGTGAAGTCACCACGTGTTCTTATGCTGGTTGACACTTTTTTTTTTTTGGTATGTTAACAAACTTCCATTCATGGAGTCTATTTAAGGGCTCTCCATTCTTTGCTCTATATAACACCCAGGGCTACGTTTTCAGAGGCACTCAGCCCTCCATTTTAGGCACCAGAATAGGTGGCCAGATTTTCAGAAAAGCTTAGCACATTGGATCTGTCCATGAGGGTCATGGTGAGAACTGCTCTGTGTGATCTTAAGCACCCTTGTATTCAGACACTACCACAATAATATTTGTGCAAAATATGCCTTGTGAGGTATCATTTGATATTATTCACCAACACGGGCAATAATATCATTGGAAAATATCTGTAACAATGTTATATGTGAAGTTACAAAGTCTCTCTATGTAATGTTACTAGGATATGTTTAAGATCAGATGGCCTAACTTAGGTAAAGGTGCGAACCAGGTTTGTCCTAGATGAAATTTACATATTAGCAGTAAGCCAAGCCATCCAGCTAAACCAGAGGGGGTTATCCTGAGACTGAACTTGAGAGACAGAATTAACATGCCTCCTGCGCCCTAGAGAGATACAGGGAACTGAATCCCCAGGAGACCTTCCTAACTTTTAGGAAAAAGCTCTTATATTCCCAAAGGAATTTTCTAGAGATTGTCCCCTTAAAGTGAAAAATAAAGCTGGAGTCTAAGAAAACAAGAGATTTGATCTCTGTGATGGGTCCTGGCCAGGCCAGCCAGTCTAAAACTGGAAAGAAGACTGAGGGTGAGAGAAACAATCTGGAACAAAAGACTGTGTCTTGCTAGATTAATTTTAGACTTTTGGATGCAGGTTTTCACTTTTATTTGCTTATAAGCATTTCTACCTTGATCTCTTTACCTTGGTATCACTTAATCCAAGCTCTTTTGTTAATAAATTTGTTTTGCTTTCATTGTGTTTATTAGTGCTGTGTAAGTTCAGCAAAGCTTCTAATAAGCTGTCAAGTTGGAATGTTAAACTGTCTCTGCAGAGGCAGTGAACCTAATACGTTTTCTGGGAGGGTGCAGTGAGTGGGACTGGTCCCTCTAATAGGATGGTTTGGGGGTGAGTTTGTGGCCAGAAGGGTAATAAAGTCAGTCTGCATGGAGTAAATAAAGTTAGACAAAGAGAGGATGAGGCTTGTTGGCTGCTGGCAGGCTGTTGGGGTCAGAATTCTGACAGCCAAAAGACATACACTGTTAGAAGCAGATGTTGACTCAACCCTGTTCGTGGCCTAGGTGAACTGCAAAACTGGGGTCACACTGGGTGCTGAACTTCTTTGAGACTCTAGCTCTTGTGGGTGCTAAGCACTTTAAAGTCCGTCTCTGAGCATCTTTGTACAGCAATTGTACAGCTCCTAGCACAATGGGGGCCTGCTTTCAGCTGGGAGGATCTCTAGGCACTAATGTAATACAAGTAATATTATTGCAGAGCTGGCAACCTCTGACATGCGGCTTGCCTGGGCAAGCACCCTGGCGGGCCGGGCCAGTGTGTTTACCTGCCGTGTCAGCAGGTTCGGCCAACCGCAGCTCCCACTGGCCACAGTTCGCCAACCCAGGCCAATAGGGGTGGTGGGAAGCCGCAGCCAGCACATCCCTTGGCCCACACCACTTCCCTCAGCCCCCATTGACCTGGGATGGCGAACCAAGGCCAGTGGGAGCTGCAGTCGGCTGACTCTGCCGACGCGGCAGGTAAACAAACTGGCCTGGCCCGCCAGGGTGCTTACCCTGGCAAGCCACGTGCCAGAGGTTGCCAACCCCCGTATTAGTGTTATGGCAAAAGGTACTAATGGCTCTGAGCTTTTTTTGACTGACTTCACTGGGAGTTACCTGCATCCTGCAGTGGGTGTGAGGAATAGGTACAAGTTGATCCCATATACATTATGTTTAGACTGTTCTTTGAAGGTAGAGAATTGAGCTGTGGCTCCTCTTGTGATTTTCTAATTCTGTGTTTGTCCCTTTGGTTTGATCTTTCAGGAAAAGTAATGGGCTGTCAAGGGAACAAATCAAGCTTTAGAACCCACTTTTCAAACCATATTTCAGATGCTAGAAATGTAGGAGACAAAATTCAGTGGGCAGTTTAGAAGGGCAGCATATGGCAAACTTGTAAGCTGGCTAAACCTGTGCTGCTGTTTCCAGTGACAGTAGCATGCTTTTATTTTTAATTTGGATTTTCTGTGTTTTTTTTATTACCAAAAAGGCAGAGGGTCAGCTTCTGCTGACCGCTTAAGACCTTGGTCTTGGAATTTAGAGCTACTACAGATCGGGCACCAGCTATATTCGAGTCCACATATCCATCTCTCAACCACCAAGACAGTTGTGCTCTTCTGGAGCAATGTGGATTGCAAACGCATCTGGAAAGCTGGAGACAAGGCATTGTTCGCCAAGGCAGGGATCTGATATAGAACAAATTCCCACCATAACCAGAATAATATTTACAATGACTGCTTCTCTCACCTTCCCCAAAATCCTCGACCCCATCGTCTTAGAGGAGATGGAGACTTGATGTTTGCTTGAGGCCTCACAGTTAAACAAGAGATGCTCTGATGGCATGATGGTGATGGATTCTAGTATAAAGCCCTAAAACATATGTAGGATGAAATTCTGGCCCCACTGAAGTCAATGGGAGTTTTGCCATTGACTTCATGGGGCCAGGGTTTCACCCATAGATTACATAATCACAACCAGTATAGCTCAGCAGCACACAAACCAGTTACGTACTTTGTTCCTGATTTCCTTCGCAATTCCTTGTACTCGAAAGAGTACATCCCTCATCCCTCTTGGTTAACTCATAAGGCCCAGTTCTCTTGTCCTTATTCAGCCCAAAAAAGTCATTACTATAAATGGTAGTGTTTTGCTAACTCAGGGCCAGATTCTACCACCCTTACTCACGCTGAGCAGCACTTTACTTGGTAGAAAAGCCCCAGTAATGATACAGGATGGGATAAATGGGCTGAGTATTATCTTCCCAAATTGGGAATAGGAATTATTGTAGGATAACATGGTGTGGCCAATCTTGAGTTATTAATAGCACCAAGGGTTAAAACATGATTTGATGTGTATGAAATGTCACAAGTCATGTTGTTTAGCCCTTGTGTGGTTTTTGATTGTCTCCAGTGCCTCTATCTCCTTATGGCTGTTGGCCTCAGTCCTGGTGTAAACCATAGCACGATGGGTCATTGATGCTTCAAGTGTTTCCTTCCTTTGGAAAAGGTGGAGCAAAGCATTAACAACATGAATTCAATAAAGAATGGATGGGCTAGTGCATTAGCCATTAGTCTGTCATCCCTTTGAAGTGTAGTGTGTTTTCAAGTCAATACAGAGGCTAATGAGCTATGATTGGGGGCTGTGCCAGCCAACCTCCCCCATCTACAGAACGTCCCTGATCAACAGTGTATATATACAATCAATACACAAAATACAGAGGGACTCATCCCTCAGACTAGATTTGTTGTCTCAGGTTTCATCTGCTCACTAGCAAACGGAATAGCTCTGCCTACTCAGTGCATTGTTAGAACAATCAGGCTTTGCTACCAATACTGGTTCAGATCCCTTCCAAAACAAAGGGATTTGTTACTTTGGTTGAAAGCCGTTAGCATCCTTTACAAGACAAATTTTGAGGCCTCAGCTTCTTTGTTAGAAATTCAGATAATCTGAACACCCATATTGATAATCTCAATACCCATATTGACTGACTGTTTTGAAGGCATTGAAATTCCTTCTCTCTCCACAAGTTGGTCTTTCAGGTTCAGGATTTCAGAGAGGGGAAAATAAAACACAGTGGAGAATAAACAAAGTTGCCTCTGTTTGGAAAGCATAAAGTGGGATAAATATGAAGCATCACATCCAGCATCTTAACGAGAAATTCCTCATAGTCAGAGGCACCAGCTAGGAAATATCTCCCTTTATTTTAATACCAACACTGACATCTATAAGGCTATGGAATAATCCCTAAAGAAACATGGTGGAAACCACACCACTTGAGTCATTTAAAACTGCAGTGGACAAGAATATACTCCAGGGAAAACACATCTGTGACGTCATGATTTATATTGTCTCAGCCTTCCTCTTCTGCTGTCTGTTAGCTTGAGTGCAGGAAGTCCTCAGAAGCAGACATTCTGCAAAAAGAACAGGAGTACTTGTGGCACCTTAGAGACTAACAAATTTATTTGAGCATAAGCTTTCATGGCTAAAGCCCACTTCATCAGATGCATGCAGTGGAAAATACAATAGGAAGATTTTATATAGAGAACATACAAAAATGAGGGTTGCCATACCAACTCTAATTAGACTGATTGATTAAGGTGGGCTATTATCAGCATTACTGTCAACATTCTGCAAAGGCTCCCTGAATCCTGAGCCTCCTCTCCACAGTGGAATCAAACCAGTTTAGCTGTATTCAGGGCTTTCAATGTCCATGGAGGGTTGGATCAGGATCTGCTTTCAGGATTAAGCAACTGGTTGATATTAAATGGGAGTTCAGATACATTCTAATCAACCCAGAATACAGGTAGAGAAAAAATCAGGGCTTTGGAGTGGAGCCTGGAGCGCGGAGCAGCTTCAGAGCATTGGAGCTGCAGGTTTTTGCCTGGAGCTGGAGCGGAGCGGGAGCACAGCTCCAAAGCCCTGGAAAAAAATCTTATATGCAGTGCAGAGTCCACATCTGCTTTCTACAAGGAGTCTTTATCATTTTGATTCAGAGCTGGTTGGACACAAGATGCCCGGGTTTCTTAATAGGATGCCCCCTTTCTGCATTTAGATGCACCCAGGCAAGTGTGGGTTCCCATGACCCCCTTTTACATGCCCGAAGGGTGACTAAATCAGCCACATTTGGAAACCAGCATATGCTGAAGTTATTAGAAATGTCTTTTTCTCTTGCTTGGAAATCCACAGACTGCTAATTTTTTTTTAAACATCCCCAGAGGATTCAGGCAGATGAGGTGATCGTAAATTTTCACAGAGCCATTAGCTATTGAGACATGACTTAAAAGGTGGGAATAATTCAATGTTTATTTCCTGTGTGATTTCCCTTGGAGTATCTAGCAGCTAATGTGTTAAAAGCCGGTTCTCCCTGGGAGACTGCTTGTCTAACAGGCTTCATAACTAGCATGACAAAGACCCTTTTATTATTATTTTTATTTTTCATTTTTGCTTTCAGAAAATTGGAGAAACAGCAAATATTGAGAGAAGATTTCTTTAGTTACCTGTTTTGGGGATATCACATTTCCACAGTGTGTCTTCACACCTATAGGTGTGTGTATGGGACTGTGTATGTGTGTGGGTCTGGGTATACATCTGGGTATGCTGTTGTGGTTGTGTGGTCTGGGCTCAGGCCTGGGTATCAGACTCCTCACTTCATTGACTTTATTAGACTGAGTCCGTACTCCTGTATAACACAGGCCAGAGAAGTTCATCCAGTTATTGAGTCCAATAATTTGGGCTTGACTAGAGCACATCTTCCAGAAAGGAATCCAGCCTTTGATTTGAAGACTTGAAGAGCTGGAGATGGATGGATGCTTTATTTAACACCTTTTGGTCAGATTATGATATCTTACACCTCACCAGGCCAAATTCAGCCAGGGCATAAGTACTCGCAGCTCTGTTGGTTTGAATGGGATTAAACCTGCATATGTAAGATCAGAATGTGGCCTGTGTCCTGCAATGGGTTTATACTGGTGTAAATTTCATAGCTGACCCGTGGATTGTACACTAAGAGACACATTCTGACTTCTTCTCCATGGTTGCAGAAAGACCCATGGGTACGGCTGGGATAACATGAGTGGTGGCTTCTTGCATAGTAACCCCCTTGATGGGAGCGGGCTGGGGATATGCTAATCTGCAGCTCTTCCAGTTCTCACTCCTGTGTGTCATGGGGAGGCAAGATGCATTAATTAAGCTCAAGAAGATTTCAGCAGACTGGCTTTTATTGGGGGCAGCTCTTGTTTTGAAAGGTTAATTCTGGAAAAGTATAAAGCTGCTGAAAGATTTAAATTTACTGACTGGTCAGTACATTAGACCCAAGGGATCAATAATAACTTACACTGGAAAAGGTTACATCTCTCTGGTGTGAGAGAGAATCAGAAATGTTTCCATAAGTTTGGCCTTGTGTATGAAGGATTCAGGCTCCTGGCTAGTTTCTGGGGCTCACAATCAGAGGTGAGGGGAGCAAGCAGGAGGGCTATACTATAGCAGGAGACCCCTGGCTGATGTCTGAATTCCTACACCAGCTGAAGTATGCATTGTCCACCATTCTATGCCTGGTGATTCTAGCTGGTGTGGAGAGGACGTGGAGCCATAATCTGACCCTTTCAATAGCTAGTTCCCGTCAGAGACCTAGCAGGGAGCAGTGCTTGTTCTCCCCTGTGGGGTCATATACAGTTCCTGTGTGAAAGCACCAAGTAAGGGGATGTCACAGAGTGTGGGGGAGCCAAGGCCCTGTACCCTCGGCTTCCTGCGATTCACCATGACTCTCAGCCAGCCAGTAACACAGAAGGTTTATTTAGATGACAGGAGCACATTCCAAAACAGGTCAGTACAGACAACAGGACCCTGTTTAGTTAGGTCCATCTGAGGGCCCCAGGGAGGCCACAGCCCCATGAGAAGCCCAAGCCCCGTTGGGGTGCCCCTCACCATTTCCCAGCCAGCTCCAAACTGAAACTCCCTCCAGCCATCTCACTCAGGGCTGGCTCCTCCCCCAGCCTTTGTGTCCTTTGTCAAGTTTCTCAGCCAGCAGTGTTACCTGGCCTCCAACCCCTCCTCCTGGATTCTCATGTTACATGCTCAGGTATCCTCCCTCCCTCAATGCAGACAGTTCCAGCAAAACTCTCCTGCAACCTTCCCAGGTCAATATTCCCCACTCAGCATTCGAAGAACACGTTAAGAACATTAAGAACAGTCCCACTTCGTCACAGGGGAGAGAAATGCCATTTGTTCCTCCTCCTTCACCTGTACCAAACTGGCACACTCTAGCCCTAAAATCAGGCATGCTTTTCTTTGATACAGAAACATTTTATTGCTACTATTGGAGCTCTACAGGACAACATTCTAAAAAAACTCTGAGCATGAGGAGAGGAGTGTGTGCTAGAATCTTGACTGAGGTGCCATTATTTCAGAACCATCTTAGAGGATGTGATAGAAAATAACTTTTTCTTCAAGGATTGTTGGACCATCCTGTTGAACTGCTCAGACAATGATAACGCTGTCAAGAAGTCCACAGGATGGTTACAAATACCTATTGACGTGATCTCATTCTGTAGTCATTTCTACTGGATTTCAGAGCAGCTTTCAATTTGTTTGTATTCAGTTCACATCTGTAAGATTATCTTCACAACAGGTTTTCCAGTCATGTCTATTCCTCCTCTTGTGTTATGTATGTACTGTACTCTCTCCCAGGTATTATTATTAAAAGGATTATCTAGACCATCCCTGACAGGTGTTTGACCAACCTGCTCTTAAAAATCTCCAATGATGGAGATTCAACAACCTCCCTAGGCAATTTATTCCAGTGCTTAACCACCCTGATGGTTGGACTGTTTTTCCTAGTGTCCACCCTTACTGCAATTTAAGCCCATTGCTCCTTGTCCTATGATTAGAGGTTAAAGAGAACAATTTTTCTCCCTCTTCCTTGTAACAACCTTTTATGTACTTGAAAACTGTTATGTCCCCTCTGTCTTCTCTTCTCCAGACTAAACAAACCCATTTTTTTCAATCTTTCCTCATAGGTCATGTTTTCTGGGCTTTAATCATTTTTGTTGCTCTTCTCTGAACTTTCTCAAATTTTGTCCACATCTATCCTAAAATGTGGCACCCAGAACAGGACATAATACTCCAGTTGAGGCCTAATCAGCGTGGAGTAGAGCAGAAGAATCCTCCTGTCTTGCTTACAACACTCCTTCTAATACATCCCAGAATGATGTTTGCTTTTTTTGCAACGGTGTTACACTGTTGACTCATATTTAGCTTGTGATTCAATATAACCTCTAGATCCCTTTCTGCAGTACTCCTTCCTAGGCAGTCATTTTCTCATTTTATATGTGTGCAAAAGATTTTATCTTCCTAAGTGGAGTACTTTGCATTTGTCCTTATTGAATTTCATCCTATTTACTTCAGACTATATCTCCAGTTTGTCCAGATCATTTTGAATTGTAATCCTGTCCTCCAAAGCACTTGCAACCCCTTCTAGCTTGGTATCAGCCTCAAACTTTATAAGCGTACGCTCTCTGCAATTATCTAAATCATTGATGAAGCTATTGGATGGAATCAGACCCAGAACTAATCCCCGTGGAACCCCACTCGATATGCCCTTCCATTTTGACTGTGAATTACTGATTATTCTCTGGGAATAGTTTTCCAACCAGTTGTGCACCCATCTTATAGTAACTCCACTAGGTTGTATTTCCCTAGTTTGTTTATGAGAAGGTCATGCAAGACAGTATCAAAAGCCTTACTGACATCAAGAAACACCACCTCTATTGCTTCCTCCCTATCCACAAGGCTTGTTACCTGTCAAAGAAAGCTATTAGGTTGGCTTGAAATGATTTGCTCTTGACAAATCCATGCTGACTATTACTTGTCACTTTCTGGATTTTTGCAAATTGATTGCTTAATTATTTGTTCCATTATCTTCCTGGGTTCTGAAGTTATGCTGATTGGTCTGTAATTCCCTGGGTTGTCCTTATTCCCCATTTTATAGATTGGCACTATATTTCCCCTTTTCCAGTCGTCTTCCATCTCTCCCGTCTTCCATCTCTCCTGTCTTTTCAAAGATAATCGCTATTGGCTCAGATATCTTCTCAGTCAGCCCCTTGAGTATTGTAGTATTTCATCAGGCCCTGGTGACTTGAAAACATCTTATGTGTCTAAG
The DNA here is from genome assembly GCF_007399415.2 of Gopherus evgoodei. Taxonomy (NCBI): domain Eukaryota; kingdom Metazoa; phylum Chordata; order Testudines; family Testudinidae; genus Gopherus; species Gopherus evgoodei. Next base: position 11,444,817 of record NC_044334.1, on the reverse strand, counting down.
TAATTTTTAACTTGTTCTTTCCCTATTTTAGCCTCTGATCCTATCTCATTTCCACTGGCATTCATTAAGTTAGATGTCCAATTGCTACTAAACTTCTTGGTGAAAACTGAAACAAAAGTCATTTAACACTTCTTCCATTTGCATATTTTCTGTTTGTTTTTTTTCTCCCCCCACCTCCTTGAGTCATGAGCCTACTCTATCCTTGGTCTTCCTTTTGCTTCTAATGTATCTATAGAATGTTTTCTTGTTACCTTTTATGCCTGTAGCTAGTTCAGGGCCGGCGCTTCTATTTAGGCGACCTAGGCGGTTGCCTAGGGTGCCAGGATTTGGGGGGACAGCATTTTGCCACCCTCGGCGGCAATTCGGTGGCTGAGGATCCTTCTGCACTCTGGGTCGTCGTTGGCAATTCTGTGGTGGGTCCTTCACTCACTCTGGGACCCGCCGCCGAAGTGCCTCGAAGACAAGGAGAGCGGAATGACTCCTCCCCAGCCGCAGAATTGCCACCAACGACCGGGCGCGCGGAAGGACCCCAGCCTCGAGCGCCAAAAACCCTGGCGCCGCTCCTGAGCTAGTTTAATCATGCTAGGTGTTGTATAAACATAAAAAGAGATGGTCTTTGAAGAGCTTACAATCTAAGTATGAGAAACAACAGATAGACACAGCATACAGCATGGTCAGCATAATAAGCAATGGACACAGTACATCAATTGCCTAACCATTATCAAGTTTTTTTCTACCCTTCTTAAAACCAAAACTTTCTTAAACAGAAAAGGCAAAGGCCTTCTGATATTAGACGTGGATTTCAGGATGAAGCACCTGTGGAGGCTCCTCCAGTCCTTTTATAGAATCTTGCCAATACCTGTATTTTCTAAACCCTTGAACATATTTGATAGGTCTTGACAAAAAAAGAGAATTTAAAATACAATGTCAAATAAATTGTGGGTTTTAATAAAAAGTCTGTGAGACATTAAAATGCTGTTGGAACCTGCTGATTATTAACGCAGAAAAAAAGAAATTAATAAAAGGGGAAAAAAAAGGAGAAAATGAACAGAGTAGAATTAATACAACCTTGGCTGAAGTTTGTGGCTTTGACGAAAAAGATATCTCAGAGGAGCAACGGGACTCGGGCTTGATTAAACTGGGATTTCAGAAATTCTCTGCACTGAATGAAATAAAAAGGCATTCAGTCTAATTAGACACTATTGTGGAGAAAGGCAGGAGAGGTATTTCCAACCCACTGATTATTTCTACAACTTTTAATCCACATGAAGTCTTTTAAGTATTTTAAGAGATTTGTTTTTCTTCCCAAGGGAATTTGGCCTGAAAATCTAATCGTTTGATAACTTTGGTTAGGAAAACTAGGTAAGGGGAAACCATGAAATGGTCCAATTACAATGCACAAGCTTTCAGGACGGCCACACTATAATTTTCTTTGGTGGAAGGTTCATATTTGGCCCAAAACCTTGTTTCTACTTTGGTGCAGCCAAAGATACTGCACATCTCTTATTTTACCTGTTTCTTCAAGAACCAGTGTGGCTTCTGACATTTTCTAGGGTCTGCTACATGTTACAGCCTCATTATTGCTGCTTTTCTTGCTTGAACTCTGCCCTTTCAATAGCTAAGTTACACTCATTTTGCTCCCTGAAAGTCTGATCCACCGGCCGTTGAAGTCAGTGTGCATCACATGTTTGAGATAATGTGGGCAGATTATCTTCTTTCGTTTACACTGAGTGCAACTCTTTTGGCTTTATTGGAATTACTCCTGATTTAAACCAGTGTAAATGAAGGGCTAAAGAGTGTTGGAGGGTGCTTTGTAGGTTGCTTACAAAGTCCAGAATGTTAGTTCCTGGAGAAGGCGTAAACCCTTCCCATTGCTGCTTCACCAACTGTAATGGCCCCTTAACCTCGTGACCATACACAAGTTCAAATGGTGAAAACCCTAAACTGGGATGTGGTACAGCCCTATAGGCAAACAGCAACTGCTGCAACACTAGGTCCCAAGTATTGGAGAATTCGTTGATGAATTTTCGTATCATGGCCCCCAAAGTTCCATTGAACCTTTCCACCAGGCCATTGGTTTGATGGTGGTACGGGGTGGCAACCAAGTGATTCACCCCATGAGTTTCCCACAGTTTTTCCATGGTCCCTGCCAGGAAATTAGACCCTGAATCTGTAAGGATGTCAGAGGGCCAACCTACCCTGGCAAAGATGTCTGTTAGGGCCAGGCACACAGTGTTAGCCCTGGTGTTGCCTAGAGCTACTGCTTCTGGCCATCGGGTAGCAAAGTCCACTAAAGTCAGTACGTACTGCTTTCCTCTGGGCGTCTTTTTTGGGAAAGGGCCCAGAATATCCACAGCTACTCGCTGAAATGGGACCTTAATTATGGGGAGTGGCTGGAGAGGGGCCTTGACCTGGTCTTGAGGCTTACCCACCCTTTGGCATACCTCACAAGACCGGACATACTTGGCAACATCCTTGCCCATCCCCTCCCAGACTTCCCCAACCGGTCCTTGGTTCTGTTCACCCCAGCATGGCCACTGGGATGATCATGGGCTAAGCTTAAGAGCTTCCCCCGGTACTTAGTTGGAACCACCAACTGTTTTTGCGGCTGCCATTCTTCCCGGTGTCCACCAGAAAGAATTTCCTTGTATAAAAGTCCTTGGTCTATAACAAACCGGGATCGATTAGAAGAGCTGAGAGGCGGTGGGGTGCTCCGTGCCGCCGCCCAAGCTTTCTGAAGGCTGTCATCCGCTTCCTGCTCAGTCTGGAACTGTTCCCTTGAGGCTGGGGTCACCAGTTCTTCCTCAGACTGTGGACTTGGGCTTGGTCCCTCTGGAAGCGATGTAGGTGATGGGGTTGTTTCCGTTGCTGGTGAACCGCTCTCCGCTGGTGCACCTGAGGGTATTTCAGGCTCTGGCTGAGCCTTTTGGGTATGGTTGTCTGTTGCTTCTGCCAGTTCTGGCTCGCTGGCGCCCTCTGGCGTTGAGTTTGAAGATGTGGTTGCACTTGCTGGTTGCTGTTCCAGTTCCGGGCCTGGGACTGGAGATGCTGTGGCTGTTTCAGTGGTTGGCATGGAATCTGGATCCACTACCTCTGTCTGGGTCTCTGGTAACACAGACGGGGCGTCTGTGGACGGTTCAGGAACAGGAATGGGTCTGGAAGCTTGCCTGGTTTGGCTACGTGTAACCATTCCCACTCTCTTGGCCCGCCTCACCTGGTTGGCCAAGTCTTCCCCCAGTAGCATGGGGATAGGATAATTGTCATAGACTGCAAAAGTCCACATTCCTGACCAGCCTTTGTACTGGACAGGCAGTTGAGCTGTAGGCAAGTCTACAGCTTGTGACATGAAGGGGTAAATTGTAACTTTGGCCTTTGGGTTGATGAATTTGGGGTCAACGAAGGATTGGTGGATAGCTGACACTTGTGCCCCCGTGTCTCTCCACGCAGTAACTTTCTTTCCGCCCACTCTCAAATTTTCCCTTCGCTCCAAGGGTATTTGAGAGGCATCCGGGCCTGGGGATCTTTGGTGTGATGGTGGTGTAATGAATTGCACTCGCATGGTGTTCTTGGGACAGTTGGCCTTGATATGTCCCAGTTCATTACACTTAAAGCATCTTCTATCTGATGGGTCACTGGGCCGAGGTGAGTTACTGGAGACTGGTGAGGTGGAAGGGTAGGGTATCTGTGGCTTTACTTGGGTGGTATGTGGGGTCTTTGGCTGTCCTCGGTTGTAGGGTTTATGGTCTGTGTGCCCCCTGTGGTAATCGTTCCCCTTGACAGTAGCTTTCTTGCTTTCTGCCAGTTTCATCCATTTGGCTCCAATCTCCCCCGCCTCAGCGATATCTTTGGGATTTCTATCTTGTATGTACCGTGTGATGTCTTCAGGAACACCATCCAAGAACTGCTCCATTTGTATGAGGAGGTTCAGTTCTTCCAAGGTTTGAATGTTGTTTCCTGTTAGCCAGGCCTTATAGTTTTTTGCAATGTAGTAGGCGTGTTTGGGAAATGACACCTCTGGTTTCCACTTTTGGGTTCTGAAGCGCCGACGGGCATGATCTGGGGTTATCCCCATCCTGTATCTGGCCTTGGTTTGGAAAAGTTTATAGTCATTCATTTGCAGCTTAGGCATTTCAGCTGCCACCTCTGCTAAAGGTCCACTGAGCTGTGACCTCAATTCTACCATGTACTGGTCTTCGGGGATGTTGTACCCAAGACAGGCTCTTTCAAAATTTTCCAAGAAGGCCTCGGTGTCATCACCTGCCTTGTAGGTGGGAAATTTCCTGTGCTGTGGAGCAATATTTGGCGCCGGGTTGTTAGGGTTGGCTGGCACATGCAGCCCAGCTTTTGCCAAGTCCAGTTCATGTTTTCTCTGTTTTTCCTTCTCTTCATTCTCTTTTTGTTGTTTTTCCATTTCTTTTTGTTGTTTTTCCATTTCTCGGCGGTGGGCCACCTCTTCTTCTTCTAGTTTTCTTTTATCAGAGGGTAGCCGTGTTAGTCTGGATCTGTAAAAGCAGCAAAGAATCCTGTGGCACCTTATAGACTAACAGACGTTTTGGAGCATGAGCTTTCGTGGGTAAATACCCACTTCCTCAGATGCATGTAATGGAAATATCCAGGGCCTCATCCTCCCTGATTGAACTGACCTCGTTATCTCTAGCTTGCTTGCTAGCACACATATATATACCTGCTCCTGGATATTTCCATTACATGCATCTGAGGAAGTGGGTATTTACCCACGAAAGCTCATGCTCCAAAACGTCTGTTAGTCTATAAGGTGCCACAGGATTCTTTGCTGCTTTTATAGTTTTCTTTTGTGTGCTGCCTCTTGGGCTGCCTGTTCTCTTTGGAAGGCTGCCAGTTTGATGCTTTCTTCCTTTTCTTTCATCTCCATCTGTCGCCTGTGTTCAGCTTCTTTGATTTGTTCTTCGGCGTCTATTTTTGCCTTAGAAGTCATGGTTCCTGTTTTCTTGTGTTGGGGTGCCCTCCGGTGTTTATCTTCTGAACTGCAGGCTTTGTTCCCTCCTGAAGTCTGCCTAGCAACAGTGCTTTTTTCCCTTTCTCTCTCTAGCTAATGTTCAATGAAGGGAAACCAGAAAAACCACTTTATTTGCATGCATATAAGTGCTGGTACTTGCCTCCTAATGGGAGGGCTATTGCATGACAAAAGACCCTCAACAGTCTCTTAATGGCTTCTCGCTTAACATGCAAGCCACAAACTGCCAGAGAGAGCAGAAAAAAAAATTCTCTCTGGTTCCCTTTTAAAACCAACTGTTTCTCTCTCTGCTAAAAAGCCCTTAGCAGAGAAAAGAAAAATATAATATTCCTACTGGCTTCTGGATTCTGTCTATATCCCCCCAGTGCACACCATATCATAACCTTAGTCCCAGATCTGGACCTTAGCGTCCAAAATATGGGGGTTAGCATGAAAACCTCCAAGCTTAGTCACCAGCTTGGACCTGGTACCTGCTGCCACCACCCAAAAAATTAGAGTGTTTTGGGGCACTCTGGTCCCACTGAAAAACCTTCCCTGGGGACCCCAAGACCCAAATCCCTTGAGTCTTACAACAAAGGGAAATAATCCTTTTTCCCTTCCCCCCTCCAGGTGCTCCTGGAGAGATACACAGACACAAGCTCTGTGAACCCAAACAGAGTGACTCCCCCTCTCCGTTCCCGGTCCTGGAACAAAAAGGACTTTCCTATTCCCCCAGAGGGAATGCAAAATCAGGCTAGCCACTTCAGCACACAGATCTCCCCGATTTCTTCCTCCCACCAATTTCCTGGTGAGTATAGACTCAATTTCCCTGAAGTAAAGAAAACTCCAACAGGTCTTAAAAGAAAGCTTTATATAAAAAGAAAGAAAAATACATACAAATGTTCTCTCTGTATTAAGATGATACAACACAGGGTCAGTTGCTTAAAAGAATATTGAATAAACAGCCTTATTCAAAAAGAATACAAATCAAAGCACTCCAGCACTTATATTCATGCAAATACCAAAGAAAAGAAACCATATAACTTACTATCTGATCTCTTTGTCCTTACACTTAGAAACAGAAGACTAGAAAGTAGAACTACTTCTCCAAAGCTCAGAGAAAGCAGGCAGGCAGAGAAAAGACTCAGACACTCAAATCCCTCCACCCAAAGTTGAAAAAATCCGGTTTCCTGATTGGTTCTCTGGTCAGGTGTTTCAGGTGAAAGAGACATTAACCCTTAGCTATCTGTTTATGACACCAGTAAATTAGTCTAGAAATCAGAACTGAACTAACTACCCTAAGGCCCATTCATTGTTACTGTTAACCTTTAGGAAATATAGAAAAATCTGATGGTACCCCATTATGCTAGTTACCTCTTACACCATACATGTAAGGAGATGTGTCTAATATGCTTCAAATTTTGCTTTTCATTTCATGGCTTGATCATCCTGTTAAGGGGTAAGATGTTAATACAAATTGCCATATGTACCATACCGTCTTTCGAGTATTGTGCAGGTACCAGTTTTAGAAACCTGCTAGTCTGTAAGGTAATTTCACAGCATTTTGTAAAATCTCTAGGCAGTTGGAAGTGATGAACAACTTTCTTTAAGCTATAGGGTGAAGGGACCTTTCCTATACACCTTACCATTACCGGAGAAGAACAAAGACTAATATGAAAAAGTTTAAGGAATTGTGTGTTCTGGAAAACAACCTAATTAGTTTCAAGGTGCATTTATGAATGGGATTATATGGTGAGGTTACCTGCCATGGCAGGGGACCAGACTTGATGACCCAAGAGATCCCTTCCAATCCTATGTCCTAGGTTCCTCTGAATGGAACTAGTCATTAGCCTATGGGGTGGGGAAGGGGGACGGCAGAGGGAGCTGGTTCTGCTCCCATGCTTATGTAATGTAATGTAGTTGACTTCAATAATTACTCTAGATTTATGCTGCTTTGAGTGAGAGGGGAACTGAGCCCAAAGCCCCACAATAAAGGAGTCTGGGCCATGGAAACGTCATTCCCAAACAGATGGCTTAGCAGGTGGGTCTTTCATTTTCCAGAGTGATTTCTGATATCAAAGCCCTTTGGGCAGTGTGGTGCAAATCTAAATATATGTTTCTCCTGGAAGGCTGAGAAGTTGCATGTATGATTTCACTGTCAAACCACTATTGGTTTGGACAGCTTGGCTAATCAGTGGAAACATCATCTAAGGTGCTGTGCCCATTTTAGTTAAAGCCTCCAGGAAAAGTTTCCTTTTATGGTCATTGCATATGTAAACCAAATTCCTTGTGGCCTAATATGTCCTGAGAGTAAGCAAGTGTAAGTGAATTCAGTGCTTTCCCTTATCATGACCTCTGAGGGGATTTTATGATCTGCAGTCTCTCTGTTCCAGGGACACATTTCAGAGCTCATTTTGATTTGGTGTGGTTGAAGCTTGGGTTGGAACTTATTCTATGTACATATATATGCTGTCTTTACTTTTAACTGCTACCTACATGCACGCTTTTGCTGAGCTGAATTAATGATATATGTGTTACTCAATCATTTGTATTTTCATAGGTCTGATGTCTTGAGAAATCTCGACATTCCCAACTCCCACACCAATGCCATGGAGGGGTTCAGACAATGGAATCTGAGCCTCATTGTTTTGGGAACAGAGTGTGCAGTGGAGGCACAGTAATATATCTCCAGCCTCCCGTGTACACACTCCCTTACTAGTGTGCTCAGTAAAAAAGGATGGGGTGTGAACAGGGGCATGGTCTCAGGAGACAGGCTTCAGCCCAGTACTCAAGATGCTAATGAGTCATGCATTTCCCTCCCTTAGGCTTCGCTCCTACTATTAGGCCGGAGTAACAGGATGGTTTTGGAGCAGCACTTTTTTATTAATGCCCTATCAAGTTCCTTTGCACTCCCTGTCTTCCTCATCACTTCTTGCCTTGCAGTGGTATGTGGAACATAGGCTTTCACTCTGCAGCCTGGAGCCACTCAGGACATGTTGTGAGGATCAAGGACTTAATATTTGTGTCACACTTTTGAAGATACAAAGTGCTATCTTATTAACATGTCTGGAAGGTTGATGTGTTTGGAATAAATCTAGAAATCCAGATGCTTATCCAGAGCACTCTCAAACTCTTTGATCTGGAAAGCAGGCTTGAGGTATAATAGGAAAAGACTTAATAACCAGACACTGACTTGTTTTTCATGGATATAAATCCAGAGTAGCTCTGTTGATATCAGAGGTGTCTGTATTTACTCTTCAATGCTTGTGTCAGAATCTGGTCTATTATTGTGGGATTTCCAATTCTTTTTGCTTCAGTACAGCTTGAATGTAAATCATGAGGAACAGAGATGAGCAAACATTTTATTTTTAAAAAGTGTAATCATGTTATACCAGAAGTCTGAAAAAGATTTGTTTGAAAGAATGGGGGCCTCTTGTTTTATTCTGAGCTGGTTTGGTAGGGATGGATAAGATTTAAACCATTAAATAATTTGTGATAATATTGTAAAACCCATGGAAAATACGATCTCTGCAGATGCTTTCTAAGCTGTTTGAAAACTATATTTTGTATGACCGTGCTCACATAAAGACTTCTCTGTCTCTTGTGCCCCATAGCCTTCTACAATGGAAAGCTCTCTGAGCCAGCACTCTTTGGGCTTAGACGACTCATCCCCTGCCTGTATGAGCTGTGAGTGCACACATTTCTGAATTAGTGAAAATTCTGAAGAGATGTTTCAGTAAATCATGGAAAGAATAGAATAGTCTCTACACCATGTGCCCTTGGTGTTATCTTAGCCCCACTGAAGTCAATGATAAAACTCCCAGTTACTTCAATAGGCCCAGGATTTCACCCCTTGTGTCTTAAAGTGCATCTCAGTTGGGTTTCTAAGAGTAACAGGGATGTGGGTATATTTTGGTAACATCAGAATCGGACACCCATAAATGATTGTAATGATTGCATTCACAGCTGTGATTTTAATTTTCATTTAAGGTGAGATCACTAAATTCACCATAGTGGTTCTGTTCTATCCAGGTTCTTATATTGTGCCCATCCCCATGGCAACCGAGTGCCTATTTCCTGCATCATATCTATTTAACAAAAAAAGGGAGAAAAACCCCACCTTTTTTTGTAGTGAATAATCTATAGTAGAAAAGGGGGACAACTGCATCCCTGTATTAATAACAGCCCACCCACTGCCTTTAATACTGATTCATTGTAGTGGTTTATGCTCAAGAATCCATTGTAGCAATTTATGTAATGGAGAAAGCAACTGTTACTGAGAAGTGCACTGAATGATCAAATTTTATTGGTTCATAAAAACCTTGGAGGTTAATATCTTGGTTTTGTGAGACAGCTGTTTAATTTTGAGCCTAGGCAATTGGCTCTTTTATGTCCAAAGAGAAAAAATAGATGTTTTGGATTACATTTTACTGTGTAATTGTATATGACAGATGTAGTAAATTAGCCTTTCTCAAAGCTTTTGGAGTTCTGCCTCTCTGAACTGTAAATCTTACTTGACGTTCTCATTTGCAGGTGGCATGAGACCATTTTATGAATATTTCACATGCTTCAAATAGGAAAAAATAGTTCAAGAATTGATATGATGTTATTGGCCATTTATAAGATGGACAAGGGGCAAAATCAGCTATTATATTTCAAGGTAAAACATAAATGAAGGGATGAGAACCACTTTTTAAAATTATTTCTGCATATGCTTTTCATTTTCCTAAATTCCAAAATTGAATATTGCTGGGGTTTAACGTTTGTCTGTGTCACAATCTGCTTTTATCCCCAGAGTACCCTAGGGAATTACAGGAGCATTTATTGAACCAGGCACTTATAAAGTCTTATTAACACTGTACTAATTGTCGTTTAGCTCCACTGTCCTAGTTCTCCACTGATTAGCTGGAATCTGCCTTTATGAAAGGGTTGCTGGGTGGGCTGATAGCACTCATGGAGTGTATTTATCATCTAACTTTGAAGAGTCCTGGCTAAATTCTGCCATTGGTTACACAGATGTAAAAGCAGAGTAACTCCGGTAGCATTTCTGTGGATTTTCTCCACTGTAACTGAGAACAAAATTAGTTTCCTTCATTTAAACAGGAGGAAAACCATTCTAGTTAGAGACAAATCAGCTTTCGCAGCACATTTTCTGTGTTACTCATTCCTTATTTTGATTTCTTATTGTGAGGAGTATTTGCAGGATCTCCTCTTTACGTGCAGCATCTCTTCCAGCTGTTCACTTTAAAAGTGACCTCAAAACAGCTTTTACATTACAATACCCAATTTTATGTTCTCTGTCTCTTTTCTGTGTGCGTGTGTGCGCGCACATGTGCAAAAAGTGAATCTTTCCATGTAAACCAGGGAGGATTTTCCCCCCTGTATTTATTGTGTTTAGGAATGTTTTGATCAGAATCATATTAATTATTCCACAGAAAAACAGATATTTTTACAATGAGTATTTTATACAATTTGTAAATATATGCAGGAGCGGATTTGCCATGAAACAATCCATGTGGTGGCACGTGGCCCCCAACAACGGGGGCCCCCCAAAATGCAGGACAAATGTCTGACAACCTGCCCCCAAGTCCCGGCTGGTGGTGCAGCAGGGCTCAGGCAGGCAGGCTACCTGCATGCTGTGGTTGGTGATCCCACACCACTCCCAGAAGCGTTTGGTTGCTGGCATGTCTCTGCACACCCCGGGGATTTGTGTATCTCCATGCGCTGCCCCTGCCCCAAGTGCCAACTTCACAGATCCCATTGGCTGGGAACTGCGGCCAATGCGAGTGGTGGAGGCAGCACCTGTGGTCAGCGGTGTACAGAGACCCCCCTGTCCCCCCGACTTGGAGCTGCTGCCAGAGGGGTGTGTATGCCGGTCACTTTGTGAGCTGTGCCACCCGAGGTAAGCACTGCCCCCTGCCCTTCTCCTGCACCCCTACCTCCTGCCCCAGCCCAGAGCCTGCACCCCACACCCAAACTTCCAGAGCCCTCACCCCAAATGAAACAATTTAACATGATTGAAACCAAAATATTTTGGTGATTCCGAATCAGATTTTTTTCAGAATTTTGTTTCATGGAATTTTTTTATTGTTCTGATTTGAAATGAAAACAAATTTTGAACTGTCTGAAGTTTACACAAAATAGAAACTTTAGTTTCCAGACAGTTCTAGAAATGATATACAGTGTTTATTATCCATACATATCCATAAGAGTATACTGGAAAAAATTGCATCCTTACTCACCTAAGTTATCCTTGCTCCCATGACAAGTGCTATTCAGAACACGGAGGAAAAGGGCTGACTCTTTCATTTCTTCAGTGCTCTTTGAGACACGCTTGAACTTGGCAAGTTATGTATGTGAGTTAATATTGGGCATAGCTAACGTAAGTTTTTCTGCTGTTCACCAGACTACCCTTCAAGCAAATTCTACTGTGTTCTAAGCTGTGAATAGCTTTTTCTTTCATGAGGTTTCTTTTTCCTTTAGAAGAGTTGAAATCAATCGGGATAGATTTATTAATGGTTCCTTTAATTAGTTTGTTAATGGCTATAGCTACAAGGTAATTTTGCTTGGCTGCTTAAGTCTTTGAGTTTTCTGTTGGTTTAAGTGTAATAATTGTTGGTCTCTAGACACAGTATTTTAGAAAATGACACACATAGATCCACTGCTAACAGAGGAAGCTTCTGAGGATAGTAACTCATCTCTAAAGTTTTAGGAGGGCATTTTTCTTTGTCTTATGATTTATTACTGTTAATGGGAGTCACATGTGCATAGGGAGGAGAAATCAGCTATTAACCTATATAGCAAATTGTAGATTACATTAATGCCTTCATATGAGAAACCTGTGATGGAATCCAGTTAGAGTGCCAGCGGGAAAAGGTACAGTAGTACTGAATTCTTTGCATCCTCTCCCCGTTTTTGGCAACAATTGTCTGAGGTGAGCAGTGAATAGGAGGATATCAAATGCAGCAAGAGTAAGCAGCCTGACCTTGTAGATAGTGATCTAGGGCCAGCTACTAGGCATGAGAACTGAATTAATTCCTGTGTTCTCCAGGCTGGGAGCATTTTCTAGAGGAAGGCAGAAAGGATGAGTGATGTTGAGGGAGCCTCATCCAGTTGTGATACCAGTCAGCTCTGTGTTCTTGGGGAACTAGGGAGCAGTATCCAGCCTGACTCCTGAAAGACCCCTCCCCTGCCCAGCCTCTGCTTAAACCAGAGGGGAAAAAAACTTGCAGAGAGCAGAGAAGGGCGTTGGGAGACACACCTGGACCCCTCCTGACAATGGTGACAAGATTAAGACATCTCCTTTAGCATACAGAATGGAGAGCAAAGACAACTTCCCTAACCTCATCTGCATGAAAGATGGGGCAAGAAGACATCTCAGTTTGCATACAGAATGGAGAACAGAGAACCGCACTGAACTCTGGGACCAGAAAAAGCAGGGAAGCACTGCATCATGGGAATCTCTGCTCCAGATGCTAATGAACCTATGCCTGCCTAGACCCAGCTCAGCAATTATCAGACCAATTCTAGTAATGAATCCCTGATTGATATCCAAAATACTGAAGCAGCCTAGTTGCACTGTGAGCTCCCTGGAAGAAAACACCACCCATAGCCAAGAGTGATCAGCTCCTATTGTCTAGCTAAAGAAAACCCTTGAGTCATCAGATTACCTATAAACAAATCTAGTGTTCTCCCTTGAACCATTGTATTTTTCTACAACAATCCCTACTCACCCTCTAGTCAGGGTTCTGATGCTTAGATCCAAACTGTGCATCTGTTCCACTGGGACTCCATATTCTCCTGACTGATCATGCTGGGGACTCTGCCTGTCTCCTACCCTCAGGATCCTGAGCTACCACCATCACCTGGGAACCCTGACCAGTTCAAGCTTCAGGGAGCAGTGAGATCCCCTTCTCTCTCTTTTCAGTTCTACCTTAGGTATTAACCTTTATTAAAGTATGTTATGATGGTTTAGCCTCCTTGTGCAGTTATCACTATTATTCAATAAATAACTTCTATGGTTAAGTTGGTTGCTTCTCTCTCTCTTGCTGAACTTTACTCTTTTTTGTGTTTTTAGCTTCCCCCATACACTCTGCAGCAACGCTTCTTTTACCTAAGCTAAAGATCTCTGCAGTGCCCAAAATACTGTGCGGTTTGCTCATCGAGTAGGTTGCTGCCAGTATAATTGTGATGTGAGAGTGGGGATGGGGATATGCTGAATCTGGGAGACATGAGGGTAACAGCTTGAAAGTGCTGCTTGACCCAGTCCATGGAGCCCAAGGACGTATTAAGAGAAACAGCTTGAAAGTGCTGCTTCCTGCAGCCCAGTGAGTCCAAAGACATGTAAGGGGTCAGCTTGACAGTGCTGATTGACACGGTCTGCTCAGACTTGCTCTGTTAATGTATGTGTGTATGTGTTCATTCGGTTCTGGGGCTGGAGGAACCCAGCCCTAGGGAACCTAGGTCCTGCAGGATAGCTCCACTGAGAGGGGACTTGCAGAAGGGAGAAGTAGAACTCCATATAAAAACACAAGTAACATAAGAACGGCTGTACCCGGTCAGACCAAAGGTCCATCTAGCCCAGTATCTGTCTACCAACAGTGGCCAATGCCAGGTGCCCCAGAGGAGTGAAGCTAACAGGCAATGATCAAGTGATCTCTCTCCTGCCATCCATCTCCATCCTCTGACAAATAGAGGCTAGGGACACCATTCCTTACCCATCCTGCCTAATAGCCATTTGTGGACTTAATCACCATAAATTTATCCAGTTCTCTTTTAAATACTGTTATAGTCCTAGCCTTCACAACCTCCTCAAGTAAGGAGTTCCACAAGTTGACTGTGCGCTGTGTGAAGAAGAACTTCCTTTTATTTGTTTTAAACCTGCTGCCCATTAATTTCATTTGGTGATCCCTAGTTCTTGTATTATGGGAATAAGTAAATAACTTTTCCTTATCCACTTTCTCCACATCACTCATGATTTTATATACCTCTATCATATCCCCCCTTAGTCTCCTCTTTTCCAGGCTGAAGAGTCCTAGCCTCTTTAATTTTTCCTCATATGGGAAGTGACACAAGCAGTACATTGACAGAATTACAGAATACCCCGGCCCCCCTCCCAGAAGAGGAACCCAAATAAATGAGCATATCCCAAAGTAACAGGCAAATCTGGTAACAGTTGTCAGATGAAGGGAGGTTCAGATGCTGATGTAAATACCTAAAATTGGAGGCGTCTTGTGGAGGCATCCTAGAAAAATGGGAAATGACAAGACTGCCAAAGGTGATGCACTCTGCTTCTACTGCTGCATTGGTCCGCAGAAGTGCTGAAAGGAATCTACAGAAGATGCATAGCATAAGAAGGGCACTATGTTCAGTTAGATCAGGCATAATTGTTTCCAAGCTCAGATTCTTGAAAGCAGAGACAGAAATATGTGTTTTCCTTGTCACACACAGAATGGAGGAGATAGGTAGAAGTGAAGTGTTTAACTTACCTCACTGGTGAATTGCAGATATTAGAAAGGAGGAAGAGCAGACCCAGACCTGGAAATGACCCAGTGACATTCTATTTATTATTATTATTTATTGCTTTCTCTTAATAATTTTTATTCAAAATAAATGTCTCTCCTAGTCTGTTTGAAGCAATGGTGAAATGTCCAGAATAAACACTAACTTTTCCATTATACCTTTGCCTTTGAGTCCACTAGAGAGGATACGACTATTAGATTTATGTTCAACGACCAAAAGACAAATTCTTCCAGTGGGAGACAGTTTGGTCTAGTAGCTAGGGCACTGGAATGGGAATCAGGAGACATGAGTTCTATTCCTGGTTCTGCCATGACTAGCTGTGTGACCTTGGGAAAGTCACTTCACCTCTGATCCTTATAGAGAATTCTACATGCTACTGGAATAGAAATAATAATTAGTAGAAGCTTGGCTTCAGTTCTCAGGTAGTAGACCCTTGGCTGGTGTAAGGCACAAGGCATGTAACAACCCACCAAGAATTGAGAGTGGGTGTTTGGTTTGGCAAACTGTGAAATGAAAATTTGTGTATTTCTTGGCCTTTAGTAAACAGCCACTTGTCCCAAATATTAAACACAGCAAGGTTGGCTGTAGCGTCTCAGGTGGCTTGTAGAATCTGGGACCACTTAGGCTGTTTGCTTATAATCGGATATTAAAATGCCAATCAGAGAAATTCAAAACAGAAAGGAGCGTTCAGCAAACAGCCTTAGCAAAAGCAGTACCAGAAAAAAAAATGCAGCAGGGAACAGTGGCAGGCGAGCGTGAGAATTGTAATGAGCTGTGGCTGGGTGTGCCTCATGGTGGCCAGCTAAGCGCACAGATGCAGTGTGGGGGGAAAAAAGAACTCTCAACTTTCATCTTCAAAATAACATGGGCCTGAGTCACATGAGCTGAAGCAGAACCCCTGGTAACTATCTCTTGTAGTAGTGCTTACTAGAAACTCTTTGCTGGTTGGTTACTGCAGCAGGTCAAACATGTGGCTGCAAACAAATTACCACTTGACTGTCCAGGCTGCACACATGCAGCATGGGGGATAGATTTTGGGTGAAATCCTGCCCCTTCTGAAATGAACGGGAATTTAGATATTGATTCCAGTGGGTGCAGGATTTCACCCTTTGACTCTAAAGTTACAGGTTGCTATCACATGAGCTCAGAAGACTCTCTGTTTGGTGTAGTAATATTAGGGCTTATATCTTATGTGAGCCACTATTAGAGAATGACATAGTCTGGTGTCTACTCACATTCCCTCCAGTAGGCAGCAGTGATACACACCAGATGGCTCTTCTGTTGAAGTGCTGAGACTCTAAATTCAGAATGAAAGCTCTTTTGCATTTCGTGAATGGAGGCATAGGTGGAAGCAGAAGCTGAAACCTTCATCCCTGGTGTGACTCCTTTGAAACCAGTCCATCACTACAGGAATGAATTTGGCTCAGTGACTTTCTCTTGGTTCAGTGGTGCAAAACTCATCAGGTTAAGATCAATTAAAGACAGTTTGGATTTTACCCTAAATCCTGAATTAAGGGTTCATTTATTGTGTGAGTTCTGGAAGTTTGATGCACTCCACCCCCACCACCCCTATCCCTTTATGCTTTGTAGCTTGAAGGTTATTGTGTAAATCCTGTTTGCCATGCAGTTCCTGGCTGTCGGTTTTCATAGAACGTTCTAACTCAATTTTACAGGAACAACTCCTTAGTTGGTATCTGAGACAGACAGCTAGGAAGCTGAATATTCATATAGGAAATGTCTTCTCCGGCAAAGACCCACAGGAGAATTTGAGTAATCTGGGAAGTGCCATCTTAATGCAACATGGGGTCTTTGGAGTTTGAAATTAGTTTGATTAAGAGAAAAATATTGTGCTTAATAAGCCTATTCAGGTATTTCTGCTTTAGGGCTAACGCCTATTTTATCAGTTGTTTCCAGTCCTCCCCCCACCCCATTTTTCTTTTTACATTTACATGCCCAGAGAGTCTGAGTTTTGAGGGTTTGTTAGTGATACATGTTAATAACTGGAGATTTGAATTGACTTGTAGATTTGGTTGGATGCATGAGACCAGCTAGGGGACGTTGTTAAAAACCAATAAAGCCGTAGTGGCCCAGTGTCACAGAGCAGAGGTGATCTGCTCTCTCACTGCCTCGAGCCTCTGGCTCTCCACTTGCCTATCTGTCTTAGTGTTTATTCCACACTCCCTTTTGTGGAGGGAGAGAGTTAAACACTTCATTATAGTTGCTTTTTCTTTAGGGCCTGTCTCCTGCCTCTGCTGCTCTCTACTCATGGCAGTAGCAGGAGCACATGGAAGCAGGGGACTGCACTCCCTCAGCTGCTACACGTTGACTTCAGCTACTGTGCTGAGAACATTGAAGCTCCAATGCTAAGTACCATGCTACAGCCTCATTAGACAAAGCATCTTTAGGCAGTGCTCTGCATTGCCATTTCAGGAGATTCTAGCTTGGTTCGGACTGTGAGCCCAAGGTGTAGCTAGTTAGCTGAAATTCATACACACACAAGCCAGTCTCTCTTGCTATCCTGTTTCTTCTGTCCATAGCCTTTCCATAATCTAGCTCTCTGCCTTCCCATCTGCTCACAAATAATGGTCACAAAATAGCATTGAAACACTCTTCTCTCCACCCCCAGTTCTGGTGGCATTATTATACTTCCATATTGTGGCCAGTGTTGGTGCTTCCACGCAGCCACCCACGTTCATCTCTAGCAGTGGCTGAGGTCCTGCACTGAAATTCCTGTCCCAGAATTCCGTGAGCTATGAAGGGCCGGTGCTGACTGAATACCATGAGATTTGGAAGAACTATGATCAAAACATAATAGTTATGCTCCAGTGTCCCCTCTTGGCTCTGCTTTTCCTTGCTTTAGCATGTTCCTGATTGTAACTAGGATTTTGCTTGTAGCTTTCCAAGGCAGGCATGCCCTGTATGGCACATGGTTAAAACTCTGCTAGACAAGGAGATTTAAAATTGTGTTAAAATAACAGGCCTCTGAGGAACAAAACTCTCACCTTTGTGCTTTAGGAAACAGGGCTGCTCTGCTCCCAAGAGAATGAAAAATGGCCTTTTGTGCTATACTCCTGCCTCTGTCATGTGGAGATGCTCCATCCTTAGCATCTGGTGGGAAAGGCATGCTTTGCTCTACTTGATCCTATCCCAGAATATAGTGGTGCTCTGTTAGAAACAATCACAACTGACATTAGACTTTGGGAGTGAAGATGGGGGATGCAAATATGTGTCTTTGTAGATGAGGAGAATGTTTGGGAACAAAAGAGTCTAAATTAGACGTGGGCAAAAAAATTTGGCTGAAAACACATATTTAGATTGATCAAAAAGTTTCTTGAATTTTGCCAAATTGTTTTGGTCAAAAACTCCCATAAAAGCAAATTCCAAAAAAAAATCAAAAAGTTTTGTTTTTTCTAATTCAAAATGACACTTTGGTTCAAAATTGTATTCAAAATAATTTTTTTTTTAAAAAAACTCCTTGAAATCAAAGCAAAATGTTTTCTTTTACATGAAATGAACTTATTTTTGACTTTTCAGTGCATCAAAAATTTAAAAAACAAATGTTTTCAGATCAACCCAAAAGATTTTTTTCAGCACTGCCAGTGAACCAAAAAAAAATCTGTTATTTCCACAGCTCTAATTTCAATATGTGCGAGGGGACGAAGAACCCCTCATCAAATGAAGGTGGCTAGTCTCTTGTAAGTTCGCTCATGGGAGTCCACACTACTTTTTCACAGAAGTAGGAGATGATGAACCAGGTAAGTCATCTAGTCCACGCCCGCTGCCGGTGCAGGAGGTTTTCTTACAATACATGTTCTGGTCATGTATTGTCATAGGCGTTTAAATGTCTCATGTGATGGACCCTCCACTAGTAAAATTTGATTCTGGTTATGTCTATACTGCAATCAGGGGGTGTGATTACAGCTTGAATAGACATACGTGGGCTAGCTTTAATCTAGCTAGCTTGGGTACCAGAGCAGTGAAGCCACGGCAGTATGGATGTCAGGGTAGACTGTACAAAATCCATCTGGAAACATGGGTAATTACTGATATGCTAGCCCATGGTGAAGCCATGCTGTGGCAGCCTCATTGCTCCAGTGCTTGGGCTAGCTAGATTAACTTTTGTCTATGCAAGCTTCAGTTACACGCCATGATTGCAGCGTAGACATACCTTCAGATGCAGAGAAAAGAGAGTATGTGTGTGTGTGTGTGTGTGTGTGTGTGTGTGTCTTGCTCTCTCCATATAGATAGTTTAGTCCAACTCAGAAGTTGAGCTGTGAAGCTCGGTACTTTGATTAATTGACAACACAGCTTTTCTCTTTACAGGATTAGCATAATCATTACAGGCTAAGGCTGTGTTTTCACTCAGAGCGTCCTTCTGTGGCGGTCAAGGAATTAATTATACCCAGTAAGAAGACAATTCTTTGCAAAGAATTCTATAAGTTTGGTTATTAATGGAGCTCTTTCCTGATGAGGCCACACTAGAGCTTGTCTAAGCAGCTGGAGTAAATCTTCTGGTCGGTGATTCACGTCTCCGGGTGGATGTTAGAAGGACTGTGTCTCTAATTCTCACACTGATTATTACTTGTATTTTATCTGGAGGCAGGGATGGAAGACAAAAATTGAACCAAAATCTACTCTCATTTTTCATATGGCGTGGGAAATCTATTGTCAACTAGAGTCTGCTCCTGTTCCCATTGGAGTTAGTCGGAGTGATGCCACTGACTTTAATGGAAGCAGGATTGGGCTCGAAAGAAAAAGCAGAAAGTTCCACGATCCAAACAAAATAGTTAATTGAACATGTAGCATGGTGGAGTTATGAGTGTGTTTCCAAAGGATGCTGCAGGAGGTAGAGTCAAAAGATCTGGGAATGATATAGAACATCTACAGGGGCAAAAAATGAGACCTGATAGCTATTCACAGTGCTTGGGCCCTATTTGGATCTTACTTGTCACCTTACCTGGAGCAGAATATTGCATAATTTAAGAAAATTTTTTTGCATAACCCTGTCTTTTGAAAAGAAAAGCACTAGTAAAGGCAGTGGCAAGCCAGATCATAAAAGAAGTTGGTGAATATCTTAGATTTCAAATCACTTACAAGGCAATTAAAATGCTGCACAGCCCTATATAGCTCAGTGGGTACAAAATTATCTGAACTACCAAGGAAGACATGAGTTTGTTAAAACTTTTGTACTTGTCTGAAAAGAATATTATGCTTCCAAAACCCAGACTATAAGATCCACATGCTGAGCAGAAAATTTCAGGGTCTGATGACCACTTATGCTCTGTAATGACTAAGCCAAAAAAACTACAAGTGTGCAAAATGCACCATTTTTCTTTCATGGAAGTCTGCATTGAAATTGTTTGCCATTCCATTGTGTGGGTGATTTTGTTTCATGGTATTTTTTTTGGGAAATGACTAATTTCCATGTTGACAATATTTTCAGTGATAGTCTGTCTTTGCTCAGAAATAGCACAAATTATCTTCGTTGTCTGCTCTCCCCATGTTATGCAAAAATAAGCTTCCACAAGGGGAAAAATTGTCTTTTTTTTTTTTTTTTTACAGACATGATCCGACTCCTTTCCAGACCTGTCAAGAAACACAAGAAATGCCTGTATCTGAGTTTTTTATTTTGTTTCAAGTATTTCACACACCTCCATTGGAACATGAAAATCAAACCTGAGTGAATCATACCTTTTGTTAAATGGAGCCTTATAAGTAAGAATTATAAACTGCTCCTGATCTGTATTCAGCCTGCAGTGGGAATTGCACCTGAGTGCAGCATAAGGGCCAGATTCTGACATCTCTATGTGGAATAGCACCTTATTTCATGCATGATCCCATTGACTTTAGTTGTTCAAGGGGTCAAGGTGCTATTTTGTCATGGAGAGTGTCGTAACTTGGCCTCAAGTGATTACATGTTGCAGGAGATGTTCTAGAATTGATTGATGGTTGCCCTTGGTTCACGTTTTCCAGAAGACTTAAAGTAGCAGTCGAGCCTATGGCATTTGTGAAAAAGGGAAGAGACACCGACACTGTTGCTGGGAGTATGTTCCTTGAAGGACCTCCATGGTGTCGCACTGAGAGATAAGGGAATTCCCCCTCTTCCCCCCCCCGCGCATGCACACACACATTGTAGTACAATTGTAGAATGAATCCCAAACATGATGCTGTTCTTGACTTTCTTTAACCACCATCTGTTTAATTTTGGGCTTGAACTTGCATGGGTACAGTTCCAGAGTGTTGTGTGCAAGGTAAAAAGTGTGCGGGACAGAGGGGGGAGTGGAGGGCACCCAGTTTGAATTAAGCTGAGGCAGGGATGTTTTCTCACTGTGTGTTCACATCTTGGTTGGGGCCTCTAGGTACTTCCTTAATAGAACTGCTAATAACAATAGGAAGAAATCAGCCCAAAGAGAAGATTAGGGGTGTGTTTTGGCCCATGGCTTCCCAGATAGGCTCATTCTGTGCCCTAGCAGTCCTTTGCAAATGAAGGGCCACGCTTGAGACTTACTGCCTACCACTTAACCTCCCTCGACTCCACATGTAGCCTTCGTTCCTATTTGCATTGAAGAGAAACAACCTTGTGTGCCATGTGAGATCTTGCAGGATGAAATACTTTTAAAAGGGAAGTAGAAAACTGTCTCTCTTTGGCGAGGGAGAACATAGGGTTGCCAACTTTGACTGAAGCTATTCCAGGAGACATGGTGTCATTTTCTTAAAATAGCCTATTAAAATCTTCTGGATTGCTTTTGATAGTCACCGGGAGATGGATGCTGATTCTGGGAGACTCCAGGCCAATCCTGGAGGGTTGGCAACCATAGGAGAACATTTTGATCGTACACTACATCTCCAGACCCTAGTATATTGGGAAAGGAACCACAAGAAACGTCACAGCTTGTGAGTTCAAGAGGGCGTGAAACCATTAGGAGGTCTCATGGACAGTGTGAGGCTGGTAGTGGTTCCTGGTGTGCCAGGACTGGGTCTTCTTGGAATTGGGTTGCTTGGGAATGGTGGTAAACTGCATCTAAGGCAAAATTCTGGCACGAGACCGATAGTCAACCAGTACTGTAAGGGAAAGTTGAAAAGAACCTTGAAGTCACAACTTGTAGACACCCCTGTGCTGGCTTTGTTTTCTTGCCACCATGATTTTCCTTTGCATATCATTTTCATGCAATCATTTTCACTGCAGTGAAGAAATGTAGTTATTAATGTTCATGCTCCAAACTTGTGTGAACAGAAGCTTTCGTTTGCACAGTCTGGCTTAAGGGCACACTTCATTTCACTTAGAATAAATTATCATACATTTGTCATTAGCAAGTTATTAACATTAATATAAACAAATGCTGGGACATTTTTGTGAGATTACCTTTTTAATCACTTAGTCGATGTAAGAAAGCAGCTTTTACATATCTTATTTTTTATGGAAGTGATTTTTCTTTCAAATGTATATATAAACTGAGAAAGAACACCTAACTTAGCAATGCTTATATATCTGTTGGCTGCAAATCTAGTTTAATTGAAGTTATGGGGCTAAAAAACAAACAAACAAAATCTTGCATAATCTGTTAAGGAGGCAGCATTTCTTTAGCCAACTTTTTGCAAGTAGTTAAGACTTTGTGGTGATTGCTCCTGTCAGTGCTGGTACTAGGCATAAGCAGACTAAGCAATTGCTTAGGGCCCCAAGCAACTCAAAGGTGTAACCTATTCACTTTTTATTTTGTATTGGGGGGGGCCCAAAATATTCCTGCTTAGGGCCCCCAATGGGTTATCACAGCCCTGAAGTGTGTCTCATAGGGTTGCCAGCTTTCTAACTGCACAAAACCGAACACCCTAGCCCCACTCCTTCCCTGAGGTCCTGCCCCCACTCACTACGTTCCCCCTCCCTCGGTAATGTGCTCTTCCCCACCCTCACTCACTTTCACTGAGCTGGGGCAGGGGCTTGGGGTGTGGGAGGGGGTGAGGGCTCTGGGTGGGGCTGGGGATGAGGGGTTCAGGGTGTGGGAGGGGACTCTGGTCTGGGCCAGTGGGTTGGTGTGAAGGGGGATTAGGGCTCTGGCCTGGGGATGCAGGCTCTGGCCTGGGGATGCAGGCTCTGGGCTGGGGCCGGGGATGAGAGATTTTGAGGTGCAGGAAGAGGCTCTGGGTTTGGGGGTGGGGGTGGCTCAGGGCTGGTGCAGGAGGTTGGGGCATGGGCTTACCTCAGGCAACTCCCGGTCAACTGCCAGCCTGTGCTGACACTGTGTTGCACGTGCCCTGGAAGTGGCCAGTAGGTCCGGTGCTAGTAGATGGGGGGTGGGAACAGAAGACTCCGTGTGCTGCTGTCGCCAGCAGGCACCTCCCCCCCAGCTCCCATTGGCTGGAAACCAGCCAATGAAAGTGTGGAGCCAGTGCTCGGGGTGGGGATAGCACACGGAGCCCCATGGCCCCCCTGCCTAGGAGCTGGACCTGCTCACCTCTTCCCGGGTGCAGTACGGTGTCAGGCTAGTCCCTACCTGTCCTATCTTAGCACTGCTGACCAGACCTTTAACGGCCCGGTCAGTGGTGCTGACTGGAGCTGCCAGGGTCCCTTTTCGAGCAGGTGTTCTGGTCGAAAAACAGACACCTGGTCACCCCAGTGTCTCAAGGCTAGATTTAAAGGCACAGCAAATTAAGTTTACTTTTGCATGCTGCTTATTGGCTTTAATGAGACATATGCCAAAAAAGCTGGTAGTGTGGCCTGCCCAGAGCACAAAACAACAACAAAGGTCACTGCTCAGGTGATTAACCAGGGTGTAATTTGTGCTTGAGTGTATTGAAGAGCATGTGTCATCATAAGCCAGGCAGTCTGAAAAGGTGTGTCTGGCTGCCTAATGGGGAACCCAGTATTGCTTCACCCAGTCAGCAGTCAACAGCTTCATTTGGGCCAGCTTGTGGATCTTTTACTTGTGTTTGTGAATAATTATTAGTACCTTTGACAGCAACAGAACTGTGTGTGTAAGTATGTGGTCATGGGGCCAAGAACTCCAAGACTAAGGCCTTTTGGTTTGTAATGAAAAGATACAATGGAAGAAGCAACAACATGACTTGGCCTCAGGGCTGCCCAGAAGATTCAGGGGGCCTGAGGTCTTCGGCAGCGGGGGGCCCCTGCCACCGAATTACCACTGAAGACCTGGCACTTCGGCAGCGGGTCCTGGGGCGGAAGGATCCCCTGCCGCCGAATTGCCGCCGAAGACTCAGAGTGGAAGAAGCTCTGGGGGCCCAGAGTGAGTGAAGGACCCTGCTCCAGGGGCCCCGAAAAACTCTCATGGGGGGCCTGGGGCAAATTACCCCACTTGCCTCCCCCTCTGGGCGGCCCTGTTTGGCCTTTCCCTATGCAGCCCAACAGGAGTGTATGTATAGTTACCCAATATGGCCCCAATCCTGCAAACTCTTGGAGCCTGCTTGGGGTAGAAATAAACAAAAAGTTTGTGTAATAGGAAAAACCACAGATTCAAAGATGAAATATCAGAGGGGTAGCCGTGTTAGTCTGGATCTGTAATTTCCACTACATGCATCTGACGAAGTGGGTATTCACCCACAAAAGCTCATGCTCCAAAACGTCTGTTAGTCTATAAGGTGCCACAGGATTCTTTGCTGCTTTTAAAGATGAAATAGCACTTCAAGCAAACAACATATAAAAGTAGCACAGAAAATAAACATTTGCACTTCCATGTTGGATAAAATCCGTGTACTAATACAAGCTATCTATTCTAATACAAGCTATCTGCTGCCTTTGAACAGTTTCCCAGTGTAACTTGTAGCCATAGAGAGGGCCCAGCATTTCAAAGACAGCACCCACCAAGTGACTGTCTGTCAGTTTCTGGATTAAAAACCTCAGACACAAACCTGCTTTTAAAAGGCTTTCCCCTCTCTCTTTTTATTTCCCTCTCTCTCAGTCCATGGTGACTAATGTTCAGAGTGTGGAAATCTCCTCTTAACTTGAGATGTCCCAGAGTCTTTCCATTAACTCTTAATTGTTCCCCGTTGTCTCTTCCTGGTTGGACAATAGGTTGTTACTTGGAGCCAGTTTTGTTCAAACACCTGTCTTGAGAGATACCCTTCCCTGCTGGAAGGTATAGTTGAAATTGTGGTAGAGGTTCTGAGCACAGTTTTCTATATACATAGATTCATGACCTCAGATTCAGAACATTATAAGCTTTCATAAAAGTTCTTACTTGGTACATTTTCTAATACAATAACGCAGTATGCGATGAGTGATTCTGGGATGCATTAACAGGTGTGTTGTAAACAAGACACGAGAAGTCATTCTTCCGCTCTACTCTGCGCTGGTTAGGCCTCAACTGGAGTTTGTGTCCAGTTCTGGGCACCGCATTTCAAGAAAGATGTGGAGAAATTGGAGAGGGTCCAGAGAAGAGCAACAAGAATGATTAAAGGTCTTGAGAACATGACCTATGAAGGAAGGCTGAAGGAATTGGGTTTGTTTAGTTTGGAAAAGAGAAGACTGAGAGGGGACATGATAGCAGTTTTCAGGTATCTAAAAGGGTGTCATCAGAGGAGGGAGAAAACTTGTTCACCTTAGCCTCCAATGATAGAACAAGAAGCAATGGGCTTAAACTGCAGCAAGGGAGATTTAGGTTGGACATTAGGAAAAAGTTCCTAACTGTCAGGGTAGTTAAACACTGGAATAGATTGCCTAGGGAAGTTGTGGAATCTCCATCTCTGGAGATATTTAAGAGTAGGTTAGATAAATGTCTATGAGGGATGGTCTAGACAGTATTTGGTCCTGCCATGAGGGCAGGGGACTGGACTCGATGACCTCTTGAGGTCCCTTCCAGTCCTAGAGTCTATGAGTCTATGAGTTGATTCAACCACTCACTTTTCTTTAAAACTTCTGAACTCTTCTTGTGGTGACTGGACCCTGATTGTCATTCTTCTCCAAGTCACTTGCCCTTGGGAACCATTTTAAGGGACATGAGGTGTTCATGGGTTTTGAGAGGCCGATGTAAGAGTTAATACAGCTCCAGATCTCATTAACTTTCCTCTTGCTAAAGTGTAGGCAGTGTTGTTGTAGCCATGTTGGTCACAGAATATTAGAGACAAGGTGTGGGAGGTAATATCTTGGGCCAACCTGTGTTGGTGAGAGAGACAAGCTTTTGTGCTTACATAGAGCTCTTCTTCAGCTCTGGGAAACTAACCCTCTTCCATGGATTGCTGGCCCCTCAGCGGGAGCTCTGCAAAGATGCTAAGAAAAGGGAGGTTGCCATGGAGCAAGGCACTCCACCTGCATATGTACAACTCCACTTGGGTTGGGGAATCTATACGGAGATATCCCTGCCTCTTGTCCCAGCGCTGTCCAGACATGTCTCCCTCTATGTATCATTTTTCTCTTAGATAAAATCATTCCTTTGTCAGCTGAAATCATTTATGTGGTATCCCAGCATTTCCATCTGCAAGGCCAAAGATTATAATCAATGACCTACAATCAAAGATTGGAAAATACATTCTGTAATAGACTTGGTACCTATGTATAAGGCATGGCCATACACTACATGCAATGGTATCCTGTGAGAATTTGCAGTCTTGCCAAGTCTTCAGATTGGCAATGATGAACCAGCATGATGAGAGTCCCATGTTTATGGTGTCTCAATTATTCTAGATTTACTGCAGTTTGCAAGCAAAAAAAAAAAACCTAGAGGTCCGATTTACGCCAGCATTGGCCAGAGTTCCACACCAAAGCTTCAATGTGGATCCCATCAGCTACTGGAAAATTTCAGGCTTCCATTTAAAAAACAAGTTACTAGCCATTATGATTGTGACAGTAACTATGTGAGTCAATACATTTATGTTCCTGAGTCTCTGGGAAGACAGACCAAAAGAATAATTCAGAGAGCTGTGAACTATCCACATTCTTTTCAGTAGGACGTCAACTCTGGAGACTAGTGGTACAGGTTGAAATGTTAACACCATTAACTTTTTTTCATTTGTGATCTTTTTAGCAGAAACCTTCAGCTGTTCTTGGATTGTGGGTGGCATTCAAGTAGAGAACATTTAAAAAGATATCAGTACACTTAAAAGCCAATAAAAATAATAAACAATATTTAAGTTTACTCGGAATAGACATTCCCTCTCTGTAGTGACCAATATTTCTTGGGGGTGCCAGATCCTCAGCTAATGTAAATCAGCCTACCTCAATTGGAGTCAGTGGACTCATGTTAGTGGGGTCAATAAAGCGCCATGTTGAGTCACACCCAGCTGACGATCTGGCCCTTGTATCTTTAACTATTGCTGCTGTCACGATTTCAATCTTTGTATATATTTAGATCACTCCTATATCCCAGCTCAAATATGAATGAGTCACATGAGAGAAGTGTAATGGAATATTTCACTTGATTAATAGTGCTTGGGGTATATTTTTTCACAAAATTGAACGATATCAAGAAGTTTAATGCAATAATCTTACAACGCAGATAAGTGCACTATCAAAGTAAGACTTTGGGCAGGTATTTGAAAGTTTTGACCTTGTCTCTCCCCAAAGCAGTGAGCACATTGTGTTTGCACAGAGGAAAGCAGAGCATACAGCATGAATGGGAAGCTGACATTTTAAAGTGTGCCTTTGTACCTGATGTTAACTATTTCCCACTGGAACAAGAAAACCACAGTTTGGGGTTACGAAGCAAATGATTTGATTGCCTTCCAGGGACCAGAGTGCTTGAGAAAGAGAGTGCTTCTGTAAAATATTGCTATCACTTAAGAGGCTCTTATTCACCTTGTGCCAAGATCATTTAAAACACTGTTTTATTTTTTAAACATTTAAAGGGATATGTGCAAGTACTTTTCATAGGCACCCTGGTTTACACTTAAAACAACCACAACACAGTCTTCATAGTTCTGCTGGTAAAATATTTAACTGCCTTAGCTAGGTCAGTAAAAGCCCTAGTGTAGACATACTTGTACTGATATAGCTGGTCTTATTCCAGGCTAATCTATGCTGGTCAAACCAGCATAAACTATACTGGTAGAAGCACTTTTCTAGTGCTATTGCTGTGTCCATGTTAGAGAGTTTTGCCAGTGTAGTTATACTGGTATAACTATACTTGTGTGGGCAAGGCCATAGTTTCAGTTGCTTTTCTTATGTCTGAAAGTGACATTTCTGATCTTATAACTTATATTTTTCCTTTTCTGGTTGGAAAACATTGAGCCCAGTTCACCACCAGTGTAACTCTGTCAATGCTGGTGAAGTCTTATGTGGGATGAATTTACCTATAGTGTGTAGTCTTGCTCATTGTTAATAATGAAGGAGAAAGTGAGCATAATTCTTTTTTTTTTTTTTTTTTACTTGGGTGTAATTTCTCTTTTTGGGTATATGTATCATCTATACTTATAAAGTTACTAGCGCAGACCCACCAAGAGAGCAAATACCATTGTTTTTGTGTACATTTTATATAAATAATGACAATTCTGGGGTTTCCCCACATTTTTTTCAGTAAATAGCAGTGAGTCTAAAAAAAAAAACAAAAAAACCCCCTGCCAAATGGTAAACTCAGACATTTGTACAGATGTGTCTTAGCTGCAAGATATGGACCTAAAATAAGAACCAGATTTCACATAGACATTTGATGGTTTCATCACAGGCCAGTCTCTTAATTTTAGGGGTATTTTCACATCATTCCAACAATGTTAAAGTACATCAAGCCAAAATTGGGGATAAACAATTTATCCTTTTGACACCTACTTCTCTTCAGGTTAGGAGACTAGCAGTGTAAAACTCTGCTAATCCCAGCTGCTTCCCTTTTCCTGAGAATAGAATTGCTGAGACAGAGATAATGGGTGAGTTCAGCTTTACTATCTGTGATTAAAATAGAAACATGCAATATTTGTGCAGTGGCTGTATTTTGCTTTTAAATCGCTGTCTGAAAAAGACATTTTTCTCCATAATAAGGCACAGTTTTTAACAAGAGATCTCTTCTTCATGGTAAAACCATTCCTGTTCCTGGAATATTTCTTATGCTAATTCTAAAGGATTGCAGCAACTTGTCTTCTCTCCCTTAATGTGTGTTCCAATACACAGTTACCATTAAGTAAGCCTTGTCTTTGTAGGCTTACCGTTAAATCAGTGGGTGTCGTTCTGCTTTCCGCGATCATAAGGCTTGCTGTAAAAATGCAATGAAAGTGGAAATAAGTATAAAATCTATACTAATGGTCATTTGCCAATTAATGGCTGCTGGTTGTCCTGCAGACTATGGCAACGCTTTTTTCCTCTGGCATAGTGCACCCTAAACAATAGCGGGGACAATTCTGTCCATCCAGTAGCAGTCTGACTGACTTCTGGCACGAGTTGGTGATAATTTCAGATGCAACTTGAACTCTGTCTTACACCGCTTCCCCTTCCCAAACTGTCTTCAGAGCCTAAATACCTTACTGCATGATGTCAGCAGTTTGAGGGGGAAGAGTGGAAATACAGGAACTTGCCTGTCTGAAATAAGAAGATATGTGTGGAGTTTTTTGCTCGGCGAGTCAACTAATGACCTTAACGCTGATAAAGCATTTTAAGTTCATCTTGAGATTTTCCACATAATAAGCTCAAAAGTCTCCACGCTGGCCATGGTCATCACTCTAGTATATGATGTCATCCCTGCTGCAGCCTTAGTTTGGAGTAGGTTTAAGGAGCCTGACTCTCTGCTGGGGTAGCTCCACAGACTTCAGTGAAGTTACACCAGATAAGAATTTGGTCCAGAGAAAGTCAAGATAAGACATTAAACACGCCAAGGGTACTAGAGCCTTGCAGGGTCAAAAGGGTGAGTTCTTGTAAGCTCTTCCAGTCATTTCAGCAGAAGACCCTGTACTGGATACTCTCAAGCCTATTTCTTCCTGACTACTGGTCCAGTAGATTGTGGGCCTAATACACTTTCTTCAGCAGGTGCCCTTAGCTGGAGGACTAGATAAGAGCTGGGGACACACAGATGTAAAGGATTTATTTAGTGCCTTACAACTTCTGAAGGATCAATTTGAAATCTCAATAAAATATAAAAAATACTCAAGTATTTTTAGGCTTCAGATCTCATGTTAAGATTGACGTTCTTTTCCCAGAAATATTTTTGTAGTTAGCCTTAAAAATGCTTGATTTCTACCTCTGAGTGAGGTAGTACAAATTAAAAATCCTAAATTTAGGGTAGACCCAATAGAAGTTGTAGTGTATACAGGTTGTGCAGTGTTCCTTTAAACAGCTGTTTAGCCCTCCAGCTGGTGCTCACTGAGGTCTTTGTTTAAGAAGCTGTTAGAACCCAACCAGAGTAGCCATATGTATATGTAGTGAGGATTGCATGTTGTATAAATTCAGTAAACACTGTTACTTGTACTAGTGTTGTTTCTTCATATCATATGTATTATGTAAAGTGGCAAAGACACAACATAAACAGAGTAGCGCTCATGCGTTGTATTCATCTTGTGGGGCTAATCACAATGTAAAAGATTACAGTCAAGGGGAATCCTGAGTTTTAACCTTAACTGAGGCATTCCCTCACTGTGAGAATTTGAGCAAGTCTTTTGGCATTTTTGCCCTTGAGTCAATCCAGCTGGCATGTCAGTAAAATAACAGCTCTCCTAGGTAAATATCAATTATTGTTATTAATGATGCCATCTATGTTGCACTGTTAATTTATTTTTTTTTTTTTGCAAACATAGATAAGGCACTCCCCAGCCCCTAGGAACTTGCAATCTAAATAATAATAATAAATCATCTTTAACTCTTCTATAGTGTTTTTCATCAGTAGATCTCAAAGTGCACTAGAAAGGGGGTTAGTATCATTTATCTCCATTTTACAGATGGGGAAGCTAATGCAAGGGTAAAGAGACTTGCCCAAAGTCACCAATCAGGCCAGTGACTGAGCCGCAAATGGAACCCAGATTTCCCAAGTCCCAGTCCAGAGGTCAATTCACTAAGCTGCGGAGGGAAGGGATAAAGATTATTAGTGAGAAGAAGGAGAATGGGTGGATTGCTTGAAAAGGGGGATTTAAGAGGGAGATAGAAGTCGGGGCTGTGGTTCCCACATTTGTGCCTGTATGCCCCGACAACAGAACCTTTTCTCCTCCACACAATACTCGGCAGGTTATTCCTACTTTTTGCAGGAGAAATTGCAGAGGTGACAGTTCAAGTTCTGTGCACCCTTATGTCCTATTTAAGGCCATCATGTGAATTCATTCTTCTTCTGGTGATCTGCACAGTGGCTTTATTTCATCCCCTATGAACAGGGTGTGTGCTTGTGTGTGCACGCAAGAGCTACAGAGGCAGGTGCTGCTGCCATTCAGAATATGGATGCAAATGAAGGTTGGTTTTGCAGCAGACGTGCATTCTACTTTGTGGGGCCCATTCTTTGGTTTTCCAGAATTTTGCCTATATCATATACAGTCAACTTGATTTTACCAGCCATGATTTAAATGCTTCAAAAACAGTTGAAAACCAGAGGCTCTGATGTCTGTCTTCCTTTTTGCATTTGTTGGTTTTTTATTTTATTTTGGATCAATATGTCTTTCGGGTCTGGATTTCTGGAGTACAACGTGTAGGAATAATGTTTACTTTTATGTCTGTAATGAGACTGAACTGTTTTTTTTGCTTTTGTCTGTAACTGCTCCTTCAGACAGATTAAGGTAATTTGGTTGTGTCTTGCTGGGCAGCATTAAACGGTGCATTGAAATTAAAGAAATGGATATGATTCACTTTACAGGTACAGCAACTCCAATGGAGAGTGAAATGGGAACATGTTGTGAAACAGGAATGCCAGAGATTAATTATTTTTTTTGAATCGGTACCTGAATACCATAGTGTTTTGGCTGGGTTTGAAATTCCTTCATTAGATTGTCTAGGGCAAAATGGCTTGAAGATAGTCCTGAAAGTAAAAGTGAAATACAACTACTTTTGTACTTATTTCTTTGGAAAACCTGGGAACCAGGAGCTGCATCAGCTTGCTAGGCTAGCCCCAAAGATAAAAGGAGAGGATATTTTCTAGTGATTAAAGCAAGTTCTTTGGAATCAAGGAGCAGATTCTCAGTTAGTGTAAACTGTCATAGTTTATTGATGTCAAGTGACAATTTTCAGCAGCTGAGGGTCTGCTCTCAGGACTCTTGGGTGGTATACTTGTTTCTGACACTGATTCGTTGTACAGCATAGGCAAATCACTTAACCATCCTGCCTCAGATAACACAGCTGTAAAATAGCTAGAATGCTTACATACCTCAAAGGCTAATGACTATTTAAAAAGTACTCTGGTATTCTTTGATGTAAGACACAAGATAGGATTATATTAACTGAACAAAGCTGAACATTATTTGGTTTCCCAGCTTGCTATGGGCTGTGAGTTACTCACACCCATATTCCTGATCCAGCCAAGGTGAGGAAGGTAAGGAGGTTTTGAGTCTGAATGTTATTTTACTACTTAAACTATTTTATGGGAAGACTTCCCAAAGGCTTGCAGCTATTGAGTTTCCTACATCTGAACTGGTGATTTGTCTCCCGTCGTGGAGTATTGACCATGTGGTACTTTCCTCCCTCTTTGCTGGATGATGGAATGAATTCCAATGTTTTGTAATAACTGGCAAATCATGTTTGCTTCCCTATGGTGTAGATAATTGTGTAATTTAGTACATAATTCCAATGTATTCCTTTGTGATCTAACATTAATTAATGTCTACTCATGGTAAAATGGTGTGCGTGTGCATATAATCTATTAATGAGATCCGATTTGGTATAATATTTAGAGAAGAATCATAAGGGAATATTGAATCAATAGAAATGGGCCCAGACCAAAACCTATGATCCAAACACTCCAGAACTCCTAACTTAAAGGTTAAGGGTAGGGAGTGAAATCAGAACCCTAATTCAGCTCTGAATTTTGCAGTTTAGACCCATCTCTAATTATTACTCATGTCCAAATTAAACAAGCTGAGTTCTTTTGAACTAAGTCTTGTGCTGCTTGGTCTTAGGCATTTTGATTCAGGCTGTTTACAGCAAATCCAGCAAAGAAAAGTTTCATGTAGTGCTTTTATTATTTTTAGTAGTTTACTCATTATAAAATATACCATGTATCTGTGTAGTAGCTTGTAAAAGCAATCACTGTATTTTTAAGATATAGTTTTGCTGTTTCAGAACAGATTATGATGCAGCTGTGAGTGCAGGAAATTTGATTAGCACTTCTGCTAGAGATACGGATTATTTAGCTAGCCACTGCTCCTTACTGAAATGCCTGCAATATTATGCAGTATTTTGTGCTATATGCAATGGATGCATTGGATGGAGTATACTTGTAACATTATGTGGAAGACAAAAGTTCATGCCAACAGAAAATACACCCTCAATAAAATGTTGTTATGCATGTTCTGTTTTAATTTCCCCCCAGACTGGAAATGTTCAGGGGCCTGCATCCCTTCAGATATGTATTATGTAGCTATAAAGCCACACTCAGAACAGGTGCCTCTTAGATGACTTATAGAATAACAGAATATCAGGATTGGAAGGGCCCTCAGGAGGTCATCTAGTCCACCCCCCTGCTCAAAACAGGACCAACCCCCAACTAAATCGTCCCAGCCAGGGCTTTGTCAAGCCTGACTTTAAAACCTCTGAGGAAGGAGATTCTATCACTTCCCTAGATAACCCATTCCAGTGCTTCACCACCCTCCTAGTGAAATAGTGTTTCCTAATATCCAACCTAAACCTCCCTACTGCAACTTGACACCATTGTTCCTTGTTCTGTCATCTGGTACACTGAGAACAGATCCATCCTCTTTGGAACCCTCTTTCAGTTAGTTGAAAACAGCTATCAAATCCCCCCATATTCTTCTCTATGCGTCTTCTGCAGACTAAACAATCCCAGTTCCCTCAGCCTCTCCTCATAAGTCATGTGTTCCAGCCCCCTAATCATTTTTGTTGCCCTCCGCTGGACTCTTTCCAATGTTTTCACATCCTTGTAGTGTGGGCCCAAAACTGGATACAGTACTCCAGATGAGGCCTCACCAATGTCGAATAGAGGGGAATGATTATGTCCCTCGATCTGCTGGCAGTGCCTCTACTTATACAGCCCAAAATGCAGTTAGCCTTCTTGGCAACAAGAGCACACTTTTGACTCATATCCAGCTTCTCATCCACTGTAACCCCTAGGTCCTTTTCTGCAGAACTGCTGCCTAGCTGCTCAATCCCTAGTCTGTAGCAGTGCCTGGGAATCTTCTGTCCAAAGTGCAGGACTTTGCACATGTCCTTGTTGAACCTCATCAGGTTTCTTTTGGCCCAATCCTCTAATTTGTGTAGGTCCCTCTGTATCCTATCCCTGCCCTCCAGTGTATCTACCACTCCTCCCAGTTTAGTGTCATCTGCAAACTTGCTGAGAGTGCAGTCCATGCCATCCTCCAGATCATTAATGAAGATATTGAACAAAATCGGCCCCAGGACCGACCCTTGGGGCACTCGGCTTGATACTGGCTGCCAACTCGACATGGAGCCATTGATCACTACCCGTTGAGCTGACGATCTAGCCAGCTTTCTATCCACCTTATAGTCCATTCATCCAGCCCATACTTCTTTAACTTGCTGTCAAGAATGCTGTGGGAGACCGTATCAAAAGCTTTGCTAAAGCCAAGGAATAACAACACATCCACTGCTTTTCCCTCATCCACAGAGCCAGTTAGGTATGACTTGCCTTTGGTGAGTCCATGCTGACTGTTTCTGATCACTTTCCTCTCCTCTAAGTGCTTCAGAATTGATTCCTTGAGGACCTGCTCCATGATTTTTCCAGGAACTGAGGTAAGGCTGACTGGCCTGTAGTTCTCTGGATCCTCCTCCCCTTTTTTGAAGATGGGCACTACATTAGCCTTTTTCCAGTCATCTGGGACCTCCTGCAATCACCATGAGTTTTCAAATATATATATATATTTTTTTATCATCAGGGTTGGAAGGGACCTCAGGAAGTCATCTAGTCCAACCCCCTGCTCAAAGCAGGACCAGTCCCCAGACATTTTTGCCCCAGTTCCCTAAATGGCCCCCTCAAGGATTGAACTCACAACCCTGGGTTTAGCAGACAATGCTCAAACCACTGAGCTATCCCTCCCCCCAGTGGCTCTGCAATCACATCCGTCAACCTCTTTAGCACCCTCGGATGCAGCACATCTGGCCCCAAGGATTTGTGCTCATCCAGCTTTTCTAAATAGTCTCGAACCACTTCTTTCTCCACAGAGGGCTGCTCACCTCCTTCCCATGCTGTGCTGTCCAGTGCAGCAGTCTGGGAGCTGACCTTGTCATCAAGTGTGGGCAAAGTGGTGAACCAAGACGGGAAGTAACTTAAAGAGTCTGAGCCCTGGATGCCTTATTGAGAAACCTCCTGAATCCTCCTAGCTAGATTGTAGCACTGTTAGTTTGAGCACATCAGACGATTTTATCTGCTGTGATATTACACAAGTTTGAAGTGGTCACAATTGTTTTCCAGTTTTAACCTCTCTACCCTAACAGTATATATCCAAATAGATTAAATGGTTATGTGTTTCTAAGGATATGCTGCCTTAAGGGATACACGCTGGATTTTGCCTTACTTTGGATGACACTGAAGGTCTCTGTCCAAATTGGAGTGGTTTGGAAGCTATCAATAACATAACAGACTTGAACACATGTCAGTTCTCCTTCCTCATCACTTAAAGGATGAAGGGGGAAGGGATAGCTCAGTGGTTTGAGCATTAGCCTGCTTAAACCCAGGGTTGTGAGCTCAATTCTTGAGGGGGCCACTTGGGGATTGGTCCTGCTTTGAGCAGGGAGTTGGACTAGATGATCTCTTAAGGTCCCTTCCAACCCTAATATTCTAAATAGAATATTTTCAAGAGTACTTGGGGAGATACTGGGTTAAGAAAGCAACATATTGTGTTCTTTAGGTTTCAACTTTGTTTGACTGGGAAAACCAAAGCACGAGACAGTAACGACTGAGCAGGGCACATTTTCAAGGATATAGTAAACAAATCTGAATACTAATAAATGGAATTCTTGCACATGTGTCTAGAGCATGAGTTTACTAAATGAATTGCCAGAGACAGTCTGAGATGCTTTAGTAGAGGTAACTTCAGCAGAAGTAATGGTAGCTAAACAGTAAAAGGGTAATAATATATCCCATGTTGCTTTTCTCCGGCACAGCTGGAACAATTTATCTCTGTGTGTGCAAAACTCTGCAATATCTTTGAGGGCTAGCCAAAATACACTTACATTCACTTTCCTTAGTTGAACGCAATAAGCTAGTTCGAATCATGAACCTTAAGTGTGATGAAGTGATGAAAGAAAACTCCAAATGTCACCCAGTACCAGGCAATAACCTTTTCTTGCTTTTGACAATCATAATTTACAGGATGCAGCTGTGTGACTTGAAGGATATATTATATGATTTTGGGCTCATGTTTCTTATGGAATGTGATATTAGATCCAAGTGTATTACCCAGACTTTGATAATAAATGTCTTCCATTTCAGATATTGTGTGAATTTTTAAACTGATTTCATTCCAAGCTCTGGATATATTGGGCATATTCCAAAACATACTATTTCTATATTTTTATTCTTTTTTAATTTACCAGACTGCAAAAAGACCCCATGCTTTAGACTCTATAAGATCAGTATAGGGTCCTTTCATGGCTGTGTTCCTATGAGGCTTAGCATTCCTAGCATGAGTTGTGGAAAGCAGCATTAGTCCTTTTCTTACAGACTTTCCCTGGGGGCTAAAACTCCTCATTGCTAACTGCGTGGTCATTTTCCCTAGCCTGGATGAAGAATGTACTGTGACTCTGGGTCAGTTTATGAACCCTTGCTCTGGAGCCAGGTATCTTAGTTTATGATCTAATTGAAGGAGAAGTATAATTAGACTGCACACAAGACATAAATGAGTCAGACTTGCAGACCTCAGTAGTATATTTTCCCTCACATTTTTATTTTATTACTGGTTGTTTTAGTGTTGACTTTTTTTTTTTTTTTTTTTTTTGTCCATCCAAAGCATTTATTTTCATCAAGGCTGCATGTGTCCCAAATGGTACCCTAAGTACAATAGGGAGGTATTTGATGAGAAAGAAGCTGATTTACAATGAATATGGTTGACCTTTGCCTCTCTTGTCTTTGGGACTTATGCAAACCCTGGGATCTATGGAAAACACATTGACTGAATAAGGAGGTACCGGTAGGGATGAGTCATGAAAGGATATGCGGTAGGTATGAGAACTAATACAGCATAGCCCTTACTCAGATATCTGAGTTACTGACACACAAGCTGATTCTGAGTATCTTTGTCTCCTCAGGGTGGATCAGTGACTCTGGCTAAGGCCCCTAGTTCACAGTGAAAGACAGAAAGAAAAAGAGCAGAATTAACTTTAACAAAACAAAAAAGAGAGCGAGAGGTAGATACATGGAGACACGAATGTATAGGGAAAAAAATGAAATCCTCTACGGCACCAGTGGGTTTTCTTTCATGTGCTTTGTAGTGTTTGTTTTTTATATTGCATCACATCTTCATATGGGCGCTGTCTATGGAATATTCATGAAAGTGTTAATTTGTATAGCTATCTGTGTCCTGCCCACAGGATATTATCAACTAATGAGAGTTCATTCTGACAGTTAACTCTTGTAACCTGATAGATGGCTGAGTTGCTCTGGAGGGCAGAGTCTTGTGGAATCAGGGAGAACTAGAATGCTTCTCTCCAGCTTGCTCCTGTAGTTTATTATTAAGCTTGGCTGAATTCAGTTCATACTCTTTGATCAAGTCAATTGTAATTTTTTTATAAATAGACTCTGAACTGTAACACTTATGTTCAGCATAAGTGTGAAAAGTATAAATCATTAAATAATCCTGGGGGAGTGGTGGTGGGACTTAGAGATTTTACTTTCTATAGGTTGTTTAAAAAATAAGTTAATTGGAAGCTTATATGAAACATGATGCAGGTGTATCAGCGGTTCTCAAACTGTGCTCCATGTAAGTGAAACAGCACTAGCTCTCCTCCATATTTCTAGTTGCTTGATTTAATTTTTAAATAGGTTAAAATACATACATTGAATATTTTTCCTAATATTACTTTTGCCACAGTTTTGTTATATGGTCACAAACTGAGGAAAGAGAGGTGGCTCAGACATTCAGGAATGAGAGAGGCGAGAGATCCATGTGACAAAACTGACCTTCAGCTCACACCATGGGAAAGTTGGAGACTGTATATGATGCACGCAGAGTGAAATCCTGTCACTTTGAAATCAGAGGCAAAACTCCCATTGACCTCAGTGGGTCCAGGATTTCACCTGCAATATGCATCAAATGTGATGCAAAGCATTTACCAGGAATGTTGAAGAAATTGTTGGATATATCTAAGGAAGATATGGCCTAATGGGGTACAGTCTAGATTTTGCTTTATTTAGGACTATACCGGAGATCTCTGTCCAAAGTGGAGCAGTTTGGAAGCTATTAAAAGGCTTGCAGACCTGAGCTCATGCCAGTTCTCCTCCCACATGACTTGAATTAGGGCATTTTCAAGGGTACTTGGGGATGTTGGGCTAAGAGAGCAACAAATTGCTGCGTTCTGTAAGTTCTGATGGCATCGAAGCACTAAGGTATTTTTAAAATAAACATAGGGAAGCATTTTTAATGTTTCACAGTAAGATCATAATGACTGTATTTTAGTAGTTCTGCTGCAATAACCATGAAAGTGCGTGACAAGAAGCTGTTGCTGCCTGACACACTTTATGTGGTTGCTTGTAATGGGCTGTATTTACAACCCATGAAGATTGCAATCTTCCCTGTTTTTTCCCAGAGGGATCTCTGTTAGAGGTCTAACGCTTTCAAATCCTGTTTGTGAGGTTTTCACAAAATTCGACTTGGGGTGAAGCCTGATCTGGAGGAAGGAGCCTGGTGTTCTGATTCCAACTCTGTCACTGGCTGGCTGTTTAACCCTGGGCAAATTGCCTCTCTGTCTAACCCCCTGTACAGTAGTGATGGAGTTATTTGCTTACATACCCTTTAAAGGTGTTGTGAAAATTAAGTAGCTGAAGTTTGTACAGTGCTCTGAACTCCCCATTATAAACACACAAGCCCCTGTTAGAATTGTACTGAGGCACACTGCACTTGTGATTTCCCTTGTAAAACTACAGCACAGCAGGTTTCCCTCTTTGCTCCATCTGACCATGATCTATAGTGATGGGGCTAATATTAGACCATGTTAGGGCTGAAACGCTGAAAACTAGGGGAGTTGGGTAGTTATCAGTAACCAGTGTGCTCCCTCTTAGACAATGATGACAGAATCCTTTCCTCCCAACAGGACATGGCTTACCCCACTGTTTATTTGGTGTTGCCTTATGGGTAGCAGAAGAGTCTGGTGGTTTTTTACCCTCAGACTGGGTGGCTGGTACATTAGGTCTAAATAGTCTATTGTCCAGTTCCTCAGATTTCGTTTTGGTGAGTGAGTAGTTTGCTTGCCCTCCCACTGAAGTCATTTGGGCTACAGCAGCTGAGTCCTTCATTAAACAAAATAAGTAGAGTTACACCCATGTGGAAATAGTGATCTGGAGTATACCTCATTATCTCCATTTCACAGATATGCAAATAGAGGCCAAAAAAGTGAAATTACTTGTCCAAAGTCACAGAGCAAGTCATTGGCAGTTTGGGGAATAAACCCTATGCTGCCCAACTCCCTGTCCTCTGCTCTAATCACCTTTCCAGTTAGCTGCATGTTCTCACCTCCTCTTGGAGTGTGACTTCTTTTATATCCTATTCTGCCTCTTCCTTACCTTTAGGAACCATCTTTCTCAATACACTCTTTCCTTAAGCTGTGCTTCTCCAGGCAGATGCCCCAGAGGGGTTGCAGTCTGGCTAGATGGAGGTACGTCTCGTATCTACCTTCATCTGGATACCAAGAACATTCTCTCCACAGCATGATGTGATTCTCCATTGGCCCATAAGATCCTGTGTTCCAACCTTACTCTTGAACCTGATTCTTAGGGCACAGCGCTGCCTATGCTCAATGCATCTTTATTAATAATAGAAGTGCTGAATCCAATATTCAGATTATAACTCCCTGAATATCACCACTTTATTTTTTTTACAATATGCCAGGGGCCAATTTGAGAAGTGCAAATTTTCTCTTTCCCAGCATGCGGGTTTCCAATATTTGTTCAGTGCAAAGCTTGAGATTGTACAAAGGAATCCCAGTGCAATAGCAACTCACAAACAATTTTCTAAAGCATCTTTAATGTACAGTGTTACTGTACCCAGCGGTGCAGGAGAGCACTATTAATGCAGGCATGATAGTTCTGAGTGTTCATATGAGTCCTCAAGGAATAATAAACAGCTTGAAATAACAACCAAGAAATTCTCCAGATGCTTTTTATCCACGTGTCGGCAACTGTGTTGATTCCAGATCAATGCAGAGTATTAAGACATTTATATGATTGAGCTAAAAGGCTGCCAGGTTGTACAAGCATCAGGCTTGTATGAAATAGGAGAGCTGAGTAATGCCAGTTGTACTCTGTTCATAACTGCAGGGATGGAACATTTGGTAATATAAGAATACTGTCAGATGAGAGGTTTTGTTTTTAATTTATTACACTTACTGGGAGAGTTGGGGAGGGAGGGTTTGTAAGTCACTCGACCACCTGATCCACAGCATGGGAGTATTACACTGGTATAAAATTACAGTCACAGCCAGAATCCAGACAATGAGTCACGACACTTTCCTTACAGAACACAGAGGCAAAGTCCTTGTTTCAGATGAAAGCCCACAATATGCTTGTGATTAAAAACTGCTGGTTCTGACTCTCCTCTCATTTATTCTTGTTAAACTAATTGATCTCCATAGACTTTGCTCAAATTACCCCAGTTATATTTAACATGACGGTGCTCCTTTGTGAGGGGGGGAACCAGCAGAACAGAGAGGTAGGACTGAAGGGTAATGGCCGTCATCTTGGCTGACACCAGGGATTAAACTGGGTATCTCTACACCTAAAAGCATGAGTTTCTACAACGTGAGTCAGCCTCTCGGGGTGAGACACGTAGCCTCTGTATGTCAGGCATGCGAGAAGAGAGGAACCTGTCACACACGCTGAGTGGGAGTACACATGAAGTATTGTGAAGTGGGTAGCCTGTGGGATATGTAATGGTATCAGAAACCTTTTATATGTACTGTAGGTCACTGGTTCAAATCCAGCCCCAGATGGTGGTGGCTGAAATTTGATGGCTCTTCATTGGTTTTTGAGAAGTGGGTTGACTGCCACAGGCTAGTCACAACCAGATATGGGAGCTGTCACAGTGAACACTAAGCGTCCCCATTACTGGAAAGCTCAGCAGAGAGTTCAAGGATTTATGGGCCTAGGAGAATATTATCCTGTTGTGAATATAGATGGTTGACTCTTTTTCAGCCTTTTCCTTGCTTTGTCGCTGATCTGTTGTGTGACCTCGGGTAAGTCACTTCCCTCCCTATGTCTCTGTTTTCTGTACCACCCTTTGTCTGTCTCTTCTGTTTAGACTGTAAACTCTTTGGAACAGAGGCTGGTTTTTACAGTGGCGGTTGTACAGTGCCTAGCACAATGATCTGATTGAGTCCTCTAATGCTACTGTCATACAAATAATAAACCATAACGAGAGCCCTGCAAATCTGCAGATATTGGCATCTGCAAATATACCTGAGCCTCTAATTGGTGGATGCAGATATCTGCAGACCACGTTTGCACATTGTGGATTGGATGAGGATACAAATTTTGTATCTGCACAAGGGTCTGACAATAATACCCCTCTCTGTCCTTCCAGCATCTGTTGTGTCTATCTTTAGGTAATATTTTTCTTCATTTTTTTTTCTTTTAAATGTCCATGATGGAGTCAGCACAAATAGGTAGTATCATTAGGACAAGTAGATGCTGTATAACCTCTTACTCTAGCAGGCCAGCAACTTCATTTAGCCCTGACAAGAAGATGGTAGTGGTGAGGTCTTTGAGAGCAGCTGTATCTGTAGCAGAGTTGTGAAAACTACCCACACAAAACCACAAACCATCTAAAATTCACCTGGCTTTAAGTTTTGTAACTAATTGAAACCTCAGACCAAGCATTTGATCCCAAGCCCATTGAAGTGAGAGGGAGACTTTCTATGGGTTCAAGTGAGCTTTAGATCAGGCCCTGTTCCTTGAAGGACTCCCAGACCTTTTGAGTGAACAGAGGCCTATTTAACTGTTTGCATCCAAACCAAGTGTATTTCTCTTTCACATGGTTCCAAAGGAAAACCAGCTGAAACTTAGCCAAGTTTTCACTGAGTTTCTGAACCCAAAACTTTGGGAATATGAGCCACCCCCCTAGTTTGAAATGAAAGCAGATATTTACATGGAATGCTGAGAAGTGAAACCACCAAGCCTTGCGCAGCTGGAGTCCCCAGTTGTTTTTAATGCAGGACGCTTTGTGGGAAGAAAAGGGAGGTGAGGAAAGGGTGGGAGATGTATATAAAGATGCTTGACATTCTGATTTATATGAATGAGAGCACCACAATATTAATCCACTTCCTCAGGAGCTTATGTGCCACCAGTGAATTTGTTTACTTTGGCAAGCCACCTGTGAGCAGTCAGAACTTGAAAGGGATGTGATCAAGTAGGTTAGGTTAGTAGGTTAAAAAATGACAGAATGTAAAAATGTAACCACGGGAATGTGTTCTAGAGTCTAAACAAAGGCTGGGGGTGGGCAGGGGGCTTGATTTT
The DNA here is from genome assembly GCF_007399415.2 of Gopherus evgoodei. NCBI lineage: Eukaryota > Metazoa > Chordata > Testudines > Testudinidae > Gopherus > Gopherus evgoodei. The sequence continues at coordinate 11,402,631 of NC_044334.1, read as the reverse complement.
TAATTTTTTGGTTTGGTGTTTGGAGCTTGATTTTTCAAAAGAGTTCAGCACCCAACGTAGTGAGGTTTTTTGAAAATTTAGTTGTGAGCGTCATAGGGTGAGTGCTGAGCACTTTTGAAAATCTGACCTTCATTAAAGTGCCTAAATGCAAATTGAGCCCTTTGGAAAACCTGGCTGTAATTGTGGGTGGGTGAGCCCTTAGAAAACTGGCTTGAAATCTCTTTGAAAATCTGGCCTCAAGTCATGGCTTGTAAAAATACACAAAGGGATTTTGCAAGTACATGCAGAAGCCTTGGTTCACTGTTATTCTTGAGGTCATTGGCTTTTGGGCATTCACAAAAATGTTTTCAAGGCCTGAAATGTCACAAACTTTATCTCAAATGATGCTACAACTGAAAATATAGTTCACAATTTGTTATTTGTGCTTCCGGTTTGAAAAAAGTTTCCCAGACAGTTAGGGGAGCTAAAGAAATATGCTATGTAATTTGGGTGACCAGTCACACAGTTTAGTTGATTTTGCACTGGAAATACAAAGAAAGTAATATCAATCAGTGGAAATACATCACTTTAAAAAGTGGATGATATATTCTCTTAAGAGCTACTATGCTACACAATATTGTTGAAATAGTCTGTTTTCTGAGGGAAGTCTTTTTCATGCATATTATTGCGCAGCCTAAGCCTGTGCAAGAACAAGAATTTCAGATTTCTCCTACCTCACATCTTTAGCAGCTGATCCCTCAGCCTTACTCATATGAGTAATCTAATTGACTTCAACTGATTGCTCATAGGAGTAAAGATTGGGGGAGGTGGGGAAAGCCCTAAATTGTGGTCCATTTTTTTTGGAAATCAAAGAGTTAAAATCAGAAAACATTCCTCCTTAAATCTCTTTCTAGTACCCGTTACGCCATTCAAATCACAGAGCACGATGTAAAATTCGTTACAACTCAATTATAAGGCTCATTAGCTAGATGTTGGCATTTTGGTTAACTTACCAAGTGGTATAACATTTTCATTTATTATCGATAGGTTTGATAAAACCAGGAGGTACAGGGGAACCGACTGTAACATAAAAGGCTATTTGGATGATAAAACCAGGGCTCCAGGCCAAGTGCCTGTTTTATGTAACCTATTTAAAATATTCTTGTGCTACATTCATGGCTGGACCATAGGAGGATTGCACATTAGAGGTGATAATGAAGTTAGAGCACCTTTGACAGATTGTCACTAGGTGCTGGCTGATGGGATTCTTTATCCTTTTTTTCTCTTGAATTCCTCTTGCATTTAGATAGTATGTTTATCTAGATATATTGCCTTTTACATGTGCTCCTTCTGTTGCTGCCTGTATTAATTGGCTTTCATTTCTCCTGTGGTATGCTAGCAACAGCAGACTCAGTGACAGAGACTCAAACTTCCTAAGTACACCACACAGTCACCAGAGTAATTTATCCTGTTTCAAGCCATCTGAGAGAGTATCCCCATCCTGTATGTTGTTTACCAGCCTTTATTAGCCTCTCAGGATGTGTCTACACTTCAGTTAAACACCTGCTACTGGCCCATGTCAGCTCACTTCGGCCGCAGATCCCAGAGCCCAACCTCCAAGCCCGAGCCCGAGGGTCAACACTGCAATTCATCAATCCCTATGTCCGAGCCTCTTAGCCGGAGTCTGCTGACGTGGGCCAGCCATGGGTTTTAAGTACGGTATAGAGATACGTTTAGTGGATCATTAAAGGAAACTGCAGCCCCATCACTTTCAAGGCTGCAATGGCTTCATTATTTCGACACATTGTATATACTCCCAGCTCTGAACTGATAAGTGTAGGGTATTCTCTTTCCTCTAAAAGTGGGAAGTCCGATAGCTGGTCTGTAAGCAATTTGCATCCACGCTTTCCTAACACATTATGTACACCTTGGAGCTGATCCAATTTTACCTTCTTCCTAGAGTTTCACTTTATTGTTAACTTAAACAGGGACAATATACACCTCATCCTAAGCTTTCTCCTGAGTTTGGCTTTTCCTAGAGTTTTCCCCTGCTGGACCTCTCTGTCTATCTGCCTCAGATGGAAGTTCAAACTCTTTTATACTCATGATTTGGAACTACCTGTTTCCAAAGCCAGTTTGAATCGGCAGAAATAATCTGCGTCTCTGTGCAAGCTCCAAGCACTTACCTCCCTGTTATATGGATTCATTTTTATAATCAGAGGTTTTGGATTCACGGCATCATTGCACTATATTCTGCATTCAGGCCCAGGTGCTGCAGATCCTGCCCTTTATTTTACTGGCAACTCCGATTGTCTTCATGTAAGTAAGGGTTGCAAGACTGCAAACTCCTGTTGACCTCAATGAAAAGTTCCCTGGTGAGGGCACTGTGAAATGGAGTAAAGGCTCTGGGTTTGCCCTTTAATTCCAGGCCTGCTTCCTGACAGATTTTCATCTGGATATTTCCCTTGGTGACCATGCCTGATGTCTTTCTGCCGAACATCATCAGGCTGTAATTAATCTAGATTGTAAATTCCTTGGGCAGGGCCTGTATTTTCAGTCTCTACAAACTGCTCTGCACACTTGTGACTCTGCACATCAATAATATAGCAACACATCAATAATAATAATTTGAAAGTGTCTAAAAATAGGCCATACGACGCCACTGATACACCTAGCTAGGAGCAGTAGTATTGTCAGAGATGCCATGGGCTGAAAAGGCAGAGGGATTGAGTCATCCTCCAACCCTTATAGGCTGCCCTCCAGGTCAGGGTAGAGACTTTCACAAGCTTTCACTGCGCTTGCCTGTGATGTCCCAGCTATGGAGGTAAAGAGAGGACTGAAGTCCGTATAGCACCTTACATCAGCACGGGAAAAAAAGAAAGCAATCCTCTAAAAGAAAAGGGAAGTGCAGCTGATCCACAAAGGACCCCCACTCACATTGAGAAGTGCCTGACTTCTCAGGACTTCAATGGAACAGCTCAGGAAGTAAAGTATTACTTGGCGTGAGTGTGGGTGGCAGAATCGGATACTAATGAAGAGCTGCATTTCCAGCCCAACGTGGTACGTGTGCTTACTGCTCAGCAAGCCAGCAGCCGTATTCCCAGGACAATATCGATCACTTTTTACTTATTCCCGGGCCATTCTGTCAGGGCGAGATGAAAAGCGCTGTGTTTGTTCTTTACTCCCCTTCTCGATGGTCATGGCAATGAATCTGCTGTACTCTGTCAGTGTCTGTGTCCTCTCCATTACTCAGAGACACTAAGCAAGATAAATGGTACCATGTAATGACTGTGTAAGAATTCCAGTCATTATTTGTCTAAGTGGGCAGAGCAGCTTCTGGGGTTACGTGCTATCATTTTACAGATCCTATTTCAAATGGACTTTGAACTTGGCTTTTGATGTTTAAGATGGAGCTTTACTCCCGCAAATCTTAGAGGAAGTGAAGTCTGTTACAGCGTCTTTTCTTGCATGGTCATTTCTCACTGCGTCCTGTTTTAGAAAATAATGGGCACTGTAAATTCTCCTTTAAGGGCACCTGTGTCAATAGGAGACTGCACCCCTGAAAATGGAATTAATCAGATTTCATGCTTTTAGCTATCTTTTTGGGTAAAATATACCTATCACAGTTTCTTTGTTAACAAATCTGTTGTACACATCAAAATCCCTTATGTGGCTCGTTCCTATTTAGATGACGGTCACAGATAGAAGGTATGTTGAATGTATTGTTTTCCAGCCAATAATTTGGATTGGGCTGATTAGTTATTACACAGTCAGCACCTGGAAGTGAAAAATTAGCATTATTCATATGAATGTGGTTAGCTACTAGTTTGGTGCTCACTCCTGAAGCAGTAAGAAAGTGGCGTGAAGAGAGAAGGCTATTCCATCCTGCACAGATCCTCCCAAACCCATTGCAGAATTGAACCTTACAGTGATAAAGGAAGATTGATGCAGGTTAAAATGCTATTGGTGAGAAGCTGCTGAAACACACACATTTCTTTTCCAAATAAATTTGCATTGCACTTCTTTTCATTTGAGTTTTGTCTTGTTGGTATGTAGACAGGTAGAGTGTGTGAGAGAGAGAGAGAGAGATTATTGTTCTGTTTCCTTTTCAGTTCATTCCTATTCCCCATCCTTATAGGCACTAGGGCATGTTGCCTTATTTTCGATGGAATGTAATTAAATCTTCCCTAGTTGTCAACAGAACATGAACAATAGAGGTAGTGGCCTTCCTAACTCTCACGCTGTTCACCAATGAGCCTCACTATTTTGACACGGAGGAGCCATACAGGTTTCTCTCTGACTAATTCAGTTGTTGGCCACAGTTGAGAGTGCTGAGAAGGTGCCAGTTAGAGCTACTGCCTGCCCACTGGGAAATGGGCAGAGACCAACAAATTCAAACTTCGAACAACAATCAAAGGGTAACAACTTTGCATACATTTTATCTGACAGAGTGGCACAATGATCAAGTAATTGATTTGCACAATAAATGGCTGAAATCAGTAAGCAGTGCCTGTGGGGCTGCTGTGAATTGAGCTGGATTTTAGTCATGAAAAGTTATGCATGACAAAAAGCCCCCACGGTTAGTAACTTTGATTGCATGCTGTATCTCCAGTCATTAGTTCTGTTGAGATCAATAACATCTTCTGAATGCAGGAATGCTAATTAGGAGAGTTCATTTGAGTGAGGGCCGTCCCGATGGGGGGGTGTTCAGTTCTGAATCTGGATTACATTTGGTCATGTTTTCAGGTGTGACCAAATTTAGTTTGGGCTTTACTGAAATGAAATTTCACAAACTTCTCTTGAGAAATTAGATCCGAGATGATCATATAACACTTTTGCCATCTTTGACTGTACTCAGATCAGAACCAAAACGACACAGATGGGTTTAGATCTGTGGGTCTGAACTGAACGCCTAAAAAATTCACAGGGAGACTGTGATCTCTAAGGTTCTGTTTTCTCTGACTTTAGGCTCCAGAGGTCCAATTCTGATCTCTCTTACACCAGTTTGACTCCACTGACTTCACTGAAGTTGCTTCTGGTTTACATTAGTGTAATGTGTTAGTATTAGGAAAAACTTTTTCACTCGGAGGGTGGTGAAGCACTGGAATGAGTTTAGTTGGTGTTGGTCCTGCTTTGAGCAAGGGGTTGGACTAGATAACCTCCTGAGGTCCTTTCCAATCCTGATATCCTTCGATTCTATGAAATGAGTTCAGAGCCAACTGTGGGCCCAATCTTGCTCTCACTGGAGTCAAAGGCGGGAGCACCTGTAATGTCAGTAACTAAATAATTAAAGGAACCATGCTCCATTTTAGCTTTTATCCTTTATACTAATGATAATCAACTTGCTGATTATGTAGAAAACATAGAATTTAAGTGCAGGGGTGGGATTTTTTTTTTTACGCTGTAAACTGACACTGTAGACTTTGATTTGATGCTGTATGTAATTTATTAGTGTAGTAGCACATTTATGATGGTGAGTTTCTGTATAATATATACACACACACACAGACCATTCCCACAGTGCTGAATTTCAGTCAGTCTGAATGATAGACAATGGTAAACAATACTTATTAAAGACTAATATATCTATATTTAATGACACCCACTCCCTTGACATTTGGAGGCCTCATTCCATTAAAATAAGCTGCAGCATAAGTATTTCCAAAAAACCCGGTAGTCCCTCTTATTGTCTATCCACACAAGTTATTAAAGCGCTGGCCAGAGTCAGAGCTGCTGCAGTACACAGAGGCCTCTGCTCCTTTGGCTGAAAGTGGGAGGCTCATGCTGGTTGGGATTTCACCCCTTGCGTCCTTATGAGACCGTATATATTTGTAATTCATATCAGGGCTTCAGCTAGTAGCAAAAGGTTAGGATGGTCTAATGGGTCTTGAAATGAAATCGTGATTGTTACAGTTCAGGGCCTGTGGGAAAAAGAGAGAATAATTGCTCTCAATCTTGCTCTCTGTCTATAAATGTAATTGTTCTATTTGTATTTTAGCCATTTCTGGGATGCTCACTAAAGGGCCTTAAATGGCGGCTACTTGCATGAATAAGGGTTGCAGGATCTGGGCCTGGCTTACTTTTTTCTTTTTACATTTGGTACATGTTGCTCTGCGGGTTGCTAGCAAGTTGGCTAGTAAGAGGCATCTTTTGCCTGGGGCAACTTCATCCCACCCCAAAAGCTAGACCCATTTCTCCTGCCTCACTGACTGGATTTGTCCTCTGCTGGCTCAGTATTTAGGGTCTCTTACATAAACAGTCATTGCTGCATTGACAGTGACATAAAAGATGCCAAAACAATATCTAAAAACGCCCTAGATCGCCTCCCAAATGTTCATCGTGCAGACGTTCCAGGCCCCTCCTACAGTTCTTCAGCCGGGAGATGGGCAGCGTGAGGCAATGTTTTTGTTTGGCCATAACGCTGAGCCATGGACAAAAATTTTTGGAGGTCACAAGGTGTCTGCTTTTCACCAAAACAGCCACAAAAACATACCTTGTGTTGCACCACTCAGAGCCTTAATCCTCAACCCATGTGGCTTTTATCCAAAATAACTCCCTGTTGTTATTAGAGTTGTTTATTATTTAGACACTGACTTGCTCAGCAGGACAGTCCCGGCCTGAGCCATCGTCGGGGGGCTGGTGCTGCACTGGTACCTCAGTTCTGAAGTTGAAAAAAAAGCAATAAAATTGCATCTCTCTGTTTCTTAACTTCCTGATCTGCATCTCCTGTCTCTGTCCTTCCCCTCCCAACTACCTTTCCAAGGTCTGTAGTTCCCCACCTCCAATCCCCGCTTTAAATAATGTGAAACCTCTCATACTCAAGCCTCAATCAGCCTTCACACCAATTAGGCTGATTGGCAGGTTTAATTCACTTCCTATTTATAGCTGGAAAACTTTCCAAGAATGGTCTCTCTGCAACCCTCCCCTCCACCAAAATAAATGAAGCTTCTAATATGACAGTGTTAAAACTTGTTAAGATGAGATTCTGTAAGGAGAGATGTGTCAATTCTGTATGATGCTGTGGCCCCTTAATAGCTTACCTGGCCTAAGAAAGACCGTAGATGACCTCTGAACAATAACCCCACAACAATGAGGTTCTTTGCTTGATGTAGGGTCAGTGGCTCATGGCCCAAGGGTGTGGCAGGAGGAATCATGGCTGGGGTGCACTGTGCTTCATGTATTTTGTAATAGCTCACGGATGGCTATTACAAACTGGGTTGTTGTGGCCGTATTGATCCCAGGGCAGTGGTCCCCAACCTTTTTGTCTGGCGGGCGTCAGACGAAGGCCCGTGGCCAATTTCTGTGGCGTTTCGGCGGCGACACCTCTCGATGATGTCACTTGTCGGCGGCAAGTGGCGTCATCAAGAGGCGGCGTCATCAAAACGCCACAGATATTCGGGGGCATTTCGGCGGATATTCCACCGCCGGCCAGGTCGCAGATGAATTTAGATGCCCCTGCTCGTGCCGTGGCGCCTGCGGCCACCGCGTTGGGGACCTCTGTCCCAGGGTATTAGCAATACAAGATGGGCGAGATAGTATCTTTTGTAAGCTCAAAGCTTGTCTCTCTCACTATCAGAAGTTGGTCCAATAAAAGCTATTATCTCTCCCACCTTGTCTCATTCCAAACTGGCGCAGTTTAGAGCAGCCTTGGGGATTTGCTAAGTCATGCAAGAGGCCTGACAAGCCCCAGTCTGAGTTAGAATTAGGAGCAAGACAGGTACTTTAATGATGTCTGACACATCATTTATCTGTTGCAATAGTTTTGAAAGGACGATGCAGTAAATAAAAGCTGCTTTCCCTGTTTCAAGTAACCAGAATGTGGTGGCTTGGGGTTTTTTTGAGGGAGAGGGAGAAGGAGGGACAAGGGAGATGGTGATGTTTTGAAAGTTTAAAAGGGGGGGTTATAATAATTGACATTTCTTTCATATAAAGCAATTAATTATGGTAGTGGGCCATATATTTGTTTATAAATGGAGATAGATTGAATCTGGTCTAAGACATTGCAATTCAGTATGAAAAGAGTCTTCTGTCATTACAGGTGACTTATTATTTCTCTGTAATCCTTGTGTGTTTAACTTTACTTCAGCCTGGACTTATTTTTAATCAGCCTCCAATTGCAGTTACCAGATCCAGTCTTGTTATAAAGAAGTGATTTGTTGCCTCGGGCCCTGCGACTAACAAGAAATAGTGCTTAAATGGAGAGAGACACATATAGAAAGGAAGACAATGACTTCCAACACTGTGGAAAATGTCAGAGCATGACCTTTAAAAAGACGGAAAGAAACCAGAGGGCATAAACCCTCAGGGATATATCTGTGTGAGCAAGGGTTAGAGATGAGTCTGCTTTGTGTCAAGGAAGGAAAGTGCTAAAGCAATAGATTTTAATTATTCTGGATGTGGAATTATTTTATTGTGAAACATACATATTCCTAACTACGTATCAACTTGAGCAGCTAAATTAGGGGCATGGGAGAGGGCAGGGAGGAAGAGAGGGATAGAAAAACAGAGGTGAAAGGAACCGTGTCCTCTGATTCTATCTCACATGAAATATAAATCATTTCAGTCACTTCAGATGGGGCTGGCACTGATGGCTATAATTGTATCCCAGGTGTTCAGTGAACGCGGCAGCAAGAGCTAGCTGTGACTGTGGGTTGGACCTTTGCTCTCCTGTGAGGGGGAATATCTGCTTTTCAGAAAGTACATTTCTATTGGATTTGGTTGTTTTGGGTTTTTTACTGTATGTTTTCCATCAGTACTTTTAAAATCTTTGTCTGAAGCTTCTCAACAGCACTGGAATGCAAAACTGTTTGTGTGTCTGTTAAGTAGCAGGAAGCTTTAAGTATCCAAGATAATTGCAGGGTAGGAAAGAATAATCTGCAGCTACCCTACAGAAAGACACTCCGCTTTATCACTGCTGAATTTCAAGCATCCTCCATAGTCTCAGAGAAGAACTTTCCTGCAATTAAATAGCCAGAGTCTTATGATGCTGTTATCTCCTTGAGAGTTCTGATTAGTGACACTAAGGTGTAACATTCCAATTTCTAGTCTCAGACTTCAAGAAAACAAGGTATTTAGCTGGAATAGATTTTAATATGACCTTTGAAAATCTGCAAGGAGGTGCGAGACTGACTCAAAACTGTCTGAAAAAACTCCCAAGGAGGCACTAAAGAAAACATTGGAGACTCTTCCTGATGCAGAAAAAAATGTGGCCTGATTCTTCTGTCTGTCTATTTTTCAGTGCATATAAAATAGCAAACACTGTAGCATCTATATCTGTATAAACTAAGCTTCCAAAGCAGTTTCAGCTGGTCCACGAGGAGAGTGAGAGAGGTGGCAATTCTAGACAGTTTGGGCAGATCCTAGTGGAGCTATGGCATTTTACACTAACCTCTTGATCTTTAAAGGGATACTTCATTATTAAGTCTAAAGAACTGAAATGAAACCCTTTCCACTTTATGACCCATCTTCTTGTCTTTCAGTGATACTAATTTCTTGCCTGGGTTGAACTTCCAAGGTTATGCAATAGGCCGGTGACAGTACTGCAGAACAGAACCCATGAGCCCCAACTGATCAAATCATGGGGAGGTTTGATTTTAGTTTTTTTAAAACTCTCTATAAAATGTGTCTGTGTCCTGGGTCTCCTTAAAACAAAAGTCTCTTCTGTGTGTGTTAAACACAGGAGGTCATTCTTGGTTAATGAAATTCACCTTGCTAAACAGAATCCTTCTGGTCAGTCTTGAGTGTTCAAAAATAATTAGTTGGGCCTCAAAAATCATGAGAGGGCTTAAAATCATGTGATTTAAAAAATACATTTTGGGTTCTTTTTTCTTTGCCTTCAGCATTCTGTGCCTGTAGGTTATACTTGGGTCATGTTTTTCAAACTTTCCTCCACAACCATGAATGTAGAAAAGTACTTAAAAAAAAAAAAGAAATTTAAGTTGAGATTCTAACCAAATAACATGACTCCAGGAGCTGGGGCTTTAAGCAGAACACTGAATATCATGAGATTTGTGATAAAATTATCTTTGTATATATAAAAACACAAGAGATTTAATTGTACAGCAAAGGGACAGATCACAAGGTCAACAATGTCAACAAATTCAGCCATAGCCCTGAATAACTAAAGGTCAGATTTCAAGGATATTTAGTTGCTTATAGAGGCAGATACACCCCTACTAGAACTTATAAAAACATCTAAGCAGTTTAGGCATGAGAACCAATGGGAGTTAGATGCCTAACTGGCATAGGCACTTCTGTAAATCTCACTAGGCTCCTATCTTTATCTTTAGGTGTCTAAACCTTTGAGTATCTGGTCCTAAATAAATGAAGTCTCCACTGTTGAAAGAGTCTCACTCCTCTTTACCCATCCCTCCATTAAGTCAATTTCAAGGTCTTCGTCCATACCTTCAAGGCACTCAATAAACTGGGCCTAGCATTGCAGCGTGAAAACTATGTTGCCAAGTTCACTCCTCTGTCACAATGAGTCTTTTTCTACCATCGGAGTAAGACTTGTCTGTGCAGGAGACTAAGCTTTCGTTGGGGCTGGTCCAAGACTGTGAAATGAACTCCGATGGAAACTAAGCACCACCACAAAACTCATCACCTTTCGCATCAAATGCAAGGAACATTGCCTAGGCCTTGCCTTCCCTGACAAACACAGAGCAGTATGTACTTTTTAAAAAATCCCTGTAAAACGAAAACACTCCACTGTACAACTTCAGGATGAGAACACACATGACGGATGTCAGTTACAGACACTCCCCAGGTTATGAAAGACTCGACTTTTGCAAATTCGACCTTATGCAAAAAGTTCCATAAGGCATAAATAAAATTTTCAAGCTGTGGAAAATATTGCGTAGCATACGGCATCGCAAAGTCCTGTAGTGCAGTGTGTGGCAGAATACAGCAATAGCATCTCCTACAAGGGAAGGCTTTGCGCTCTATAGCCTCTCAGCCTTGTGTTATTTCAGTGATACTGTATTTCTATTGTTTAAAGGGCCCAGGGCTCCGGCCGCAGTAGCGGTGACCGGGAGCCCTGGGCTCTTTAAATCGCTGCTGCCCGCCCCGGAGCTCCCAGCCGCTGCCACTACCCCAGGGCTCTGGCAGCGGGGCTCTGGCGGCGATTTGAAGGGCCAGGGGCTTCAGCCGCTGCCTGGAGCCCAGGGCCCTTTTAAATTGTCGACCTGGGGAAGCTGCCCCCTGCCGATAGTCGGCTGTGCACCGGCTCTTGCTGGTATGCCGGACCGGACTGGACCAGCTTACTTTCACCTCTGCCTGTACAGAACAGAATAGAAAATAATTTGTTGGGGTCACAGACATAGCCGTACACCTGGGGTGAAATCTAGACCCACCCCCACTGTAGTCAATGGGAGTTTTTCCATTGACTTCAGTGGGATTCCATCCCTTGTGTCTTTCCTCCATTACCCACGCTGTATGCCTATGAGCCAGAAAGGATTTGAAACTGCTGGGAGGTCCTGCACTTTAGTGCCTCAAACGGTAGGGCATGGACAATGCCATTTGGGAAGATGGACCTGGCAGGATGAGTGGAGGGAGTGATGCATAGTTGTGCATCCACCAGCAGCAGTTTGCTCTCACCCTACAACTTCTGCAAGCTTTCTTTAGAAAAAGCCAGTGCATGTCCAGTTTTCCACCAGTGTATATACACAGTGATCAGAGGTACTGCATGAAGGTGTTTAGTGGGAGTTAACCTAGACAGCTGACTGTTCCCAACCCATCTTCCACCCCACTGAGTGAATGTAGCTGATATAGTAAAGAATTCCCAAGGTCTCAGCTTCACTCACCAGCCAAAATAAAAGGGACTTTGGCAGCAGCTGCCAGGTATGATCTCGTGAAGTTTGTGTGCCTGTTGTGAGGTGAATTCCTTTTCCAAGAGAACCTCAGGTCCCTTCTCAATTGACAAACAGATGAAAAGCATCAGGAGTGTTTCAGGGCCGAAGATAAACATTCAGACAAAATGAAAAATTTGACATCAAGAAGGGAAATTCTTTCTACAACCTCAGGATTTAGCTGCAAAAAGGCAAAATGCTCAGAGAGCTCACACCCATCTCCATTAGGTGACTGCAATGTTCTATGAGCATAAAAGTTGTCAAGCTGTTTCTGTGGTTGTTGGCAGATTTGGAATGATCCTGTGTATATACGTACAACTACTTCTCTTGTCAGGCTCGTGGGGTGGGAAGAGCAAGTGTGTGGAAAGATTGAGGATCGATAGCCAGTATCACTGAGCTGATTGAGGAGTGCAGTCAGTCTCTGGCATAGGCATGGGTTTCCATACTAACAGACGGCATATTGGGAGAGGTGGCGCTTGGCAGTTCTTCTAGGAAGTTGGGGTCTTAGAAAAGAAGAGAGAAAAGGGGGTCTTTCTTTGTACAGAGCTATCAGAGCAATGAAGAGATGTGCAATCTAATGGTTAATGTAGTATAATGATTAGAACATCAGTGAAGTATAATATAATAGTTAGAACAACCAGGACACCTTGATTCTATTCATCATTCTTTCATTTACCCTGGGTGTTCATGCAATTGCTCTTTCTCAATTTGCCTATCTGTAAAATGGACACAATAATGCTTCCATTGCTAACGTCGCCTTTGTAAAACATATTCTCAGTGTAAGTGCAAAAGCTTGATTACTTTTTTCAAACCAGGTCACGTGTCCTGGACAAAATGCTGAGAGGAGTGCTGAGCACCTTCCACTCTCTTTGGCTTTACTGGGTGTTGTGAATCCTAAGCACCTCTCAGGATTTGGCGCCATGATTACAGATACCTCTTGCTTAGCACTATACTGATAACTTGTTCATCACTGACTTCTAGTAGGAGAATTGGAATTCTGAAATATATTGTTGTTGGATGGAATTTCCAAAGGTGCTTATGGGAGTTAGATACCCAAATGTCACTGATTTGCAAGGGAAGTTCTGTGTCTAACTAACTCCTTAGGCCTTTTTGAGAATCCTAGCCATTATTATGAATACAGTAGCATCATTGGAGTCCTGGGCCCCATTCTGCTAGGCTGTGCATTAACATGTAATAAGAGATAGTACTTTCCCCAAAGAGTTTACAGTCTAAATAGACGAAATAAAGGAAGTATCTTTATCCCCATTTTACAGATGGGGAGCTGAGGCATACAGAGAGTAAATAGCTCCTTGAAGGTCTTCTGTGCAGAAGTAGGAAATGAACACAGATTTCCTGAGTCCCAGCTCACTCCCATAATCACAACTGCTCTATGCATCTACCTCATGCAGACCACTGGAAGTAGATTCTCAGAGACATGCAGTATCCTGCCCTTCACCCAGCTCAGTTGGATGGCAGCACATTCTCTGTCTTTCTAGGCTGAATTATTTGAAAAAAGAATGAGGTAGGCAGAGATTTAGCTGCAATGTGGCTAATCTAATTGGTTTCCCTAGAAGTCTGTAGAATTTGACTGCATGCTGATCCTAATTAAATTGAGGATGTTTAAAAATTATCTGGGAAGTTATTCTATCTTGTTAGTGGCTATAACTATATCAGATCAATACTGTACAAACACATTGTTATGCATAAACTCTGTAGCAAGATGGAGGCATGATGCAGATTAACAAGAATTCAACAATAACAACCATCACCCAGCCTGTAGGTTAAGAACAATCAATCAGTTGCCAAAAATGCTTCTACTGCACTTCGCGTCCCATTGACAAGTGCCACCCTCCCCACTGAATCTTATTCTGCATGAATTTTAGACCATAATTCAGATCCAAAGCCTATGGAAAGACTCACATTGACTTTACTGGGCTTTGATCAGCCTGATTTTGGTCCCTTGAAGTAAGTAATGGTTTGCCAGAGACTTGAATGGGATCAGGATTTGAGCCTTTACAGATGGTTCTTACTCTAAGAGCTCTGAGGCAGAAATTGGCTTTCTGGTTCTGTTGGGTCAGTGATGTTAGCTGCATATCTAGAGTTAATTTTTTTTTCATCCTAGCTGCAAAACTCCAAGCATCAGCAGTCACTATATCTCTGTGTAGGAACTCAAGGGGCAAATCCTGAAGTCTTTACATTGAAGTCCATAGGAATTTTGCCTGAATGAAGACATCAGGATTTGGCTTTGAATGTTTAATATACCTGATTTGTTTCTGACTATTGCTTCAGATTCACCTAGAGGTCAGATGACTCCTTGTCCCATGAGGCTATGCCAAATAAGAACGCTAGGGCCTTTGATCCTCTGGGAAAATGAAAAGAAAAGAAATTAAACAAACAAAACACCCCAAATGTTTCTGAGTTTTAGAACCATTGCTGGAGCAGCTGGCCTTTGTTGGTACAGCTCTGAATTGACTTAGCACAATACTCGGCCGCTGCTGTATTGATTTTTCAGGATTTTAAATCTCTTTCTGTAATAATTTCATGTGCAGTATCATACATGCATATTGACAAATAGACAGGAGAAAAAAATCCATTTGGATCAATGACAACATGTCGATGAAAGGCCTCTAGACACCTTACGTATTAAGAAATAAGCCACAAACAGTAAAACTAAACATAGAGCTATCCAGTACATCATTTTCATTTGAAATTTAACCAACACTTCTATAAAACACTTAAGAAATATACATTGAATAGTTATTCCAAGTTAGGAATAAATGCGTTTAACAGTCGTTTAGACTCTGGACCACTAGTCTTCCCATCCCTCATCTCTTCCATTTTTAAAGGTGTACTAACATCTTTGTTGTTATTTTTGACTGTTTACACCGGGACTACTGAAATCGTTTTCTCCATCTACCTCCCGCCCCCCTCTTGGTTATTAATCATAGTTTTGCTTCAGGTAGTACTGACTCCAACGTCCTCAGAGAAAAAAATTCAGCTTTTAAAGTAATGAAGTTTTCTTCAAGCCTGGGCTGCTTTTGAGGTTTGTCCTCCATGTAACATTCGCCACTCCACCCTTCTCACAAACAGAGGGAAAAAGGTCCCTATTATTTTGCAGATAGTCTTAGGGATATTTTGAACACCTTGTAGAGTTTCTGGTATTTATATTGTCTCTGTGTCTAGGAACTTATATGTGCAGCTGAACAAATAATTGATTTTTGGTTCAGTATTTGAACTGAAAAATAAAAAATGAAATTGGTCATTTCGAACTAGAACTGATTTTTTTCAGTTTTTTAGACAAAATGTAAAAACCTAAAAAAAAATACAAATTCTCAGTGTTGACTAGAAATGATATTTTGAAACAAAATGTTGAATTGAAACAATCTTTTAAAAATGGTTTATTTTGATGATTTTCAAAATAATGTTTTGACATTTCTGAAACTTGTTTTCCAGTGTGGTTTTGTTTTGTTTTTTTGGCCAATACTAATTGCCAAATTCAATCCAATGTCATGAAAAGTTTTGGTGCCCTGAAAAATGCATTTTCAGTGAATTTACTATTTACTGGTTAAAAAAATGCATCCAGCTCTGCTTACACGGCCCTCATGAGTAGGGTGTCATGTGTCCATTTTGTTCAATACTCCAGTGTTGTGTCATGAAAATAAATCTCCTATAGAATCTTAAAAGATTAGGGTTTGAAGGAGGTCATCTAGTCCAACCCCATGCTCAAAGCAGGACCCACCCCAACTAAATTATCTTTATGCGATTGGTTAAAGAATTGAATCAATTATTAATGGGATTGTTTATTTTTTCCTGCCTTAATCTTTTTGCATGCCCGTCATATGTGTTTCCCTTTCATGTTCAGGCTGCCACCAGAATTTATGTGAAACATCACCAGATCCTTTTATCTGAATCCTGTAATTATACATTGCCAACTTTTCAGATGGGGAACTTTCCTTTGTTATGTGATCCGTCTCTGATCATTTCTGTATTGCTCAGTGCTATAAGGATGAGTGCATTCCACTGTGGCCCTTTTATTGAAATGATTTTTTTCTGTGTGTCAATGTGAATAATAAAGTGATGCCTGGAGTGTCTGTCTCTCTCCAAAGGAACAGTGATGCGTAATGCATCCTGTCGTCAGTGATTTAAGTCGTAGAAAGTTCCTTGAAACTTCATTTATTGGACCAGCTTCTGTTGGTGAAAGAGAAAAGCTTTCACGCTTGCACAGAGACCTGAACAAGACCTCTGTGTTAGTTCAAAAGCTTGTTCGTCTCACCAACAGAAGTTGGTCCAGTAAAAGATATTGCCTCACCCACGTTCTCCTTTGAAACTTCAGTAAGTCAAGGATATTGAACTAAAATACTGTGGTATCAGCCAGCTGATGCCTGGACAATGGAACTCTGTTGGCAAAGTGGCCTGTCTGGCTGATAGAATAAATAGGCTTGATTCAATTTTTTTTTCATCAAAGGACATAAATCTAGTGTAAACCCACTCTAGATTTACTCTGGATTAATACAGCTATAATTGAGAGCAGAATCTGCATCCCTCAGTGTGTGTCAAGGCAAGCACTTAGAAAACCATCAAGTCAAATATAGTAGCTAGATTTTGAGAAATACTGGATGAGTTGATGAACTTTAATACTACTTGTGGTTATATATGCTGAATTATGCATGCCGTGATTTGATGCCCATGTCTATTGCAGACAAGGGCACGTTAGAAATCCTTTGTTAGATACAGTTAACTAAATCTCATGCTTCCAGTCAGAAACCTGTCACCTGTGGGAGTCGGGGGAATTCTTCCTCATGTGCAGTGTAGTACAAATAGTAGGTATATGATGGGTTTTAGTTTTCTGGCCTTCTCTTGAAGCATTGGGTATTGGCCAGTGCTGGGACAGGATACAACATTTTATAGACCAATGGCTTTATCTAGTGCTGTAAACCCTCTCTTCCTAGAAGTTCATTTTTTAATTAGGTAGTTCAATAAACTCAAATAAAGCCTATGCTCTGTTATCAATGGGGAGAGTCTAGAACACAAAGCAGTTCTAGGCCAGTGTCTTAACATCATTTATGTCACGACTGTGATTGTTATCATGTCAGCCAAGCCCAGACTCTACAGTATATGCCCTGGGATGACACACTAGAGTACCAAGTTCAGATTCCCTCTTACGCCCATCACCCAGCTTTACTGTGGGTCCTGCACAATACTGCAGGCAAAGCTCAGTATTGAGCTTTGAGTGTATGTGGCAGTTCTCTGAGGCGGGCCAAGAAGGAGCAGCTCCCCTAGGATATGCATTAATTTTATCTGAGCTGGTGGTCGCTCTTTGCAGATCCATCTCCTTCCTTCTCATTTAGTATACACTGTACATCTATTTGGAGCCAGTGCTGCATGGTGTGGTGGGAATGCAGCAAGCTTCCCTCCCCACAATACAGATGATCTGTCTGAACCATCTCCCGTCTGTACAGCCCTATTACAGGCCTTGCTGGAGTGAATTTTGTCCCATCAATCCTCCTTGTTTCTCACTAGAAGGCTGTCTCACTTCCCCATTCAGTTCACGGAAACTTCTTTTTCAGCTCCACAAAGAGAACATTTGTAAATAAAACTGTAAGATGGCAGCGTGTGCAAAAATCTCCAGGATTGCTAATGCAGAAGTCAAATGGGCTAAGTAATGGTTTGATGACCAGGATGTTGTAGGGCTGACTTAGCTGACATGAGCAGGCCCAAGTTAAGACAAGACAAGACATGCCTGAACAAGTAATTGCCGAAACAATTAACTATTGTGAATCTGTTTATAGTAAATAAGGGAGTCAGAAACTAACTAGACTGTTGTGGGTATGTTTATAATAAGCAAAGTAGGCAGAAACACCCTGTACTGTAAGATTGCCTTATTGGTCCGTTTGCACTCTGGAAGGTGATTGGTCTGTACGAGTATGGATTTTAGTAGCTAGGAAAGATGCATATAAACGATGTGGTGTAGGACATGAATTGGGAATTGTGGCATCACCATGTACCTAAATCCCGTGTCTGGGATTGGCCAGTGAGGGCAAAGAGCTGTTACAGTAAAGTAACCTGAGTGACGAGCTGGACCTGGACTGAGTGTTTTGGATCCTACAGCGCTGGATGAGGTATTCTCCCAGATCTGGATGAGCAGAGTGGAAAGGTCTCAGAGGGAATCCTAGTATTGCATTTGAATTTCTTATAGCGGTTGATCCTGCAGGTTTTCAGCCCCTGGTGCTATTCCAGCAAAGCACTTAAGCATGTGCCTAACGTAAGCACGTGGGCAGTTTCACTGAGTTCAACGCATGCCTATGTACTTTGTTGGATCAGGAATCGGGCTGCTCTGTGCCTTGCAGTATCGAGCCTTAGAAACTGCTTTTTCCCCTGCCTATATAAACCTTTGTTTCTGCATTAGCAGTATGAGATATTTTTCATAGAAAACAGTTTATAGCTGCGTAGTCCTCTCTGTAAAGACTATAAGGCTACAGACATACGTTTGTACTGAGTTTAACCTACCTTCTTTATACAGCATTTAATTTCCCACTGTCTCTTATTGCACGTTACACCCTCTAACAATATTCCAACTTCTTCATAACTCTCTTATGAGAAATGAGGATTTGCCTCACTACAAAGGAGATTCTCCACATTTTCTCATCCCCTTGATGTGCAAGTAATTGTTCCCTCGCTCTGTAACAAGCTCCAGAAAGATATGCAGAATTGGAAAACGAGTTGTAATGAACTTGGTGGAAGTGGGAGGCTGACAGGTTGGGAGGAGCCCTGCTATCAGAAAAGAATGATAATTTCCCTAGGATGAAACGGTTACGAGCAATCTTGTAAACCTAAGCAAGGTTAGCAGGCTGACATGCTAATGAGGGAATGACTTTTTTTTTTAATTTTAGTTGGCTACTTTTGGCTTTGAAGCCATATTGTTTCTGTTTCTCTTTCTCTCTCTTTCTTTTTCCTTTTACATCATAAATGCGTAGATTTTCGGGTTCCAGCGTTTGATTCCTCCGCCCCTTTTGACACCTACTGCTCTATTCTGACCAGTGCTTCATGCACACTTGACTCCTTAAATTAATTGGATGGTGCTCCCTTCTTAACAGTGATTTATTGATGGGGACACAGGGTGCACTAGCATTGTAGAAATGGTTCTCCTGTGCCATTACAATAGTATGAGCAGAAATGGGGGACTCCCTCTGTGGTGAAAGGTCACTTGTTGGCTTTTAATTTCTGTATTGGTCTGACAGATACACTTAAGCAATCGTACGTCGTTGCCTCTTCTCTTCCCAGCAAGGAAGGTGCAGGGTGACAGGAAATCAATGCTCTGATGTGACCTGTGATAATAGCAGGCCGACTCTCATCTCAGCCTTGGATGTTATGTGGCAGTGCGAAGGGTAGTGTGATCTTTGCACGTTTTCATATGTAATGTTCTCTCTGGAAGGGGACCTTTTTCTGGCATTCCAGAAGGGTAGCTGTAATAAATGGGTCATGCCCAAGATAGAGGTAAGCGTCCCTATTGCACTGCTCCTTTGAGGTGCGGAGAGGATGCTCAGTGCTGTGTAGAATCAGGCCTTGTGCTAGAGAGGCAGTGGGGAGTGGAGTATCAGAGGGGTAGCCATGTTAGTCTGGATCTGTAAAAGCAGCAAAGAATCCTGTGGCACCTTATAGACTAACAGACGTTTTGGAGCATGAGCTTTTGTGGGTGAATACCCACTTCGTCGGATGCATGTAGTGGAAATTTCCAGGGGCAAGTATATATATGCAAGCAAGAAGCAAGCTAGAGATAACGAGGTTAGTTCAATCAGGGAGGATTAGGCCCTGTTCTAGCAGTTGAGGTGTGAAAACCAAGGGAGGAGAAACTGATTTTGTAGTTGGCAAGCCATTCACAGTCTTTGTTTAATCCTAAGCTGGTGGTGTCAAATTTGCAGATGAACTGAAGCTCAGCAGTTTCTCTTTGGAGTCTGGTCCTGAAGTTTTTTTGCTGCAGGATGGCCACCTTAAGATCTGCTATTGTGTGGCCAGGGAGGTTGAAGTGTTCTCCTACAAGTTTTTGTGTATTGCCATTCCTAATGTCTGATTTGTGTCCATTTATCCTTTTCCGTAGAGACTGTCCAGTTTGGCCGATGTACATAGCAGAGGGGCATTGCTGGCATATGATGGCATATATTACATTCGTGGACGTGCAGGTGAATGAACTGGTGACGGTGTAGCTGATCTGGTTAGGTCCTGTGATGGTGTCGCTGATGTAGATATGTGGGCAGAGTTGTCATCGAGGTTTGTTGCATGGATTGGTTCCTGAGCTGGAGTTACTATGGTGCGGTGTGCAGTTACTGGTGAGAATATGCTTCAGGTTGGTAGGTTGTCTGTGGGCGAGGACTGGCCTGCCACCCAAGGCCTGTGAAAGTTTGGGATCATTGTCCAGGATGGGTTGTAGATCCCTGATGATGCGCTGGAGGGGTTTTAGCTGGGGACTGTATGTGATGGCCAGTGGGGTCCTGTTGGTTTCTTTCTTGGGTTTGTCTTGCAGTTTGTCTTGCAGACATGGGTACATGTCTGGCTCTGTTGATCTGTTTCCTTATTTCCTCATGCGGGTATTGTAGTTTTGAGAATGCTTGGTGGAGATTTCATAGGTGTTGGTCTCTGTCTGAGGGGTTAGAGCAGATGCGGTTGCACCTCAGTGCTTGGTTGTAGACAATGGATCATGTGGTGTGCCCGGAATGGAAGCTAGAGGCATGAAGGTAGGCATAGCGGTTGGTAGGTTTTCGGTATAGGGTGGTATTAATGCGACCATCACTTATTTTCACCATGGTATCTAGGAAGTGGACCTCCCATGTAGATTGGTCCAGGCTGAGGTTGATGGTGGGGTGGAAGCTGTTGAAATCGTGGTGAAATTTTTCCAGAGTCTCCTTAACATGGGTCCAGATGATGATGTCATCAATGTAGCGTAGGTAGAGAAAGGGCATTAGTGGACGAGAGCTGAGGAAGCGTTGTTCCAGGTCAGCCATAAAAATGTTGGCATATTGTGGGGCCATGCAGGTGCCCATAGCGGTGCTACTGATCTGGAGATATATATTGTCATCAAATTTGAAATAGTTGTGTGTGAGGATAAAGTTACAGAGCTCAGCAACCAGTTGTGCTGTGGCATCATCAGATATACAGTTCCTGACAGCTTGTATTCCATCTGTGTGTGGGATGTTTGTATAGAGAGCCTCTACATCCATGGTGGCTAGGATGGTGTTTTCTGGAAAGTCACCAATGCATTGTAGTTTTCTTAGGAAATCAGTGGTGTCACGGAGATAGCTGGGAGTGCTGGTGGCATAGGGTCTGAGTAGAGAGTCCACATATCCAGACAGTCCTTCAGTGAGAGTACCAATGCCCAAGATGATGGGGCATCCAGGATTTCCGGGTTTGTGGATCTTGGGTAGTAGATAGAATAACCCTGGTTGGGGCTCTAAGGATATGTTGATTTGTTCCGGTGTTAGTGTAGGGAGTGTCCTGAGTAGATTTCCTCAGTGGGATCTGAGGGAAGTGGCCTGTAGAATTTGGTATTGGAGAGTTGTCTGGCGGCCTCCTTTTGGTAGTCAGACCTGTTCATGATGACAACAGCACCTCCTTTATCAGCCTCTTTGATTATGATGTCAGGGTGGTTTCTGAGGCTGTGGATGGCATTGCGTTCTGCATGACTTAGGTTATGAGGCAAGCGATGTTGTTTTTCCACAATTTCTGCCTGTGCACATCAGCAGAAGCATTCAATGTATAGGTCCAGACTGTCATTTCGACCCTCAGGAGGAGTCCATGTGGAGTTCTTCTTCTTGTGCTGTTGGTGGGAGGGTAACTGTGTATCAGTGCGCTGTTCAGTGTTGTCCTGAAAGTATTCTTTGAGTCGGAGATGGCGAAAGTAGGCTTCCAGATCGCTGCAGAACTGTATCATGTTGGTGGGGGTGGCAGGGCAGAAAGAGAGTCCCCGAGATAGGACAGCCTTTTCTTCTGGGCTGAGTGTGTGGTTGGGTAGATTGACAATATTGCTGGGTGGGTTAGGGGTACTACGGTTGTGGCCCCATGTGGCAGGTAGGAGTTTAGACAGCTTACAGTCCTTTTTCCTTTGTGGAGAGGTGAAGTGAGTAATGTAGATCTCCTGTCTTATTTTAGTGAAGTCCGTTTGTATGGAAGTTTGGTTATTAATGAGAGTCTCCAGGTTGGAGAGCTCTTTTTTTTTGATGTTTTCCTGTTTGTTGTATAGGATGCTGATAAGGTGGTTCCTCAGTTTCTTTGATAGAGTATGGCATAATCTCTCACTGTGGTCTGTGTAGTATGTAGATAGCAGTGGATTTTTTACCTTTAGTCCATTTGGTATGATGTCCATCCGTTTGCGTTTGGAAATGAAGATGATATCTGTCTGTATTTGTGCAAGTTTCTTCATAAGGTTGATGGATTTCCACTCCATACAGCTAAATGCAGTGCCTTGCATGGTGTCAAGTATCAGAGGGGTAGCCGTGTTAGTCTGGATCTATAAAAACAGCAAAGAATCCTGTGGCACCTTATAGACTAACAGACGTTTTGGAGCATGAGCTTTTGTGGGTGAATACCCACTTCGTCGGATGCATGTAGTGGGCAGTGGAGTTACATCAAAGATGAATTCTCTACCGGTTTACGCTGCCCAATGTGGCCTAAGCAGACCAAAGAAAATGGCAAATAATCCCCCACTTCAAGTTTCAGGAGGAGACATTGTGGAAAAGGCTTCTTGGAAGGCATGTGTTGAAAGCAGAGAGAGCTGAGAGAAAAAGGACTCGTGGGACTGGAGAGATCTGGGTTCAGGTCCCAGCTTCCTTGCAGACTAGCTGTGTGGCCTTGGGCAAATCATTTCCCGTCTCCAGTCTCAATCTGCAAACCAGGAATAATAACCCTTTCTTCCACCTGTCTTATCCATTTAGCCTGTTGAGAGACAAGGTGGGGGAGGTAATACCTTTTATTGGACCAACTTCTGTTGGTGAAAGAAGAGCTCAGTGGAGCTTGAAAGCTTGTTTCTTTCACCAATAGAAGCTGGTTCAATAACAAATATTGCCTCGCCCATCTTGTGTGTCTCGTATCCTGGTTCCAACTCAGCTACAACAACGTGGCAAACAATATTGAACTGTGGGTTCCAGGAGGCAAGGACTGTCTCTTACTATGTGTATGTACAGCTCCTAACACAATTGGATCTGATCTCAGTTGGGACTTCTGGGTGCTGCTGTATGACAGATAATAATGTGTATCTTTACATTCCCAGATCTCATGATGCTGTAAAATACTAGCAAAGGAACAAAGCTAGCGGTGCTAAATGGCTTCCAAACAGTCTAGGAATGAGATGTGCCTGGACATACCCATAATGTATCATAACCCAGCAGAAATGTAATCTTGTAGTTTTAGGTGAGCTTTCCTGGCAGAGAATAACTCCCAAATACAATTTACAATGCTGACACCTCCTCTAGGGTAGAGACATGTATGTTCCTGTGTGTGGTGCTGAGCAGCGCTGGTTGTTACAGCTGTATTAGTACAGCTGTATAGGGCCAGCGCTGCAGAGTGGCCACACTTACAGCAACCAGCGCTGCAAGTGGTGTTAGATGTGGCCACACTGCAGCGCTGTTGGGCGGCTTCAAGGGGGGTTCGGGGAATGCGAGAGCAAACCGCGGGGAAGCAGGTCTCCTTCCCCGGGTTGCTCCAGTGTTCCCCGAACCCCCCTGCAAGCAGATCTCCTTCCCCGCGGTTTGCTCTCGCGTTCCCCGAACCCCCGTGCAAGCAGGTCTCCTTCCCCGCGGTTTGCAGGGGGGTTCGGGGAACGCGAGAGCAAACCGCGGGGAAGGAGACCTGCTTGCACGGGGATTCGGGGAACGCGAGAGCACACCGAGGGGAAGGAGACCTGCTTGCAGGGGGGTTCGGGGAACGCGAGAGCACACCGCGGGGAAGGAGATCTGCTTGCACAGGGGTTCGGGGAACGCGAGAGCAAACCGCGGGGAAGGAGACCTGCTTCCCCGCGGTTTGCTCTCGCGTTCCCCGAACCCCCCTGCAAACTGCGGGGAAGGAGACCTGCTTGGAGGGGGATTCGGAGAACACCGGAGCAAACCGCGGGGAAGGAGACCTGCTTGATTACCAGAGAGGTATCCTCAGGTATGCTGGGATACCTGCTTATTCCACGGAGGTCAAGAAAAGCGCTGGTAAGTGTCTACACTTGATTACCAGCGCTGGATCACCAGCACTGGATCCTCTACACCCGAGACAAAACGGGAGTACGGCCAGCGCTGCAAACAGGGAGTTGCAGCGCTGGTGATGCCCTGCAGATGTGTACACCTCCTAAGTTGCAGCGCTGTAACCCCCCACCAGCGCTGCAACTTTGTGATGTAGACAAGCCCTTTGACTAAGGTCAGTGAACAGATTAGCCAGGCCATTGGGTGAGTGCTGCTTCAAAGGCCAGGGTGTAGTACTTTTATCTGCACTAAGATCCTGTCTGAGTTTGCAAGTCTTTGATTACATAGTACAGTTTGTTTCTTTTTGTGGATTTCATTCATTGACCTCCGATGCTATCTGAACACTTAGTCTGTTCTGTGTCCTGTCTCACATGGAGCGATGCTGTAAATACCGGCTCCTTTTCCTCCCCGCGCTGCTCCTTCTTGATGAGGATATGGCAGCTCACATCTGGCCACTGGCCTTTGAGTGCCACCATAAAAGGCAGCCAGCGTACAGCCTGCATGCATTTAAAAACATCTGACTGCTTTCCTTTCTGTCTGAGATCAAAACCTCCCCTCGGCCTGTCTCTGTGTAATAAAGTTGTTCTCAGTGGAGCATAACACTTAATGAAAAGCTTAAAAATACAATCCTCATTGTTTTAAGCAAAGGTTGCTACAGAACAGACAGAACAGGTAATTGAGTAAGTCAACATCAGTGCTCCAGCCTTGTCTGCTTCTGCCTAATGTCTGCAATAATGAATACTTAAATCAGAGCAGGGAACTTGTCAAGCACCCATCTGGTTCTTCTGAGCAGAAGAGATCAGGAGCTTGAAAGACAAAGGGCTCTGCCCATAGGTTTGTGACAGATCAGAGTAATACAATTACATACCACTGTCCACATTCAATGACATCCGGTGGCCGAGTAGATAATTCATCCTTAGGGTTCCAGAAGTTCAAAATGGCACGCAGACTGACAGAATGGCACAAGGTCTTGCCTCTAAGTCCTCAATGAAGAGGCAGTAAGTCCATCTGGAGTGAGGGCAGTGTGGTACACGCCACCCTCAACTCCTCCTCTGGGGATACAGGAGCCAGCTGGTGAAGCCACCAAAGTGAGGACAGGCCTGTGAAGGTTCAAAGCCAGACTGACTGAGAGATGGACTGATTTGGATCCTAGCAGAACCCCTGTGGGAGCATGACAGCAGTACTACCCATGCCTTCCTCTGGGCATGAAACCTTCTCCTCCTGTACAGCTGCCCCTGGCCCTGGGGAGTGCATCTTGCTGGGGGCAAAGCACACAGAAATTATGTTTTTTGTCTGAACTATTCTGAGTTTGCAAACTAGGTTTGAAATCTTGCAAGAAGAAGTTTCCTTGTGAGACTCACTTCCAGCCCTAACAGTGAAATATGATGAAAAAGACAGCCTTCTCCAGGAGACGTTGGAACTTCTGTTTCCATTGTCAGACAGAACATTGCCAGAAGTTGAGACAGAATTGCAGAGAGCTCAACTGGAACTGCACAAGCAAGCTAGAACCCCGGTTAAGCTGGATTCCACAGAACCCCCTGAGAGCTCCTGAGCACAGAAAAATACCAAATTCCAGATGTTACTCACAGTTCATGGCAACTGCACTTGTATTCCCCATCAGTGGGACAGCAGGTCACACTCTTTTAGGCTTCTGGCTACCAGCCATCATCTCTCTTGAGCAGTAACTCTTTCTCTCTCTCTCAAGTGTTTTTTGCCATGCTGCACAATTCCCTGCCTACACTGTGTTATTCCCCAGCAAGTTAGACTACCTAACTAGGCCAGGATCTGTGCTTTGCTTTCTCCTAAGAGGCCACAAGCAGTTGTAATTACCTAGAGTTATCAGTTACCACTCAGCCCTTTCTAAGCAAGCACATTTATTCTTAAAGTGAAAGCATTACAGAGAAAACATTAAAAAGAACCTACACACATGGTAAAAAGCTGACCAGAGATCAACCCCAAATCCAACAATTGCTTTGTCAGGTGATCAGACCCACCTTCAGGCCCCATACAGGAGTTTTTCCTGTAGTTACAAGTTCATAACAATTTTTTGCTCAGAACAAGAACAAAAATGAATAGTTCATTCTTTTCTTCATACTGCTTGGGCCTTGGATCTTGTGCTCATGAAAGAGGTGATCAGCAGACAGTGGTTCTCTCCTTAGAGCATAGCTTCAAAGGGTTGGGTCTAGAGGTGGAAATTTCCATTCATCAAGCTTCTCCTAACTGGTATTTCCTAGGAAACCCACCTAACTTTTTGTTTGTTCCCAAACTTCCTTCTTGTCTGGCAC
This sequence comes from Gopherus evgoodei, assembly GCF_007399415.2. NCBI lineage: Eukaryota > Metazoa > Chordata > Testudines > Testudinidae > Gopherus > Gopherus evgoodei. Next base: position 11,376,309 of record NC_044334.1, on the reverse strand, counting down.
ATGGTTTAAAATAGCCCTTTGATGCTCATAACACTTTCCAAGATTTATATTGGCCTTGTCTCCTCCCCCAGAGAAGTTTCATCAAACTCCACAATAATCAAACCTCACAATAATACATAAAGTTTGCATTCAATAGCATGGACTTCAAAGACATTTAAACTTCATTCAATTACGTTTTTCAAGGATATTGCAAGAAACTGCCCTATCTGTCACAGTTACGTTATCAGCACAAACTCACAAGGTCTCAGCAGTACTCCTATCTTCCTGTTGCACAAATAGATTTAAAATGGGCTCCCTACACAACCCAAAGTAATGACAACTGATTTGTTAAGATTCACATTATGCAACCAGTTGAAAGATTATTGCTGTTGTTTGTTATTAATATAAAACAACTGTAAGGAAAGGAATGCCTCCAGGGTGTGACAGTCCAGGGACTAAATCAGAGATCTGGTAGATTTCTTCACTTTTTCTGAAGCGACGATCAATAATTTTGCAGTATAACCGAGCTACGAACAGCTGTTTTGCAGTTGTCCAAGAGCTACTATTTCACGGTGTGAAAGGCATCAAGCTCTCAGTATCTTAGCCAGACTGCAGAGTATTACTGTTCTAGTTCACTGTAGCTCTAATGGAGAAGCTGTCTGAACTTCATGAGAGGCAGGTGCAGCATGTGTGTGGTAGGACATTCAGAGAGATGTCATATGCAGACGTGTGTGCTGTACCAAAGGAGACTGAATCTGCTGTCTCTTCTGAAGATTTATCAAGTTACTGGTTTGCATATTCAATGGCTTGCAAAGACTTTTGCTTCTCTCACCAGTGACAACTATTTTTTAAAACAATGTCAGTCACGGGCAGAGTTAGTGAGGGGAAAAGAGAGAGAACGATCCTCATATAGCATCTCTTCCTAGGTGCTCATTGAGGGAAATCCTCAACAATCCATCCATAGCATGGGTGACCATGTACAGGCTAAGATCTAAGGGTTTTGAAAATAATAGCTCTGGTTTTAAGTACAGCCGTGGGAATTGGCATGTACTGTCGTGTTCCAGTTTACTGGGAGGGGGATCATCTCCTTAAAGCAAAACCCTGAAGGGCAGATCTTCAGCTGGTATGAATTGTCAGAATGCTGCTGACTTCCGTGGAACTATGACGATTTACAGCAGCTGAGGATCTGCTCTGAGACTCAATTGAGAGACACCTAAACTATGTGCTTCCTTGATCCTGTCTGTGTTGCATGGGCATCCATACAGCACTTAACAAAACTGCCAGTGGCCTGTCTCAGCATGCATTTGGCTTGTGTAAAACATAAGAAGGATTATCTGGGGGTAGTGGAGAGGGGGGAAAAATAGATGCAAGCAAAAGACTCTCGCCAGCTACGTCTGTGAGAGCTCATCTTACTTCCTCTTCACCTTAGCATCTCCCAGGCTACTAATGACTTCAATGCCTGGTGACATCCCTTCCAGATTCATGACCCAGAGTTTGCAACAATGTGTGATGAGACCTTCCTATCCCCAGGATGCTACAAGCATCAGCAAAAGTAATGTAAGGTCGAGCGGAAAAAAGATGTGCTCTCACAGATGTAGCCTGCCAGAGTCTTTTGCATGTGACTTTATTTAAAAAAAAATTCCTTCGCTGCTTATGGGGCCAAGAAAATTGATCCTACAGTTTGACAAAGCTACTCAGTTCAACACCACAGGAACTCAGCTGCCTTACTGACCTGATATGCATCATTTGGAGAGGTATGGATTTCAGTATTGCACATTGGAATTTTGAAGTTAGTCTGTCCTATCCCAGTGAAAAGATCATTTAACTTTGGAGCTACTGAATTCAAAAGAGCTCATATATAATGAGCTGAGATGCTCAAAGTAAATACTAAGATAACAAGTATCAGGGGGTAGCCATGTTAGTCTGTATCCGCAGAAACAACAAGGAGTCCAGTCTGAAGAAGTGGGTTTTTTACCCACGGAAGCTTATGCCCAATAAATCTGTTAGTCCTTAAGGTGCCACCGGACTCCTTGTTGTTTTTGTGGATACAGACTCCTTATTGTTACTAAGATTAATAGGTGCTTTAGACAATATATATTTTACAGCCAAACTGAGCTTCTCAGACAAGGTTCACAGAAAGATTTGCTGAGGTTTTTTAGCTTTGGAAGCAAAACTGGGCCCAGTTCTGAAAAATTCAGGGGTGATTTTATGGCTTTACATGCAAAATATATTGTTTCACATGGTTGCAATACCAAGTTGTCATAAACAGATAGCTAAGGGTTAATGTCTCTTTCACCTGAAACACCTGACCAGAGAACCAATCAGGAAACCGGATTTTTTTTCAACTTTGGGTGGAGGGAATTGTGTGTCTGAGTCTTTTGTCTGTCTGCCTGCTGTCTCTGAGCTTTGGAGAAGTAGCTCTGTTTTCTAATCTTCTGTTTCTAAGTGTAAGGACAAAGAGATCAGATAGTAAGTTATATGGTTTCTTTTCTTTGGTATTTGCATGAATATAAGTGCTGGAGTGCTTTGATTTGTATTCTTTTTGAATAAGGCTGTTTATTCAATATTCTTTTAAGCAATTGACCCTGTGTTGTATCATCTTAATACAGAGAGAACATTTGTATTTTTTCTTTCTTTTTTATATAAAGCTTTCTTTTGAGACCTGTTGGAGTTTTTCTTTACTTCAGGGAAATTGAGTCTGTACTCACCAGGGAATTGGTGGGAGGAAGAAATCAGGGGAGGTCTGTGTGTGTTGAATTGGCTAGCCTGATTTTGCATTCCCTCTGGGGAATAGGAAAGTCCTTTTTGTTCCCAGGACTGGGGAACGGAGAGGGGGAATCACTCTGTGTAGTTTCACAGAGCTTGTGTCTGTGTATCTCTCCAGGAGCACCTGGAGGGGGGAAGGGAAACAGGATTATTTCCCTTTGTTGTGAGACTCAAGGGATTTGGGTCTTGGGGTCCCCAGGGAAGGTTTTTCAGGGGGACCAGAGTGCCCCAAAACACTCTAATTTTTTGGGTGGTGGCAGCAAGTACCAGGTCCAAGCTGGTAACTAAGCTTGGAGGTTTTCATGCTAACCCCCATATTTCGGACGCTAAGGTCCAAATCTGGGAATAAGGTTATAACATGGTGGCAGCCGTGGGATATAGACAGAATCCAGAAGCCAGTAGGAATATTATATTTTTCTTTTCTCCGCTAAGGGCTTTTTAGCAGAGAGAAACAATTGGTTTTAAAAGGGAACCAGAGAGAATTTTTTTTTCTGCTCTATCTGGCAGTTTGTGGCTTGCATAATAAGCAAGAAGCCATTACCAAACTGTTAAGGGTCTTTTGTCATGCAATAGCCCTCCCATTAGGAGGCAAGTACCAGCACTTATATGCATGCAAATAAAGTGGTTTTTCTGGTTTCCCTTCATTGAACATTAGCTAGAGAGAGAAAAGGAAAAAAGCACTGTTGCTAGGCAGACTTCAGGAGGCAACAGAGAGCCTGCAGTTCAGAAGAGAAACACCCGAGGGCACCCCAACACAAGAAAACAGGAATCATGACTTCTAAGGCAAAAATTGAGGCCGAAGAGCAATTCAAAGACGCTGAACACAGGCGACAAATGGAAATGAAAGAAAGAGAAGAACAGATCAGAGAGGCCGCCTACCAAAGAGAACAGGCAGCCTTCCAAAGAGAGCAGGCAGCCCAAGAGGCAGCACACAAAAGAAAACTAGAAGAAGAAGAGGTAGCCTACCGAAGGAAACAAGCAGAAGATGAGTTGGCCCACAGAAGGAAGCAAGAAGAAGAAGAGGCGGCCCACCGCCGAGACATGGAAAAACAACAAAAACAAATGGAAAAAGAAAATGAAGAGAAGGAAAAACAGAGAAAACATGAACTGGATTTGGCAAAAGCTGGGCTGCATGTGCCAGCCAACCCTAACAACCCGGCGCCAATTATTGCTCCACAGCACAGGAAATTTCCCACCTACAAGGCAGGTGATGACACCGAGGCCTTCTTGGAAAATTTTGAAAGAGCTTGTCTTGGGTACAGCATCCCCGAAGACCAGTACATGGTAGAATTAAGGCCACAACTCAGTGGACCTTTAGCAGAGGTGGCAGCTGAAATGCCTAAGCTGCAAATGAACGACTATAAACTTTTTCAAACCAAGGCCAGATACAGGATGGGGATAACCCCAGATCATGCCCGTCGGCGCTTCAGAACCCAAAAGTGGAAACCAGAGGTGTCATTTCCCAAACACGCCTACTACATTGCAAAAAACTATGAGGCCTGGCTAACAGGAAACAACATTCAAACCTTGGAAGAACTGAACCTCCTCATACAAATGGAGCAGTTCTTGGATGGTGTTCCTGAAGACATCACACGGTACATACAAGATAGAAATCCCAAAGATATCGCTGAGGCGGGGGAGATTGGAGCCAAATGGATGGAACTGGCAGAAAGCAAGAAAGCTACTGTCAAGGGGAACGATTACCCCAGGGGGCACACAGACCATAAACCCTACAACCGAGGACAGCCAAAGACCCCACATACCACCCAAGTAAAGCCACAGATACCCTACCCTTCAACCTCACCAGTCTCCAGTAACTCACCTCGGCCCAGTGACCCATCAGATGGAAGATGCTTTAAGTGTAATGAACTGGGACATATCAAGGCCAACTGTCCCAAGAACACCATGCGAGTGCAATTCATTACACCACCATCACACCAAAGATCCCCAGGCCCAGATGCCTCTCAAATACCCTTGGAGCGAAGGGAAAATTTGAGAGTGGGCGGAAAGAAGGTTACTGCGTGGAGAGACACGGGGGCACAAGTGTCAGCTATCCACCAATCCTTCGTTGACCCCAAATTCATCAACCCAAAGGCCAAAGTTACAATTTACCCCTTCATGTCACAAGCTGTAGACTTGCCTACAGCTCAACTGCCTGTCCAGTACAAAGGCTGGTCAGGAATGTGGACTTTTGCAGTCTATGACAATTATCCTATCCCCATGCTACTGGGGGAAGACTTGGCCAACCAGGTGAGGCGGGCCAAGAGAGTGGGAATGGTTACCCGTAGCCAAACCAGGCAAGCTTCCAGACCCATTCCTGTTCCTGAGCCATCCACAGACGCCCCGTCTGTGTTACCAGAGACCCAGACAGAGGTAGTGGACCCGGATTCCATGCCTACCACTGAAACAGCCACAGCATCTCCAGTCCCAGGCCCGGAACTGGAACAGCAACCAGCACCAGCAAGTGCAACCACATCTTCAAACTCAACGCCAGAGGGCGCCAGCGAGCCAGAACTGGCAGAAGCACCAGAGACCCAGACAGAGGTAGTGGACCCGGATTCCATGCCTACCACTGAAACAGCCACAGCATCTCCAGTCCCAGGCCCGGAACTGGAACAGCAACCAGCACCAGCAAGTGCAACCACATCTTCAAACTCAACGCCAGAGGGCGCCAGCGAGCCAGAACTGGCAGAAGCAACAGACAGCCATACCCAAAGCCTGAAATACCAGAGCCTGAAATACCCTCAGGTGCACCAGCGGAGAGCGGTTCACCAGCAACGGAAACAACCCCATCACCTACATCGCTTCCAGAGGGACCAAGCCCAAGTCCACAGTCTGAGGAAGAACTGGTGACCCCAGCCTCAAGGGAACAGTTCCAGGCTGAGCAGGAAGCAGATGACAGCCTTCAGAAAGCTTGGGCGGTGGCACGGAGCACCCCACCGCCTCTCAGCTCTTCTAATCGATCCCGGTTTGTTATAGACCAAGGACTTTTATACAAGGAAATTCTTTCTGGTGCACACCGGGAAGAATGGCAGCCGCAAAAACAGTTGGTGGTTCCAACTAAGTACCGGGGGAAGCTCTTAAGCTTAGCCCATGATCATCCCAGTGGCCATGCTGGGGTGAACAGAACCAAGGACCGGTTGGGGAAGTCCTTCCACTGGGAGGGGATGGGCAAGGATGTTGCCAAGTATGTCCGGTCTTGTGAGGTATGCCAAAGAGTGGGTAAGCCTCAAGACCAGGTCAAGGCCCCTCTCCAGCCACTCCCCATAATTGAGGTCCCATTTCAGCGAGTAGCTGTGGATATTCTGGGCCCTTTCCCAAAAAAGACGCCCAGAGGAAAGCAGTATGTACTAACTTTAGTAGACTTTGCTACCCGATGGCCAGAAGCAGTAGCTCTAGGCAACACCAGGGCTAACACTGTGTGCCTGGCCCTAACAAACATCTTTGCCAGGGTAGGTTGGCCCTCTGACATCCTTACAGATTCAGGGTCTAATTTCCTGGCAGGGACCATGGAAAAACTGTGGGAAACTCATGGGGTGAATCACTTGGTTGCCACCCCGTACCACCATCAAACCAATGGCCTGGTGGAAAGGTTCAATGGAACTTTGGGAGCCATGATACGAAAATTCATCAACGAATTCTCCAATAATTGGGACCTAGTGTTGCAGCAGTTGCTGTTTGCCTACAGGGCTGTACCACATCCCAGTTTAGGGTTTTCACCATTTGAACTTGTGTATGGTCACGAGGTTAAGGGGCCATTACAGTTGGTGAAGCAGCAATGGGAGGGGTTTACGCCTTCTCCAGGAACTAACATTCTGGACTTTGTAAGCAACCTACAAAGCACCCTCCGACACTCTTTAGCCCTTGCTAGAGAGAACCTAAAGGATACTCAGAAAGAGCAAAAGGCCTGGTATGACAGACATGCCAGAGAACGTTCCTTCAAGGTAGGAGACCAGGTTATGGTCTTGAAGGCGCAACAGGCCCATAAGATGGAAACATCATGGGAAGGGCCATTCACGGTCCAAGAGCGCCTGGGAACTGTAAACTATCTCATAGCATTTCCCAATTCCTCACTAAAGCCTAAAGTGTACCATGTTAATTCTCTCAAGCCTTTCTATTCCAGAGACTTACAGGTTTGTCAGTTTACAGTCCAGGGAGATGATGCTGAGTGGCCTGACGGTGTCTACTACGACGGAAAAAAAGACGGTGGCGTGGAAGAGGTGAACCTCTCAACCACCCTGGAACGTCTGCAGCGGCAACAAATCAAGGAGCTGTGCACTAGCTTCGCCCCATTGTTCTCAGCCACCCCAGGACGGACTGAACGGGCATACCACTCCATTGATACAGGTAATGCTCACCCAATCAGAACCCCACCCTACCGGGTGTCTCCTCATGCCCAAGCTGCTATAGAACGGGAGATCCAGAACATGCTACAGATGGGTATAATCCGCCCATCTACCAGTGCATGGGCATCTCCAGTGGTTCTGGTACCCAAACCAGATGGGGAAATACGCTTTTGCGTGGACTACCGTAAGCTAAATGCGGTAACTCGTCCGGACAACTATCCAATGCCACGCACCGATGAGCTATTGGAGAAGTTGGGACGTGCCCAGTTCATCTCTACAATAGACTTAACCAAGGGGTACTGGCAAGTACCGCTAGATGAACCTGCCAAGGAGAGGTCAGCATTCGTCACCCATGCGGGGGTGTATGAATTCAATGTCCTTCCTTTCGGCCTTCGAAATGCACCCGCCACCTTCTAGAGGCTGGTAGATGGTCTACTAGCTGGACTGGGAGAATTTGCAGTTGCCTACCTCGATGATGTGGCCATTTTTTCCGACTCCTGGCCCGAACACCTACTCCACCTGGAAAAGGTCTTTGAGCGCATCAGGCAGGCAGGACTAACTGTTAAGGCCAAAAAGTGTCAAATAGGCCAAAACAGAGTGACTTATCTGGGGCACCAGGTGGGTCGAGGAACCATAAACCCCCTACAGGCCAAGGTGGATGCTATCCAAAAGTGGCCTGTCCCAAGGTCAAAGAAACAGGTCCAATCCTTCTTAGGCTTGGCTGGATACTACAGGCGATTTGTACCACACTGCAGCCAAATCGCTGCCCCATTGACCGACCTAACCAAAAAGACCCAGCCAAATGCCGTTAAGTGGACTAATGAGTGTCAAAAGGCCTTTACCCAGCTTAAGGCGATGCTCATGTCTGACTCTGTGCTCAGGGCCCCGGACTTTGACAAGCCATTCCTAGTAACCACAGATGCATCTGAGCGTGGTATAGGAGCAGTGCTCATGCAGGAAGCAACAGATCACAACTTCCATCCTGTCGTGTTTCTCAGCAAGAAACTGTCTGAGAGGGAAAGTCACTGGTCAGTCAGTGAAAAGGAATGCTATGCCATTGTGTACGCCCTGGAAAAGCTACGCCCATATGTTTGGGGACGGCGGTTCAAACTACAAACTGACCATGCTGCACTAAAGTGGCTTCATACTGCCAAGGGGAACAACAAGAAACTTCTTCGTTGGAGTTTAGCTCTCCAAGATTTTGATTTTGACATTCAACACATCACAGGAGCTTCTAACAAAGTTGCTGATGCACTCTCCCGTGAGAGTTTCTCAGAATCCAGTAGTTAAAAAGTGTTCTTAACATGTAAAAGTCTGTTAGTTATATACTTAGTAGTATATGTAAAGGTGCATGTGTTGTATTGATCTGTTTATTTTCAAGTTCTAGAAGGAAATTGCCGCCAGTGAGCTTCCCCACTGTCTGCAATTTGGGGGGCGTGTCATAAACAGATAGCTAAGGGTTAATGTCTCTTTCACCTGAAACACCTGACCAGAGAACCAATCAGGAAACCGGATTTTTTTTCAACTTTGGGTGGAGGGAATTGTGTGTCTGAGTCTTTTGTCTGTCTGCCTGCTGTCTCTGAGCTTTGGAGAAGTAGCTCTGTTTTCTAATCTTCTGTTTCTAAGTGTAAGGACAAAGAGATCAGATAGTAAGTTATATGGTTTCTTTTCTTTGGTATTTGCATGAATATAAGTGCTGGAGTGCTTTGATTTGTATTCTTTTTGAATAAGGCTGTTTATTCAATATTCTTTTAAGCAATTGACCCTGTGTTGTATCATCTTAATACAGAGAGAACATTTGTATTTTTTCTTTCTTTTTTATATAAAGCTTTCTTTTGAGACCTGTTGGAGTTTTTCTTTACTTCAGGGAAATTGAGTCTGTACTCACCAGGGAATTGGTGGGAGGAAGAAATCAGGGGAGGTCTGTGTGTGTTGAATTGGCTAGCCTGATTTTGCATTCCCTCTGGGGAATAAGAAAGTCCTTTTTGTTCCCAGGACTGGGGAACGGAGAGGGGGAATCACTCTGTGTAGTTTCACAGAGCTTGTGTCTGTGTATCTCTCCAGGAGCACCTGGAGGGGGGAAGGGAAACAGGATTATTTCCCTTTGTTGTGAGACTCAAGGGATTTGGGTCTTGGGGTCCCCAGGGAAGGTTTTTCAGGGGGACCAGAGTGCCCCAAAACACTCTAATTTTTTGGGTGGTGGCAGCAAGTACCAGGTCCAAGCTGGTAACTAAGCTTGGAGGTTTTCATGCTAACCCCCATATTTCGGACGCTAAGGTCCAAATCTGGGAATAAGGTTATAACACAAGTGAAATTGTTTTAAGCAAGACTTGCACTAAGATTTGGGGGGTGCTTTTTTTTTTCTCCCCAGACATGAAATTTGAATTCCTGCAGATCACATCAAAGACAATGTTTGCTTCAATCACTGTCTGGTTGAGTTCAGTGCAGCTGCATGCAAATGATCAGTTAATAGAGAGGATATGGAAGATGAGTTGCATTTGTCCTGATGTTATTATGTCTTTAAACTGCACATCCGTCACCCTTCACCACTGACTTGATTCAGCCTGAACAAGGAGAAACACCAAGTTCAACTCGGTGATGATTCTCTAGATTATTCAGGTGACTTTACTCTTCCGGATTGGTTCAGACCAGCCTGGGCTCACTGCCCTGTTCCTGGTGGAGGAAACAAGTGAAATGAATAAGGATTGTTTTCAGAGCACTGTTGCATGCAGCCCCATGCGTTCTCATGCAAGCGGGAGGCTGACTCTCATTTCTGATCTCCCTTGCCTTACACGGTGCTTGGGGATTCCTCTGTGGGCTTTTAAAAATCCCACTTTACCCTGGGCCTTAATTTTCTGTGACCGTCCATATGACACACACAACCCTGGTTTCTACAACAAGCTCCTTTTGCGGTAACCTGCCTAGTTTGTCTGAGAACAATCAAGGTTGCTGTTCAGGTTCTCTTAGTTACAATTTGCCATACTTTAGAATCTTTATTAAATTCTCATAGTCAAACCCAGACGGCGGCACAGAGCTCAAGCTAGATGTTGGAGATAGTTGTTGTTTGTGCTGATTAGAAGTCTCCTCAGATAAAGTGTAGAACGGTTTGAATTTTTGGCCTTTGGCTGTTTGCAAAGCTGCTGTCAGCTTCCAGAGCAAGCTGATTTGTATTCAGTACACATCCCTTGCTCGCTGGTAGGGAGAAGCAGTGAGTGGACCAGTCTGCTGCTGCCCAACAACCTTGAAACTAGTGGACCCAGCTGCATCGGGTGTTTTAAATACAGTCTGTCCCCTTCTCCTTTTTCATTGCTGTTGCTCTTCTAGCCAAAATAACCTCTGATTTACAGCCTCTGAAAAGCATTGTCCTATGGAAAGGGAGGGGAGAGTGATTTTTAATCCCTCAGCTAATTAAACATTAAACTAAACAATTTTAAAAAATTATGAGGTGAGACACTCTGCTAGCTTTAATATAAAATAACTTAATGAAGTTCCACATTCTGCCTGCGGAGGGGAGGGGAGGAGAGTTGTGATCGGAATGAGAGAGTGATAAAAATTGAACACTCTGAGCATTCACTGACGTGCTCACTCCAAGTTGCATCCTCAGTGCTTGGCTGTGTTGAAAGGTTCTTCGTCAGGCAGTTAGGAGCGGTGCAAATGGAGCATGTGGTGTATAAATGGCGCCCTAGCTGGAGGAATGGTCTGATGGGCTGGGGGTCCAAGGAGCAGAGCTGCAGAACAGATTTCTCATAAGGGCAGGACAGCGGTGACACCTTCCCCTTAGCTTTCAGGCATAGGAACTAGTTTGGCTGCAAAGCCGGGTAAAATTGTCTGAGATCATATTGCGGATTACCTGGCCAAGGGTCTGTAATAGCTTCACTTGTTCACTCAGTGAGTGCAGAAAGACAGATGAAGGCTGAAAGACATGAAGACGGGTGGGGAGTGTCTATGCTGCCACTTGAAGAGAAACTGCAATTTACTCTATATAAAAGACTTGAGTGTCTCTTCATCTCATTGCTAGCAAGTAAAGGTCTCCCCTCACCTCCCTCCATTCCAGCCCAGACATCGGTGGGAGCTCTGCCTACAGAGGGATCATAGGACCCCGATCCTTCAGCACTGCTGCAGTTTACAGGATGGTATGTGATGGTGGTGTGCCCTGTAAGCTGTCATAGCTTGTCAGGCAGAACTTATCTGTGTGTGTGTGTGTGTGTGTGTGTGTGTGTGTGTGTGTGTGTGTGTGTGTGTGTGTGTGTGTGTGTGTGTGTGTGTGTTTGTTTTTAAATAGGGCTTTAATTTCATTCTTCGATGGGGGGCAGTAGTGGGGGAGGGGGATTCTAGAATGATAAGTATTACCCCATCTCTCCTTTTCCACAACCCCCTGTTCCCTGCCCCATTTCCTCTTCATTTGACGCTCCTTCCCCCCTAGTTCACACCTCCCAGCTGATCATTCGCCCACCCTTGGCTCTCAGTTATTCTGCTCACTCAGCAGTTTCCCCTCTCCCTAGGGAGGGCTCTTTGCTTTTGTAGTTTTTGCATGAATTGACCAGTCAGATGTTGGGGATCCTTGAGCTTAAATCCACCTGCTAAAGCTACAAACCGCCCTTGTCCTCACTATGATTTAATCTCATGTTAGCTCATTTGAGTTCAGAACAAACCTTTTTTTCCTAGTGAAGACTCTGCAAAGGCTGAGCGCTCCTTGTCTCCCTTCCCCCGCATTCCCCTCTGTGCTGAGAGGGGCTCTTGCGGGCCCCCTCCTCCTTTCCCCAGTGCTGTGAGAGGTGTAGTCCCAAGCCCTGCCGGCCCCCCGTACAACATTGGCTGAGTGGAGAGCGAACCCGGCTCCGTGCAGCCGGCTTCTCCTGCTTAGGTGTGCACGGGCAGGGCTGGAAAGTGCATGATCCCAGCTGCTAGGCACGGATCATAAAATACCATTAAACATAATACAAATGATTAATGATGATGATGAAACAAGAAGCTAGGCTGGTGACCTGTTTTGTGAAAATGGAAGTGCTGCTCAGCAATTGATCGCCTGAGTATCTGGAGACAATCAGAGCAGGGTTGAGGCAGGCTTCATAATGTATCAGGCAAATGCTTTTTGTTAATTATAACATTGGATTAATATGAAACATACCAACATCTTCTCTATACAGTTTCTTCTAATAAAGAATAAAACCTGCTTTAAAACTACAGTGATAGTTGCCAGCTTCTCCCAGGCTGATTATTTCTGCTGATTAGCACTTTCTCTGTCACAAACCATGTCAACAGCCTTCACTTCCCTGCCGGGAAGTCACTGTAAAACTGGTAACCAGGCTCATTAAGACAGACCCCAGCACTGCGCACAGCACTGGAATTATGAAAAAGCCATGGTGGGTCTCTGGAACATGTTTTAATGATTCCGTTTTGGGTAGGTGTGTACATCGGAGACAGGCCTGAATCCAAGGCCCTGTCGCCAAACACTCCTGGACTAGAATATTCAGACTTTGGATCTAAATATTGCAGCTGTCTAGTGACTGAATGTGAATATTGCTTTTATTTAGATGGCATCACCACAATTTCCTGTCAGAATAGAACTGTGCACTGACCTGTGCAAAATTCACTTGAGGCTGCTGGAGAGAGAGAGAGAGAGAGAGATACAGGGAGGTATAGTTTCCTTCCATACATTGACCCAGGAACACGTGCACTCAGAACTGAGCAATCCTAGTGCAGGACAAGGAACTGCTTAGTTCTAATGCCAGCTCTGACAGTGCTGCTCTCTGTGGCTATATGCAAATCACTTAACATCTCTGCCTCAGTTTCCTCATAAGTAAACTAGAGATCATGTTGCCTACTTGACAGGGGTGTTGGGAGATTGGCCAACTAATATTTTGTTAATTACTTTCAATATATGCAGAAAATATTCTCTCTCATAAAGTATATTCGCTCCTGAATTAGTGAGGATAAAGTGGTATCTATTACCACCCGTTATGTTTATTCTGTGTAAACATCATAATGTACTAGACTCTTGGACTCATTTTTTATTGTGTAACAGCCCATAATGTGGTCATCTAGAATGGTTAGAATGGTGCACTGTTGCTGGAAAATCAGGTACTAAATTGCCTCATATGCAAGTACAGGATTCTTTCACTAATTACGGTTTGTTTGTATTACAGTAGGCCCTAGAGGCTTCGGCTGAGATCAAGGCTTGGTGCTGCACAAACCCATAGTAAGATACAACCCTTTTCAGAAGTGCCTGCAATCTGAACAGACAAGACAGACAAAAGTGGGGAGAAAGGAAGTATTATCCCCATTTTACAGATAGGGAGCAGTGGCACAGAGGGGTTAAGTAACTTACCCAAGGAATCTATGGCAGCACCAGGAATTGAACTCTCAGATCTCCTGAGTCCCAGCCCAGTGCCTTAATCACAACACCGTCTCTTTATGATTCTCTCATAACGATGATGTGACATCAGACAGTCATGACTTCAGCAGCCTCCCTGGCCTTTGCGATCTTCCTATTGCCCACCAGCAGGTCAGTGGCCAGCGGATCCACACGGCGTCACACCCAGTGCCCCTGTTGCTAACAGCTATTGCACTGAGGGCACCCCTGCAGGGGTGGGTCCTGTGGCATTGAGACTGGAAATGCTTGTCAGCCATAACCATAATTTCACTGCCATGATACTACCACCATATTGATTTTTTTTCTTAATAAAATGCAAAACGCTCCCACTGCATTTGTGTCATGTTTATTTTTCAAGTTGGGAGGCGTTTTCCAAGTTGCAGCTGTTGGACATTTCTGACGTGGAATCTATGTTCTTAGGTACTAATAACTCCTTCCCCAGGGGCTTCAGGATAATGAGCCTATTTTAGCCTTTTGCCGTGAATTGCTGAATGTAATTGGTATTTTGGTGGCTCAGAGTAACTAACATCAGTTCAGGTCAACTCAATACTTGTCCAGACAATAAATATTTAGGTCAGATGGCAAGCCAAGTGAAGAGTAATAAAGCATTTGTGGAATAAAGCTTTGGAAATTGATTCTCTTTGAATGACATCCATGTTGGCCCCTTGTTGCTCTTGTGAATAAGTATAAGGATCTGAGGTTGCCTCAGAAGAATATGCAATTTATGGCTCAATTAGGGTGTGCGTCCTTGAGTACGAAGGTCAGATGTTCAAACAGGAAAAGCTGGACGGTATTTGCCACTCATATTATTGTTTAACGGTGTGTGTCTTTGCTCTTCAGGACTGACAGTTCCTAGAAAGGATGGAGAGCTTATTCCTTAATATGATAGCCTGCCTCAGGTAATTGCTCGACAGCACAGTTAAGATAGATATCTGGCAGTAAGAGAAGTTCAGTGTCATTGAAAATGTTCTTTTAGTGCCCAGTGGCACACAGCCTACATTGTTCAGTGACACTAATGTAGTTCTTGGCTCAGGGAGGGTTAAGCAACAGCAAGTAAATACCATAGGTCCTGATGGTCATTTACGCTAAGGCCCCCTTATACCGCTCTGGCAATGTAAAAAGGGCTTTAAAATGAGTGTAAATTCTATTTACATTCACTGTAAGGCCCCTTTTCATTGCCAGAGAGATACAAAGGGGTTTTAATGTAAATGATGATTAGGGTCAATCATCAAATTATAGAACTATAGGGCTGAAAGAGACCTCAAGAAATCGTCAAATCCACCCCTGTGCACTTAGGCAGGACCCAGTAAACCTAGAGCATCCCCGACAGGTGTTTGTCCATCCTGTTCTTAAAAACATCCAGTGATGGGGATTCCACAGCGTCCCTTGGAAGCTTATTCTAGAAATTAACTACCCTTGAAGTTGGAATTTTTTTCCTAATCTCCTAACCTAAATCCTCTTTGCTGCAGATTAAGCTCATTCTTTCTTGTCTTGACTTTAGTGGAGCAGAGAACAACTGATCACATTCCTCTTTATAATAGCACGTAACACATTTAAAGACTGTTATCAGGTTACCCCTACCCTGCAGTCTTCTTTTCTCAGACTAAACATGTCCTGTTTTTTAACCTTTCCTTATAGGTCACGTTTTCTAATCTTTCATCATTTTTGTTGCTCTCCTCTGGACTCTCTGATTTGTCCGCAGCTTTCCTAAAGTTTGGTGTCCAGAACGGGGTGCAGTACTCCAGCTGAGGCCTCTCCAGTACCGAATAGAGCAGTACAATTATCTCCGGTGTCTAACATACAGGGCTCCTATTAATACACCCCAGAATGTTATTAGCCTTGTCACAACTTCGTCACATTGTTGATTTATAACCATCTAGCCAGTTATTCTACATTTTGAAGTTTTATATTTGATTTTTCCTTCCTAACTTAAGTACTTTGCACTTATCTTTAATGAATTTCATTTTGTTGAATTCAGACAAATGCTCCAATTTTCCAAGGTCATTTTGAATTCCAATCCTATCTTCCAAAGTGCTTGCAACCCCTCCCAGCTGTCATCTGCAGGTTTTGTAAGCAGGGGCGGCTCCAGGCCCCAGTACGCCAAGCGTGTGCTTGGGGCGGCAAGCCGCGGGGGGCGCTCTGCCAGTCGCCGCGAGGGTGGCAGACAGGCTGCCTTTGGCGGCTTGCCTGCGGAGGGTCCTCTGGTCCCGTGACTTTGGTGGACCTCCTGCAGGCGTGCCTGTGGAGGGTCCGCTGGTCCCGCGGCTTCGGTCCTGCAGGAGGTCCACCGAAGCCACAGGACCAGCGGACCCTCTGCAGGCAAGCCACCGAAGGCAGCCTGCCTGCCGTGCTTGGACCGCAAAATCCCTAGAGCCGCCCCTGTTTGTAAGCATACTCTCTACTCCATTATCCAAGTCATTTATGAAAAAATGGAATAGTACTGGACACAGGACTGACTCCTGCAGGTCCCTGCTAGATACACTGTCATATTGTGGGGAGGTATCTCTAGAGGTGATATTCACCTCTGTGCAGAAAGCCACACCAAAGCTTACTAACCGCTTAAGAACCGCATAATCCCTAACAAGAGAGATTTAAATGGGACATAAGTGGTGCTTAGGCATAGTGTTAGGGGGTGAATTTCACTCTAGGGTTAAAGATCACGTGTTTTGTGTAGCGATTCTTCATTATGGATGTAGCATGAATTCTTCTTCTCTCACATAGAGTGGTTTGACAATGGTTGGAACTCCATTAGGCCAGATAGTAATATCACTTGCACCAGTGTAAATCTGGAAGTGGCACCATTAAAGTCAGTGGAGTTGCATCAGTGTAAGAGAGATCAGAATCAGGCCTATTGACTTCAGGGAGGTTACTCTAGATTTACACTGGTGTAAGTGAGAAGAGACTCAGAACCAGAGAGCAATGCTGCCAACTCTTGTGATTTTATCACAAGTCTTTTGCTATTTGGTGGTGTTTTTTCTTAAATTCCCAGCTCCTGGAATC
The DNA here is from genome assembly GCF_007399415.2 of Gopherus evgoodei. Classification (NCBI taxonomy): domain Eukaryota; kingdom Metazoa; phylum Chordata; order Testudines; family Testudinidae; genus Gopherus; species Gopherus evgoodei. The sequence continues at coordinate 11,359,845 of NC_044334.1, read as the reverse complement.
ATGTGATTTACACAAGAATCTCAACTTCCTCTGTTTAAAAAAAATAAGTTTCAAGCCCTCAAGATTATAGAGAAAAGCTTTAAAATGGGAACCATTAAAATCTGAAGGCAAATGAAAAAACTCTCTAGATTTATTTATTTTTTAAAATTTCATGATTTTCGGGTGATACCCAACATGAGAATATTGAGTTCTTGCAGAGTCAAATACTTAGCAACCCTCATGCTTTATACACAAGACTCTGGTGCTCAGCACTGGTCACTGGGAGCCCCTATAAATGCTTCTTAACTAGTATGACAGCTATAGCACCGATAGACATCTGCGCTGACTGCAGAGTCGTGGTTCAAGGTCGTTCATGGAAGTTGATTCTAGACATGGAAGTTGAAACGAGACAAAATCAGACTAGATATAAAAGATGTACATTTTAACAGTCAGGGTAACTAATCATTGGAACAACTTACCATGGGTTGTGGTGTATTCTCCATCACTGGCAATTTTGAAGCAAGAATGAATTTACCCCTCCCCCACAAAGATATGCTCTTGTTCAAACAGGAATTAATTCAGGGAAGTCCTGTGACCTGTTGTATGCAGAAGATCAGAATAGATGACCACAGTGGCCTCTTCTGGCTTTTTAAACTATGACACCCCAAGAATTGGGGACAACAGCACCGCTGTGTCCCTGTATAAAAACAAATGTCTGTGGTATTCTATACTAATGGTCCAAACCACGACCGAGTACAGTAGTGTAGTTACATTTTATGGGGGCCAGAGCTGTAGAACTTTGAAATCAGGGTCGCTAGCCTAGCAGAGTTCTGGGTACTTCTTTCAATGCGCAGTTGAAATGGTAGGCTGCCAGGTCTTCCAACCCCTCAGGGCATCAGTGAGGAGATGTTTGGAGAGGCAATTCAGCTTTCCAGGTTATTTCCTTGTCAAAGTAGGCCTGTGATCTGCAGGGGCTTTCTGGTGACTCTAAGCCCCAGTGCTGTTTACGCGGGTTGTATCGGCGGGCTGATCTTTTCTCAACCTTTTAGTGTTTAATTATGCAGGCCTTTAACACAAACATAAGCAGCACAAAGGGATGTCATAAACCTTGCTGGCAGCAGAGTACACAAGAATGTAACCGCACCATTAATAAAAAGACTTTTATCCCCACGGTGCACTCTGGGGGCTTTTGCCAGTTATGTTTTTCAGACTCCTGTGAATGTGGGTTGTTTTCCCCCTCATGGCATCATTCAGGGGAATAGTTCTAGGGCGCTCACTCTTTTTAGCCATTATTATGGCTGACATCTGAGTACTTTGACCCCAAACTCTGTAGAGGAGGAAGGACTGGCCGAGGGCTTAGGGTGCTAACCTGGGCCTCTGAAGATCCAGCTTTAGTTCCCTGCTTTGTCACAGGTTGCCTGTGACACTTGGGCATGTCATTTAGTGTCTCTGCTCCCTGCCTGTCGAATGAATATCATTGCACTCCCCTGCCTCCCTGGGGTATTATGAGGGTTAAATTCGCTAAAGGGTTACACACTTTGTTGCAGCCATAGGCTGAGCACATTGCATACACCAGGAGCCCTTGCACTTCTCCATTCCCTGGGTGTCACCCTCCAATCCACATCTATTTCAGGGAGTCTCTGTAACCCCCTCCAGCATGTGACCATGTGCCGGGGGTTGTGTGTGTCTGCTTCCTTTTGTACCATTGGCCTCCATTTGCCCTACTCGTGGCAAGGCCTCTGTGTGCCCCTCCACCCCCCAATCCATATCCGTAGGAATGAGAGGGTATCTGAGTCTCCAGGTCAGTTCATTTCTAATACTCTCTGCTAGGACGGCCAAGGAGGATGCCAGTAGTGGTGCTCTCTGTGATATGGATAGTTGTCCATTAGGACCTGGATAAAGAATCCATCTCAGCGTGTGTATACAGAGAACTTCCCAACACGGATCGATGGACAGGGGCTAGAGCAGTGTTTCTCAAACTGGGGTCGCCGCTTGCTCAGGGAAAGCCCCTGGCGGGCTGGTTTGTTTACCTGCCCCGTCCGCAGGTCTGGCCGATCGCGGCTCCCACTGGCCGCGATTCGCTGCTCCAGGCCAATGGGGGCTGCAGGAAGTGATGGTCAGTACGTCCCTCGGCCCTTTCAGCAGCCCCCATTGGCCCTGAGCAGCGAACCGCTGCCAGTGGGAGCTGTGATCGGCTGGACCTGCGGATGGGGCAGGTAAACAAACCGGCCCGGCCTGCAGGGGCTTTCCCTACACAAGTGGCGACCCCAGTTTGAGAAACACTGGGCCAGTGCTCTACAATTAGCTCTTTAGACAGTGCTTTAAAATTGCTGTTCTAGTTGGATCTTGGGCTCTGAAGCCCAGCCCCCTCTTTAAGCTTCAGAGCATGAGCTCCAGCCCAAGCTGCAACTTCAAAGCACTGTCTGTAGAGTTATTTTTTGTAGATCGCTATCGCAAGCCTGCTAGCCCAAGTCTGTCAACCTGGGCTGGGAGTCTCACTCCAAAATGCTACATTAACATACCCTTATAGGCCATAAAACAACAGTCACCTGGTCACTACCAGCCTGGGATGGATTCACGTCAGCTTCCTAGAGGCTAAAGTTTCTGTAGCCATTATCATTACTAGCACCTTGGCTTAATGATGCCTGAGGGAAGGTCCCTTTAGGATCGTCATAAGGCAATCTGTAGTGAGAGTGCTTGTAATACTCCCACTGGCTCCTAGATAAGCAAAGTTAAGCTAGTGCAAAACGCTTTGGGAATTCCCATCCTTAGATTCTGCAGCGATGGGCACTAGAGGCAAAACGCTAATCCGTCAGGCATAAATAAAGGGCTTCAGTCCCAGAGGTGCAAGGTTGGACTAAATTCACACAAATATTTCAAAGTACATGTATGTAATAAGCAGGAGAGACAGTGTGATCCAGTAGACAGGACACTGGATGGGTCTCCCTGGCCTATTCCCACCTCTGCCTCTAGCATGCTGTTTGACCTTTGGACAATCTCTTCATCTCTCTGGTTTTGCTTCACCTTTGTTTGCCTTGACTATTTAGTCTGTAACTTCTTGTACTGACTGTCTCTTACCATGTGTATGTACCATGCCTTGCAAAACAGGGTCTAGTCTTGGCCGGGATATCTAAGCATCGCTATTGTACTACTACCACTAACTCTTTATTCAACAATTTGGGGAATAATTGTAGGATATTTCTATGTGCCTGATATAATTGAGAACGCTGAAACAGAAGTGGAAGCAGGTCACTTACTTTCTGTCTGCCTTTCCAAATATTCCAGGTTCCCATGAGAGTAATGTTGGAACATGGGCTCAGATTGCATCAGATCGCATCCTGATGCTGAATGTGTTTCCAAATTTTCTTTAGCATTTTGAACTTCTAAACTCTCCTTTCCTTTCAACAGTGACCGAGAGTCGAGGCATCCTGGAGAGTATACAGAGATTTTCTTTGCTGCCAACTTATCTGCCTGTGAGCTATCATATCCAAAATGCGGAGGTTTCCTTCTTTCTTAAGGAAGCCAACCAGGATATCATGAGGAATTCTAGTTTGCAATCCCGGGTGGAGTCCTTCCTAATCTATAAATCCAAGAGGCCACCTGTATTAAATGCCAGCTATGGACCCTTTTCCGTTGAACAAATAGTGCCGCAGGACCTAATGTTGTCTTCAAATCCATTTGGATCCACCAACAAGTTTTCCTTTAATTGGAAACTCAAAGCCTATATCGTGAGTGACAAAATTTACCTGAGCAAGCCCAAAGTCCAGATCCTGTTCTACATTGTGGGCAGGGACTGGGATGATTACAGTACCACGGAGAGGCTGCCTTGCCTGCGGGTGTTTGCCTTCCGCGAGACAAGGGAAGTCCGAGGCAGCTGCAGGCTGAAGGGGGATCTGGGATTGTGCGTGGCTGAGCTGGAACTCCTGCCGAGCTGGTTTAACCCCCCCACGGTGGTGTCCGGCCGCAAGAAAGCGACAGATCAGTCTGAAGGGAGCCCTGTGGAACTTTACTACACCATCCAGCCGGGGGATGAGACTGGGGAGTGCACTAAAGAGGATGTAAGGAAAAGTAATGGGATCAGACTGGGAGGCAACGATATTGATGAATCAGTACCTCCTTTGCAGAGAATTGGAAGTGTTTTCCTTTACCAGACATATGCTGGCCCTTCCTTAAGTGAAATGAGGTTGGATAACAACATCGCCATCCAATATATACCAAAGACTGTCAAACAAGGTGATATTTTGACTTTTCTTGTGTCTCTTAATAAAAATTCAACGGAGGACCAGTTCACACTGAGGTAAGTTCTTTCTAAATTCCTCTGTTAAACTGAAAATCAGATGGCAGGGGTTTTTGTTTTTGCTGTTGTTGGCTTTTGTTGTACTGGAAGTCTCTTTTGCAAGGGTAATTGATGGTAGCTTTCCAACAATTGCTGCTTTGTAGATGATATTTAAGCAGTGCTGCTCATTTGATTCAATCTAGCAAATGTTGCCTTCTTCCTTTTCTATTATCCATCAAATATAGACTGACCTGGCTGAGGAACAGTCTGTGAACAAGAGGCCAGCTGCCTTTGAGAAACTTCTGAAAGTGCAAATGGGACCTTTGAGAGCCATTTACTTGGCAGTAGGAGAAACTGCAAATTTTCCCCTGACCTGGATCTTGCAGAGCTCCTAGAGCAGTGATACTCAGGGTATGTCTACACTACCCGCCGGATCCGCGGATAGCGATCGATCTATCAGGGATCGATGTGCCGCTTCTCATCTAGATGTGATAAATCGATCCCCCAATACACTCCCCATCAACTCCAGAACTCTATCAGGTCGAGAGGTGGAAGCAGAGTCGACGGGGGAGTGGTGGCCGTCGATCCCGCGCCACAAGGACGCAAAGTAAGTGATTCTAAGTCGATCTAAGATATGTCGACTTCAGCGACGCTATTCTTGTAGCTGAAGTTGCGTATCTTAGATTGATTCTCCCCTGCAGTGTAGACCAGGCCTCAGACTGAGGCCTGAGAGACGCAAATGGCTCTTTGCCTCCTGTGGCTCTTTGCAGCACATGATATTAAAAACACTGTGTGATTTAATAATTAACAATCAGGATGCTTTAAGTATGTTATCAGCTAATTGTAGAATACTTGATCAGTCATTTTGCTGTGAGGAAAAAATAAATAAATAGTAAATGAAACAATTCACATTACTGTGGCTCTTTTGGGTAATGTTGATAGCTAATTTGACTTCTGAATCACTGAGGTCTGAGTATCACTGCCCTAGACTTAACTTGCTCTGTCATTAGAGCCTCTTGTTAAAATGACTACATGCCCTGCACCCGGCCTGGCCTGTAAACCCTATTAGATTGTTTAATGTTTTCTTTTAGGAATCTCAAACATCCCATGATGAAAATAAATAAAATATTTTTTTCCTCTCAACCCAAGTGAGAAGTTCCTTAGTTTTAATGAAAACTGTACCTTGCAGTGCACCACCGCTCTGTCGTACTTGGTTGCTTCTTTGGCAGCCCAGGATTTCAGGCCATACTGTAGCAAGCTTGGAGTGCTTACAGTGCATCAGGGAATTAACCACTAGGCATCAGTGGACAGTAAATTCACACTACATGCAAGTGACATTCTCTCCAGTGGATTCTCTAGTTTCAAGCTTGTCACTGTCTCTATACCAATAGCTTGTACTACCATGGAAGAGAGATGCACAGGGCTAATTTTTGTCTATTATTCCCTACCAATGAGTGATGTCACTTCTCTGAGTGTTGGAGGTAAATGTCATAGTCTGTAGTCTAGACTTCTGAGACTGAATAGCTACGACTGTGCTCTGTGATATGTCTTTCTGGGCACGCTGTAGAGATGAGCTGCAGCAAACAGGTTCAGGGAACATTCAAGCACTGTGCCTCCAAAAGAGAGGATACTGCCCTCTTGGCAAGCAGTTTTCTGTCCAATGTAACAAATATTTTAGGCAGACATTCCACAGTGAGCTCTGAGTTGAGGTAAACCCCTCCATTCTCTGCCGGTTGTATTAACTTGAACCCCAAATTCTCTTGCTAAAGCCACCTCAGCTTTTTAGAAATCTGAATTATAAACCAGCACAAGGCAGAAATGGATCCTGATCTCCCAAAGTGAGGAAATATTGGACCTGATTCTTCATTCAGTTATGCAGGCTTAATTCCACTGAAGTCAATGGCGTAGCGCCAGTGTAAAACTGGTGAGAGTGGAGGACAGGGCGTGTTATTTTTCTGCCACCAAATGAGATTATTTTCCTTCTTGAAGTGTGCAAAATACGGACTGGGTGAGCTAGGTGGCTTCTGCTGTCTAACACTTACTGTAAAATTGCTTTCTGCTTTGGATGTGCTGGTTAAAGCTGGTTTGGTAAGTGTGACTAGGACAGTGGTTCTCAAACTTTTATATTGGTGACCCCTTTCACAAAGCAAGCCTCTGAGTGTGACCTCCCCCTTATAAATTAAAAACACTTGTTTATATATTTAACACCATTATAAATAGTGGCTACAAAGTGCGGTTTCGGGTGGAGGCTGACAGCTCATGACCCCTCATGTAATAACCTTGCGATCCCTTGAGGGGTCCCAACCCCCAGTTTGAGAACCGCTGGACTAGGACATGCAGTACCTAGTATCTGTTGAAAACATCTTTTCTTGTTTTTTCTTGAGTCAGAAAGGAAGCAGTCTGGATCTTGGGCAGATATCTAATCTGTGAGCTGTTAACAGACAGGGAGTTTGTATTCTTTACAGACAGTAATTCATTGCCCAGTCATCTCAAGTTATTTGTGTACTTGTGATTTTAGGAGAATATAATTTCAGACATGCATGGAAATTACTACACTGCTTGAAAGTTGGTTTCATTGTAAAGATTATAGACCTTTTCAGTCTAAAGGAGAAAAAATACAACCACTTTTCTTAATGGTGTTTACATTGAGACTTTTGGGCCTGAAAAGTTGATATTGAAGCACTTATGTGCTACTTAACTGTGATCATTAAAAAGTAGAGCTGGCCAGAGGATGACAGTTCATAAAGGTATTTGAAATCTGGCTTCATTTTTCATATGAATGAAATGCAAAAACTTCAGAATTCTGGGGAAAAATTGTTAGCATTGATTTGAAATGCTTGATTTTGTGTTTCATTTTATAATATATAAAATACAAAATTAGAAAAAGAAAATCATTTCAAAATAAAAATATCAAAATGGGGCATTATTAGAATTTTGTGAATTTTTTTTTTTTTGGCCAAAATCATGTTGATTTCTGAAGCATTGTGCTTTTGATGAAACTGTATTTCCTTTGAAAAATGGTCCTGTTGAGGTTTTTCCAGCTAGTGCTACTTTAAAGAAAGGCTTGCTGTAGTAGCAAAATTGTTAAATTGTGTTTCTGAAGCATCTCTGCCTGTCTGTCTCTAATTTAGCTACCATAGCTCTAATTTATTTTTTTAATTCCTCTGTCATCACTGTAGTATCTAAATTCCCCCTTTGCCCCTCAGTGAAATACACGTAGCTAACTCAGAGTCTGGGGAGCTGCTGTTTGTATAAGTCTTATGGCATAGGTCAGCAAGCAACCACTAGAGAAGTGCTAAGAAAGGACAAATGTTGAGGTCTATTCAGTACTTCTGGGGAGAGTCACCCTGTGTCAAGGACTAGTGTAACCCCAGTTGTTGAGTGGGGAATAGTGCTTGGTGCTGGCCCTCTGCACAGGGGTGAATTTCACCATCTGTGGTTACCCATTGAAGCAGCGTAATAATATTTAGCATAGGCATTTTTCTATTTGTAATGTAATTTTGGGGAGGAGAAGGGAGAACGGAAGCAAAGATTTACAAAGATGCCTGGGGTTTTGGTGTCCAATTCTTTTTGGACTGGATCGGCCCTGTAGGGCATTCGGTTCCCTCATGCAGCTTTGAAAATCCTACCCTGAGTGTTCAGACATGTGAAGGGTAAGATGGCATGCTCCAAAACTCATGGTGAATTTAGGCTGCATGTTTTGAACATCTTCCTGATATTGAGCTGTGTTAGGCCGTGTAATCGTGGGGAAGCCTAGTCACTTGGGCTGTTTAAAACTAGACTGGACACTGCAACAAAAAACAATCCTCCTTTGGTCCCCAGGAGGTGGATGGCATGGTTTAATAGGTCTCTTCCGTCTCGAACATTTGTGGTGCTATCAAAGATTTGCATACAAGGCTGCAGTAGAATACGTGCAGGCATATATACACACCCTCTTAGCATTCATTTTGCTGATATTCTTAATGCCAAGGATCTATGAGTTAAAAGACATTAATGGCAGGGCAATTTAAATCTCTCTCTCAAACTCTGCCCTGTGACGGAAGTAAGATTTCCTATCATAAAATAGGACCTGACATGTCAGTCTAGTATACCATTATATTGCATGACCCTGCCTTGCACTTTGCCAGTTACAGTACTGGTAATTTGCAGTCTAGCAGCCTATTCTGATTTCAGAATGCACAGTCCTGCGTGCGAGTAATAGAAACTATCACGGTGTTTTCCCCCAAAACGAATTGTTTTCAAATCACTGAAATTTTGAAATCTGTTGTGGTTTGCAGAAATACAAATCTGTGAGCTTCAGAAAGGGCTCCTGCCCACTCTGGAAACATGAAAGCACAAATGTCAGTGTTAAAGCTGTCAATTATCAGGGGATAGCCGTGTTAGTCTGTATCCACAAAACAACCAGGTGTCCAGTGGCACCTTAAAGACTAACAGATATATGTGGGCATAAGCTTTCGTGGGTAAAAAAAAACACTTCTTCAGATGTATCCATTTTTTACCCACAAAAGCTTATGCCCACATAAATCTGTTAGTCTTTAAGGTGCCACCGGACTCCTTGTTGTTTTAGTGTTAAGGCTGCAATCATTAATCCTTAATTCCATAGGTTGGGGAGGAGCAGGGGGAAGCAGGAATAGCTGCTGACACCCAGCACTGGGAACAGCCAATGAAAAATCCCCAGTAGCTCAACATAGTGAAATAAGATCCAGCAAGAGTGAAATTCAGCAGGAATGACCATGTCCCTTTCAATCCCAGATCAAGTGGTGGAGCGCTTAGGTTGTAATAAATGCACAATTTGTATTGGATAATATAATAAAAAAAAACTTGTGAGTGAATGCAAGATGTGTAAGAGTGAGGGATGAGTAACAGACCCAAGCCAGTTTTCCACATGCCGTTCTGCCTGTGCACCAGAACCCTGGCTACTGACATGTAAACTGCAAATGGACCGTATGGTGTGGATGCACAACCAGACCTTTTGCAAAACCTCATTCTAGCCTGTGACCCTCCAATAGTCCCCTAGTTTTCTCCCTTTGACTCCCCAATTGTACACAGCTACAGCTCTGCTTCCACTGCTTTTGATTATGTTTGGAAAATCTTCTCTTTGCAGTGGTAGTGGCGGCAGGATCTTCAGGAGAAGGATACCGGTCCTTCTCCACTCCTATAACTCTAACATAAATTAGGGGCTTGATGAAGAAATTACTGGATGAGGTTGTTTGGCCTATGTTTATGCAAGAGGTCAGACCAGACAGTCATAATGGTCCCTTCTTACCTTTAAAATCTATGAATTTATTGACCATGATTAGGGAAAAAGGATGGCCATATTTCACCCAAACTCTGCCCACAATTCAAATGTAGCTAGACATTTCTGCTTTAAAAATATCAGCAGTGAAATAATTAACAATTTTGACATTAAATTGTCATCATTAAGCTTCAGAGTTTACAGGGAACAGCAACAAGACCCAGCATATCAGCCGTTGGACATTTCTGGGCTTCTGCACCTGTCCTGCAAAGTACATGGAGGGGCAAAAAATTAACCTGTCTAAGCAACCTGAATATGAACGAATACAGACAAGTTCATTTTGTTGTGAGAGACGGAAAAGGTTTGCTCTGGCTGTGAAACCTGATCACAGTGTTTCACTTATGATCTAAATTAGCATTTGAACTCTTGGCCTGCCTTGCCCCATATGCATGCTCTTTTTGACTACTTTGCAACCATATCATGCTGTTTTGTGGCAATACAGGATCAAAGTCAGGTCTTGCATACATGGGTCTGAAGTATAAAGCCATGAATAGTAAAAGCAGCCACTCAACACTTGTATATCTACACAGCACTTAACTGTTCCAACTGTTGTGGCTGCACTTTGTAAATGAGATCATGTTGAAAGTGGAGCTAGTTGGGAACTTTTTGATGAACTTTTTGTTGGAAAAACTGGTTAGTAATGTATTGGTTTTGATTAATCTTTCAGGGAAGGTTTCTGTCCAGGATGGAATTTCTGGTCAAAATCAAGAGAGACCCATTTCAGCATAGCCAATAGCTCCAGTGTTTAGAGCACTCACCAGGGATGTGTGGGAGCCCTAGGTTCAAGTCCCTGGTCTTGAATTTGGGTCTCCACATCCTAGCTGAATACCCTTAACCAGTGGGCTATTGATTCTGAAGTGGGAATCTTTCTATTTTTCATTAACATTTTTCATATTAAGTCTTGGTTTTATTCCACATCAGAATGGAAACAAATGTCAAAATCTCAAAGTTTTTCACAGAATGGAATTCATGTCTCCCAGCCACCGTACTCCGGTGATTGCAGGTTGGTATCCCTGAGTGCCTTGCACTGGCTTCCAGGCTCTCATTGTTCTGGTCAGTTTGTACAGTGTATTGTGGGATACCTCCTGGAGGCCAGAGGAATTGAGAGGAAGAGGGTTAGACTGCCATAATCCCACCTGCTGTATCTCAGAATTCAGCTGGTGCCTGGCCCATTGCCGAAGAGGCCCAGACGGATGCAGCATTCCTGTCCCTTACTGAGCTTGAAAAGCAGATCCTGCTACGCTTGAGAGCTTGAGGCTGCACTGTCAGATTAGTGCATAAGAAGGAGGAAATGAAAATGACTAGAAACAAGGTTATCCAAACTGAGTGAAGTGCAGAATAGAAAGATGCAGCTTAAATAGTGAAAAGCACATTGGTTTATTATTTTAAAAAAGTCTGATAGCTTTAATAAATTATGAGGAACACAAAGAAGACAATTTTACAATTTTAAATAACATAGATGAGCAAATCCTGTGCTCAGTTACAGCAGTATAAATCCAGAGAGAAAGTCTGCTATGATTCAGAGGGCTTATCTCAATGAACAGTGAGGGTGTGGCAAACTGGGGTGGAAGTCTACAGCGCACTAGCTTGCCTTGGACTGACTGTCCATGTCAACCCTGTTGCTGAGCACTAGCAGTCCCATAGTGCACTCCGACCTACTCCACAGTCGATCAAAGTGCATTAGGGAGGTTTTGGCGTGCAGTAGCAGCGTCCACGTGGACAACACAGCGTGCTAGTGCGCTGTAGATTTACACTCCAGCTTGCCATGCACTGACCGTTCATCTACACAAGCCGAGAGTTTGACTCCTGGTTCTGAACAAAAGCGTTCCTGTAACAATGAAAGTCAACCTGACAGAATTGCATGGACGAACAATTCCGTTTTATTGCCCAAGCGCTGTGTTTTGATGAAACCCAAATGACATGTTTAGTGTTTACCCATCTTGAAATTAGTTTACGATCTGTGAAAATTAAGTTTTCAAAAACTTTTAATTAAAAAAAAAAAGTTTCTACAAAACAGCGCAGCTGTTCTCTCTCCCTTTCAATTAAACTGCAATGGTGCCAGGTTGGCCACTCATGTGCATGTATAGTTCTTTAGAAAGATGGAACCAAAAATTAGGAAACATTTTATGAGGCTGTTAACAAGGACCCAAGTTAAGATCCATTGACTGTGTGCACATAATGGCATGTTAATTTCCATGAAAATGGACCTACCCGCCCATGCAGCATGCACTGTTCCCTTTCTACTTTCTAACAAGATATTTCCTTTTATAACTTGTAACACTGTTACTTGAAGAACAAGATAAATAATGGGCCATATCCTCAGCTGGCATTGTAGCTCCACTGAAGTCAATGTAGCTATGTTGGTTTCCACCAGTGGAGGATCTGGCTTAAGCACTGTAGCCAGACCACAGTAGAGTTCTAATTCTCCAGTGTCACCAACTCTTGTGATTTTTTTTTATTGCAAGTTTTAAGATATTTGATGTTTTGGTTTTTTTTCTTACTGTCCCAGCTCCCAGAGTCATGTGATCATTTTAGAATTTCATCTTTCATTTGAAAAGGAAAAGTCAGGTTCTAGCCCTCAGTGCTGATAGGGGAAAACGTGAAACCTGATTGGCTCAATAATCAGAAGGCAAATAAAGATTTGTTATTTTTAAGCCAACTTCCTGATTGTTTGAGATGGCAATACTTGTGTTCAGAATATGGCAGCCAACCACATCCATGAACCAGAACCAGAGCTACGTTCGGGGGGAAAGATGTTCTTTTTGCTTAGTTGCACACCATTTGTAGGTGTGGGTCAACTGTTAATTCTCAGGCTTACAGTGTTACTGGGGTCTAAACCCCCTACTCCTCAGGCAACAACTCTGGGACTCTTCCACAGTGACGATACACAGTGTACTGCAGGGGAGGGGTGGGGTTGCCAAATAGTTTCTCCAGATGATACATTTAATCAAGGTGCCTTTCGGTGCAGGTGCAAATTAAAGTTCTCTTAATGCCATGAAAAAAGAGTAGAAGATTGTCCTGGCCAAAGATCCCTCCGAAGAGATGTATTTAGGATATTCCTTACTTGGTATTTTTTCATGAAGATGGCTACACCCTCAGCAATAAAAGTGAAAAGCTATTGAGGCCTATTACTGCAACCAATTCCAGGGGAGTTGGGCATCTCGTTTGCCTTTTTCAATACTCCGCTGCAGTCTCAGTAGCTCTGTCCAAGAAGAGTGTATGGTACACTGGTTGGCTTGCCCTGTACATCTTGACAGGGGAAAGCAGCCAGTGAAGGGGAAGCCCTGTGCAAGTTTCCCTTCTCAGCCGAGACCCACTTATGGCCAAAGTTTTGCTAGCAGTGGTAGGGGCTGTTCCACCCTTCTCCCTCCCTGTCAAAACTCTGACTATTTGTTGTTTGCATAAAATTGCTGCTGCATTTCTGTTCACTGTGGTGAAATGTTACTTGGTAGAGAGTCACGTGTATGGTAGGCGCCCTATAAAACCAAATTCGGTTTTGTTTTATAACTCCATTAACAGTAACAAGAGATGGGTGCAGATGGCTGAACTGAAAAAATACCTCTGAGCCTCGCAATGTGAACAAACAAAAGTTGTTAGCAGAGCGAGAGGAGGAACAAGTTGTGAGAATTTTTTTCACTCTTCTGAATGAAATCATGTGGCTGTCGTCAAATATGGGAATCCGAAAAAATGCAGGGCTGCATAACAAAGCTCATCACATGGCGTCAGATTTTTTCAAGTGGAAAGGTAACTCAGTGTAGTGGAGGTATGTGTTTCAAGATCCCATGTTGTAACCAGTGAGATTTTCTAGAGCTGGCTACTCGAGCTGGGGTTATGCCTTCCAAAACCCACGGCTGTCTTCTGCTCTGCTTAGTTGGGGGAAACTAGGAATGTAAAGGAAAATGTCAGTTTTCGGGGCAGGGGGAGAGAAATTCCTAGTTTTTTTGCAAAGGCAGTGTTGGCAGTCTAAAACAATAAAACCCAGTTGCTGAGATTGAATGAAACAAGCAGCTGGGCTTCACTTGTGCAGCTCGAGGCTGTGGTGACCTAACAATCAATTGTGCGTGCACACACGAAGCAATTTGTATGTAAAATCAATGACAGTTAGGGGTGTATTCCAGAGAATTTCACTAACCTGCCCCAGAATCCTTGGGCTAGTCCTGTGCAAAGTGGGGGGAGACTAGTGAGAGAGAATTAGTTGTGACTTTGTGGGGAGGAGGGTGACCAGGGCAAAAAATCCCTTTGCAGGCGAGCACAGAGATGGTGAATCCAGCTTTAATGCGATAAGTTCCAAGAAGGATGCTCTTGTGGTTCAGGCAGTGGACTTAGGGTACTTAGGATCGGCGGGTCATGTTCGATGTATCGGGAATTGATTTATTGCGTCTCATCTGGTCACGATAAATCGATCTGCTGATTGGCGCCTGTACTCCACCTTGGCAGGAGAAGTAAGCAGAGTCGACGGGGGAGGCACGGCAGTTGACTCGCCGCCGTGAGGACAGCCAGGTAATTCGAACTAAGATACTTTGACTTCAGCTACGCGAATAGCATCATTAAAGTTGCGTATCTTAGTTTGAAAACCCCCCGCTAGTGTAGCCCAGGCCTCTGACTCAGGGATTTAGGTTTAGTACCCAACTGTTCCACAGGTTTCCTATGTAACCTTGGGCAAGTGTCAGGGCCAGGGCATAGGTGGCCAAGGATCCAGGAGCCAATTACTAGCAATCAGGGCAGGTTATAACATCAGGAATTAGATCAAATCTGACCAGAAGGCCAGGATATAGAGACAGGTATTGGGAGCGGGTAGAGTCAGATTACTGAGGCCAGAATTGGGTGACAGTATCAGAGAGCAGTAACAGGAAAACACCAGTCTGTGGCAGGATGGAGCTCAGTTGTTTGTACAACTTCCTCTTGCATCTTCTGGCTTAAATAAGGGCTCAGGCCCAATTAGGAGCCTTGGAGCTCTCCGAATCAGAGTGTAGGGGCGGGGCTTGTACCCCTGTCTGACTTCATGAGCCCTGGTCCCAGCTGCTGTCTGTGAGATGCTGGGTGAAAGATTGGAGGAGGGTGATGACTACCAGCACCCGCATAGATCCGAGTTTAAGGCCCTAGGCCCAGACAGCAAGTCAGTTAGGCCAGGTGTGTGCTGCAGAGTTTTGTCAGCATAGCTATTTTGGTCAGGGGTGGACAAAAGCCTACCCACTAGCAACATAGCTATGCTGTCAAAACCCCCGGTGTAGTCGTAGCTATGGCGACAGAAGACTGTTTTTATCAGCATAGGAGGATGTCATTCGGGGAGACGGTGTAACTATGCTGACAAAAAAAAACACCTTCTGTCATCACAAGCTGCATCTATGCTGGAGTGCTCTGCTGGTATAAAGCTACACCAGTAAAGCATGTGTAGTGCTGCCCGTGTCTCAGTCACTGTACCTCAGCTCCCCATCTGTAAAATGGGGATAACAATAAATCCTTCCTCCCATTAATGATCTGTGATGTCTGCTTGGATTGTAAACTCATCAAGGCAGGGGCTGTTGTCGTGTGTGTACAGCACCCAGTGGAACAGGGTCTCTTTGCACGACTATAGTACAAATCATAATGCAGGGCACTGCATCTGTCTGCTGCTGTATCACATTGGGCTCCTCCTCTGATCATAACACAATATTGCACTCTGTAATAAAGGAAATATATACATTGCTGGAAAAGACATTTCCCCCTTCTGTGGAGCTGGCTGAGATATGAGAAGATAAGGTGGGTGAGATAGTATCTTTAATTGGATCAGCTTCTGATGATGAAAAAGACAAGCTTTTGAGCTACACAGAAGTCTTCTTCTCAGGGACGATTCAAGGTGAAGTTGTCTGTTAACACCCCTGCAGTCATAGGGTGAAGAAGGGGTTACAGATTGTTGTAATAAGCCATAAATCCAGTGGCTTTATTAAGACCGTGTTTTTTAGTTTCTAGCAAAGTTATGCATTGAAGCTTCTAGGCTTGCCTTTTGAAGGTATTATTATGTAGATTTAATCTGAGGACAAAAACTAAAAGGTCAGATATGGAGTGATCATTTTGTGAAAAATATATGCCCCGTGGTGATATGGTGATTTGCCTTTGAGCATTTTTCTGTGCGAGTTCATTCAAGAACATAGTGATTGGTTTCACGCACATCGTTGTTATTGGGGTGTTTAGTGCTCTGGATGTGATACATCACATGTTGATATGATGGGCATGTATAGGACCCATGGACCTTGAAAGCTGTGCTGTCAGGGAGATTGGTCACTGGAGCAGTGGAAATGTGTCTGCAGGTTCTGTATCTGTTGTCTCTTAAAACATGTTATCTACTTGTGCTAAACAATCTGTTCCACCTTGTATTTAGCTGTGACACTCCAAGTACCTTTCCAGACCAGAAATAGAGTTCCATATAGCTCAAAACTTTTCTCTTTCACGAACAGAAGTTGGTCCAATGAAAGATTTTACCTCATCTATCTTGTCTCTCTAATATCCTATGACCAGCACAACTAGAACAACGCTGCAAGCAACGATATGTGATGATTGCATTTTTTGTTCTGTGTTTTGAAACACAGTCACTTGTTTTTGGAAACTTGTCTTGAGTGGCAACAGGACTTGGCATCCGTATTTATAATGCAAGGCCAAGGGCGGCTGGCAAAAAAATGTTTTTACCATTGCTTTTGCTCCAGTGGACTGGAAGTCAGGGCTTGAACAGATGGAATATATAGGATGTACAGGTAAAAAATGAGAGAAAACATCCAGGGAAAGCAATTACAAGTCAAAAATTACTAATTCTGTCTCAATAAAGTTTGGTTCAAAAGAACTATGTTAAAGGTTTAGGAAGTTCCTTGGGTGTGATTTGGACTGACAGAAGAAACTGACTCCAGGGGATACAGCTGCTAAATACAGACAGAAAGGTATCCTCCTTATTTCCCATAGCAATTACTTTTCACACAGCAGACAGTTTAAAATAGTTAAACATGAAATTTCTGGGGAGCCAACATTATTTTGTTAAAGAAATGGCCCATAAAGAGTACGCTCTGTTTTTTATGTGCTGGAAAGGTTAACATTTCCTTGAAAGTGTGAGGAGGATGGGGGCAGCAGTGGCTGGGTGGGAAGGAAAGGCATAAAGTGTAACAATGACACAGAAGTATGAACTGGGGCTTTGGGTTGGCCTGTGAACTAGGATTAGTGGCTAAGCCCTAAGTCAGGAGTCGCGAGCAACTGAGTTCTTATCTCCGCTCTCCCGCTGTGGCCTAGGGCAAGTCGCTTATCCTCTCTGATCTTCAAAGCATTATTAATATTAACCATGGGAAAAATCAGTATAAAGTGTTATATAAATGCTGATGGTATCTGTACAGAAGTATTACCTGCCCAACACTGTAAGTGATGGGATGCCATGTTTCCATAGCCTGTTTTGTTCCCTTTTCTTTTGAATGTGTTACTTGTGGTTCCTATTGTACACTTCTACCCCGATATAACACTGTCCTCGGAGCCAAAAACTCTTACCGCGTTACAGGTGAAACTGTGTTATATCGAACTTGCTTTGATCTGCTGGAGCGCGCAGCCCTTCCCCCCTCCGGAGCGCTGCTTTACTGGGTTATATTCGAATTCGTGTTATATCGGGTCGCGTTCTATCGGGTAGAAGTGTATTTTAACTGAGCATTTGGAAGAGCCATGTAGAACAATGAGTTTTGTGGTGCATTGTGTCAGATGAGAAAGTGGTTTATGGGGAACACTGTAGCTCCAGGAATCTCCTGCGATTCCATCATGATCTGGGTATAACTTAAACTCCCTGGGGCAAACATGCCTCAGGTATGTGGCATGTTGTTGCGCTGATGTATAATTGTCACCATTTCATACACGGATGGCAGTGGAAGGTTTGTGCTGAATGACAGCATAAAGCAAAAAGAAACCGCAGCCCCATTTAATAATACTTTGGGAAAATGCCATCTTGCTGCGTCATCTTCTTCTTTCTCTTAGGATCCACTGTCCTCTGATCAGACTATAACATTTTCATGGTGGATTCACAAGAAGTAAGATGCATGAGCTTTGCTACAAGCATCAGAGGGGTTAGCATGAAAACATCATGGAAGGCAAGAATTCAAACAGCACCTGGTGCTGTAGCTACCTCAGTTTTCCAAAAGATCACGCTGTGTTTATTTAAATTAAAAAGTAAATTTGTGTTATGTCATTGCATTGTTGGGTGTCTGTTTCTCTGCTGTACGGGAACAACTGTCTTCCTTGGTTACCTGACTAAATCCATCTCCACTGTTCTTTCCTCAGTTCATCAGCCCTGCCAGAAGTACCTGCAGTTAGAGGCTGGGAATAAAGAGAGGTCATTCCCCTGAAGGATGCAGTAACTTTCTCCTTCGTATATTACAGTATGGAGAAACAAGCCATTTGTAAAGCCTAGACTTGTGTGCTCCAGTATGGAGATTCCTTTGTTCTAAACAAAGCAATGCTAGGATTAAAAAATTGAAAGTATTTGTTGAAGTGGGTTGAGATAAGCACTCAAAGTGTGAAGTCTCTCAATTGTATTTTTCCCTCCCAGGATGATTGTTTAAATGTGAGATATTTACTGGTACATTTGGAAGCAAACCTTCTCCCTCCCCACCCCCCGGGGAATTTTCACCTCTCTCACTAGCCCAAGTACATGCTTTTTTTCCAGTCTACCAAGATAACAACTCATTTTACATGGTGATAGTCTTGCAGCATATTTAGGAGATGATGATATAATGGAAAAGTCAGTTGCACTGAATTGAAAGAACTGTGACTCTTATGTTCTAGATCAACTAGAAGCTTGCTGCAGTAATCACTGGATGAAATGGTATGACCTGTCTTATGCAGGAGGTCAGACTAGATGGTTATAATAGTCCTTCTGGACTTAAAATCTATTAATCTTGTTTTGTTAATATTCATGTTTTGTCTAGAGCAGGTTGGAGAAACTTGGATGGAACCATATTCAGTGGGAATATGCAGTTCCATCGGAATTGAAATGCTTCACAAAATCAGGTCAATTTTGCCAGAATTTGTTTTGAAGAAAAAAAAAAGTGTGGCGGAGGAAGTTCTGACAATGTTGAAATATCCCATTTTGATATTTTTGGGATGAAACATTTCAATTTTCCCATTTTGAAATGACTTTTCAATTTTGGATTTTTTGTTTTGGATTATATTTAAATGTGATCACATACCACCAACTTGAAAAAGTCAAAATCAAAATGAAACGTTTATATTTTGCCTAAATGAAAGGTTTTGAGCTATCCAAAACAAACTTTTTTGAGGGAATTTTCCTTTGTGGAGAATTTCAGACTTTTGAGTTGTTGTTCCTATTTGGAACTAAACAAAGTCTCAGAATCTTTTGTGAAAATGAACTTCCATGCCCCATACACCTGTATTCTGTCTTGTTTCACTGTACTTATTTGGCTTAAACAATGCAGTGTTTCTTGATGCAGAGGGGAAATGGGAATGGAACAAATTTAAAAGAGAACTTTTTTTTCACCAGGATTCTGTTTCCAGAGATTTGGATGTTTTATATGGAATTCTAAGAGAGAGAACTAGGTATCTGTGCTGTTAGAGGAAGAAGGCAGAGTTTACCAATCTGTATATTTGTATGTTAACTAATATGTACGAGAGATGTGGCTAGAATGGAGGAAACAGATGAAATTCAGTGGAGGCAAGAGAGCTCTGTAATTCAGCAATGTGATTGGGAGCCAGGCGATCTGGTTCTATTTCTGGTTCTGCCATAGACTTCACTGTGTGACATTGGGCAAGTTACTTAGGCCAAAATTCAAACTTTAATCCTGTAAATTGAGGTACTTAAATATATCAGGTGCACTTTTCAAAAGTACTGAGCATCTGCAGCTCCCAGTGAAGTCACTGGAAGTTGTGGGTGCGCAACACCTCTGAAATCAAGGTACTTTTTAGAATCCTACATTTTTGGTACCCAGGTTTGAAAAATGTTAACTTTATCGACTCCGTACCTCACTGTTCCCCAACTGCTCCCTGGAAACAATAATGCTCAACTCACTGAATTGTGATGCTGACATTTATCAAGATTTGTGAAGTATTTTGACATCTTTCTATAGAAGGTTCTCTGTAAGTGCAAAGGACTATTATAATGCATCAAAGCCCACAGGTATATTTTTATAGTGATTGAAACAAGGAATGCAATCTATTTAGTTTAACACAGAGCAGGTTAAGGGGTGACCTGATCGTAGTCTATAAATACCCACCTGGGGAACAAATATTTACAATGGGCTCTTCAATCTGTCAGAGAAAGGTATAACACAATTCAGTGGTTGGAAGCTGAAGCTAGAGTGGAATGAAGAGCGTGGAACGAAAGTGTAAACTTCTAAAGGCGAGAGCATTAACCATTGGAATGACTTACCAAGAATCATGGTGGATTCTCTTTCACTGACAATTTTGAAATCAAGATTGGATGTTTTTCTAAAAGATCTGCTCTAGGAATTATTTTGGGGAAGTTTTGTGGTCTGTAATATATTGGTGGCAGCCTAGATGATCACAATATTCCCTTCTGGCCTCGGAATCTATGAATCTGTTAGTTTACTAGCTCATTCATATGGTGATAGTTTTGATTATTCTCTTGGTTTGATTTCTTCCTGTATTAAATAGATAAATATGTCTGTCTCTGATAAGTGGGATCTTTCTGAAATAATTTCCTGAACATTTCACAGGATCTTCTTTCTAGAGGGGGATTGTTTGCCTTGTGTACAATTCCTCAGAGAGAGACAGAGATTGCTACATGTAGTGAATCTTGGTAAAGCCATGAGGCTTGGAGAAAAAGTTTCAGTTTTGTCCCATGCCCATAGTTGGGCAAACTTCAGTGGTATTGGTTTTGGTTTTGCAAAAACACTTCAGTCTGGTGTTTTTACAGTCACAGAACCAGGGATTGGTCATTTGCAGACTCCATTCTTTACAAAGATTTAGGAGGATTTGGGAGAGAAGCTCAAATTCTGCTTTATCTATAATTATCATTAAAGATTAAGCCAATGAAAATAATAGGAGTGCAGTGGCCAATGTGAAATCATATTAGTGACTAAGCAGTGCACTTTGATCATCGTTAAAGTGCTTCTTTAAAAGGCCTCCAGGGGTTAGGCTGTGCTGACTTCTTTTATTTGCCATGTCATCTAACAGTCAATCAATAATAAGTAGCAAACATGAAAGAGGTTGCATAAATACGTGAGGGTAGCTGAGTCAAGATCATTAGCACTCAATTTATACAGCAAGAAAATTTAAACACAACTGACATTTTTTCAAGCTGCTTGTGCTCTCTTCTAATGCTGAGCTAAATCAAATTTTATTCTTAGCACTGAACTAAATCATATTTTAGTAGGAGAGACAATCAGGCAATAAAGAGTGATAAAGAAGGTTACCACCCACATAATGGGAAGAGTTTCCATAGATTATGTGGCTATTTCCTGGTATCCCAGCCCTGAATTTGTACCTCTGCCGTAAAACTGGAGAAAATCATAGTTTGATCTCCTCTCCCCCATCCCTGGCTCTGATTCATATGAAGTTCAGCTCCTAAAATCACCTCCCTCACCCATTTATTTACCCACGTTAACCCCCCACCTTTGAACTTGTTTACTGGCTTCCCCTTTGCCATCTTCTTCTTAATTATTTATATTACTGTAGCATCTAGGAGTCACAGTCATGGACCCCATTGTGCTAGGTGTGGTACAAACACAGAACACAAAGACAGTCCTCCTTCAGTCTTCAAGGTCCTTTGCAACTCTTTTCCCCTGCTTAACTGCCCTTATGTCTTATATCATCAACCTGAGGGTAAGGGACATGAACCCACATGAACGAAACGAGAGATGTTCACAGGGATCGCCTCTGAGCTGGAATGGCTGTTTTGTGTCGCTCTAATCTGTTCACAGTAGGCACTGTAGAAACTGCCATGCTTAAAGACACTATGGATTGAACACATTGCTTCTACCTCGGTGCCCTCTCTCCATTTCCGCCGCATCCTGCCTCCTGTCAATCACATTCCTTTGTTTTGTTTAACGAGCCTCAGAAAATTGAGTGTTCAAATGTTAGGTGGTTGTTTTTTTTTAATTCATCTTAAACTCTCCTTGTAAATTGCAGTCATGATTGTATTGGTGCAGAGGACTCTTGGCATCCTAGAGGAATCCATACCTGACATTGAAAGGCCTCAGGGCAGCAGAACTGTGATGAAACAGGCTAGTTTAAAATACATTAGTTCAAAAGGTATCATGCCACTGCTGTGTTACACTGCAGTGACATCCTGTCTTTTTCTATAATGCATAACCTGAACAACTGATTAGCTTTATGGCAAACATCGCCTCTCTTCTCTTCACCTACGTTAGACATTATAAAGAGAAGTAACTTTACTGTTCAGCTTTGATGCTAACATGTTTTGTATGATTGTCTCACCAGCTGTGCTGTTTACCTGGCACATGCCAATAAGGGCCTCTGGGCATATGCAACTGAGCTCTCAAAAAAGCTGATGGCCTTTTATTTTAAAAGGGCCCTGTTCTGCCAATCCTTCTTCCCATGAGTTGTCCTTACTCTCACAGGTAATCCTATTAGTTTCAATGGGGCTATTGCATGAGAAAGGGCTTGCAGGCTTAGGCCCAACATGAGAAGAATCATGGTCTAGTAATAAAAAAAAAAAGGCACAGAACAGATTTCACTGTTCTTATTCTCAAAGATCCCACTCCTAGAGCTAGAGGCAGCATGCTTAGTGGATGGAGTACTGAACTGGGACTTGGGAGGCCTGGATTGTCACTTTGCCTCTGGGAGCCTCAGTTTCCCCATCTGTAAAATAGGGATAATGATACTGACCTCCTTTGTAAAACACCTACAGATGTGGTATTATTTGAGTCATAAAACTGCAGTAAAAAATGTGAATCCTGCAGCCTACACTGGTGTTTCAGGCACTGAGGTAGCTGCACTGATGCAAACCTGTCTGGTCTGTCTATAATTGAAAAAAGGTGCTCAAGTTAGGCCCCTTCTCAGCATGTAGACTCAGCTGAACACCTTTAATACCACATGAGCTTGTTGCGTTGTAGCCTAAGCTCCTGTTCGGGCTGTAAAGGTTCTGAGCTTGTCGAAATGGGTGTTCAGGGGGCTGTCCAATCACATGAAGTGATTGTTGAGCCAACTTAACTGAAAAAGTTCCTTCTTCCCCCCTCCCTCCCCGCGTAGACAGGACTGTAGTGTAGATATAATTTACAGCAGCATGGTATGATTCACAGTGGTGCAGGATTAAGATGGACTACTGCAAATCAGGTGACCCTTGTGTAAATTGTGTCAATGGAAGGGGAGCAGCTACACTGCTGCTAAAATCCTAGTGTAACCCATGCCTGCCTGGTGTGGCACTCTGTCCCACTCTAGTGGCGCCTAGATCATCTAGCGACTGATGAGCCTGCTATAGCATTGGCTAAGAGCCATGTGGCGTTTAGCTCATGCAGTAGAGGCTCATACATTATGCTTCAAAGATCCCAGGTTCTATCCCACCTGCTGACAATTGGGGTCTTTTGATATTACACTAGCACACACCAGGTCTGTGAAGTATGAAGGAAAAACAGCAAAGCGATGCAGTGCTTGAATGACTCAGCTTTGGAAATCTGGTGCACATTGCTCCTTTTTGTGTGTGCGTGTGGGAGGAGTTAGCCAAAAGCAAGCTGGCTCTCTGTCCTGTCAAACGAGATTCAGTGCAGGTCCTTAACCAAATGCACAGCTGTAGGAGCAAGCTGGGGCTTGTTTGTTTATTTGGCTTTTTAGGTAGCTTTCGCTTTCAGCTCCAATGGAATCGATTTATTTGCCACCCAAAGTGGAGGTGGGTGGAATAATTCTGCTCCACGCCTTCCGAGCTTGTACGCTTAGTAGCTAGAGCGCAGCTCATGTGGTTGCTTAGCTAAGCTTGCAAGCCGCATCATGATTCACGCCATTCTGATGTGCAGACACCTTGCACTTGGCAGCCTGGAGTGGATGTTTGTTTTGCCGTGCTCTGTTGTCTGTCGCGTTGTAATTAGCTGCTCCGAGTAGTGGGGATGATGATCGCACTAGACTCTGGGGAATGGCAGAGGATGGAGCAGTCATGCTGAGCTAACCACTTTTTATAAACAGAAGCCTCTTACAGGTGAAGGTTTAAAATAAAAGCCCGAAACCTTGCAGAGAACAAGACAGGGAATTTATAGTTAAGAAAAGTTAATTCTTCATTTTTTAAAGCACTTTGAGTCAGATCTTCAAATGATTCAAATTATTATTAAAGTCAATGACTATTTACAGCAGCTGAGGTTCTGGTCCAGGGTAAGTAAAGGGGGCTATTTAAACTGGGAACATGCAAATACTCTGTCACCAGATACTGTCTTTCATTCCACCCCTTCTCCCCACATGGAATGTTCCTGGTGCCCCCTTTCTCCCCTTCCACCACAGGTGGCAGGATGCTGGGCCAAGGAGGCAGAGGAGACACCTCTGATTGCTTTTCACCAGCAAAGCCTTCCCCTATGTAAAGGGACTTCTCCACTGGCTGTTTGGCACAGGCAGCCTTAGCAGCCCGGAGAATCTGGCCCACTGTGCAAGGAGATGAGCTGACAGATGTGTTCTGGAAGCTGCCTGTTTTTTTAATGCACTCGTATGCTAGTCACTGAACGTGACAATGGGCCAGATTCCCAGTGCGGGTAAGTTGGCATAGTGCCACTAACTTCCCCGGAGCCAAGCTGGTTTACACCCACTAAAATCTGGCCCTGTGTCCTCAGAGAAGCATGAGAGACAGCCAGAGCAACACAGCTGATGCTGGAGGAAGAAGCTTGGCAGGTTTCAGCTATTTAAAATCTGCTCCATTCTCCAGAGAGAGAAGAGGAGGGAGGGTCCAGCAGTGTGGTGTGAGTGACACTTTGCTCTGGGCTACAGTGAGCTACAATCTCGTGCCGTTAGACTAAAGCTACACTCCAAATGAGCATTAAGAACCGACGAACACACACACGCACCCCTGCACCTTCACAGAGCAATCCCATGGGCATAAGCAAGTCTCTTAAAGTATCCCAGAGGACTCTGTGTCCAACTGGGCTTGGTTGTACCTTTTAGGAAAGCTGGTCTTTAACAATGCAAATTATTTGCGGTGGTCCTTTGGGCTGGTACTTTAAGTCAGGTTTCACTGTATGTGCATGCATTAGGCATGCAAAACAGTGAAATAAGTGGAAGTTCTGCGTAAGCATCTGAGAAACTGACCAAGTTGATATGCCTTTTAATGTTCCATTATAAGAAATTTATGGTGGCGATAATGCACATAGCACTTTAGTGCTGCATGAGTAAAATTCACCCTGTGCGGCAGGCCAGCTAAAAGCCTGTGCCTTGCCCTTAAAATAAGGTGGGTTTCAGGCTGAATTTCACTCTGTATGTTGAAGGTACTGTGCAGCTATTAATTAATTAGTATTCACAGCTCCTCTGTGAAGTAGGTAAATAGATATAATTTCCTCCATTTTATAGTTGGGCAAAACGGAGACACAGGAAGTGAAGTGACTTGCCAAAGGCCACAACCCTTGTCAGTGATGGAGCCTGGAAGAGCGCTCTGGAATCCCTGGCTTGCAGGGTGCTTAGTCTGTTACATTATTTTGTGTTGGCAGATTGTTAAAAAGAAAAACACTTCTTCATATGAGTGCTTATGGTAATGGGGGTGGTTAATTTCCTTTGGCCTGAGAGGCAGATTGACCTGGGAGAGAAAAATTGAGCAAGCCATCACTCACATGAGTAGTCTCTACAACTAGTTGTTCTTTGTTTGTTTGTATTGTGGTAGTACCTAAAAGCTGCAGTCATGAACCCAGGACCCCATGGTGCATTTACTCCTGCCTCTTTTGAAACCCACAAATGTCTGCTGATAAAAAAGGCCCTGAAGTTTATTTTCAGAGTTCATTTCCACCATTCTTTTACACTCCTTACAGCCATCCACCTACAGTCCTATGGAGCCTTCAGCTCCTGGATAGGGTGAGAGCCAGATAGCTAATTGATGGATGAGGATGGGCTGAGGAAAGCTCACTTGCTCTTCTGTTTCCTGTCTTCTCCCTTCCTTCCTGTGCCTTTTGTCTCATCTGTCTAATGGGCTAATTAGCCTCTTCATTCTCCTCAACCAATCCCCAACCATCACTTAGGCCCTGGTCTTCTTAATGAGCTCTATTCTAGATTAATGAATTAGAGTTGCAATGACCAGAATGGCATAGCTAGGGTTACCACCTGGCCAATATGGATTTGCCAGCTGCCAGAAAACTAATGTAATCTGCTGGGTTTTTTTTATATGGGTCAAAAGGTTGCATTATTATCCCGATACACTGGGATATCTAATGTTACACGTTTCTGTAACAGCTAAAGATGCTGCCGTGCTCCCACTTCCACAGGTTAAGTGATAACAGATCAAAACTGTGGAAAATACAGGTGCTCTCTGCCCACCGCCACGCAAGCACACACGCGTGTATGTGAGAGAGGTTTGAGTCCCTATAAGTGCCTGTCGAATGTGTGGGTAGCGGAGTTGCCTTGTGGTTGGGGTTGTGGTGGGCGTGCCCTTTTTTTGTTTTTTTTTTGCATTTCAGAGGTGTAGCTGTAGGTGGAGCCCAGCACTCTGTGTGGCCACCTTAAAGAGTTTACAAGCTAAGCTTGCATTCATGCAGGTACGAGTGTGGTGCGTTGGACTCTAGCCTGTAAGTAAACTTCAAAGTGGTGTGAGTGATACCTTTGGATCCTACCGACAAATAGGAGAACCACTTTACCAGTCTCTGTTTTGGACAGTCCATTTAGCTGTTGAAATGATATCCACTGTTGTTTGGTTTAGGCTGATTCCAGCGCAGGCTGCTGCTGTATGTAAGAGCGCTCCCAGGAGTCTGAATGGCCTGTGCCATTGTAGTCTTAGGCTGTGCATACCTGAGCTGTGTCTCTCTTTACCTTGCATTTCCCTCCTTTTATAGAGCATTCAGAAGGGGAACAGCAGGGAACAAAGAGGGTCCATTCTTATCGTGTCTTTATTGCATTGAGGGTTTATTTCCTTAGGTAAGTCATAAAACGATCCAGTTTGTTCTTCTCTTTGTTCAAGGGAAAACTAGCTAATAAAGTCCAGGCTTCTCGTATGGTTTTTGGGTGAAATTCATCTGCCCACCCAGAGGTTTATGTGGGTAGAGTGCAGGGACTCGGAGTCCACCCCCAGCTCACAGCCTGTGGCCTGCAATAGCAACTGCAGCTTCTCGATGTCCATTGTAGGGGGTATTCAGGCCACTGGATCTGCTTGAATGCAGATTTGTGGCCTGGCCCCCACAGCCTGACCCCAAAGTGACCTTCCATGCCAGCCTTTGTGGGCCAGTGCATAGGAGGAAGTATGGCCACTCAAATGCAGACTGCCTTCCATGGCAGCCTAGGGGGAGGGTTCCTTGCAGCAGGATGAATTTCACTCTATTAGCCAGATCATCAGCTGGTGAAAATCAGTGTGGCTCCATTGAAATCTGACCCTGTATGTTTCTTACACCAGATGTGAGTCCCTTTTTTGTGTATGTTCACATGCCATTCCCGAGCTTGCTGTCTGAAGCAGGAATGAGATCATCTGATATTCATAAGCTATATTCAACGCTTACAACCAGATCCTTGGCTATGTCCATATCAGCACTTATAGGTGTCTGCACAGTTTGACTTGAAACGGGACCTTTCCAACCAGCATGCCTAAGATCCCAGGACTACTGTAAAAAAAACCAAACAAAAAAGTCACGTGATGGAATAATTGCAATGTAGTTGGCTGGTGACCAGTAGAGATGTCAGTGGATACAGAAATCATGGGAAAATAGCCAACAAGTTTTGACAGATAACTCTCTCAGGATATTTAATTGCTGTCCCTGCTTAACTTAATAAATTAGAACTCCCTCGCGTTCTGAGTAATGGGAGAGAGCACCTGACAAATGAAGACTGAGCATGTCTTGTCTGAACACAGTGAACTGTAACTGTTGGTCTGAGCCTAAGATGCTACAGCAGGAAAGTGTCTGGTTTACATGGCTTATGTAGATCAGTGCCTCAGCCTGTCCCAGCTTTTCTTTTAATGTCTTGCCCTTCCTCTGTGCAACCTCAAAACATGGTAAGGCGCTCGAGCCATAAGCATTGTGAAAATGGCTTGGGGGGTTAATTTCTCCTCCAAGGAGGGAAAAAACAAAGCAGCATATTAGCAATGACTAGAACTCCACAGGTTGCTCCTTGCAGCCTCTGTTCAACCTAATCGCCTGCTTCTCCCACTGCAGTCCACAAGAGTTGAGGGCACTCAATACTTGTCAGAAGGGAGCTTTTCTGAACACAAGTAATCAGGACTTTGGTTTTATATGAAAAACTGCATCTCCAATATACAATGTGCTCAAAAGTCTTATTAGTGCTTGTGTTCAGTGCTGACTCGGAGGGGAGCGCTCCCCTTGCTCATGCTGTCAGTTACTCCAGTGTAACACTCTTGATATCAGTGCAGTTGCACTGGTGTAAATGAAAGCAGAAGCTGGCCCCACACATTTATCTTGACGCTGTCTCTTTAAGTGGGGATGTTTTAAGCAACCGGAGTGAAAAAGGCCCATCTCTGTGTGTAACTAGAAAATTCCCTTGATAAAGTAAAAATGTAAAGTAATTAGACTCTGACATACACATCAAGAACACATTTTCTTTGTTCTGTGGATGTGTTATTTCAGGCTTGAAATGATTGATGAGCCGAATGCCTCAATATAGTCCAAGCAATATATGTAAAAACACTGCACGCTAGCGATTTTTAGATTACGTTGACTTGAAGGGCCTTGCAGCTGATCCACTAAGCTCAGAATTATTGTTCCTTCTGCAGCGCGGAGACACTGGGAGGTTTGGGGAGGGGAGAAGTATTTTTCAATATAGTTCTCATTCTCTTAGATAGAAGAGGCGCATCAGCAGAAATCAGCTTAACTGGGTGATGGCTGGCAAACGTGGGTTTGAGTTTTTAAGAGTATGGAGAGATTTGGGGGTTATAAGAGTTAAACCTCTGGAATCAATGTCTTTGGTGGCAGTGGGTTTTTTGTTTCTGTTCCCTCCCGTGCAGCGTCTCAGTCTTTTGCAGAGAAAATATTAGAGGTTCCTCTGCGGTGAGAAAATGAAACAATATGAGAGAGGGCTGTCAGGTCTGTGCTAGATAAATGGAAGACAGATGGTAAGTGTGATTGGCACTGACAACGTGTGAGAAGCCTTGTTTGCAGGTGCTGCTCCTGTCATCCATCACACTTCCACCTAATAGTGGGAGATGTCACTGTCATGTACTTAAATCCCCAACCGACCAATAAAGTGAAGCCAACAGGAAGAAAGGCCTGAGTGAGGGCATAATGCTAGGAGCAGCCTGACTTTAAGCTGTGTTAACATAGATAAAGAAGCATCAAACATTATTTTTTGAGATAATACATGGAGCAGCCACTTTTCTGCAGCACTTGTGATCTCCCTAATGCTACATTTGTTTCATGAAAGGCCTTGCCATCAGGAGCAAGGGACTGTACATCACCAGCCAAAGTCTCTCTTGGGCTTGGTAATGGAGGCAGCTCTTGCAGGGGGCCACCTCTCCTCCTCCTCCTCTGTCCTAGAGAGTAAACATGTCACTGGCAGCTTCACATGGCTCAGCAGGGGCCTGAGTAAGCGAGTGCATCTTGAGGGTCCAGAAGGCTACATCACCAGGCTGGAGCGTCTGGCTCTGCTGTACTTTCAGATTCAAGTAGTAAGATGGTTGCTTCTAAATTAAGGCTTTATCCAGAGCCCACAGAAATCAGTGCAAACATCCCCACTAACTCCAATGGCCCTTAGAGGTTTGTTAGTCCGTGTAACGCCACAAAGTAGCCAAAAAAATGACATTGACAAGGAAGGATGAGAGAGGATTTGTTCATCAATAAACTTCTCCTATGGGCTTATTGTTATCTGTACCCTCTGTAGTTTCTTGCATCTTCCTCTCAAATATCTTACTGACCACAGCTGGAATTGGGGTACTGGGACCACTGATAGATACGGCAATTCCTAGGTTCTCACTGATCATTCATTATATATGTATTTACATATGAAAGTGTGACTACATACCAGCTACTCTTCAGCTTTGCTCTCCTTTGTGAGCTCTTAGCTGGTACAATGCATGTGAAAAGTGCACTTGCTGGTCACTAGATTATTATACTTTCATGTGATATCCCATGATATCCTCCCGCCAGTGGCTAGCAGTCCATGACTGAGTAAACACACTTCGCGGTAAGGCAGTGCATCCTTTCAACTTCCATCTCGTATCACTGTCACTTCTCTGCATGACCCACGTCCATCTCTCTGCCATCACTGCAAGCTCCTGTTGGGATCTCCTTCCTCTTTCTCTGGGTGTGTTTTTGTCATGTTACAGGTCTAGTGTTAGTCCTTGGGAGGGTGGTGCTCTGTCAGTACATAGCTTGTTGGTGGCTCGAGATTGAGAATTGCTGTATGAGGGATATATTTCATAGGCTTTTGTCAGATCCAGGTGAACTATTACCATTCATATATATATACTCCCGTCATTGTCCTCACTTTCCTCCCTCTCCTTCATGAAACACTCTCCGGCAATGTTGAGCAGAAGGCTATACGGCAAGTTTCAGCCCATATAGACTTTTACTTTTTTAGAAGCTGTTCTGACATAGCCCCATAAAATCCATACACAGCCCTTTCTCTCAGATGTGTTTTATGGAGTAACCTATTAATCTGTCTAGTTACTGCATCCAGTTTAATCTATTCATAGACATCTTCTGTCCAAACACAGTTATGTGCCCACAAAAGATCACAAATCCCATCCAGCGCCCCTCTCAGTCCGGTGAAGATGTGGTTGCTGCTCGTATCACCTGCATCCTCCTTATTACCCATGTTGGCTCTTGACAACTTGCCTATCCGGGTATCCTGTATGCTGCTCAGAGGTTCTCTGCCAAAGAGCAGTTCTTCACTTAGATTGATCCTCAGAATTGGTGTAGTGGCATTTCAGTTCTCAGCTGCACTCTGTGTTTCCTTCACTGTTGGCATGATATGGT
The DNA here is from genome assembly GCF_007399415.2 of Gopherus evgoodei. NCBI lineage: Eukaryota > Metazoa > Chordata > Testudines > Testudinidae > Gopherus > Gopherus evgoodei. The sequence continues at coordinate 11,329,274 of NC_044334.1, read as the reverse complement.
GAAGTTCTTTCCTCACCTGAAATACCCCAGCCTGTGAGCTAGTCAGTGACAATTTACACATGCTCAGTCGCACACCAGAGGCTTTTCCTCTCTTCATCTGCCTCCTCTGTCTCCTGCAGCTCATCTCCCTTTCCATCTGTCTCTGCTTTCTCAGCCAGCTTCTCTCTCTCACTTTCCTTCTTCGCTCTATTGCCAGCCATAACGCAAGCAGTGTTATCCGGATACCTTCCTGCTGCAGTCTTCCTGGAACAACTGCTGCCATCAGAGATGTCTTTCTCCACCCATCCAAATCATTAACTCGTCCAAGTCAACTATATGTTTATATCTTCCCTTTTACCCTCTCCCCCACAGAGTTCATTTGCAATCACAGTTTGTTAGTCAGCCAGACTGTTAACATTTACTACGGCTACTTTCTGCATTACTGCTGGTCTTTCCAGCTTTGCTTTATTTGACTTCTGAGACTGATGCCTTTCTCTAAGATGTTCTCAACTTGTTCTATTTTCCATAGCTTCCAAGAACAATGATCTGTTTGTTTCCCGGCCTTGTAAGTAGAGATTTTATTTTCCTGCTAAAAGTTTGACAAAATGAAAAATGTATCATTTTCGTAGACTTTTCATCAGTTTTTGGCAACTGAAAACTGGAAATTGTCAGCTGAAATTTTCCAAACCCATAAAAGTTTGGCTGAAAACTGCCAACAGTTTTCAGTTTTTCACTTTCTGCAAAATTTTGTGTTAAGTCAAAAACCTAGTTTTCTATCCAAAAAGTTTCACTGGGAAATTTTTGACCAACCCTGCTTATAAGGCACGTATAGGGCAAATCTGCATAGTCCAGCTGAAGTCATCAGTTGAGGCTGTCGCTCATAATATCCCGTGTTCCTCTTTTAACTCAAGCATATTATTTGCTATTCGTAGTATCTCTTCTTTTCAGCTGTGACGCCATGTCAGTGCTTGTGAAGGACAAAAGAAGAATTTTTTTTTCTTGTCTTGACAAAGAGGTGTTTTTAATTGTACATCTGATGACTTGTATTATTATTTTAATCACCTGACTGATGCTAGCCCAATATTCTCCTCATGCCAAGAAGTCCATATAAATTCAGGTATTGAAATAGTTTGTAAGAATGAGGACATAATCCAAGAGCATCTTCTACAGTTCCTCCTATCTTCTCGCACTTTGCTTTAAAATTATTCATTTTCATCCCCTCATGTACTATGGTGAAAAGTGAGGTATGGGAACATGTATGGAATAGAATAGATACCCGGGCTGATGAGTAAACAATATGGACACCTCAGTACAAAACAAACTCCCAGAGTAGTACGCTGAGCTCATCCATTGGTACGAATTTCTCCTCCCAATCAGTGACTGAGTTCTGCATTGCAATACCAACCCATTCTGTGCTCATGATCAACAATCCTGCACTGCACATCACTGGACAACCTTACCGTGTCACGTGAGTCTCGTTCCAACTCATCCTTCTAATTGCATCTTGTCCTGTTTGTTGGCTTTACACCACACCATCCCCTTCATGTTTCAGTGGTTCTTTCCAATGTATGGCTTTGCCATGCATTTTCCATTTCTTTTAGCTGGTTGTCATATCAACACTCCCTTCCCCCTGCTTGGGAATCCTAAGAGAATAGATGAGGCCATGGCTAGAAAAATGAAATTGATGCACATGCTGGCTGATTGGTTCACCCCTGCCACAGAGAGTACCAATAATAATAGCCCATGGTAGATATTTCCATTACATACAGTAATGAGCACTGTAACAATCATTAAAGCAGGTATGACATGATATAGCTCTCTAGCAGTCAATTTAAAAGCCCTGATGAACATAAACTCCACTGGGCAATCAACACAAGAAATGGTGCCCCAAAGAAATTAAAAATGTATATACCCTGAAACTGGAGATCTGTAGATCTTTGACTAAATTGATAACACTTTTGAAAACTTAATACAACACATACTTTACTGTAGGGTATCTTTGGAAACTTTATGGTTTAACTACAGGATTTATTACATATGTGCAATTATATATTTGATAATGGGACTTGTTATATGTTTAAACATCTTTATTACATAAATGTAAAGTGTGCTTATGTTCAGCTATGGGATTTATTTTGAATATTTTGTATATACAGCTGGGTGAATTTATTTATTTATGTATTTATTTGGTGAATAGGTTACTAACCAAAAATGCAGTTTTGGGTTGAGTGAGACTGTTGTGAATTTGGGTTGAATTCAGCAAGTAGTTTCAGCTGAAAAAAAGGGGGGAAATTTTGGGAAAAGATAAAAATATTTTGACATTTTATAAATTAAATGTTTCAACTATACATTTCAAAATGATGTTTGCTTAGAAAGTGAGCTAGTTCTAACTAAAAAAACCCCAACAACCTACAAAAGAGTGAAAATCCCCTGAAAACAAACCAACAGAAAAGAAGAGTTAAAATCTCCTTATTTCATATCAAATAAAACACTATGTTCAACTCAAAATGTTTTGGTTTTTATTTTGTTTGGGCAAAAAAATCCAAAAAATTGTCATTTGGGGTTGACATGAAAGTAATATTTTTTTATTTTTCTATTCAGCCACCAAACCAAAAAAAAAAAAAAATCAATTATTCACCCAGCTGTAATTATCTACATTCTTCAAAACAACAGCAGTAATTCTTCACACATCAAAAGCGAGTGAGATTCATGGCCTTTGATGTGCAACAGAACTGGTACAACACAAGCAAAAAGAACGGCTTTCTGATGTTTGAACCTGAAGGGTTCATGTTTTCAAGCTCTCCTCTGCAAACATAAAGGCTAGAAGCGTGCTTTGACGCAGAATGCAGCCCTTGCTATCCAGAGTTCATAACATCCAGGCTAGTGCTGGACTCAGTACTCTAAGGCCTGGGCTAGACTAGCTGTGGGGGTTCAAACTAAGATACGCAACTTCAGCTATGCTGCCGTGGCTCCCCTATTGACTCCGCTTACTTCTCCTGCTGAGGTGGAGTATGGACGTCGATTAGTGGATCGATTTATTGTGTCCAGACGAGACGCAATAAATCGATCCCTGATGCATCGAATGCTACCCGCTGATCTGGCAGGTAGTGTTCGATGTATCGGGGATTGATTTATCGTGTCTCATCTGGATGCAATAAATCGATCCATGAATCGACGCCCATACTCCACCTTGGCAGGACGAGTAAACTGAGTCAACAGAGGAGTCGCGGCTGTCGACTCGCTGCTGTGAGGACAGCCAGGTAAGTCAAACTAAGATACTTCAACTTCAGCTACATGAATTGTGTAGCTGAAGATGCATATCTTAGTTTGAACCCCCCCGCTAGTGTAGCCAGGCCTCAGAGAGATATTTTCATAGCTGAAGTGAGTTGAGGGGGAGGAGGAAGGAAGGGAGAAAAAAGACAAGAAGCCCAGCCTCAAGGCCAAAATAGCAAATGAGCAGTTGAAGTCAATTGGCTCCTCCCTGAGTAATGCACTATTCAAATTGAGTAAGGCTGGCAGAATCAAGCCCAATAAGAAGGACAAATCCAGTGTTTGAACTATTCACTGCAGGTTTTCAAAAGGAGGCTGGATAGCCATCTGTCTTGGATGTTTTACACACAACAATTCCGGTGTCTTGGCATGGGGTTAGACTAGTTAACTCTTGCGGTCTCTTCTAGACTAAGGTTGCCATGTGTCTGGTTTTCAGCCAGAAAGTCCGTTCAAAAAGAGGACCTGATAGTGTCCAGTCAGATGTACTGAGCAGACACCCAAAGTCTGGTTACTGCAGGTGGGGGAGACAGGGAGGTGACATCCCCTACTCAGCTGGGGCCACCTCCTTCCTTTTTCAGGGAAGCTGCAGCTCTTAGCCCCAGTGGGGTGGAGGTGGAGGGGAGGAGGAGAGGGGAAAAGCAGTGAGTGATGGGAGGAGGGAAGAGGAGCAAATGGAGGGCAGGGCCTGAGGGGGAGGAAGAGGTCAAATGGGCAGGGCTTAGGGGTAGGGGCGGGGCCTGGGTGGAGTCTCAAGGGGATGGGGCAGGGCCTTACAGAGACAAGGCATGTGGGCAGAGTCTCTGGGGGAAGAGGTGGGGCTGTGGTGAGGCTTCAGGGGCAAGAGGTAGGACGGGAGGTTGCAGCATTCCTGCTGGAGTGTCTGGTTTTTAAATATTACAAAGTTGGCAACCCTAATCCTATGGTTCTATGATTCTATTGTTCAGCTGGAATACATCTATTTTACAGAATCACAGATGACTAGACATCATAGAACATTTGCAATGATGTTGTGCATATTGCAACCCTAACAGCAATTTGCTACTCAGGAGGAGAGATCAGTGAAATTCAGAGGTGGGTGGCAAAGTCCACCACCACCCCTTTTCGCCTCTCCATCTCTCGGTGCACTGGACCCAAGGGACTTAGGAGGACGTGTTTGGTTTGGGACAGCATGTGAGAGCGCATGATAGTTCTGAGGACCTGTTTTAATACACAGATGACTGATACAGCACAGCACTCATCAGCCTCCATTGGCCCCGAGCAGCGAACCGCAGCCAGTGGAAGCCGTGATCGGCCAGACCTGTGGACGGGGCAGGTAAACAAACTGGCCTGGCTTGCCAGGGGCTTTACCTACACCAGTGGCGACCCCAGTTTGAGAAACATTGGTCTAGCCCTTGTGTTTGCAGAAAAAACTTGAATCCAAAAGGCTCAGCGACCACAGGGCAAATAAAAACCATTTCAAATGTATCATTTTGAAAATCTCGTGATTTTGAAACCAATCTCATGATTTACTGGGGCCTGGTTCATAGTTTTTGAATCCGTTTGGCAGTACTGTGTTGCTTCAATTGATTTAAAGTGGAGTTTTGAGTGTTCAGCACTTCTGAAAACCAGGCTTCAAATGCCAGACCAGAAAGGGCTTTTAAAACCTTAATAGTAGTGGTTTAAGGTGACATGCCATCTACCACAGCTTTGCAGATGGTTGCCACCATGAAAACTTTTCCTTTTCTAAAGCTAATTGAGTTAAAATGAGGATAATTACACTGGAGTGAAAGAATTAAAAGAGGGAAGAAGGGGAGGGAGAGCGGGATTCCCCAAGATAAATTAACATCTTTGAAATAAGATGCTTTTAAATGTTTGCTAATGGGCTAAATGTTTCCATATTCAATTAAGTAATAAGTACCGAGTTGGCACTATCATCCCAAAACATTCATTTATTAAGCGAAGGTTCCATTGAGATAGCAGAGGCACCATAATGATCTGATGTGGGCAGTAAGACATGATAATGCCCATTTCAGAGGGAATTACTGCTTTCATAAGGCAATTTACAACAGGTACTTCGTTATTAGAGTTGTCACACCCCCCTATCCCCTCCCCACCCCGCATTGACAGTGTAATTATGACTCCAGCAGTTCAGAATAATATCAGTAGGAGCAGGTTTGCAGAGCTTTTGTACTAAATATTCTCAGGCACTTACAATGTGGGACTAAGTGCTGCCTTTTTTGAAAAATATTAATCAGAGCTTCACATAACATGACTGGAGAGCAGGCTACTTAAAGCTGATTTCCTCCTCTTTTTGACATTTATTTAAAGCTCTTTTTTATCATTGATTTTCTAGTTGATACTTTTATTCAAACTGCCTTTTGGATATAGTCCATGAAAAATGGTGATGTTCTGACTTGGTGCAAGTCAATCTGACTCCATTGAAGTTAGTAATATAATAACTAATAATTCTGAGCTCTTACATAGTGGTTGTCAGCTATAGATCTCAAAGTGCTTTTACAAAGGAGGTATCATTATCCCCATTTTATAGATGGGGAAACTGAGGCACAGAGGGGCAAAGTGATTTGTCCAAGGTCACCCAGCAGGCTAGTGGCTGAGCTGGGAATAGAAAACTCATCTTCTCTAAGTCCCGATCTACTGCTCTGTCCATTTCCCTAGAATCAATGGACTCACATTCGTGAAGTCAGTGGAGCTATGCTGATTTATATCAGCAGAGAAGCTGGCCCATCAGGATTGCCTACAGAAAGAACAGACATAAGGGACCAGATGGCAAGAGGTACCTCTTGCTTGTGCAAGTCAGGAATAACTCTGCTGAAGTCAATGGTGGTTACAGTGGGATAAAACATTACACTGGGAGCAAGTGGAAAGAGGATCAGACCCGTGACCTCCATATAAACAGGACTGGCCTTAGGTTTTGTGTGTCCCTCTGCAGAGTTATACAGTGAGTGGCCTCAGGCAGATTTCTGCTGTTTAAGCTGCACATCTGTGCAGTGAGTAGAGTGGAAATTTAGCAGCCGGTTCCTGTTTGTCCTTGGGAGATAAAAGGATGAGCATTTGGATGCAGAGGAACGTGGTGCTCTCTTCCGCAACTTAGTGGAGAGAATATAGTTGTGAGAGCCCTGTTAGCCAGAGATTTCCCCTGGGAATGCCCAGTACCATGAGGAGGCGAGGATGGTCTTTACAAGATGTGCAGGCTTTAAAACCTGCTCACACTTTTGTCTGTAACATTAGAAGGAAGATAATGCTCGTTGGACTCTGTATGAGCTGCTGAATTCATTCTCAGACTTCCTGGCCAGGAATGATTATCATGGGACAAGACAACAACCTTTACGGCACTTCTGTGCCAGTTGTACAAGGAGACGTCAGGCCTTCCCTTTGAAGCTGTATCCTCAGCCTGTGTTCAGAGATGCTTCTGAACACCATTATGCCATTTTTGAAATACAGCGAAACCTGCCTTAAACAGCCATCCAAAGAACCAGCAAAAATTGAGTGCCTGCTGGATAGTGTTTGAATGCCAATTAAACAAAATTGAACCCCAAACCGTTGGAGTCATGCTTTAGAATAGGGAGGTGTCCCTTTAAATAGTTTGTGAGTCCTCCAGTGGAGCACACCATGTTTGTTCTGTGTCATAGAAGTTGCTGGAAATCTTGTGTGTGTGTACATTCAGTAAACACAGTTATTTGGGACTTAACTGTGCCAGTGTGGTTTTTTCATATTATTTTTGTTGTGTAAAGACCTAGCAGTTGGGATTCTTTGTAGTGGTCTCTTCAGGCATGGTTTACCTGTTGTACGTGGTTTTTGGAGTAGGTTTCACTGCAAAGCAGTTTCACCTATGTCAGGGTTCGGCAACCTTTCAGAAGTGCTGTGCCGAGTCTTGATTTATTCACTTGAATTTAAGGTTTCATATGCCAGTAATGCATTTTAACGTTTTTAGAAGGTCTCTCTCTGTAAGTCCATATTATATAACTAAACTACTGTTGTATGTAAAGTAAATAAGGTTTTTAAAATGTTTAAGAAGCTTCATTTAAAATTAAATTGAAATGCAGAGCCGCCCTGACCAATGGCCAGGACCCAGGCAGTGTGAGTGCCACTGAAAATCAGCTCACGTGCTGCCTTCAGCACACGTGCCATAGGTTGCCTACCCCTGATCTATATAATAAAGGGAAAACCAGAAGTGATACTAAACTTTGCAAAGCTCCAAACTGTCTAGGTTTGAAATCAAGTTTCACACATACAGAATGGGAAGAGACTGTCTAGGAAGGAGTATGGCAGAAAGAGATCTAGGGGTCATAGTAGACCACAAGCTTAATATGAGTCAACAATGTGATACTGTTGCAAAAAAAGCAAACATGATTCTGGGATGCATTAATAGGTGTGTTGTAAACAAGACACGAGAAGTCATTCTTCCGCTTTACTCTGCGCTGGTCAGGCCTCAGCTGGAGTATTGTGTCCAGTTCTGGGCACCGCATTTCAAGAAAGATGTGGAGAAATTGGAGAGGGTCCAGAGAAGAGCAACAAGAATGATTAAAGGTCTTGAGAACATGACCTATGAAGGAAGGCTGAAGGAATTGGGTTTGTTTAGTTTGGAAAAGAGAAGACTGAGAGGGGACATGATAGCAGCTTTCAGGTATCTAAAAGGGTGTTATCAGGAGGAGGGAGGAAACTTGTTCACCTTAGCCTCCAATGATAGAACAAGAAGCAATGGGCTAAAACTGCAGCAAGGGAGATTTAGGTTGGACATTAGGAAAAAGTTCTTAACTGTCAGGGTAGTTAAACACTGGAATAGATTGCCTAGGGAATTTGTGGAATCTCCATCTCTGGAGATATTTAAGAGTAGGTTAGATAAATGTCTATTAGGGATGATCTAGACAATATTTGGTCCTGCCATGAGGGGGACTGGACTCATGACCACTCGAGGTCCCTTCCAGTCCTGGAGTCTATGAGTCTATCCATCACAGGGAGAGGCACTACATGATCAAGTCTGGAGTTCTAAGATCTCTTACATTATATATAATGGAATCCTCTTATTGAGTGTTAATTAATCATTTAATGACTACCACCGATTTACACAGCACCTTACTAAATAATCAGACACATACCCTTCCCCTCCAAATGTATGGACAGATCCTCAGCTGGTGTAAGTCAGCGTAGCCCCACTAAAGTCAATGAAGCTACAGCAACTTGCACTGGTTGTGGATTTGACCCCTTCAGCCCACAAGGCCTGAGGAAAGAGAGAATGCGTGGAAGGGTGTGAAGGGATGATTGGTGAGGAGAAGAAGGTTAAACAGGTATTTGGAAGAAGTGAGTAACTAGCATGGATCTGAAAGAGAAAAGCCAGCATGTGCATGGCAAACAAGAAACAAGCAGGAGGTTGTTCCAAACGTGAGCATTGGTGTAAAAGGAGGGAGAGGGAGAAAAATGAAGGGAGCAGTCAGGAGACAGGGTGTAAGGGCAAATGGAGGAACCAGGGTAAAAAGCAAGGGATTTGTTGGGATGGAAGAGCCGAGAGTGCCGAGATTAATTATTAAGCTGTTAGAAACAGGATGAAGTGAAGGGATTCAGTGAGGGATGGGGTTTTGTGGCTGGTGTAGTTCAACAGGGCACTTTGGATGGCTTGAGAGAGAGTAAAGAAAAACACTGGGGTAGCCAGAGAAGACAAGGACCCCAGTGATCAAGGGGAGAGGTTGGCAAAGCATAAGGATAGGCTTGAGCAAGCAAAGGATGGACTGTGATTCTGATGAAGAAGAAGTGCAGAAAAGGGCAACAAAAATTATTAGGTGTATGGAATGTCTTCCATATGAGGCAAGGTTAATAAGACTGGGACTTTTCAGCTTGGAAAAGAGACAACTAAGGGGGAATTTGATTGAGATCTATAAAATCATGACTGGTGCGGAGAAAGTAAATAAGGAAGTGTTATTTACTCCTTCTCCTAACACAAGAACTAGGGGTCACCAAATGAAATGAATAGGCAGCAGGTTTAAAACAAACAAAAGGAAGTATTTCTTCACACAACGCCAAGTCAACCTGTGGAACTCCTTGCCAGAGGATGTTGTGAAGGGCAAGACTATAACAGGATTCGAAAAAGAACTAGATATATCCATAGAGGATAGCTCCATCCATGGCTGTTAGCCAGAATGGGCAGGGATGGTGTCCTTAGCCTCTGTTTGCCAGAAGCTGGGAATGGGTGACAGGAGATGGCTCACTTGATGGATGGATCACCTGTTCTGTTCATTCCCTCTGGAGCACCTGGCATTGGTCACTGTCGGAAGAAATGATACCGGGCTAGATGGACCTTTTGTCTGACCCAGTATGGCTGTCCTTATGTTCTTATGCAAGTGACAGGACTTACATGGCAAAAGAAAGAAACGAGTCCAGGATGTCCCTAAGGCAGCGGAGTTGCCAGTGGCTATGGAAGAGGGCTATAGTGAAGAGGGCTTAGAAGGCAAAGCAAGGAATCCAGTTTGTGAGAGGTTAAATTTAAGAGAGTCGTGAGTCCCCTGGAGTAAATGTTTGTTTGAGTGTCATTTTGAGGTGTGAGATCAGAGAGGATTAAGGCTGGAGAGTGAGAGGTAGGGTGGGAGCTGAGACCATGAGAGCCGCAGAAGGACCAAAGTGGATACTCAGATAGTAATGGGTGTGATATGTAAATCTAATTAGAAGAGTGGAAGAATTCAGCATGGTTGTGGAACGTTTCCCAAAAGGGATCAGGAGCTAGGTGGATAGGAATGGAGACAACAGATGGGAAGGGAGAGCCAGGGTTGGAGGTCTGGGGTGCAGAGAAGACGAGAGAAGTGTATTCTTCATAGCGATTTTGCTGAACAATTTATTCCTGAATTTGCACTCTGAACATTGCAACTCCTTGCATCACCTGTATCAGTGATCTCTAGAAGTGGGCTGTGCTTGATGTGCACGTTCTGGGACAGATTCTGATTTTGGCTACGCTGGTGTAAATCTGGAGTAAATCTATAAATTACAGTGAAGTCACTCTGGATTTACCCTGAGGTACCTGAGAGCAGACTGTGATCCAGTATGTCCTCAGATCCTTTTTTGCTGGAGATACGTGAGCATACTTTTAGTGAAAGTAAAGTAAGAAAGTTTTACGTGTATAGCAAGCTTCTCATCTTGTGGTTTTTAATAAATTTAACTTTTCCTAGTAGCTAAGCTGGTGTTTACAGAGCTGGAAAAGACAGCTCGAATAAAACAAAAGCCTGTCTGCTCTGCAGATGCATTTTATTCAAGCTTCAAATAACCAGCTTTAAATGTAATGTGTGCACACTAGTGCATTATCACCACTGCCACAATTTGTGTATGATTGTCATTTTTCTGAAGAGCATTTGGTACTTTAGTCACAACAAAAGCTTATATACCCTGGGAATACTCATGCCACAGCTCAGTGTACTAGCATGTGAAAAGTAGGTACCAGTAACTTTCTACATATGCCAAAGATGAGATGTTTCCTGTCTTGATAAGGTTTGGCTAAAGAAGGCGCGGGCGATGAGGGAGGGGGAAGAGAGAGAGAGAGAGAAAGTATATACAATAGATGCAAATAGATGCTGGCAAGAAATATTTTGGCCCCTAGATACCATGATGACAGTCACAGTTTAAGAACTTAGAAGAATCTGTGTAAATATATTGCTTAATGTGTCAGCAAAGCTTAAAAAGAGTAGAAAATAATAATACATGATTATCTTCAGGCTTAAATCGATAAACATGAGCTTACAAGGCTAAATAAAAACATACAATAATAGCCTTTTTTCCCTCTAGTTTCAAAGCATTTTACAAAAGCATTATCCCATTTTACAGATGGATAAACTGAAGCAAGGGGAAGTTAAGCGATTGAATTGCCCAACATCCTATGAGTCAATGGCAGAGCTGGGCATAGGACCCAGGTCTGCTGAGTCCCAGTCCTTTCCCTTATTCACTGGCCCATGCTGCCTTGCCTTACCACCTCCTGGCTATTTGAAGAACTGCATGCAGAGGCAGATTTTTGGCGATATGTCCAGCAATAAATGGGAAGGGTCATGAATGCTTTCTTCACTTACTGATGAAATAGAGCCTATTAGACTTGTATTTCCATTTTGCCCTCTAAGGAAACCAATAGAATCATTGTCTATTTTCTTTTGTCTGCCATCAGAATCAAATATAATGCCAGATGAATATAGTTCCGTGGGTACTTAACCTAATTGGCCTGCGAAGCCTTGTAATTATGTTATCTGTCTGCTTTTCTACATAACTGTGTACTGTAATAAATATATATTACACGCAGAAAAATGTTGTACTGCAGGCCTGTGATGGGTTTCTGTGTAACTTATCCTGCTATTATGGTGCATGTCTACAAAGAAATGCAAGCAAATGCAACCATTTCTACAGCCCTATGAATACTGAATAGCATATGATACTTTGGATACATCAGAGCATTAACATACAAGTTTTGATCCACCTACAGCCCAATTTATATAGTGGAAACAATGGTATTTTAATAGTTTCTTCCAGAGAGGCAAAACTTTTTAGAGCACCAACTGCTTCGTTCAAGTGGAGAGGACATGACTATCAGAGTCTCAGCCCACGAGCCTGTACATAAAACAAGGAATGTAGCTTTGCAAAGGTGGTTTAATATCACATTTGGTAACAAGGATAAAAAGGAAAAAGAAGTTTAAAAAAAAAAGACGGCACCAAACAAACTAGAAATGGGCCATCTGGTCTTTCTCTAACAGTATTAGTTGGGAATGCTGCGGGTGAAGCTGTTTAGAAAGGTAATATTGTAGGTGTTTGAGATGGAGTTAGGGAATAAATACAGTATATGTCTCCATTAAAAATGATACGAAAGTTACACAAGTTTTCTGACTTTTTTTCCCCAGGTCGCCCTGAGCTTTTCCGTAGAAGTGAAGCATTTGGGGACGGGGCAGTCAGTGGCTGGTGTGGGCTATATTCTCCCATACAATGGTTGGTGAACAAGTCTCTTTCATTGGCTGTAGTAGTCTGGGTACAGACAGCTTGAGCTAGACATTGTTATTGGCACTCATGAAGTAACAATGGGTGGAGCTATGCTTGGGACCAGTTGTGTGACCCTCCACTCTCTGACAGCAATGCCGACACTTGAGGGCCAGATTTACAGAGGTATTTATGTGCCTAAAAATGCTGGTAACTGTGTTTTACAAAAGTGGCTAAGTGATTTAGGTGCCTAACTCTCATTGACTTTTAGTGGGAGCTGTCTGCCTGTCCTGCTTTAGGAGCTCTTGTAAACCCCACTAGGCACTTCCTGGCATCTTTAGACACCTAAAATCCTTGGTAAATCTGGCTGTTAAGTGCCAAGTTAGTTCACTCGCAGACAGCAATGACACTTTTTCTATTGTTGTACTCGACATTTGGATGTTACAGCCAAGAGTTCACTAGAAATAGACAGTCAGGTTTAATTGGCTCTTATAGGTGCTACTGCGGGGTGTAATGTTCTTTACCTGCATCTGAGAGGCATTCTGAAAGGTGTGAAATGCTTTCCTACGTTTGAAGACACAAAAGGAAAGTTACAGGCATCACTTCCAGTATGAACCTTACAAATGAACGAATGCCCTGCAAAAGAGTTTGTGCTATTGGCCTCAGTAGCACATGGCTTTTGGAAAACATTTATTGATGCGTATGGTGGAATGATCACTCCAGGACTGTGTGATCAGTGGAACAAAATTTCACTGTTTCTTTGGCAGTGTGGAAGATTATGAAAAAATTACATTTTTTACCACTTTTTCCTTGCTTGTGGCACGTTATCTTGGCAATTTTTTGTAGATTTCCTTAGACAAATTAGCATAATCAATAGCGTCATTTTTTCTGCTTCTTTCTAAAGCCAAGAGTGAATATTTCCACGTCTGTAGTTGTATTTGATTTTCTCTCCTCCTTGAAAATGAGTTGCATGGCACCAAACAAACAAAACCTCAGAATATGCAGTGAACTTTTGTAAGCCAGCCCAACTGAGCACCTAACAAATGCCAAAACTGACCTGTAACGTTTTTTGTTTTTTAATATTTTATAAGTGATTAGATCTTACTAAATCCAAGTAGCACCATGTCATCAATAACCAGTCCAATTTCGATCAGAACCCTCTTATTTATGAGTGGCCCTGGCAGCTCATCCATCATTTCTTCGCTCAGACAATCTTTCTGAAATAAAATCATAACTTAACCATGCACTTGACAGAATTATGCAGTGGTTTTAAAGCAGTGTGTTTATTTTTCACTCTGCTGTATATATCAGCCCATGTTCATGCTTTGAAAGTCTGTGCTTTATTGCTCGTTGTAAACTCACCTGGTCCAGTAAAGTCTGGTGGGTATTAAGAAAACAGCAGTTCAGATTCTTATTTGTCCAGTCTAAGGGTACGTCTACGCTACGGGATTATTCCGATTTTACATAAACCGGTTTTGTAAAACAGATTGTATAAAGTCGAGTGCACGCGGCCACACTAAGCACATTAATTCGGCGGTGTGCGTCCATGGTCCGAGGCTAGCGTTGATTTCCGGAGCGTTGCACTGTGGGTAGCTATCCCGTAGCTATCCCATAGTTCCCACAGTCTCCCCCGCCGCTTAGAATTCTGGATTGAGATCCCAGTGGCTGATGGGGCAAAATTCATTGTCGCAGGTGGTTCTGGGTAAATGTCGTCAGTCATTCCTTCCTCCGGGAAAGCAACGGCAGACAATCATTTCATGCCCTTTTTCCCTGGATTGCCCTGGCAGACGCCATAGCACGGCAACCATGGAACCCGTTCAGCTTTTTTTTCACTGTCACCGTATGTGTACTGGATGCCGCTGACAGAGGCGTTACTGCAGCGCTACACAGCAGCATTCTTTTGCTTTTGCATGATAACAGAGATGGTTATCGGTTGTTCTGTACTGTCTGCTGTCATTGTAAATTGGCAATGAGATGACGGTTATCTGTTGTTCTGTACTGTCTTCTGCTATCATGGGTGCCCCTGGCTGAGGCTGGCTGGGGGCACAAAGGCAAAAATGGGAATGACTCTCTGAGTCAAGCCCTCCTTTATGGTTTCTAAAAATAGTCAGTCCTGCCTAGAATATGGGGCAAGTGTGCTAGAGAACCACTGTATCAGAGAGCATAGCTACTCCATGCCAGATCCTGCAGAAATGATGATCTGCATACCATCCATGGGGAGTGCCCTTGCAACAACCCCACCTGTTACTTCTCTCCTCCCTCAGCCTTCCTGGGCTACTGTGGCAGTGTCCCCCCCATTTGTGTCATGAAGTTATAAAGAATGCAGGAATAAGAAACAGTGACTTGTTAGTGAGACAAAATGAGGGGGAGGCAGCCTCCCGGTGCTATGATAGTGCAGGCAGGACAGAATCTTTTCTTTACACAGGAAAGGGAGGGGACTGATGGAGCTCAGCCCCCAGTTGCTATGATGAGGATGGTTAGCAGCCATTCTGTACCATCTACTGGGAATCATTCCTATTTTTTACCCAGGCGCCCCCGGCCAGCCTCACCTGAGGCCAGCCAGGAGCACTCACGGGTTGATAACAAGGACAGCTACCAGTCCTTTTGTATGGTACCATGATGATGACGGATAGCAGTCATATTGTACCATCTACCACCAGGGAGGGGAGGGGAGTGAATACTACTCTTCATTGCCGCAGGACCCCGTCTACCAGCAGCATTCAGTATACATAGGGTGACACTGAAAGAAGTCAAGAAACTATTTCTTTCCCTTTTCTTTCACGGGGAGTGGGGGAGGAGAGTAAATTGATGAGTTATACCCTGAACCATGCCGGACAATGTGTTTGAACCTACAGGCACTGGGAGCTCAGCCAAGAATGCAAATACTTTTTGGAGACTGCTGGGGAGTCCTCAGTACCCCCTCCCTCCCTCCATGAGTGTCCATTTGAGTCTTTGGCTTTCCGTTACGCTTGTCATGCAGCACTGTGTAGCCTGGAGATTTTTTTTCAAACACTTTGGCATTTCGTCTTCTGTAACAGAGCTCTAATAGAACAGATTTGTCTCCCCATACAGCGATCAGATCCAGTATCTCCCATACGGCCCATGCTGGAGCTCTTTTTGGATTTGGGACTGCATCGCCACCCGTGCTGATCAGAGCACCACGCTGGGCAAACAGGAAATGAAATTCAAAAGTTCGTGGGCTTTTCCTGTTTACCTGGCCACTGCATCTGAGTTCAGATTGCTGTCCAGAGTGGTCACAGTGGTGCACTGTGGGATACTGCCCGGATGCCAATACTGTCAATTTGCAGCTACACTAACCCTAATGCGATATGGTAATACCGATTTTAGCGCTACTCCTCTCGTCGGGGAGGAGTACAGAAACCGATTTAAAGAGCCCTTTATATCGATATAAAGGGCCTCATAGTGTGGATGGGTGCGCCATTAAATCGGTTTAACATTGCTAAAATCGGTTTAAACGCGTAGTGTAGACCAGGCCTGTGAGTAAAGGAGGTTTCATTCAAGCTCCTGACGAGACACTTTACTCTTCCTTGCCAATGATTATAATCTGAAGTCTTGGGATTTGCAGGTTATTGTTTTGCTCACCTTGTAGTGATGTGTCTTATTTTTCAGCAATCAATATTTCACAGGATGAAACAGAAACAAGTTGTTCAGCTGTTGGGCTTCTCCGTTGGCTCCACCAACATACGGTCTGGGGACTGGGGACAGTGATCTAGTGTAATGCTTCTGGGATACGATTTAATCTTTGAAGAGTATGTTCTAAGTTGATTGGTGGAATTAAAACCTGGCCAGCTGCCATACAAAACTCAGCAGGCAACCACTATGTCTATGCGGCTCAAAGGGAACAGTTGGCGTGAAATCAGAGAATGGATGTAAACAATGAGAAAAGTCATTTGACAGTGGATATTCCAACCTACCTAAAAACCGCTTTCTTTCATGTACTTGTCATGATCAGGAGGCTCACCTTTGAAGCTGATAACTAAAGTTATTAAGCGGAAAAAAAACTGATTGTCTCTGTCTTTAATTCAGTCATAAAAAGACAAAAATGATGTTGTACCCAGGCAGAGATTGAGAATAAGACCTCATTCTATTCCAAACACTTAAGCTTGCTTTGCAAATGCAAGTCTTTAGAGCAGAATGTAGCTGGTGTCACAAAGGGTTGTTTGCCACCAGGATACATTTTGTTTACATTGCATTAAAAAAAAACTATAAACAGAATAATAGAATCATAAAATTGTCAAAAGCTCCTAAGTCACGTAGGCAGTTTTGAAACCTTTACCACATATGCCAGTATGGTCAGGTTTGTCATCTTTCTGGGTGCTCCTTGTCTTTGGATGATATCAAGAAAGAACTGCAAGCCATGAACCATTTTGCAGTGGAGATCAGACTGCCAGTATTTATTTGCAGATGATACCCAATTTAGGCCTCAGTTCATCAGTTACACACATGCTTCAATTTAAGCAAGTGTCTCAATCCCATGGAATTCAGTGGGATTTAAGCACATGCTTACGTGCGTTGCTGAATAATGATGGCCCGCTGAATCAGAGCCATATTCTGTATGACAGCCTGTCTTTTTCAAATATATAATAGTAATAATAACTGAATACCTCTTTATAGTTGGGATACAATTTTCAAAAGGGACATATACACTTAGGAGCTTGATCCCATTGAAAGCCAATAGAATGTAGGCTTCTAAGTCACTAGGGCAGCTTTGACAATTTTATTCACACTTGGTTGGAGTTCTTAGATGCGACACAATATAAACAATAACCAATAGCAGTAACTATGTCACAGCAATATAGATGCTCAACTTGATCCCTAATACAAAGAAATTGGACGTCAGACTTCCGGAGAATCCTGGATGGCATTCTGTACATAGTGTCTGCTCTTCTGTTTCTGCATTAAAGCTGAACTGAATTCTGTGCAGACATTTTTAATGTTCTGTTACTATTTAATGAGTGATCTAAACAGTCGAGTTCAGACAGAACTCCAGACCAGATTTTCTCAGTTTGGTGATAGGGAATATTTATTTTAAAGAGGGCTCTACTGCTTAAGGAAAGATGAATCGAGTGAGAGTGAGGTGATCTGATATAACTCTTAGAATAACCAGACGCCTGCTCATTACAGCTCATAATCTATGTTCCTTCATCTTATATGTATTCCCTTATGTGTACCCTCTTTTTTCACTGTTATGTAAGTTATCGAATAACTTGTACTGTCAAAATTTCTGTTTATCTTTAATAGAAATAATTAGTAACTAAGTAGATCTTACATCTTTAAAGTTACAGTAACACCACAGAAGTCTTCAGGAAGTTGGGCAATGGTATTAAAACAGATTGTTTCCTCTAGAGCACAAAACCAGATGCAGATCAAGAGCATTTTCATTAAATACAAAGGCCTTATAACAGCTTGTAGTTCTGAAGACACAGTAATGCCAGAAATATTCTTAGGAAGAGGGAATTGCAGAAATGACAAGGACAGATTGGCACATTTATGAGGCGAGTTGAGAGTAGGAAAAATGATTAGGCAAATGCAAATCAAAGTGCAACGTTTTTATTTAGATGAATGAATTTTGGGAAGCTTAATGCCCAAGGAAATCAAATGGAACCAGTATCTCTCAGGGTTTAAAAATGAATGGCGCCTTCTATTTCCATGGGAAATGTAGGAGATCAATTATGCACATCTGTTTTTGAAAAGATTTATTAAACTTGTTCAGAAGTTTTTATAGCTGTCTTAACTGCTGGTGTAAGTAATGTACATTCTGGCAAAAAAAAAAGTCTCATTCTGAGATTTATTATGGATTCTGTAAGTGCTCCCAACCTTGAATAAATCATTTCACATATTTTTAACTATCTGTCTAGGAATCTTGAAATGTAAAAGAGACTTAATAAATAATTGAATGTGCAGAATAGGAGCAAATATGTATATTATAACCTTTGATTTCCAAACACAATCTCATGGAGGAAGACAAGGTCATGTGACTTAAAAATAGCTTTGCAGTATATTATTATGTCATCAGTGGTTTAAAAAAAATGTACAGGCCTGTGCCAAAGTCCATTGAAATCCATGGAAAGATTCCCAGTGACTTCCGTGGACTTTGGAGGAAGTCCCAGTTCCTCAGCTGCAGCCAAGGAGTATTCAGTGCCCCTGAGCAAGAGCTGCACAAAGATGCCCCTTTGCATGTCTAAGATCCTGGCGCAACTCTACATTTGGACTCCTCCCCTGATACAAGCTACAGCAGCTTCAGGGCTGCTCTAGCATGCACTAGCTGCCAACAGCCCCACCAGGCTGTTTTGAAGGTGGGGATCTGTGTGGTTGTCCCAGCCAGGCTCCTTTTTTTCCTGCCATGCTGCCTTTGCTGGCCACAGGGATGGAGGGTGGTCTAGGAGCAGCTACCCTAGTTCTATGCACCTAGGATATCCTCCTGAGTCTGGACCTGCTAGTTTTAGGACCATTTTGTGCTGCTGGAGTAATGGAAATCTACTGGAGTGTGGCCCAGAGTCAAGGTCCTTGATAGGTTAGCCATCAGCCCTGGAAATCTTGTGACTAGCCAGCTATTTCTCTAGATAGTCTCATTCCAATGTTTCTGGTTCTTATGGACTATTTAAGGGCAGAATCGATTGAGTCCAAAATGCAGGGTCACATGCAAATAAATTTTTTTTTGTATTCGTAAGTGTGTACAGTATCAGAGCCTTTGTTTGTTGCATGGTTCATATAATCAGTGGTCTGGATTATGGGGTATAGATTGTTTAGTGTGATCTAAGTGATGGAATGATGAGATATACGGACTGATAATACAACAGAAAGGTAGAGCTGGATGAAATGTGAACTTTCCTGTTCCCGGGACATTTTGATATGAAACAGCTTGTGCCAAGATGTCAACGTTTCAAACCGTTTTATTACAACATAAACAGGAGGCACTTTGATCTAGAAAAGAACGTAAGATGAGTCAATCAGTACTAAGCAGCCACTGCCCGTAATATTTTAAAAAATAAAATATAGTATGACAAAATGTAATAGTTTCAATAGTCTATGTCAGTAACAGTGGATATTCTGGTAGCACATTCTATGCACTGCTACTACTGCTGACATCATGAAATAATGTACAAATAGTATAAAAATGAAAAATAAAATATTTCTAAGTGAAATTTTAACATTTTCTCAAAACAAACAAACAAACAAAAAGCCCTAAACCTTTTTGAAATATTTTTGCAGGAATTGTAATTGAAATCGACACACTTTTTCAGAATGATCTGATTGTGAAGAAAATGGCATTTTGTCCTGTCCTACAGAAGAAAGCTGACCTGAGATGTTTGCTAAGAATACTGCTCTACAACAATGACCTAAAGCAATGGTCTTCTGCACTGTTAATCCCATGGGCTGAGCCATTAATATTGATAATGTTTGGGGTTTTTTTTAAAACAGGAGAATGCCTCCCCCACCCCCAAGCAAAGTAATTAGAAACACAGCTTCTGTTCTGTGGGTTGGCTAATGGAGTATTGATGTAGTGACTTAAAACATTTAACTGACTTTCCATAGTAATGTCCATGACAGCCTTAAAAGGTAACAGTTTTAATCCATAAACCTTTTTCCTGTTTGTTGTTCATGGACATGAAGAGGCCAGGAGACAATTTAACATTGTTATGAAAATATTACATTCTGAAGAAAGTTTGCTTGTCAACATTTGTCTTGGACACTGATGATCAGAAATCTTTTGTCAGGAAGTCCAGTGTTATGACAGACCAGTGATGTCCTGTGGTGTTGTAGAAGGTGGTGGGGATAAATTGCTGGGCTATCATGTAGTGGATCCACAGACTGAGAAGCACCTGGTTCTTAGGACTTTCTAAATCACTGCATAATTTTCCTCTTTCAGTTCAGATGGAGTTGTGAAACCTCTTCTGCTTGTGCCTAGCAAATGTTTCATTTTCTTCCTACATTTCCATATTTTTCCTAATTACAGTATACACAGCACTTGCAATGTTCTCCTTCCTTTTGAGTAAAATGTCAAAGACTTGCTCTATATGGAGGGGGATTTGGGTACACAGGAATTACCTTACTGGTTCCCACCAATGGTCCATCGTCCCATCCTTGATAGTTGCTGGTATCAGACTCTGCAGAGGGAGTGTATAAAACTCTGATAATGGGCAGCGGTGTGAAAACATGTCCATGGGGAAAGCTTCGGCCTAATGCTACTCAGTTAGTGATTGTGCCCTGAAGCGTCCGGGTTTGTATCCCTTACACATCTTTATTTTTGTTAGTAGAACCGCAGATATCACTGATATAAATGTTTCATTTTGTTCAAATCCTGCTAAGCTCTTTCCTTTAATAAAATGTTAGGGCATTGAGTTCCACAGGTTAATTCTGTGGGGCGGGGGGCGGGAGGCTACTTTTCTTTGTGTCTATTTTAAATTTAATGCCTTTTAATTCTGTTCTATGTCCTCTTGTTCATTTGTTATCAGAGAGGGTAAATGGGAGCACCCACACGATCTTCTCTATATCTCATTAATTTATATAGCTCTAGCATGTCAGTTCCTATTCATCTCCTCTCTAAACTATATAGGTTCTATCTTTTTAATTTGTGCTCACGTGGATGGAAGCCTTTGCAAACCACAGCTTATTTTTGTTGCTTTGGTCTGCTGTATCCTCTTAGAGAGAGAGAGAAGGTGACCAGACCTGACTAGAGGAGGGTGTGCTGCCAGGTTATTTATTATTATTGTTTTATTGTATTTACATTGTCGTAGTGCCTAAGACCCCAGGCATGAACCCCATGGTGCTAGGCATTGTACAACCTACAACAAAAAGACAGCTCTGGCTGCAGTGAGCTCACAATCCAGGTGATATTGGGATTATAATACACTCACTATTATTCTGTAAGCTTAATACAGCCTAGCATTCTTGTTTGCTTTTTTTCACCGCCATGGTGCATTGAGCAAACACTTTCATTGGACTGTCTGCAGAACCTAACTTATTATTCCAATTGTTTTTTATCTGAGATCTTTCAAACAAGTATATTAGTCCATCCAGCCCTTTTTTGAAAGTATATGATTGTTCAGATAGGTGGAAATCTGTTTGACAGCTGTCTTTAAAAAGCATTGTCCTGTCCTGATAAGCAAAAATAAGCCCCTTTCCATTGTGTTCTCTAGGAAACCTTTATTTCAGCTAAGTGAGCTCAGAGGGTTAAACCATTAAGCCAGACCGTCAAGGCTTTCTTTGAGTGTATTGTGTTGTGCAGCATTGTTAAATATTATTATGTACTTTGTGAAATTACAATAAATAGAAGTTGCCTTACTGTTGTAGGATGTTGTTGTAGGAATATCTGTGAGAGGCTGGTAGCTCTTAGTGCTCAAATGCATGAATAATAATAATACTTTGTACTTACATGACACCTTCTATCTGAGCATCTCAAAGCATTTTGCAGACATCAAGAGGGGCTGTTTTGAGCATAAATTAGAAAATATCTTTAAAGTGCTTTGAACATGAAAAGTGCTGTATGCATGCTAAGTAGTAGTATTATTTATTATCAGCTCTTCAGTTATTATGATAAATTAAGGCCCACAACATCCCTGCGAGGTAGAAAAGTATTTTGTCGCTGAAGAACAGAGAGTTCCAAAGCTACATTTTCCGATTTTCATCATGCTTCAGTGTTTTGAGAGCCCAGCCTGAGACACCTAGGGCCAGATTGTCAGAAGAGCCGTGCACCTGCGCCTCTCGAAGGCAATGAAAGCTTTGGGAGTTGATCATCTCTAGAAATCAGACATCAAGGGGGAAATAGTGTCTGCACTGAAGCAATGGGAATTTTGCCATTGACTTCAGTGGGGCCAGGATTTTCCCCCAGGTGAAATCTGGGTGCCCCAAATGAGTGAGCATGTTTGATCATTGACTGACTTGCCCAAGGTCACAGAAAAATTCTATTGTGAAACCAGGAACATAACCCAGATTCCCTGAGTCCCAATCCTATTCTTTAGCAGCAAGAAAATCATTGATATGCAGGTGTCTAGCTTGTATTGTGTAATCTACTGACACAAGAATTGTCTCTTAATTTCAAGACTTTGTTGACCTTTTAATCAAACTTGAAATTAAAGCAGGTCTAACTCTCAGGACAAATGGCTCCTTCTTTTTAACTCTGATACAGTCATTTATCTGCTTAGAGCACTGCAGATTAACTATCTTGGACCATTTTTGCACATACTATGTGTATTTCAGTGAAGCAATAATCTAGTCAATGCCACTTTTTTGCCACAATAATACTAACACATTTGGAATACCATGGTATACAGTCTCTTGGTCCTAACTTTTCTTTTTTTCTCTCAAGAAGAAAGTAACAGAAATTTATGGGGTCAGGGTAAAACAGCAAACCTCCTTGTAATCTGGTTCTTGTGGAATAGAATTGCTTTACTAAAATGCCATTAGCAGAACATTTTGCCATGACTAAACAGCAAAGTAGTAGCTTTAGTGTAGCCAACTTCTGCCTGTGTAAGTCAAAAGATTGGTCCATCCACCTTTTATGCACCCACCTGAGGCTGATCAACCTTCTCTGTCTCCCTGGTTTAATGAAATTTCCCTTTTGAACTTCGGAAGAAAGTTCTGAAGTAAATTACCTTAATTGACCTCAGAACTTGTTTGGTATCAAAATAATTGTACATTATGTAAAGCAAGAGGAACATTTCCAATATCATGCTTGAATTAATTCTGAACCAGTTTATACTCAGTGTCACTCCAAGTAGACAGTGCAGAGGCGAGTCAGGCAATTTGCACAGGGATAGCAACTTGTAGAGTTGGCACTGAAGAGCCCTTTAAATTCCATGTACAGTGTATGTCGTATGACCTAATGGTTTGAGCACTGGGCTGCGACCCAGAAAATCCTGAATTCTCAGGTCTTCCACTAACTCCATTGTAGCCTTGGGCTCAAGTCATTAAAAAAAACCCCACTCTTACTGAAGTTTCCTCTTCTGTAACATGGGGGTAATAATACCTACTTCTCTGAAGTGTTGTGAGAATTAATTAATGTTTGAAGATGAAAACTTCTCTATAGCTATGTTATTAGTTTACTAATGAATAGCCTCTCAGTGACTTTGAAAGAGATTATGAAGGTCACATACTGTAAATTCTACGTCGGTGAGACTAAATAGACACTTTTTTATCCCTTCCTGTGTTTCAGTGAGATTTTTACTGTAAATTTCTATTTTATCACTCTTTTTCTGCTTCATTTAACAGACCGTACTTTTAACTAGATAACTATATGTACTCCTGTGCCACCAGTGTGTGTTCCAGTGTTTGTACAGCTGTGATGGTCACAGGATATTAGAGAGCCATGATGGGTAAGATCTGCTGTTGGACAAACCTGTATTGGTGAAAAAGATTTCAAGCTACACAGAGAGCTTGTCTCTTTCACTAACAGAAGTTGGTCCAATAAAACAGATTCCCTCACCCACCATGCCTCTCTAATTTATTTTTTTGTTTTAATCAAACCCTTGATCAGCACATTGAGAAAACTCAGGACTTCAGATCATCTCATAGTCAAATTATAAGGAGGCTTGGGAGGAAGCTATTAGCTCTTCCGTCTGTACGACAGATGACTTGCTGGGATGCTTGCAGATATGGTAATACCTCCATTTATATGTCACTACGCTGAGCAGCAGAGAGAGTGACCCACTTTTCTAAATCTCGCTCCAGTAAGTTTTAAACATAGATTGACCCTGCTCTATGATTCCTCAAGGACAAACTTAATGAACATTTGACACCAGATAATTCATTCTAACTTTCTATACCATAGTTATTGCACACCAGCTAAAATGGATAAAACGTGTTAAATGTGTTGCTTGTCTTTGATGCTCTCCAATGCTGTTCTTGGCTCTTCTTCCCTTCGGTCCATTTGTTTAGAGCCAGGTGTAGGGCAAGTTAATGGCTGTACTATCTTACAGTGCTCCAGTACATGCATGAATATGTATAGTGGCAGTCCTGTCAGAAACAGAGTCTCCTAGAGGGAAGTTCTTCAAATTAACCTTCACAATGGGCTGTCATATGAAATCCTTTGCTGTTGTTTTTGTAAATCTCCTCCAGCAGTAACCCCTGGACTCCATGCATATCCCTTTGGAGACAGAAAGTAGTTTATTCAGTGAAACCTAATGATATCTGCCAAACTTTGGGGCTGATTATAGGACTATTGTTCCCCCTAGAATAGTTATCTTCCACCTCTTCCGGACAGGATGGTTTCCTAAGATAAATGTTGCATTCCAAACTGAGAGTATATGTGGGAAGTCTGCTATCTTGAGCACTGCCAGGAATGGAACATGGGACCTCCAGAACAAAAAGCGAGCACCTCTGCCTCTTGAGCTAAAGACCCAGCTCAAAGGCTAAAGATTCACATCCTTTGTGGATTGGGCACAGAAAGGGATAGTGACCCTTGGGTAACCTGAGCGCCCTGCTCAAAATCTAGCCCCTGTGCATCATGGAGCTCCTTCCAGTGAGATGTTCAGTATTTCAAGCAAACTGTACCAGATACTGTGCAATTAAATGGATAGAAGAAGTGCACTGTACGACGGCTTTAACTTCAGTGAGATACAGTTGAATTACAAGTTTCCCCATGAATCTAGTAAACTCCTGGTGGACTATAATCCTTAAGTTGTGACTGATCTTGCAACTGGGATTACTGAGATATTTACCCCCCAGCATCTATTTTTATAAGTTTCCTTTATATATGAGAAGGAAAAGCAACATGTCAGAAAACAAACAGAGACATTTTTCATCAGTGTGTTAGCAGCAGCCAGCATTCCAGCCAACAGAAAAGAGGTTTTTAATAAAATATATTATGCTTCTTTTTCCATTCCACCCCTACTGAGAATAACATTCTTTGAACCACGGAGAGGTGACCGGCTGTTTTTTCTTACTCGAAGGTAAATAGCAATACATTGGAAATCCGTAGCCGTAGTGTTAAGTGAGAAACTTGTAAGTGGGTTTTAGTGCTGCAGGAAGGTGCTGAATTGACAGCCCTGGGAGCCGAAAAACTCTGTCAGCCACAAATCCAGAGCCCAGTGAGTCTGGGTCCCTTGCCAGGGTAGATCCTCAGCCCGACGGTGTGGAGGAACGATCCCGTCCACACAATGGAAGCTACTGTAGCCCAGTGGCTGAAGCAGCCTACTCAGTGTCTTACTGTCTCCTGCGAGAAAGAGAAGAGGAGAGGATAATTAGCAGGGGAACCCCCAGCCCTGCCCATACCCGACCCTGCTCCTGTCCCAGGCATGCTGTTATGCATGGAGCTCACACAGTGCTAGGTCTTGTGCCTCTCAGGGAATGTTCATCGCAGCATCCAGACCTCACATCGGGTCCCTTGCCAAGATATCTGGAGTGGGGACTAGATTGGCATTTTTATTCACACAGCAGGTAGAGCATGGACTATGGCTCAGGTTTTCTTGCCATCACGCTGCTCCTGTGCCACCTTGCTCAGGGAAGGCTCCTCGAGGCATGAGAAACCCACTGCTCCTTCAGCCACTGCCATCCTCTGCCCACAGAAAGCGCCGTTCAGGGATGATTTTAGATAGTGCAGGAAACAGCTAAACCCATTTCACAAGTCCTGCCCCCACCTCCCCCTCCTGGGTGGGTTCGCAGCTGTGAAATAATCGACCTTGATATTGGCTCACAGCACAGGAGTCACGTTTCAATCGTTTTCTCACAGTAGGGCCTGTGCCAGCAGGGGCCATTGCTTAATTAGTCTCTCTGCCTCAAATTGCCTGGCTTGAACGGCACTTATAGAAATCAGTGCAAGGCCAGGTGTGACACATGCAGTGCTGCCTTTATTGTGGGCTTGGAACCATTCTTCAAAGGGACCTTTGTATTGAGATCCTGGGTGTGAAATGGCTGATGGGCTGTTAATTCCAATGCAGTAGGATACATTTCCTGATCCTGGTCGCCCTGGACCTTGGTTCATCACTTCCACCCTGACAGACTCAGAATGTGTGTTTGTGTGTGGGGGAGATGCAGCTGGAACTACAGGCTTTCCACACCAGTCCTTTGAGGGCCTTCTCCCTCCAGCACGCCAATTTGCATCAAAACATCCTGGACTGATGGGTGGGTCTAGAGAATTTACTTTCCCTTCTTCTAGTGGCTTGCGGACATGCTACTTTCATCTCACAGGCTAAGCAGCAAAGGGCCAGCTCAACGCTTGCAGTGAAAACCTCCCAGCAACGTGTGTGATTTCATAGGTGATAGTACTTACCTATAGAGACAGCACTACCCAGTGTCCCAGAACAATCTGAAGGACTGGTGTGTTGCAGAGTCTTTCAAATAATCCATATAACAAAGGTTAATGTCTGACCACAAGGTGTTAAAAATCTAATTGGGGGGGTTCTGTGTTGTTTTTTTTTCCCTGAAAGATCAGGAATCTTAATCCCGGTGCCCTAGCAAAAAGCCAGTGTTGTGCTAGCTAGAGTTACCAGACTTCCAGGATTGTCCTGGAGTCTCCAAGAATTAAAGATTAATCTTTAATTAAAGATTATATCGTATGATGAAACCACCAGGAATATGCCCAACCAAAGTTGGCAACCCTAGTGCCAACCTGCAGTCACCCAGCCATTTCACTTGAATACCTGAGGGGTGCATTACGGCTTGGCTTGTGCTCTTGCGCAAGGAACAGAACTGTCTTCCTGTCTTACGGCACTTACTGATTTCTGTCCCTTTGGAGGCACTTCAGGAGAAGGCCAGGGCTCAGAAAGGGGCCAGGTACTACACCCTGTGAACATCTGTACGCTCTGTGCTGATTCAAGATTTTAGCTGGACAGTTTCTTAGACAATAGTAGATTTAATCCTGTCCCTAAATTAGGGATTTCTTAAAAAAAAACCCAAACTAGTTGTTGCTACCACATGACAAAATTCATTAACATACTGAGTACTGTGGGTATGATCCCCACCCCACCTGTGCTGGATGAAGGGACTCTAAAAGACTCAGATCTGGCGGAGAGAGAAGTTTGCCGGTTCAGTAACCCCTTGAAGCCCTGGTATAGGGTGATCCCAGGGAGGCTGCTATAACTTAGACAGGCTCCCAGGACTGTCCAAATTCTGCAGGGGAGTGCTATGGCACTTGGAGCAGCCTGGTATCAGAAGGGCAGGCGGGTGGTTTACAGCTACGTTAGCCACCCAGCCTTCTGGACTGTGAGTTCTGTGCTGCTCCTCTAAGAGGAATCTGCACCTGGCCTGTCCTCGTCATACATTATGCCATGCTGGCTCAGCTAGCCAGGGAGGAAGGAAAGTGCCCAGATCCAAGGTGTCTAAAAGAAGTGGGTGGCTCTTACTCTATCTACTGCCCCACACGGGTGTTTAGTCCAAGTCACAAGCTAGCCGCGTAGCAATCTGCAGTACAAGGTAATGTCCTGGTGAATACCTGGATTGCTGCATGTTGGCAAAGAGAGCTCAGGGCCAAAGAAGTGCACAGGTTGATTTTGATATTGTGTATGTCGAAAATACCCACTACCAACAGTGAAGACCTCCTGCCAAACCATTCTGGGTCCCATACTGCCACCTGGCATAGCAGAGGAGTTAATTGATCAGTGGAGATGTAAGGCAAGCTATGTACATCCAGCAGGGGCTGGGGCTTTATGGATCTGAGCAATAACTTAATCCCGAGGCAGACTATTAATTTCCTTCTTAGTACAAACATATGGATATCCCATGCTGAACAGTAGCATTCTGTTGTGTTGTAAAATCCTTACCATCTAATAGGAGCATGGGGTCAGTCCGCAACTCACATTTCATATAGACTGAAGAAAGAGGTGAAAGCAATTTGTTTCCAATCAATGATGGTTTAGGCTATGTCTCTGGGTCTCCTCTGTCCCCTGAGGGCCCCTCCACAATTACCCCTCTTTTGCCCCTTGACCTGCACACTGTTCCATTTGTTGCATCACTTCCTTGCCTTTGTAATTTCTCCTTTTCAGTGTCTTGGGCCCAAATGATATGGCTACTATTTCTCCACGCTTTTTGTCACAGCAATTCCTAGTCTGAAGATTTCCTTCTCAGGAGCTAGTGCCTACTGGTGTCAAACATCCTCCTCCCCACTTCAGATTGTCCGAAGTGGTCACTGATATTCAGTGCCACAATTTTTGGATGCCTGACTTTAGACATTTTTTCAGACAGGACAAGCAGCCACATTTCCAGCTAATGTCAATGGGAGGTGTACGTACTCAGCACCTTGGGAAATCAGGTGTACCCTGTCTCATGTCAGGGCAAACTGAACCGAGGCACTGAAAATCAGTGGCCACTTTTGACATTTTTGGGGCCTGCGTACATTATTGAGGTTGGGCAGGGAAGGTCCCTTTTTGCTGCAGCATTAGCAGTTCGCCACTGCTCAAGGCAAGTTACCAGTCTTGATGGAACGATGTTCTGATGTGCAATGTCCTTTTTCACCATTCGGTTCACCAGTTAAGCAATTATGGATACTTCCTTCCCCTCCACCCCCAAGAGGCAACCGGAACCTTCAGTCATCTGTGATGGTCATGTCCTTGTCCCAAGTTATAATGATGATTTATTATTATTTATTTGCATTGCAGTCATGCCAGTGAGCCCTAGTCGTAGGCCAGGACCTCACTGCGCTAGGCACTGTTCAAACACAGAACAAAAACCTGGTCTCGGTCACAAAGACCTCACATTGGTACCTTCTGTAGCTTCAAGAAGTTAAACAAATATAACAGTTTCCAATGGCTGGAAGTGGAAGATAGATGAATTCAGACTGGAACAAGGCATATACTTTTAACATTGAGTAATTAATCATTGGAACAATCCATGGACCAGTCATGAAAATATATGTCTTTACATCGGCACCACTTAAACAATCAGAAAGAGTTTCTCTAGTTGGATTTTTTAATTTTACAGTAACAGAGCTGAGACCGCACCATCAAGCAAGACCTCTGGAATCGGATAACAAGAAACCTAGCAAACAACTAGATAGCACTGAGATGGAAAAGAACCTCACAAAGAGTGCCAGACAGACAGCGTAGGTGGGTCAGGGACAAAGCTAAGTGAAAGGTTCACAATGAAATCAGAAACAAGAGGAAAAGTGATGGGTTGCAGATTGCTTTAAAGTCTCTAAACACACATTAGAGGTTTCTCAAAAGTCTCGTGAAGCCATCCTTGGTGTGGGGGCAATTTCTCTATCTGCTTTTGGGTGCTGCTCCTAATAGTTAAAGCCTTCAAAGGACTAGGGCCTACCTATGTAAGGGACCACCTGTTCCCTCACCATGACTGCTAGGGCTAGGGGTGAGCATCTCTGAATCTGGGATATTCCCAATGGATGGCTGTCTACCACAGAAGGTGTCTTTGAACACCTCTCTTTGCACAAGCCTTTTCCCGATATTGATGGCAGCAGACTAGACTGGCTGTATTTCTACCATAGACAGGACTGATCATATTATCCAGTGCAAATCAATAATGCAATGAGAAGTGGTTGGAAAGTGTGTTGTTCTCTTGGTATTTGTACTTTTAATTACATGTATAACATCTAAACAATACAGAGATGGGAACTTTATACCTTCTTAAGGACACACATTCTGCCTGATTTACCCCCATGGTTTTGCTTGTGTGGGGCTAATTCAGAGCAGAACATGGTCCTCACACAGATGTATGCCTTTGCATAGTAATCATGCAAAAAAGTTTCTTCCAGGTAGAGTGCCACCATTTTCAGTGAGTTTCACATTGAGATTTTGGACTTATTTGCATTTTAAGGATGGCCCTTAAGCAGCACAAAAGCTGTGTGGGTCAAGATAGATGCAGGATAGCTGAGCCTCTGAGAAGTGAAATCCCCAAAGAGAGGATTTTCTTATTAGGAACTACCCCTCATATTTGAGGGTCTTTTCATAGGAGTGCAGGGCTGCCTCCATGCAGCACCCCTTTCAATGAATAAAACTGGAATGTCCCAAACACAATGGAAGCTACAGCACTTCTGAAAACCAGGCCACTTTTTGGGCAGAGCCTTAATAAGGATCTAGGAGTCTAATGTTAGGACCCCAGATTGGAAAGTTTTGGCCTTTAATTTTAGGTCAGTTTTGGCTCAGTAAAAATAGTAGGATTTGGTCTTTAGGACTGAGTTGCAATGAGTTGGCTTTTTCAGAGCTGATTTCACCCCCCCCCCCAAGATACTTCATGTACAAATCAGTGTTGCTAGTTGTTTTCAGAGAAGATGCCACAAAGTTTCTCCAGGTTACACTAATAGCTTTGTTGATTGAAAATCTACAGCAGAAGAGAATCGGGAATCCCTTATAGATACTGATGGAGTTAGAATAATTTATGGAGAGCGGACTAGCACAACACAAGCTATTTAAAGCTGTATAATACACCCACAAACTCTTATTAAGGTCTGTAGTTTTCAGCCCTGTGAGACAGAAACCAGCTATCATCATGCACCACCATGAAAGCAGATTAAAATTAAATCAATCTGTTTATCTATGGGCTTGCAATGCAGCTCTCTCAAAAGCTAACATATTCTCTATCTAATTAACATTTCAGGAGCAAAAACCATTCCACTCAGATGCTTGAACAACCCCATTCAAATTGAGATATTAGAAAAAATAAGTCCCAAAAGGTTTTATAATCATATTTAATTAATAAAAGTACGAGACCAATTTAGGCCTCAGAAAATGAACTGTGCATGCCATGAGTTAAATAAAATAGGTGTCTTTGGAATATATGTCTCTTGAGTTGGGCAAAAACTGTCTGTCTTCCTTGTGGTTCTGTGCTTGCATGTGTTTGGGGGTTAGATTTTATTTTTGTAGTGTTCAGTCAGAAAATTAATATGAAAAGCATGTTTGGCATGACGAAAATTAGACTGTAAAACACAAACATCCCTGGAGGAGTAAAAGGCGGGAGGAAGAATACAAGTTGATTCAGAACAGAGGTAAGTATCCTAAGGTTTGTTACTCTGACTTCTATTCACTTACTAGATAAACCCTTACAAACTTGGCCCCAGTTCTCAGTGGAAATGGAAGGTTCTCAGAAGCTTGCAGGACAAAGACCTTCACGTTCCCTTTGTTAATAAATGCCCTGATGAACAAGTGTGTTGCTTTATGATGATGTGATGTAATCTCAGGACACATCACCACGCTGCAGTGTCACCGCATCCTGGCATGATATACCAAGACAAGACCACCATGCTGTCACATGAGATCATAATACGGCATCACTGTGGCCCAAAACTGTTTTTGTGAACCTTAAAAGGTTCTAAAAATCCACACCAGGTGCTCCTGATGGTGGCAACCCTATTGTTAATGTGCCATTTAAGTGAACATCTATGCTATAAGGCTACTCCAGGTGGTTGTATGGAAACTGACATTATCTCCAAATTTAAACAGGTTTGATCCCTCTACTCTCAATCCGCACACAATGTGTTGTTATACGAAACTCACCCATGTTCTAGGGTTTTCCTTTATTCTTAATTAACAACAAATGTGAGCCTTAATCTGAACCGGCTGTTCCAAGGGCTGTTCCTTGCAGCACGTCTTATCTCTTTCCCTAGCTTTCCTTTGTCTTAGCAAAGTTCTCCACTTCTTACACTCCTGAGCTAGAGCTAATGAGACGAATGTGATCTAACTGTGTGAGTCACTGAGAATAGCTAGCTCTACACTCCCATCAGGGTGCTGGCAGCTGACAGGTAGGGACACCAAATATGAGGGAGAAAGGCAGGAAACTGTTTTGCTTCTGCCATCTCACTGCATAGCAATATGGCTGTTGGTAGCATCCGCCTGCTGCCTTCATCACATTAACTGTACTTGAGGCAAGCTGGATCGCAGAGCAGTGAGAAACAGGGAAATAGCGGCATTATACCTACAAGTGTCACATTATAGACATAGCTGCTACAAGCAAGCAAAACCTCATTCCTGGAATTAGCTAAGATACTGCTATGAGCAGTGATGGTGTTATAAACTAGGGACACTCTAATGAGGTTTTATTTCATTAAAGGACAAAACCATGACCCTGCCAATAGCCATGTATCAGCTGGAATTACAAGGCAAGTACTCAGGTGGTTTCAGAGAAGTGACTGTCTTTGTGCTGTTGGTAGTTAGGGGACAGTCTGCAGAGGAAATTGATCTTCTGTTTATCCAAAGGCCACTCATAAATGCAGTGCCAGTAATGGTGACTTGCTATCACCTGTCACATCTGCATGCCACTTTTTCAACCAGTAGCAGATAATTGGACAATTCAGTGTGACAGCAAAATATGTGTATGTTCAAAGGAATGGAGGAGTGTGTTTATTTATAAAAATGGGAGCCAGAGATGAACAGGGCTGCCTGCAGATCTAGAGGAAGTTAGGGACCCTGTGGTTTGCTTCTGACTATGGCCAAAAAGAGAGAGAGAAAAATATACGTGTATGCAAAACTATGATGCAAATTCTTAACTAGTTTTTTTGCCAAGGTTATTGTAAAAGAAAAAAGTGGAATAGCTGCAAAAGCTTTTATCATCCTGTGTAGCAAACTCATTCAGCCTGCAGCTACTTGGAATTTTAATAAAACCCAGTTCAGATTTAGGAAGGGTTGGGAATAACAACAGTAACTCAAACTGTACTTTCATGCATAGATCTCAAAGCACTTTACAACAAACCAACCAGCAGCTGCAATGCAGACTGTGGACTGGACAGTGAGCGTACAGTGAGGTGTTTAGCTCTATTTTACAAACGGGGAAACTGAAGCCAAGATAGCTGAAGTAACTAGCCCAAGCTCTCATAGCAAGCTAGTGGCAGAGTTGGTCCCCTGAGTCCCAGTCCAGTGCACTGTCTCCTGGGACACACCTTCTCCAAAGGTATTGCATAATTATCTGGGTCAGAGACTTCTGTTCAAGGTTCCATTTACCATGGGAAATCAAGTAGAGATGCTGCCTTTAACTGCCAGATTTAGAGGATTTCCTCTTACTGACTTAACTCTTATTGACTGCATCTACACTCACTGCCCAGCTCCCCACTCCTAAAAATCTGTGTTGCAGCTACTGTTTGTTTGGTGTTTCGTTTTCTTGCTTTTTTTTTTTTTTTTAAAAACCTGCCCCCCATCACAGCCTTCCCTTGATCTGAATGAACAAACTGTACACAGACTGCTACTAAAAGACAGCAAGAGGTTTAAGACTCAGGCTACAACAATAACAGCATTTTGCATTTATATAGCACCTTTTATCTCAAAAAACCCCAGGACGTTTTATAAAAATTCTAATACATTTGCTAACATGTATAACTCTGCTCTCTACTGGATAGAATCTGAATTACTCAGTTATGGGTCATAGGCCTAAAAGTGCTATAGTTAATGGTGCAGTTCAAGTGACAGGAGCCAGTGCTTTGGGAGCAGAAGAAGGGGAAATCTATCCCCGTCGTCTAGCCTAGTGACATCTCTGAAATGTGTATGTGGCCACAGTCACACTCTCGACATACAGATCAATGCGGTGAGGTGATATAAAAAACTGCTTTACTAAGAAGCTTAATTTAAATTTCAGTGGGCTAGTCCTGTGCTATTCCAGGTTTTCATCCACAGCTCCTTACAGGGTATGGAATGATGACACACTCAACGAATGAAACAGATGCGTGACCTCAACAGAAGAAATGTAGACTGATCACTAAAAATGGGTCAACACTGTTCCCTAGCAACTTCTGAGCACTGCAGATAATAAAGCATGTTGTGGGCAGTGCATACACCACACATACCTATACAAGAATCCCTTCGCCCACCACTGAAATACAGCCATCTCTAGGGAGGAAAATAGCAGATATTTAACAGAGAGAAGCAACTTTACACTTCAGCTAATGCTAAAAAGCGAGGAAGAATACTGTATCCAGGCGAAACAACATTTCTATTAGCCTTTTACTTCCAATAGACCCTTATCTCCTATATTTGTCCTCTGTTCAATGACAAGTATGTGAGATGCTCAGGCTAGACATAGAATAAGGAAGAAGAAGAAACAACACAACTTAATCCTTGCGGCAAATAGAAAGCCTGATTCTGCAAATCCTTACTCACATGAGTAGTTCTATTGGATTTACATGAAGCCACTTGAAGGCTTTCAGCATCAAGACTGTAGTGCTGAACATGTGAAACCAAGTATGCAGAACACAGATTCCAGAGTGGAGAAGAAAAAATTCTGAAGTACTTTACCATCCTTTCTGTCATCTATTCTAGTAGTCCCAAAAGCAACATTTCCTAGCTAACAGCAGGAAGGAGTTCTGCCATAGGCCAACCCTAACAGCTCAATGCTGCCACTGATGTAGAAGGGAGTGCAATTAATTAATACAATAATGACACAGTCCAACATTATTCTCTGTCCCTCATCTAGGGTACAAACAGGAAGAGGAGGAAAAGTCACATGGCGTGTCCTGTAGCTACCCACAGCACTTACCGTCAGTGCCTGCCAGAGCAGAGTTAAAAGAGCTACAAGAGATGGATCAGGTGGTCCATTGAAGCAGAAATGCAGATATAACTTGGAATTCGATAAAATCTTGATTGTTGATTGCTTCCCAAGTTAAAACCATTTTGCAGGCACATAAAGGTAGCTGGTAATTTTCTCTGTATATAAAAATCCCCAAGAGAAACAATATTAATAATTGCATCCTCCTCTCATTCCCTCTCAAAATTTCATGCAATGTTCCTTGGACTATTGTGCATTTCAATCTCTAAAAGAGAGATGAGAATGAGAGTTAAGTGTCTCTCATCACAGCATAAAATAACCAATATATTAGACTACACTACCTGATCTGCTAATGAGCCAATGTGAACTTACAATGCATGTTAGCAGCCCAGGAATCAGTGTGGGAATTTGTCACACATGGCTTAGCCATGTCTGCATATTAGATGCAAGTGGTCAAATGTTATACAGTATGGAATCATAAACTATTGACTGAGCCAGAATCATAGTGGCTATATGATTTTTCTTTGGTATATAGGACTACAAAGTCTTTTTAATAAATGGACTGCAATGACCCTTGGTTCTGCAGAGAGATTGATCTTTAAAAACTGCAAAAGCTCTTTTGTGCCACTGTTAAAAGCTCAGCATGCTGATGTGACAGAAATTGTTTCATATGAAGATATTATTTCTAAGATTAATGGCAATACCGATGACTTTTTCCTCTTATCTAAAGGAAAATACACGTGATAGTAGTAGGTGCATGAGATCACTCACGAGGTTTAGGGTGATCAGGAGTAGGAACCCTGTGCTTTGCTTTTCTAAAGAACTTTCTATCTCACTTGTCTATAGTTTGTTATTCTTTTTTGTTGTTTTTCTTAATCGTGGTTTAAAAAGAGACATTTCTTTTAAAATGTATGGTGAGGTGACCAGTGAAAATTGTAGGTTGCTACAATGATAAAGAAGGTATTTTAAGGCCTGAAGGGACCACTTTGATCATCTAGTCTGGCCTGCTCATAACACAGGCCATAGAACTCTCCCAAAACAATTACTGTTTGACCTAGAGCATCCAATCCAATTTTCATGACTGGTCTCCAGGCAATCTGGTTGTGTTTCAGGTTAAACACATTCTAATAAGTCCTTTATGTACAAGCATCCTTAGGTGCTAGCACATCCAGTGCAAGATAAGAAATAGGTTATTGCTGGATAAACAGCTCAGGAGTCGAGTGCAGGCCGCATTCATAAGCAGTGTTTTTCACCTTGATTTTAAATCATCTCTGGACCTGTTGGAGAGAAACAAAAGCCCCCCGCTTTAGTCGGGGGGATAGACTAGCCAGGGCTTTTCCATCTCTAGTATAGGTCAGGGCTATACTATTTGAAAGGGGAAAAAGGCTAGTACTAGCAGCATTCTCAGCATCTCCCCTCCCCCACTCTAAGCAACTCCTCTACGGCCACTGTGCTGCAGCAGGTCATTTAGTATCATTTAGTAGGTCTCTTGGCAGATGTTAGCCCCCGACTGCTCTCAAGGTGGATTCCGGGGGGCATTTCGCTGCTAGCTCAAGTTGCTGCTTTCCTCCACTCTCAACTGCACCTATCCGAAGCTTTCAGTTTGCTAACACAGCCCTTCCTGTTCGCTGGGTCAAAACCCCACCCTTTTCCCATTCGCATCTAGCCTGTTGGGTGCTTCCAGTGGACCATTCAGAGTCATCTGCTGGCTTGGCTAACCAGCCATTCAGACTGCTGGGCATTAAAAACCTGAATGGACTGGTAAAAACCCCTCACCCGTATGCCTCCAGCTGTCACTGCACAGGAGGGGAATACCAGGGACACAACGAGTGTCACCTCTTGGAGTCAGAGACTGCTTTGGACAGTTTGGTATGACATCCTGGAACTGTCTGAGCAATAAAAAGTACAACAGACCCGTCGAGTCCTTTATTAAATGGTTATAAATACCCAAGGATGGGTTCACGGGACTTTTGAGAAACCTTCGTTTGTCCATTGCACTGTAACAGCCACCCCAAGCGAGGTGATAGCTTGTGGAAGCACAGGCTCTCTCTAAATGGTGAAACTTTCCTGGGAAAGTTTTCTACGTCTTTCCCTGGAGCACCTGCAGTAATCAAAAACCAGAATAAATTTCACGGATTTGAAACATCTTTTTTTAGAAATGTTTCGGTGGAGTTTTTTTGCAGGGGGAGGAGAGCGAGCAGTAGCATGACAGCGGTGTGTAGCAGGCAGAATCCCTTCAGGGTCACTGACAGGACAGTCCTGGCCAGAGTCAAAATATCTGCCATTCCTTTAAGCACAAATGTCTTTGATCTCCCTTTATTGGTCTTGGAAAGTGAATTCTCTCTCCTTTTTTTTTTGCTTCCTCTTGGTGTTTCAGACCCAATGCTGGGTTGACATTGTACCAGGGCACTTAGCGGCACTCATGCTGTGCCACTGTTATTTTTCACCAGCCAGCTGTTCCATTTT
The DNA here is from genome assembly GCF_007399415.2 of Gopherus evgoodei. NCBI lineage: Eukaryota > Metazoa > Chordata > Testudines > Testudinidae > Gopherus > Gopherus evgoodei. The sequence goes on along the minus strand of NC_044334.1, from coordinate 11,292,257 downwards.
ATACAACACTTAAGTAACAATTTCACAGCCATTACCAGCCTGCGGTAATGACACGGGCCGAAAGCTAAGTGCTAACTGGTTGTAAACTACAAAGAAAACTGGGAGATGTTAAAACAGACAGTTTGATAAATGGAAAGGGGCAGCTCCTGCATTTTAATTGCGTGATTTGAAGCCTCTTTTTATCACTGGAGAAACATGGTCTTTAGTGGGTCATGAGATGGAATTGGGAAATCACTGTCTTTATGTGCTTAGGAAAACGTGTTTGATTTCAGGTGTGATGTATCAGTTCAGGGAGTTCCCTCTGTACCTTCTTCCTTTCTTGCCTTGCACCGGTTTTCAATGGGTGAATTCTCCTAAGTACACCGCTTATGTGAACTAATTTGTGAAGAAGATGGTGAGCTCCACAGAGGTCTCGTAGCTGCAGACCAGGAGTAAATTACATGCTGCAGTGCATATAAAGCAAACAATGATGCAAACCATAGAAAATACCTGGATACATGGTAGGCACTTTTCTTCACTGAATGGTTATTGAATATGCAGAGCTGAGGAGCAGGGGGATTTCTTTGGCTGGTCAGTTGGCCTCTCTCTCTCGATCCCCGCCGTATATTAGTAAAATCTGTTGTGCAAGTTTCTCCATTTTCACATACTAAAGCTAGTTGGAAAATACTAATTACACAAGGAATTTTGAAAACCTGTTATATTTTAATTTTTCACAGAAATATGTTGGTTTTTCAATTAAAAAAATGGAAAAAAAGAATGGTGAGGAGCCAAGAGCCTGGGGGTGGGGGTGGGAAGTCAGGCTCCCAGCAGCAGGGGGAGAGAGCCAGGATCCAGGGCTCTCTCCGGGGAGCCTCCAGGCAGCAGTTCGGGTGCCAGTGGGGAGCTGGGTGGGCACAGCCCAGCTTGGAGCGAGGAGACTGGGGAGCAGCCAGGCTGGGAGCAGGGAGCCCGGGGGCAGCCAAGCTCCAAGTGGGGAGCAGGGTGGGCACAGCCTGGCTGGGAGCAGGTAGCTCAGGGGGGAGCTGGGCTCTAGCTGGAGCCCCAACCCTACCCCGATTACAGCCTGACTTTCTTGTCAATTTCATAGTTCCAGCATGGAGCCATGAAATTGACAGGAATGACAGCCAACCGCCAGCGTAATTAACACAGTGTCTATACATACACTGCTTTGCCCTAACTGCACCAACAAAAGCCCTATGCCTCTCATGGAGGCGGCGTTATTATGTCAGGGTAGTAGGGCACTTACGTTGCTGGGAGCAAGGCTGTAGTGAAGACGCTGACATAATTAGGTTGACGTAAGCTGCTTTACGTTGACCTAACTCTGTAATGTAGATCAAGCTTATGCAGTCTGCAGTGAGTGACTAAATGTGCTTGTCATGTGGTCCCTGACCCTGTCCTCCAATCGACATGCTGAGAACTGTGAGTCAATGTGGAGAAGGAAGGAGATATCTGTACTGTTTTTAAAATACCACATTTACGTCAGTTTAATTGCTTGATATTATTCTGCCTGTCTGCATGGAGTTAAATCAAAGGAGGATGTTAGGGGTAAACAAACAGGAAATGAAATAATGAGAGAAAATACCAAAGAAACTATCAAGTATCCTTCAGAGAACAAGGGGGGGAAATACCTACCTGCCTGTTTCTAGCCAGGTTAAGAGTCTTATTTTTCCAAGGTCACAGTCTAAGATCAAAGGGACAGTAAACTGATTAAGGCTCCTGCTTAGAGAGGAAGAAGTGGGCAGTTGGCAGCAGCTGGTGGAGGTGAGTCTCTGACAGAGAGTTCATCTTCACTGCACAGTTAATCTGGGCTTTTTTCCAGGTATTGGCAAAAGCCGACCTACCATCCACACAGACAAACCTCTGACCCAGGGTAGGAGGTGCTTTAAGACCAAGCTAGTTTAACAAGATGGGAGTGAGGGTTAGAACCCAGTTTCCATTTTAACTCAGGCTGTAAGCTATCCATTTTGCAATGAGAATGCGGGCAAAATTTCTTGAGTGCTGATAGTGCTCCAATGCCATCCCATGATTTCCTCTGACAGACAAGTTCTCCACAATTGATTGGGAAAATATCCTAGAGCATCTCAGCTCAAAGAACTATAGGAAATGCTCCCAGATGCACCTTGCTGAGTGCAGAAACAGAGATAACATAGTAACATGGGTTGAGCTTTACAGTGGGGAGCTCATACCTGAGCTAGGCTAACCTGGGTGCTCAGACCCAGTTGCCAATCACCCAGGTTAACAAAGCAGCTTAGACGCATCATCAGGAGAGAATGTGGCAACGCAGTGTGTTTTTCCCAGCCCAAAAATGAGGGGCCTGGGTTGAATGGAACTTACCAAAAACTTCAAGGAAGGGATAAAGTGTAGGAGAGAACAGATGAGCATAAACTTTTGTTGATTTGACCGTTTCTCTTTTTATATATCTGTGGGTGAATAAACAATATGTTGTTTTGGGGTCATTTCAGCCACAGTGGATCACAGGCTCCCAGAGAGACTTTTTCTTGCAGGTGTCAAATACCTTGGGGCCTGTTGTGTTACAGGGGGCTGCAACCCAGAGATCCAGTCCAAAAGCGGTTGAACTGTGGGGATTTTTCCCCTGAGAGAGATTCAGAAAGCGATGCCTGTGGGGTGCACTCAAGAGGGGCTGCAAAGGGGTCTAAAACACAGCTTGCCTTGTAGCCATGGCAGTCAGACACAACCAAAAAACAAAGATTTGGAAGAAGTAAATTGAAACCTGACAACAGTCATATAAAAACTTCAAGTACCTTCAGTTTTAGGTCTGTTTGTTGACAAACAATGCACCTTTTGTTGGCATTAACCCAATCTCTTCTAGGTGGCTTCTTTGTAATTAAGTGTGAGTGTCAAGGGAAATTGGGTGAAGAGAATTCTGCAGTGCAGTATCGGCAAACAAAATACTAAGACACGCCAGAGAAAATGAAAGAAACTGGCTTTCGTTGGAGTCAAAGCTTCAGTGGTAATTACAGGAGCATGTAAAACTGACTGCTCTAAAAAGAGCTAGTAACCTCTAATTCTGTAGGAAACAGCAGTCTAGTTCCGTTATTGTTTTCAGTAAAATTAAAGGTTTAGGGCTTGTAATAGATGACTAAATTAGACCTTATCAAAACCCTTTTAAAGAAATTCTCATCCTCAGACTGCAGTTACGCCGGGAAGGCAGGCAAGAACTTGTGTTTGTTTTGAAACATTAGCAGTGAATGTCAAGGGTAAACAAGCTCAAGTTGTCTGTATGTTTGTGTGTCCATCCTGCTGCTTTGCTACACTGCGCCATCTCTTAAAGAAATGCCACTAGAAGATAACAAAGGCGAGAGAGAGTGGTTCCATCTGTATTTTTTGTTACATTTAAAATTGTTTTCATGTGGAAACAGAAGATTCCTTCTAAGTTTGTGGCCGCTTCTTTAGCAGAACTGAGACATTGGGTCAGATTCTCGTTTACACTAAGGCATTTGAGGAGAATTTGCACTGCTAAGGTGATATAAAGGGGCTCGGTGGCACAAATTGCAAAGACATTTTGTTCCACTTCCGCACTTTCTGATGCTGCAGTTGCATTTTCTTTAATTCAAACTAGTTTCTCTAACTGCATGAATGAAAACATATTTGTCCTAGAGTCAATCAAATATCCTTTCATTGTACTAACTGTGAGACACACTCATAATTCACAGAGAAATATCTCAGTGTATGTTTTATTTGTGTGTGTATATACAATTTTCTCTCTCTCTCTCTCACTCACACATACACACACACACATCCCTATAAATATTTTGGGCCTAGTTTTCTCTTTGCATGCATTTTGGGTGGTCATTTACACCAGGGAACAGTGGATGTAAAATGGTACTATTATGCTAAAGAGGAAAGATGGTCTGGCCAATAGTTAGTTGTGGGAGACCTGGGTTCAAAGCTCTGCACCAGCACAGATTTTCTGTGTGACCTCGGACAAGTTATTTAGCATTTCTGTGCATCAGTTTCCCAACTGCAGACTGGAGTAAACAGCACTTCCTTGCCTCACAGGGTGTTGTGAGGTGCTTACTATGGTAATGGGGTGTATGTGCACATAGAGGTGCCTTATATAGATTCATACCCATTTTGTACTGGTGTCAATGACTATGCTAGGAGTGGGGCAGCAATGATATAGACCAGTGTTCCAGTATGCTGCCTTCACAGTGTGTCCCAATCCCACCCTGGCATGCCATAATTAGCAGTACTCTTTAGGTGACCACTCTGGAAAGCTGCCCCAGGAGTGCGTATGGCAGTGTGAATTCATAGTCATAGCTGCCTGATCCTGAGAGGTGCTGAGCACCCACAACGCCTAATGAAATCATTTAGGTCCAGATCATATAGGCTCCTAACTCCCATTTGGGCCTTACATTAGTTCTCACCTGTGGGACAGAAAGTAGGCAGAGCAGCTACAGAAATTTCCCATCACTGCAGCCATTGAGACGAGCTGGAGTTGAAGACCGGCATCAGTTTCCATCCACCTTCTTGTTTTTCTTTCTCTGGCACACTCTCTCTAATGAACCTGCCTGGTCTGCAAGTTAATTTCCCTAGCTGTGATCAGGCCATTGGCCCGTCTTCCTGAGGGATCTTTATAACTGGGCTATGAATGGACATTGCATCCTGCGTATGATGCAGCATATTGTGAAATTGGCATAGGAGACTGTGAGCACAAATTTTTTGGTCTTCACATCGTAATTCCTACTGGTGAGCTAAGGAAATTGCTAAATAGTAATAGCTACCATTGTGCTATCAGAATAAAATAGATACTACCTATAGCATCCAATTTTTAGAAGGAATCCCATGTCTGTTTTTAATCTGTTCTTAAAAGATTCCATAGGAAATCTTGTAGAGCGGCAGAGCCAGTAATGCTTTCTACCATGCTTGCAAGAAGTATCCCTCACATTCTTTTTGTTTTCTTAATGAGGGACTTGCCAGTGTGCTGAATGCATTTTGTATATGAGATTTTTAGCAAATGTAATTAAACTGGCATCTCGTGACATCTCACGTATTGGGATATTTGACCACAATGTTTTTTATTTAAAAAAAAAAAACTTTGAAAGCTAAAATATAACATCACTGGAAACTCCCAATTCACCAGCATGAAATAAAGCTGGAGTAAAAAGGGACAATGCCAATGTGGCTTAGTGCACCCATTTAGATGTTTTTGTGGGCAGGGGGAAAGGAAAGAGAATTAGGGGTCACAAAATCGGAAATTAAAAAGCAAAAGAAAGAAAACAGATTACTAAATTAATTATTTTCACTGCAGCATTGGTAACCTCAGATCAGCTGCTTTGGGCTAGTGCATGAGAACAAGGAAGTGTGTCTCTGTCTCTCTTTCTAGCCTAGTCTTTCTAGTCTTAACCACTCCCATCACCATCTGGCAAACAAGTCACAATCTTGCAAACAAGTACATGCATAATTTTGTGTACTTCCTTAACTTTGTGCATGTAAGTATCCCATTGAAACTGGACAACCCATGTGTGTGAAGATAAACATGTGCCTAAGAGTTTGCAGGATCAGGACCTGTAGAACCAATGAGGACCAAAAGTATAACTGAGTAGCCTAGTTTCACTGTCAAAATGACATGGAAAAACTTACAATCAAATAGTAAAAATGGCAAAAAATTGTAATAGAGCTTTAAAATTCCTCTGGTTTTAGCGATCTAATGTATTATGGGAAGAAAATGTAAACACAGATCTATTTACCATTATATCAATAACATTATTATCTTGACACTGTTCCTTTAAACTATGGGGAGGTTTAATTCCATTATACCTTTACCTCCTACCAGTGTGGTCCATCTGTAATGAGCTGTAGCATCTCCAGAGGACCAGTAATGAGAAAAAAATGAAGATCCATGTAACAGCTTGGAAATGAAATTCTATATCTAATTGTTGACATATCCTCTTGTTCCTCTTAGGGCAAAGGTGAAGAAAGGTGTGAATATTTTCAGTGTAAGAGCCAGCAGCCCGTACGTATGGGACATTAGAGAGAGCATGGATTATACTGGGAAATATGCACCAGCTGTCATTGTTTGTCAGAGGAAATCTGCTACCTCGGAAAACAGGTAGGTCATTTCCAGTAGTTGTACATTTTATAAATGAGATAATTTTGCTTTTTTAAAAGCAGATGTATCTGCTTTGCTATGGTATTAATAAAACTTTTATTATAGTTTCTAAATACACATAGTCAATGTATCAGTGGAAAGACTGATGCTGTCTTTCGTTTATAATACTCTGCTTACTGTACCATATGGACTCTAAATCTATTTTGATTGCCTAAAGGAAATAAAAACTACCAGGGAAACTTCATTTCACAATGTTTAAAAGGACTTGCCTCATCTCTCTGAATTTAGTTCAGCCAGGTTGTTTAATCTTTTAAAATTATTTGCTTCTGAACAGGTCAGGCATTATATTAGTGGCTTGTTAATTACAGTCTTCAATATGTATCCTTAGCTTTTGCGAAGGAACTAAGAAACACATGCCAGGCTTCAACCCATGTTCTTGATAGTGAATTTTTAATCCACATTCAGAGAAGAGACATTCAGATCTTAAATTCATATGATGCAATAACTTAGGTAGGTTAGCAGTTTTGGTTAGCAGTTGTTCCAGTTTCTAATCACAGTTGAGTGTTTTTAAGAATAAATGGTTGATACCTTTTGGTTTCATTTAATTCACTGTTCCTGGTAAAGCGTCGGGAGGAGAGCATGTTGGTAAGGAGCTCACTGGCTAAAGATTTGTTATATTAATTATTGTTACTATTAAACTGGCATGATGAAGAGGGAGGTCAAATTCTGCAGTGATTTACCTGCTGTGAAATTCCATTGAAATGTACTGGGTTTGCACAGGGTGCAAGATTTGGCCCCTTTAATTGAAAACCTCTTACCTCTAGATACACAGGAAACTCAGTGGCTCTGGAATATAGGAGGGAGGGGAAAGGGGACTTCCTTTACTTTCCAGACATAAATCTGTCCGTCGTCCCCCCCCCACACACACACGAGTTCAATTTCAAAATCCCTCTCGATATGGTATCCTCCACTTCCTCCCCTAAACCATAGATCATCTCATAGCTGGCTGAATTTTAGTGGCTAGGGAAGGAATCTATATATATGGTCAAGGTCACAGCCTTTTCCTGAATAAAAGAAGCAGAAAGATTATTAAAATTCCTGATTCAAAGCTCACCGAAGTCAATGAGAGCCTTTTCATTCATTTCAATGGGCTTTGGATCAGGACCAAAGCAATTACCTAACACCATCTACCCTTTCAGTTTTGTGGCTGTGTTCTGCAGTGCGGCGCAGCATTTCCCTGCTCCTCTTTCAGTAATGGTAAAATGTAGTGTGATATCAAGGGTGGAACAAAGTTTGGCTACTTATTCTGTTTCAATATTCTCCTAAGATGAAGCATTCAGTGGCTGCCCTTAAAATGTGCCAGTTTCCATTCGATCATTACATAAGGTTAACCAGTAATTGAAGTATGTTCACTATCCTTCCACATGCTGACTATAGGGAATGACTTACTAGTATTGCAGATATGGTAGTAATGTGATTTAGGCTCCAGTCCTGCAATACGCTCTGCATGAGCAGACCCCTGTATCCCAGCAGAGCACCATTGTTATCAAGTCTCTGCCCATGTAGAGTTCATTGCTGGTTTGGGCCTTAGTTAGCTAAGGCAGGTGAGAACAAAGATTAATTAGGGGGAGCTAGTCAGGCTTTTAGATTAGCTAGGTGGTATCCGTGCCAGGCCCTCAAAGGTTCTGGACCCATGTTACTTATTGTAAGAAATGTAACTCCAGTATCTATTCTGAATGTAATTAAAACACTTACAAAATCAAGAAAACATATCACCAAAGCTAAGCTGCTACTACTACTAAACTAAAAATGGAGCATTACCACAATCAAATCAAGGTCAAATTAGCAAATTAGTCTCAGTATTGGATTAGAATTACACCATCAAATTAACTAAGTGATTAAATGAATGCTAAAAGTAATCAATTCTTATAAATTGTAAAGAGGATTCTAAGAAGATGATTGTCCACTTGTTTTTAACTAAAGAATTTTACCAAATTTATCAGATCTATCGTTTAAATCAGTGTTTCCCAAACTTGGGATGTCGCTTGTGCAGGGAAAGCCCTTGGTGGGCCTGGCCGGTTTGTTCACCTGCTGCGTCTGCAGGTCCAGCCGATCATGGTTCCCACTGGCCACGGTTCGCTGCTCCAGGCCAATGGAAGCTGCTAGATGTGACGGCCAGTATGTCCCTTGGCCTGCACCACTTCCAGCAGCTCCCATTGGCCCGGAGCAGCGAACTGCAGCCAGTGGGAGCTACGATCGGCCGGACCTGAGGACATGGCAGTAAACAAACTGGCCCAGCCCGCCAGGGACTTCCCTAAACAATCTGCGTCCCAAGTTTGGGAAACACTGATTTAAATGGTTAAGTATCTTAATACTGAAATCAAATGATTACCTAATGTCTGGACCACAATTTTACAGCTAATTAAAGGTTCCTTGTTAGACTTAATTTCTTCTGTGGTGGTTAAAACTTCCCTTCCCTTCCCTGCAACACGGATACTATAATACAGACCTCAATGGAACACTGCCCTGAGATTTCTAGTACTTCGTGCTCATTGTTGAGCGAGATAGTTTTGCCACTTGTGCTTTTGGGGCATAATCTTGCATCATTGAAGGAGTTCTGGATTTACACTGCGGCAGCAGGTCAGACCGGAAGTCTGGGGTGGAGCAGGGATTTGGACTCAGGTCTCCTGAGTTCCAAGCATTCTTTCTTCTTCAGGCAGCCATCTTTAGGGAAGCAGAAATGCTCAGCTTCAAGTTGCATATAGGGGAACTCTAAACCTGTAAAAAGTTTCTGCAGCCCAGTATGTGCTCAGACAAAGAGTTCTGCCTGTTTGTTTGGGCAGATAATATATGATGAATAACGAAACAGAAACCCCAGAGAAACCGAAGGAGAGCACAATTTGATGCTTCAATCAATTTTAAGTATTTCCCAAGTTAAAGCATCTCTGAGTCACTGATTCATTCATGGAGAAAGTTATTTCTATAAGCTTTTTTCTTGTGGTTTAGGACTGTACAGATGTTACAGGTATTAAACTCATCTACTAATCATAGATGTCATGATTTAGTTTGTTATAAATTTACACTTGCATGAGGGTGAATGTGAAGATTCAAGGAGGGGAGACCTTCTGGTTGTGTCTCCATAAATCTGGAACGTTGTCACCAGCCTGTAATAAACAGGGCACTAAAAACGTCAAATGATATTTGACAGCTGTGCTTAATTAGTTATTCTGATGCAGACTCATAATATTTGTTGTTAATATTCATTCAGAAACATCCTGCTGGCTGTGATAATATTTATATGTTAATCCTGTTATGATAAACTTTTAGTGCCAAAACGTCTTGAAACAAAATGAGTGATATATTTCAAAACTTATAAAAAGAAATGTTCAGGCATCCTGGTTAAGTTTGTCACTTGAAAAGGGTCTCCTTAATCCATGAAATTACACCTGTCACAGTAAGTTAGCTTTATTAACACTATTTTCTGATCCATGTAAAACTATCAGGATCACAAAAGCATTGAATCTCAAGTTAATTAACATTGCCACCTTTGCATTCATGTGATCAGATCTCTGATTTTTAAGAGTAATTAAACAATATGTAAATAGAGTCTGAAGAATTTCTAAAAGAACTCCAGAAGCAAACAACTTGAAAACAGAGTTCAATATTTAACTGTTATCCATTCTGCATATTTAGCATAGTTAAACATGCAAAGAGAAATTGTTTGCCAATAAAAGCTCACTTCCTCCTTTTCCTCCCCATTATAATGCTTGACCTTACTCCTAAAAGTGAGTGGCAAAACAGACATGAGTGATATTTAATAAGGAAATCAACCTGCTGAATATTATGCCTAATATTTTAAATTTCATTTATATATTAACCAGCATAGTGACAAAAAGAAGTTTTCAAAAGTAAAACAAAGTCCAGAGTTTTCATGACTATAGAAGGTCAGATAGAATAAAACAAAAATAAACGGGTATGATTGAATGGGATACCATGGTACTGTCTGGATGAGTTTATTTCATCTGATCTAGATAATGGTAAGGACAGGCCCATGTGACCTTGGACAAGTCACTTATTCTCTCTGTGTGTCAGTTCCTCATCTGTAAAATGGGGAAGACAGCACCTTATCGGGGCGTCATGAGTATAAGATTGTGAGATGCTCAGCTACTACAGAAGTGGGCGCCATAGGTACCTGAAATAGATGACAGCTAAAGCTATTAAGTGACTCTATTTCTATTTAAATCAGTGGTTCTCAAATGGTGGATCAGGACCCCAAAGTAAGTAGCTTGGTTGGCTTGCTGGGGCTCGGGGCCAAAGTCCAAGCCTGAGGGCTTCAGCCCTGGGCAGCAGGACTCAGGTTAAAGGCTCCCTGCCTGAGGCTGAAGCCCTTGGGCTTTAGCTTTGCACCCCTGGGGGTGGAGGGGACTTGGGCGGGCTCAGGCTTCGGTCCCCCCTCCTGAGGTCCTGTGGTAATTTTTGTTGTCAGAAGGGGCTCGCAGTGCAATGACGTTTGAGACCCCCCTGAAGTTTAAATCAATCAATACTATATTTTGACAATTGAATGTATGTTGGAAAATTCAGTATATTTTTTCCATATGCACAGGAGTATCCACCCAGGTCGAAAATAGGGACGAGTGAACTTGGAAAGTCTTGGAGAAGAACCCCAAAGTCTGGATCCAAACTAGGCAAATCTTCTTAGTCCCCAAATTCCGTGAAAATGTAGTGTGGCCACACTTAGTCCTGAGATTTCTAGTACTTTGTGCTTATTGCTGGGAAAGAGAGTTTGTCAAGATGGCGTTTCTTATGATTTTTTAACTCTTTTATGCTTTTGATGCATAATCTGCACCTAGGGGTTCTGGATTTACACTGCTATAACAGACTGTAGTCAGAAATCTGGCCGATTATTAAGGGAGTCTATGGGACAGATTTGGCTTTCAGATACATATGTGTGACACCCACTGTGGTAGGGTTACCAGATAGCAAGTGTGAAAAAATGGGACAGGGGGTGAGGGGTAATAGGCGCCTATATAAGAAAAAGTCCCAAAAAACGGGACTGTCCTTTTAAAAATGGGACATCTGGTCACCCTACACTGAAGCCAATGTGTGATAATATGTATATGGTAATCCTATTATAACAACAGTCAATGGCAATTCCTCTTTGTCTGATGGCAGAACTTGTCCCTGTGTGTCTCATTTTCCATGAAAATGTATCCTAATCTGAGGTGCTTACATTTTCTCCACAGTTATCCAAAGAGTGTGAGATAAACTAAATACTACCTGGGGATAAGAGAAGAGGGAGCATATGGTAACCGTCCCTTTGATGCACCCACACTTCATTTTCATGACATGCAGTCTGGGATGTTTAGTGTCCTGCATGTCTCATTTTCAAATCAAGTACGGAACCTCACATTAAATTATTTAACGTCTAGTTTTGGTGTTATAACTGCAGTGAGTTACTGCCTCATTCCTGTACTTGTTGCAGCTGCTATTACATGTGATAAGGTCTCTAGAGTGCTGTAACCCTAAAATACTGTATGGCTTTCTCCGCTGGAGCTACAAAAGCAACAAATTTGACATAAATAACAGTCTAATAGCAACAATAGTTATATCACGTGGGTTGCTGGCATTCATCAAAATGCTTTGTAAACGTGGTCCAGCATTGTAGATCACCAGTAATATTATTTTTTCTGTAAACTCCGTTTTCCCATAGTTTTACCCACCACGTATATATTAACATAAGATAAAATGCTCTGCTCGGTAGAATTACCAAAACAAAAATAAAACAAAAATACCCCATGGTATGTGTCCCATCCCATACGTTCTAGTTGTTCTTAATATAAATTACTGGACTTGAAATTTCAGTGAGAAAATAGTAATATAAGCCTTATGGGCTTTTGGACTAAATATACCTAGTATATCATTGCAATATTTCTACAAGCAATGGGAGGTTTTGGGTTTATATGTAGGTAATTGTATGATAACCTAGAAGCATTTGTTGTTCTCCAGAGGAAAAGCTCCACCTGTGTGTGTTACGTTCTGAGAGATCTGCTTCACTTTGCGTTCTTTCGGTAATGTAGTTTTCCACGTCAGACTCGCCTGCCTCTTTTTCAAAGCTCCCCATGGACTCATCTTATCCTACTGCCCTAAGCTTATGTCCACCTGCTCCCCGAGCCATGAGCCATTGTCCAGCACCTTGTGTAAGTCATTTTCACCAGTGCAAAATCTGCTACAGCTCTGGTTTGTAGTGTTTTGCAGTGCTCTGCACTGATGTAAATGGCTACGCAAGGTGCGGGGCAATGGTGCAGAGTAATCTCTGGCCTCTTTGCTCTACTGCCTTGGCTTTCTGAACATATCAGCTGGGGCACAAGCTGAATATCTCCTTGGTGCTTTATAAAATCCTCCAGTCTTGCCTTCCTTGTTTTTCCTTCTGATTCTCCATGCTATGGGGACTCACTGACACTTGGTTTTACTCTATTTATCTGGACCCAAGATCTTGAGTCACTTCACCTCTTTAAGCCTCCTTTATTCTGCTCTGGGCTTGCAGTGATTGAGTAGCTGAGAGCAGAATAAGTAGGCTTTTGGATTGCAAAAAAATGAAAAACTTTGTCCTGCCCCTTCTCTGAGGCCCCTCCCCTTCTCTGAGGTCCCCCCCCACTCACTCCATCCCCCGCCCTTCCTCTGTGGCTCACTCTCCCCCACCCTTGCTCACTCACTCATTTTGACTGGGTTGGGGCAGGGGGTTGGGGCTTGGGAGGGGTGAAGGCTCCAGCTGGGGGTGCAGACTCTGGGGTGGGGCCAGGGATGAGGGATTTGGGGTACAGGAGGGGGCTCCAGTATGGGAGTGGGGCTGAGGGGTTCAGAGTGTGAGAGGGGGCTCTGGGCTGGGGCAGGGAGTTAGGGTGCAGGAGGGGGTGATGGCTCTGTCTAGGGATGTGGATTCAGGAGTGGGGCTGGAGATGAGGGGGCAGGAGGAAGGGGTGTGGGGTGCAGGCCCTGGGAGGGAGTTTCGGTGTTGGAGGGGGCTCAGGGCTGTGATGCAGGAGGGGGTGAGGGGTGAGGGCTCTGGCCGGTGTTTACCTCAGGGGGATCCCAGAAGCAGCCAGCATGTCCCTTTGACTCCTAGACATAGGGGCAGACAGGAAGCTCCGTGCACTGCCTCCATCCGCTGGCACCACCCCCACAGCTCCCATTGGCCGTGGTTCCCAGCCAATGGGAGCTGTGGAGCCAGCACTCGGGGCAGGGGCAGCGCGTGGTGCCTCCTGGCTGCCCTTGGGGTGAGCCACTGGGGGCACTCTGCCGGTCACTGTGAGGGCAGCAAGCAGGCTGCCTTTGACAGCTTGCCTGCGGAGGGTCCGGTGGTCCCGCGGCTTCGGCAGACCTCCCACAGGCATCCCTGAAGATGGTCCGCTGGTCCCGCGACTTCGGTGGACCTCCCGCAGGCATGTCTGTGGGAAGTCCGCTGAAGCCGCGGAACCAGCGGACCCTCTGCAGGCAAGCCACCATGCTTGGGGTGGCAAAATGCCTAGAGCCGCCCCTGCACCTGGGAGCTGGAAGGACATGCTGGCCCTTCCAGGAGCTGCATGGAGCCAGCCACTGCAGCCAGTTGGACTTTTACAGCTGACTGGAGCCACCAGAGTCCCTTTTTGACTGAGCTTTCTGGTTGAAAACTGGATGCCTGGCAACCCTAAGAACAAGACCCACTTTCCACATTACTTTGGGAGTGTGACTGGCTGCTGCTGAGTGATATAGAAGCTGTGACTGTCCTGGTGAGGACCTTGTGACAATCACCAAACTTCAGTCCTCTGTAGGCTAGACTGCAGTAATGTCTTCTGCTCTGCGCTGCCCGCGCAGTCTACTTGGAAGCTCCAGTCATTGCAGAAAGTAGTTAGCTACCTCCTGAGTGAGGCGAGATACAGTACATAACACTTGGTTGAGGCACTGGCTTGTTTTTTGCATACAATGTAACTAAAGACATTGCCGATTACCTTTAACACTAAATAGTCTGGGCACCCAGTTACTCTGACACCACTTCTTGATTGGTACCCAGTTATGCCTATTACGTTTTATGGGATATTTTTACCGTCAGCTTTTTGGGGAGTAAAACTCTCCTGGACCTTTGGGATTTCATTCCAGTTGGTTGTCCCCAATTCGGGGTGAGCTATAGCACATCGTTCAAAGCTTGTTTAATTTTATACACTCAGTTTATGTTCTAGCTTTGGTTGATTTCGCATTGTGCTTATAACCTTTCCTCTGCTGAGGTCTGCTGACGTGAACCAGGAAAGCAGCAAGTGTAGTGTCCCTTGTTGAGGGCTGCGTGTGCAATTTGTTTTGTTTATATTTAATTTTTTTTAATGGTTTGAAGTAAAATATTAAATGGAAAATGTCAACAAATAACTAACGAGATTTTCAAGTGACTGGTAATTTTAGGTGCTTTGATTTTGAGGGGGGCTCAAAGACACTTTAAAGGGGCATTTTCATAAAGAATTAACCACCTGCCCTTTGAAAATCAGGCACCTTTAAGATGCCTTAAATTCAGCACTCCAGAATTAAGCCATGTAAAATTACTATTCAGCTTTGAAAATCTTGGTCTAAGCCACCATTAGGATCTGGACTGTATTAACTAAATTAGGGAGAGATTATATGTTAATTTCATTCTGAAATATCAAAATTCAGTTTGATTCTCTCTTCCCAAGCATTTAGATGGAAGAGAAGTGATCTAAATCTCCGTTTTTTTCATCAGTTGTAAATGTCTCTTCTCTGGCAGCTTTTGAGGCCCACAATGCACATCAGGTAGTTTAAAAAAAAAATTCTATACTGTTCCAGCCATCTAAGTGTTTAATTAATTGTTTTGGTGCCCTGAAAGTACCATATAGGTCTGACATAACCTTAGTCCCAGATTCTGGACCTTAGCGTCCAAAATATGGGGGTTAGCATGAAAGCCTCCAAGCTTAGTTACCAGCTTGGACCTGGTACTTGCTGCCACCACCCAAAAAATTAGAGTGTTTTGGGGCACTCTGGTCCCCCTGAAAAACCTTCCCTGGGGACCCCAAGACTCAAATCCCTTGAGTCTCACAACAAAGGGAAATAATCCTGATTCCCTTCCCCGCTCCAGGTGCTCCTGGAGGGATACACAGACACAAGCTCTGTGAAACTACGCAGAGTGAGTCCCCCTCTCCGTTCCCAATCCTGGAACAAAAGCACTTTCCTCTTCACCCAGAGGAAATGCAAAATCAGGCTAGCAATCCAACACACAGCTTTCCCCTGATTTCTTCCTCCCACCAATTCCCTGGTGAGTACAGACTTAATTTCCCTGAAGTAAAGAAAAACTCCAACAGGTCTTAAAAGAAAACTTTATATAAAAAAGAAAGAAAAAATACAAATGTTCTCTCTGTATTAAGATGATACAACACAGGGTCAATTGCTTAAAAGAATATTGAATAAACAGCCTTATTCAAAAAGAATACAAATCAAAGCACCCAGCACTTACATTCATGCAAATACCAAAGAAAAGAAACCATAGAACTTACTATCTGATCTCTTTGTCCTTACACTTAGAAACAGAAGACTAGAAAATAGAACTACTTCTCCAAAGCTCAGAGGAAGCAGGCAGACAGACAAAAGACTCAGACACACACTTCCCTCCACCCAAAGTTGAAAAAATCCGGTTTCCTGATTGGTTCTCTGGTCAGGTGTTTCAGGTGAAAGAGACATTAACCCTTAGCTATCTGTTTATGACAAGGTCTCTCCTCAAAAATGACATTTAAGCTCTCAGTGTTTCAAGAGAGATTAATCAGAACAGTTGCAAAGCGTCAATTTCTTGCTTAAAACTTGTATTAAGACTTAAAAAAAATATTGATTAGTAGTTCCTTAGTGGATTCACGTCAGTTATGCCAGTGTAAATCTGGAGTAACTCCAGTCTCTGCAGTGGATTTATGTCATCGTAACCCATACAGAATTTGGCCTCACTGCTTCACTCTTCTCCATGTTAACCTCTTTTCTCTAATTTTCATAATAAAAGCCCTATTTTATTCATCAGGAAACCATCTTTTCCTTAAGTATGTCTCACCAGTGCTAATGTGCATTGTGCTTATCTTCTTGCAGCAAATCAAAGAGATGAAATATTAACCAACAAATCTTAGACAAAGGCACTATTAGGGGACTTTTTCACCTGTTTGTTTGAATGAGGGTCATTCATTTAAAAAACAAAAAGAGTCCAGGCAAACACTTCAAAGGCATGTAGATAGGCTCTTGGCATCTTGGAGGTAGACCTAGTTTCCAGAGCCATGACATTTAGATAAAGAAGGTACTACAGGGCACTTCAGCTGTCAGTGCAAAGATGAAGATTTCTTTTAATCTTTGCTGAACTTTAAGGTGCTCCATAGGAAGGGAACATAGCAGGGTTTCTTTGTGAGCATAATATTATTAAAAATAAGAAATAAATGACAATGTTGAATTGTTGACATAATCTCTTGCAGCATTCTGCAAGGAAAAGGATTCTTTCCCTGATTCAAGGGAGTATTGCTCTTTTCAGATGAATTATTTGTAATAATTTATGTTTATATAGCACCTTCCAATCTCCGAATGGTTTGCAACAGTATAGAAGAATTACTTTGGTGGTAGGGGTTTATCGGCATTTTTAAATGATTAGAGGTGTGAACACCTCTGGGGTGCGGCATACATAACTTAGCAGCTCACAGCAATGATATGGAACAGTTTAGGACAATGAGCTTGTGTCTCCATTCCGCTAAAGCCTTTTCACACAACCTTGGTAACATAAAGAGTCCTTAGGGTGGTGGGATGGTTGGGCGGCAAGAGAATGGATGAGAACATTCCCCCATGGAAGAGCCTCCCAACCAGTGAGCTTCCAGCCCACAGCATAGTGGGCAGATGCAGGGTTTTTTGGGTTATAACCAGAATTCACTGCAATACAGTCATTCTCCACTGCCTTGGGCCCTTATGGGGCAGTCAGAAGCCAAGTATAAGTAGGTGCAGCCCTGAGTCTCTTCTGTGGACTCAGAATATGTGGGTTTAAAGCCAGTATTGTCCCACATCTTGTGTCTCTGTCCCAAGTGCATGAATGGAGTAACTGAGAAGCAGGCCCAATGTCTCCTTTATGCTGGCTTTGCTATATCTCCTAGAGAGAAAAAACCAAGATTATCATGTTCCACTACTCACTGCAGGTGTGCAGGCAGCTACGCAACTGATGAATGTCAAGTATCAGGGGGTAGCCTGTTTTCACAAAAACAACAAGGAATCCGGTGGCACCTTAAAGACTAACAGATTTATTTGGGCATAAGCTTTCATGGGTAAAAAACCCACTTCTTCAGATGCGTGGAGCATTGAATGTGTTGCTGTGACAGTCCATGACAGTAAATAGGCCAGTGGAACTGTTGGAAAGAATGGCAATCTTGATGCTGGTCTGATAAAGCCCTGAGCGGTTATGTGCCAGACTGCAGTTTGCTGACTCTCCACCGTCTCCATTGCTAGAAACCAGCACTCCCTCTCTTAGCTGTACTTCAAACTCCTCTGAAAAATATTTTCGCACCACATGAAATGTCACAGCGGAAGGCAACCTGAGAGAGAGTCTGCTTAGTTCAGTTTGGACCCGTTCCATGTTTCATAAACACTAGCGTCAGGATGACCTATCCTGACCTCATTTCAGCAGTGACCCTGGGGTGGGACTTTGAACAGAAGGAATTTTGGATTCAGGCAAAGTGTGCAGTGCTTGCAAGGAAAGATGAATTTAATTTCCTGTCCTATCTCATCTGAAAAGAGGAGATCAGAAGTAGAATTTTTTTTTATCAGAAAAAAAATCATCTATATGTTTTTGAATTAAATTGCATTGATTTTTTTTTGTATGAAGGAAAGAACAGAAACCAAGGATACAACATTACATATCTCTCTGCCCCCAAAGAAAAGAGGGAAAGGTGCATGCTATTAAGTATATAACAAACCTAGTACAGTACCTTATTCAAAAAAATCAACCAAGAATTTAAGAATGGGAACACTAACCTCATCACCATCATTGTCAGTTACTGATTTAGCTCAAGTGGTAGAGGGCTGTGGTGTGACTGTGAAAGGTCCTGGGTTGAAACTCTGCTGATGACCTGAGCAGGAAAAAGTAGTCTATGGTCATGTAATTGAAGATTGTATTGCAAAACATACATGGAGGCAGAATTAAGAATACCTGGGTCATTTTAATACATTTTAAGGAGTTCTCATGGCACACAAAGTTCTCTGTGGCGCAAGATGTTGGTGATCTGGCTTGTGTCCTCTGGAGACCGGAGTTTAATTCCTTCTATAAAGTTAGGTCAGTAGCAGAGTGATTGTATGACTGGGCTTGAATGCCAGAGCTTGTCACCTAGGATCCTCACCATGATTTTTCAGTAGGTCATCCTAAATGGTCAGCACCTGTAAAATCAGTGAATAATACCAAAACTGTGAGGTTTTTTTTCCCCTTCATCAGAGGGTCATGCCACAAGGTACTAAGCCTCAAATGCTCCTGTAAAATGGGTAAGCCAAGTGAATAATGCAGCAGTTCTCAAACTGTGGGTCGGGACCCCAAAGTGGGTCAGAACCCCATTTTAATGGGATCACCAGGGATAGCTTAGACTTCCTAGGGTCTGGGGCCAAAGCTGAGGCCCAAGCCCCATCACTTGGGGCTGAAGCAGAAGCGCAAGGGCTTCAGCCTTGGAAATCGGGGCTCAAGATTACAAGCTCCCTGCCTCAGACTGAAACCCTTGGGCTTTGGCCTGGGGCGGGGCTCAGGCGGGCTCAGGCTTCAGTCCCCACTCCTGGGGCCATGTAGTAATTTTTATTGTCAGAAGCGGTTGTGGTGCAATGACGTTTGAGAACCGCTGGAATAATGTATTTGAGGAACACAATTGAACCCTAAGTAACTTGCCTAAGGTCATGGATTGGGTCAGGGAAGGAGCTGGCAATAGATCAGAGAGTGCTGCCTCCCAGTTGCCTGCTCCAATCACGGGCCCACGCAGCTGGGGTACACATGCAAAAATTCTCCTCTACTGTATTTTTCTGCAGCATGCAAGTAACAAAAGACATTTCCAACCATTTGGACACATTCATACGTATTTAACTTCCTTGTTTTTATCCAGGTGTTGTCAAATGCAATAAATACAATTTTAATGTGTGGGGGGGAAGGGAGATTTTCCTCAGGAACCTTCAAGATTCATCATCACCATGCACTCTCTTTGTGTCTGTGATAGTTAAAACTGTGTCCTCTAAGACATTGATAGCCCCAGATCCCTTACTCACAATTCTAGTGGGACAGGAGGAGTTTACTGCTTACGGAAAAGAGACAGAGCCTTCAACCTGTGGAAAATCTAACGTTAAATCTAAAGATTCGATGTCATAAGCAATTATCTCCAATTTTGCTGTGGGTTTTCCTTCCCTCGGAGGGTATCCCCTGAGAAATCATTTTAATTACTCTGTCAGTTAGAAGTGGGCAGGTGATAGAGGTTTTTAAAGCATGAGTTAAGGTTAGGAGCAGGGCTACATGTGGTGGTGTAGGATGAGAGGGAATCCCACTTGGTGGCAAGAAAGTTGTTGGAAGTTAATTTCCCCTTCTCGGTCAGCATTAAGCAGGAAACAAATTGGAAGGCTAGTGTCAGTATGTAGCGTAGTCTAATATGTATTTAGACTTTTTAATGATTCCTACCCAAATTCTAACCACAGGTACAAAGATGAAATGCAATGAATATTGTTATTTATGTCATACTGAGTGTCTTTAATGACTTCTTTTCTGAATGGATAGTTTTCTGGATGAGGGAACATCCAGAATTGTAGTACTGAGGATTTAAAATAGATGCTTTTGGAAACCCTCATGATTCAGTCATCCCCCAATCTCTAGTTAATGAGGTTAGAGGGAAACTTTTTCTCTATTTATCTTAGGTACTTATATGCTCATTACCACAGAACCCGAGCACCTAACTACCCTAACATTGGGTAAGGAATGGTGCCCTTAGCCTCTGTTTGTCAGAGGATGGAGATGGATGGCAGGAGAGTGATCACTTGATCATTGCCTGTTAGGTGGCATTGGCCATCGTCGGTAGACAGATACTGGGCTAGATGGACCTTTGGTCAGACCCGGTATGGCCGTTCTTATTTCTTTAATATATTTCTCCTCACAGCATCCCTGTGAGATAGGGAACTGCTATTATCCCCATTTTACATATGGTAAACTGAGGGAGAAACTCAGGGCTAGATTCACAAAGAAACCTAGGTAGGGTGATTGCCACACCTCACTTCTAGGCACCTCGAAAATCACTAGGATTCACAAAGCCTGGGTTAGGCGTCTATGTGTGGAGAGAGATTACCATAGAATGGGATTCTCCTGGGGTTAGGTCAGGAGCAGGCAAACTTTTTGGCCTGAGGGCAGGCAAACTTTTTGGCCTGAGGGCTGCATCGCGTTTCATAAATTGTATGGAGAGCCAGTTAGGGGAGGGGGTCATGACCCAGACCCCACCTCCTATCTGCCCACCCCGCCGGGACTCCTACCCCATCCAACTACCCCCCTCCGTTCCCTGACGGTCCCCCCCCCCCAGGACCTTTGCCCCATCCACACACCCCCACTCCCTGTCCCCTGATTGCCCCAGGACCCCCGCCACTCCATCCAACCCCTCCTCTCATTCTTGACAGCCTCCCTGGGACTCCTGCCTGATCCAACCACTCCTTCTCCCTGTCCCCTGACTGCCCCCAGAACTCCTACCCCTGACTGCCCCCTGTTGCCTCATTCAACACCCCTCTCCTTCTTGATTGCTCTCCCCCGGGACCCCTACCCCCATTCAACCCCTTTCCCCCCCCAATCACCCTGACCCCTATCCACACCCCTGTCCCCTGGCCACCACCCCAAACTCCCCTGCCCTCATCCAACCCCCCCTGCTCCGTGCCCCCTGACCACGGAGTTAGACCTATGTCCTTTTTGGAATCTAGCCCTAAGTGCCTCTGGAAGGTTGCGCAAGAGGTCTGCGGCAGGGCAGGGAAATGAAGCGGGATTTCCGAAGTCTGAGTCTAGCACCTGGGATTTGGGTAGTACCCTAACCGCGTCTTTCCCCTCTTTCCTAAGGAGAAACTTTCTTTGTGGGCAGGTTATTCCATAACGACCTCCTGCAGGGCTTCTTGCACCTTCCTCTAAAGTATCTGGTACTGTCCGCTATTGGAACCTGGCTACTGGACTATATGATCCAATATGGGAGTTCCTAGGGGAACACCTACTTCACTGGGACAATAGGCTGGCTGGCCAGTTGCAACGGATGCCTGATATCCATAAATGATTCAGCTACAAAAGAAGAGAAATCTTAAGACTCGATTTGGGTGTGTGGCTACAAGGCAGGACTGTCCCTGTGACCCCAGTGAGTATGTGGGGGTTGTGTAGCTGAAGTGTGTGATAAACACACACTCCACCCCTCTTTCCGGTTTTTTATAAAAACAAGCAGTTCTTGCTCCACCCCACCCCCTCTTCAGCCTTCAGAGAATCCATTCCAGCTTTATGTGTCATTTGAAATATGAGTTTTTCTGTGTTCTATGGAGCCTGCTTTCAATTTGCACCTTTTCTTAAGGTCTGGATCTTTTATATTGAATTCCAGCCTCATTGTGCAGCTTAATGAATTTTGTTCTTTGTGTGTGATGCTCTGCCAAAAACTGAGCATGAGAATGCAGAGAAAAGGTGCTACACAATAATTTATACAAAATTATGTTTGCACAGTGGATGTGGGGAGGAGCATTAAGAAGGGGGAGAGGGAACAGAAATCAAACAACCTACACACTTCGTAAAGTGAGAACGTCCAGGAGACTAGCTTACTGTTTGATTCTATGGTAAGCTACTGGAATTGTTATTAGGATCGTATTTCATTGCAACTCGATGCTCCATAGGGCCTCATGCTTCTCCATATAAGAAATGAAATATCATCTTGCATGATAGGTGTGTTTTCTGAGATGGCTTTAAAGCCCCTGGCCACTGGAGAGCTGATGGCTCAGGTGATAGACTTCTAGGTGTTTGATTCAAGCCCAGCTCAGGCTGGTAGTGACTGAAATTTACCATCTAATGGGGATTTGTTGCTGGGATTCAGTTTCTCGTGGGTAGATGCCTACATGACAAAAACACACCATTGCAATTCTGTACCCATGCTGGCAATGTCAGAAAGGCCAGGGATTGAACAAGGACTCAGGTATCCTATTGACGCCCTCCCTCCCCGTAGAGGCGTTCCCCCTGTGCCATGGCTGGGTGCATGGACCAAGTGGTGGTTGGGAGGGAACGAGGGATGCTTGCACAGCTGCTACCTGTGTTGAAGCTGTTCTCAGTCTCAGTGCTCCCTGGCACCTCTCGCAAGCACTGATTCAATGAACATAATATTGAAATGTACCATGAACAAAACGGAATATCACTGCCTGCGCCCTTTCGTACTTGTAACACTGGCTGTCATTGTCTCAGGGATGTTGTAAGACTTTGTACTTACCTTTGCTTGAACCCCTCATTATTATTGAATGGCACCTTAGACACTTACTATATTAACTATTGTAATTCCCTAACTACTGGAATTCTTGCTCTTGGGAAGCCATATGAGTCTCATGCTGAAGGAAACATGTATCACATCCATCCTCTGTCTCCGTCACTGGCTTGCTAAACCATCTCTAAGATCATTTCCAAACTGTCAATCTTACACCGTATAGTCTCTAACAAAGTTACCCTCTGAGCTCCCCCGGGAGGTAGGGCAGTGCTATTATGTCCATTATACAGATGAGAAAAGGAGGCACAAAGAGAAGAAGTGCAAGGTCACACAGGAAACCTGTTGTAGAGCAGAGAACTGAAGCCAGGTTTTCCGTGTCCCAGCCTTATACTGTGAACCACTGGAACATTCTTTTTTTTATCCTCAAGACTGGTTTTCAAAATGTTCCATAGCCAGGTGCTACCCAGTATCTTAGGGCTTGTCTTCACTACTGGGCTAAGTTGGTGTTGCTGCAATCGATGCAAGAGTGTTGATTTAGCGGGTCTGGTGATGGTGTGTTAAGTTGACAGGAGAGCACTCTCCCATCGACATAATTAATCCACCTCGAAGAGAGGCGGAAGCTATGTCAACGGGAGAACATCTCCCACCAACATAGCGTTGTGTAGACACCGCATTAGGTCTATGTAAGTTATGTCACTCAGGGGGGTGGGTTTTTTACTCCCCTGAGGGATGTAACTTGCATCTACTTAAGCGGTAGTGTAGACAAGGCCTAAGTCAACCCCACCCCCTCATCTTACCTGATTTCCCAACTCATCTTGTATCTTCACATGTAGAGCCATAGAAATGCAGAGCTGGAAGGGACCTCAAGAGGTCATCTAGTTCAGCCCCCCTTCACTGAGGCAGGACCTGGGCCATGCCTGACAGGTGTTTTCTAACCTGTTCTTAAAAACCTCCGGTAACAGGGATCCCACAACCTCCCTTGATAAGCTATTCCAGTACTTAACTATCCTTAGAGATATCCTAATGTCTGACCTATATTTGATAGTACACCATATGGTGTGTGTCCCTCCATCAATCACTATGCCCAAGGAATCATCAATAATAAATCTAAAGAAAAATGTTACTATATATCCTCTAAAAGCATTTTTTCCTGTTAACTTCAATGGAGTTATGACAATTTACACCAGCTCTGCATATGGCCCAATAATTTGTGACACAGCAACTACTATGAAGAAGGCATATTCTGCGCATGGGAAGAATGGTGAGTGTTGTGGGAAGAGACAGAGCAGCAAGGAGTGGACTGTGGCTGTGGCTGATTTTTATAGGGAATCTTGTGACACCCAAAGCTAACCAAGAACAGGGGCCAGGACTAACCAGTGACAGCTCTCATAACAAGGAGGACAATGGGCCCTAATAGATGGAGCACTGGAAGGACCTGTGTTCTGTTCCTGGCTCTGCCAGTGGTGTGGTGAGTGACTGAGGGCCACAGCAGCTCTGTGCCTCAGGGTCCCCACCTGTAAACAGAGGATAATGATACAGACTTCCTTTGTAAAGCACTTTGTCTACTGATGACAAGAGCTAGGTACTACTGATTTTGAGTGGGTACTTTAATATCATTTTGGGATTGGGTCAGTCCTAAAGACCTGCCCCCAACAATCCTGTGCCAGTCATTAGAACTGAGGTCTCTAAGACAATGCAAACAAATATCCCGCTCTTCTAGGCTGCTCCCCATCACAGCCATTCTTACAGTGCTCTTCATGTTCCACTGACATTTGGACATCTGCTACCTGCTGCGGGATGGCACGAGCCATTGGTGAGACTGTGAATTTCACATCAATCCTGAGAAGCACTTTTGTGTTGCCTGTCATGATCCTTATTTAATTCTACAGGTCGCTATAGCATAGTATTGCTGTTTCCTCCCAGCAGCCGATGTATCTCTCAATCAGGGCTCTTGTACTCGATTTGCAACTTGTCCTATTAATATGCCCATAGTTTAAATACACATCTTGTCTCTCTCGTCGCCTGCATTTCGCTTGCTGCTCAACCCTTTAAGATTGCTGCTCAGCCCTCATATTTAGCTTATTTTTTGTCCCCCAGAAATGTCACATTGTTTTCAGAATGACTGGTTTGATTAGGTTTGGTTTGGTTTTTTGCAAGTGGGGATTGCAACCAATGACTGGATTATAAGGCACTGTGTAATAAATGACAGCGCATGACCCACAAGATCATAATATGACAAATGCACACAATTCACTCATGCAAAATAAAAGTCTGAATTGTAGACATTAGCTTGAATGGTGGAGCTCAGAGATACAGTTTACCCTCAGACGAGAGGATAACGACCTGGAAGGGTATATTTATACTGCGAGTGAAGGTGTGACTGTAAGTAAGGGTAGGCATGGCTAAAAATAGTAGTGGCAAAACAGTCTAGAAACCCAGGTGCATACCTAGGCTGCTGGATGGGCTTGTACTTGGGTGGCTATCACATACTGAAGCCTGTGCAACAATGTCTATGCTATGATTGTTACGCATCCTAGCCTAATTAAAGCTAGCATGGGTATGTATATCTGTGCTCAATCACACCTTCACTTGCAGTGTAGACATACCCAACTCTCATGAGGAAAAAGCTGACAACAGAATACACTGAAGGAAAAAATATAAAGAAGAGAGTAAAAAAGAAACAGAAAAAGATTCATCTTGAATAAAGGTTGCAACTCTTCGTGGGTAGGGCTGGTTGGAAATTTTTCATTGCAACTGTTTTTCAATGAAAAATTGGGTTTTTAACTAAATGTGGGGTGAGGAGTCGGATTTGCAAGATGTATCTGCTTTCTGCAGAAATTTTTGACTTTTCGTTAAAAAAAACAACAAACCCAACAAACATTTTCAGATTTGGGCCAAAAAAAATTGGGTTTGGAGTTTTAATTTATTTTATGAAAAGTCACGTTTTTCCACAACCCAACATCCATATTTTGACCCGCTCTGAGTCAAGAGAGCAATGGAGAAGGACAGATTGTCATAAAGAACCAAAGCTGCAGACACTTACACATGTCCTTTACTAAAATAAGTAGTGCATAGATATCAAAATTAAGCACATTCATAAGTGCTTGAAGGATTAGAGCCTATGCCTCAATATATCTATGTCTATTTCTAGATAGATATAGGAACACATCTAGAAACAAGTAATTGCACAAGGAACATACATTTGTATTCACAAATGGGTACTTGACTGAGCACCTACTGATCACTGCATTTGCACATTTTGACTGTGTTTGGGAGGCACGTTCTGCACATTTACTTATATCTTTGCACGAGTGTTCCACTGTAGCAGCTATAGGGTGGAACCCAAGAGACACTCGGAATTTGTACCTCTCAATGATTTCAACAGTAGTTGTGGCCATACCTCTCAGAACGGGGCCAATATGATCTGAACTGAAGCCCTCTGAAGACATTGGAAAACATCTCATTGACTTCACAGGATCAGGCTTTAAGCCTGTAGTGGCTGGTCTTGAAGACAAGCAACGATCGCTAATAGTGATTCAGAGGATTTGGATTTTGTTCCCATTTGGAATGAAAAAAAGAAGTTTTGAAATCTTGCGTATAGGGAATGGAGCTCCTGCTCTAGTTCAGTCAGCCTGGTGAGCTGCCCTGAGCCATGGGCCCTGGAATCCCTGACTCTGAAGCAGTCTGGCGAGCAGGCCACTGATGACCTGAATGGGCAAGCTGGCAGGAAACTAGGCAGGTTTCAAACCTGCCTGGCACACAGGATTCCATAGGAACTGTACCTGGGTTCCATTAGAACTTCGTCAAAATTGAACCATCTCCGCGACATGGTTAGATTTTGAAAATATGCAAATTCTAACGAAAAAATGTTTTGTTGGTATTTTTCTGACCAGCAGTACATATGAGAGGTAGAGTCCTGTGCTTCTGAGTCTTTATTCGATCCCTGATGACCATGTCTGTTGTCTGTAGCTGGTGATTTGTTAAAATATTTTGCAAACACAATTTGAGGACTAATTTTTGACAATCTAGTCCATAAACCAATGTTTTCAAACTTGGATTTCCAAAGTTAGCCTCCTAAATTCATAATTAGGTGTCTTAGTTAAAATAGCCTAGTTTTTAGAGGCGCAGAGCACTTGCAACTCTCATTGCCTATAATTACTCCCTGAAAATATTCTAATCACTGTATATAACTGTGACTGGTAGTGTACTGCTTCTTCCACGTAGGGGCCACGTAGTACATAAGCCTCTGAGTGGTCAGCAGCTTTGCAAACAGGATTGTATTTAATGCATAAATGGAAAACACATTTGCTATCCTGTGAACAAAAGAATATCAAGTGCGGAGTGAGAACTTCTTCATTTCCAGATTATCTGACTCTTACATTTAGTTTTGAAACTGCTAAAAATTAGGAAGAAAAATAATTAACCCGTGTAATTTGCAATCCAATTAAGAATGGTTTAGGTGGCAAATATTGTACCTGGAAACTGACTGATTATGACATGTTTCCTCTGAGATGCATCTTCCTGTTAATTGCTAAAAGCAATTAATTTGCTTCTTACAGCCACATGCAGAGCCCTTTGTGTGAGGTGAATGCAGGCAGGTAAAAGGCACATAAAAGATCGGAAAATAATATATTGAAATTTATTACAGATGTTATACATGGTGTGTGTGTAGGGGCATCTACCTATGTATGTCCACATACTTGTCCACCTTTAGGTATGGGTTATACTACATTAAAATACTATTAATGTCACACAGTCAAACACTCAAAAATTAGGAAATGGCAGAATTAAGGATGCTGTGCAACTTTATATGAGAGAAGTATGTGTGTGTTCTGTTATTTCATATATTTAATTAACATATAAAATCAACATTGATTTCAAGTTTTTAGGAATCTCCGAAAGAATTACAACATCCTGACGAAAAATTACTATTTATCCAAACCCCAGATTTTGTTCTCATCATCCACATGAAAATAGGTCTTGTTTACACAGGCACTAAGCAGCAAATCATCAGGATTTTAGCTGTCTCTCGCACATTGGGATAAATGCTCAGTTTTAAAAATTCAGCCCAGGGAGTTAGCCCCTTGAAGTGGTGGGCATTTAAAATGGTTATTGTAAAAGCCATATTTTGCTTTTTGCCTTGGGCCTCTGCATTTGGCTTCCTCATTATATTTACATAGCACTATAGCAAAATCTATCTCCTACTCTGAATTTTAAAGGATTAACCTTGTTTATGAAAATTAATGGTTCTTCTGTTTCTTGCATCAACCATGACCATAATCTCGATCTGTAACCAAGCAAACAGACGTACTAAAGAACCTCTAGTGATAATTCAGGTGTTTATTTAGGTACAGAAACTAAGTATAGCAGTGCTGTCTACCCAATCTGGCTTTAGTGTCCCCCTTTTGGGCTCCCCAATAATTTCAGTTTAGGCTTTCATGTCTTGAGTAACATCCCTTCTTGGGGTCAGGATTTATTAACAGTATTCATGAGGAAACATAATAACATCCAGCCTTCCGAGATGGCTCACACCCCTCAGCGCAGGGTTCTGAGTCCTGACCCTGCTGAGGCTTTTTATCTAGCCCTTCAGCCTTTCCATCTGGCTCCAGCTCCCTACAGGCTTGCACCTCTAGGCCTTCTGCCTGGGAATTAGGGAGAGTCTCTCTGTGTAGAACAGCACAGGCAGCCCCCTTGCTCTGGAATTCTCTCCTTGTTCTCTGTCTGACAGCAACAACCAGGACTTTCTACCTGGAGTCTTTCCTGCTTTTCCCAGCTTTGTGTTTTAACTGTGTGCCAAAAAATCTGATTTAGCCACATGGCCTGCCTGTCAGATGACAGTGTTCATTGTCTCCACCTGGGGAGGTGAGTTAAGTGTGTCACAGTGGGACTGGGCCCATTTCCCCTTAAACAGGCAGGCACCCATTGTATGCATTGTGTAACCCCAGTGTGGATTTTCAGAACATAAGTGCAGAATACAGATACGGCGTCTGCCATGAATAAATGTTTGTGGCCAGGGATGGGCCTTTTGCTGTTCTTGTTAAAGTGCACCCAAATTTGGCCCAGTTATGAGCCCCCTCAGTTCAGATATGTCCAATCAAAACTTGTTAGAGTTTGGCAGCTTAACTCCCTGAAAATTCCTACTCAATATGGCATGTACACCTGGTGATTCCATTAATGTTTGTTGCTGTTACCTTTTATTACCTAGAGCAGAGGTTCTCAAACTGGGGGGTTGGGACCCCTCATGGGGTCATGAGGTTATTACATGGGAGGTTGCAAGCTGTCAGCCTCCACCCCAAACCCTGCTTTGCCTCCAGCATTTATAATGGTGTTAAATATATAAACAAGTTTTTTTAATTGTTTTAAGGGGGTCGCGCTCAGAGGCTTGCTATGTGAAAGGGGCCACCAGTACAAATTTAACAGACATTCTGTTTTCAGCTTGCTGATCCATTTACCTTCCTAATCTTGTCTCCTAAAAATGAGGTTTTACCTATGTCCAAATATTTAGGCCAGGCCTACATTCCTCTGCTTTTGTTATATATATAACAATTGTTTTATTGGTATTATATGTTGGGGTTTAGTGATTTTTTTTTGAAATTTACTACTTAGCAACATATATTGAAGACTACAGTAGTTGCAATTAGTTGGATCACTATTAATACTAGGCTTAAAGTATGAACTAGGAATGCAGGCTCACTTTTTTTGGCATAGTTTACCAGGGTGTAATTTTACATTATAAGCTTGTTTTGCTTTTAGAACATCCTTTTGTAATTTTAACTTTGCTTTTATTTTAATTACATTATAAAAACGGGTACAAAATGTATAAAAAATATGTATTACTACAGGAAATTTAGCTGTGAAACAAAATCTAGGCCAATCCGCCCCGCTCCCCCCACCAATTTTCTGGATTTATACCAGAAGTGGGTTTTTTTTAGCTATTACACAATATCAGTTATTGCTAGCATAAGCAGTTTTTACTTTTCCAGTGTTTCAGTGTTGTAACTGTACTTTGCGATTTGGAAACTTTTTCCCCAGAGCGAACCTACATATCAAGTTACTTAGGTCAGGCAAGGCTTGCAGAATTTATCACAGGTTATCTAATAATTTGAATCACTACAGAAAGAATCAAATAATGCCCCTAAAAATCACATAGTTTGAAATTAGAGGCTGATTCGGAACTGAACATTAACTCAGCCTACTCTTTTGTAGGGACAATTTTGTGCCTTTGGTGACTGGCAGTATTTGCCCCCATAGTGAATTACAGGGGGCAGTTTTTTGTTCTTGCAGAATCACATCTTCAAACGTTGAGACTCACCTTTGAAAGGTTTTGAATGAGTGAAGGCTTCAAGATTGGCTCCATCTGCATTTACTGGTCCTGGAATTAAGATTTTAAGAATATGTGGGTAGAGCGACAGTAGAGTGGGCAAGTGTTATGCAAAATGCCCCTTACCTCCTCTGCCAGTGCACCTCAATCTACACTGCACTGCCTCTTCACAAGAAGCTTTTTAAAGGTTACCTTCTACCTGACATGGCTTCAAGGAATGACATGGACAGTGTTGCTATGGTGTTGTCAGGCTACCACCCCCCTGTGAAATACAGGCAAGTCTTGTTTTAGAGCTGTATAAATGTTTTGCTATAATGTATCTGAAAGAGGATGAAACATTCTCAGCCTGAAATCTGGTCCACACCCAGTTGAAGGTTAGTGATCCAGAGCTGATTGGTCCAGACAGTTAGAGCTGGATTTTGGGTAGAAGTCATGTATTACTCTAGTATTTGCATGGTTCTGGATTAGGGTCATGCAAAACTCTTTAATTTTAGCTTACTGTTGTTATTATTGGTTTTATTTTTATTGGTTATTTAAGTGCCCCCAAAGTGTTCTAGGCACCTTGTCACCTTGTTATCTTAGGTGTACAGCTCCTAGCACAAAGGAACCCTGATCCCGCTTAGGGCCTGTGGGCCTTACTGCAATTCCAATAAACAAATAACAATAATGATAATGAAAAGAAGTAAAGAACCCTATCCTATCTCTTAGAAAGCACAGGTCATAGACAAAGAAGGGAAGGAGTGACAGAGGATGATGGTAAATAATAATAAATTCACACAGCTACTCAATATGGCATGTACATCTGGTGATTCCATTAATGTTTGTTGCTGTTACCTTTTATTACCTAGAGCAGAGGTTCTCAAACTGGGGGTCGGGACCCCTCATGAGATCATAAGGTTATTACATGGGAGGTTGCAAGCTGTCAGCCTCCACCCTAAACCCTGCTTTGCCTTCAGCATTTATAATGGTGTTAAATATATAAAAAAGTGTTTTTAATTGTTATGGGGGGGGGGTCGCACTCAGAGGCTTGATATGTGAAAGGGGCCACCAGTACAAAAGCTTGAGAACCACTGACCTAGAGTCCTGAGGAAGGATTGTGGCCTGTTGTGTTGAGCACTGTCCACACACATAGTGAGTATTGAGGTCTGTCTCTGAGAGCTTGCAATTTAAACTAACTGACCAAGGTTGGGAAGGGCACCAGATGCACAGGGAAGGGAAGTGATTTCCCAAAATCACACAGCAGGTCAGTGGCAGAGTTGGGTGAAAATCCTGAAGTCAAAAGGCAGAAATCTCATTGCTTTGAATGAGTCTCTCCACTTACTACTCTATCCAGCAGACTTCACTGCTTCCCCTCACTTGTCATAGGTGTGGCTTCCCTAGGGTGTATCTCTTTGAAGTCCTTTGTTCAAACCGGAAACTTGATATGATATGAATCCATGTGAACCGACACTGGGAAAAAATATGAGTGTGACACACTATGAACTAATAGCACTGTTCTCCCTGTTCTACTTATGCTGTGTCATGGCATAACACTGGTCATTTGAGAGGGAGCAGAACCATTCTCCTTGGCATGGAAGCACACCTGGCAGGCCTTCCTTTGTTTCTGTATAATAAACTGTAAACTTTTCAGAGTGAAAATGCCTTGGTCCCTCTGTTCAGAAACAATAATAATTAAAAAGTCAGATTTTCAAAGGTACAAAAGTTCTGTCTCGGCTTTCACATGATTGCCCAGAAGAGTTATTTTAGAAAGTTAATAACCGAAATGAATCCATCTTATATAGCTATTCCCCCTCTCAAAACAAATTGCATTTATTGTCAAAACTACAAATTTGAGCTCTGTGATCAATATAATCATTTCATGAGCTGTCTATAAAGGGATCTGAAGATGCAGTATTGCTTGAATGTCTCGGAATAAAGATTGATCGGCCCCATCACTACTTCTTCATAGACTCCAGGTTGCTTCGCAGACAGTACACAAAAACCCCATCCCTCTTCAAAATCATATAGTCAATATTTTTTCCTCTCTACATTTCGGTAAGTGCTTGAGAGAATATAACCCCAATTAATACATTAAAGAGAGTGGGAGAAAGGGGGAATCCTTTGATGTCTGGGTTTTTCACAAGCAAAAAAACTGGATTTTATTCCAAAGGCTTTTTTTAGTTTAACAAAATATCTGAAATTTGGTTTGTTACAGTTTCCACTGTTCTGTGTCTTCTTTTAATGATGGGGACAGGAAATGACACAAATCTGAGATGGTAACAGAAGAGTTGTGGTCCATGGTGTATTCCACATATTTCAAGTGCTCAGTCCCTGAAGGATGCTGAATCCACTGAGATGCTCTTGGATAGCAACCAGTGTCATATCCTGTGTACATTGCATCAGTCAGTGAAGACAGATCGTTTTAAAGGAAAACAAAACCCACAGCCATGTTTATGCTTGCCCTCAGAGAGTTGGCTTCACAATTATTTCTGCCTCCTCAAAAAACAAGGAGGGTTTGTTAAGCTAAAAATATTTTCACTATATTTGTGCAGTTGCTGTATATGTTTGGCATAGCTTTATTTATAGCACAATTGACCAAATATTGTCATGGTTGAAATAGGTCCCATGTATGACCCAGGGAGCTCTTGATACCAGCTGACAGAGTGCACAAGGCAGTGCATAGGGTTTTTCAGGGATCCCTGGGTCAGATACCTGCAGAATAGTTCATCAAAGGATGGCATGTGCGGTTTCTACCAAGAGCCAGTAGCCCACTGGTCATCATGATCACTTAAGGAGATATGTATCTATACTAAAAATTACATTATTAAGGCCCAGAAGTTAACACAGGTCAGTAGAAGGTGACCTGAAACTAGTGAGTATGTACTTGACTTGGCCCAGCCGCGTCTCTGATGCTACTACCCCTGTATTTAGAGCGAAAATGCCTGGTCAGAACAAGTGTGTATAAGCAGTGCAGTAGATTATAGTAAAGGAAGTATTGCTTCTAACCACCAGACAAGAGACTGGGATCAATGCTTGGCTCTCCTCTGGACTTGGTGTGTGATCTTGGGCAAGTCAAATAATCTCTCTAGGCCTCAGTTTACCCATCTGTAAAATGATGATAACAATAATACGTAGCTGAAAAGAGTGTTGTGAGGCTCAATTTAATTAGTGCTTGTAACACATTTTGAAATCCTCAGATGAAAGTGCTAGGTGAGTGAAAGAGGCTGCACCACCAGGATAGCCACAAATGGGGTGGTGAAATCCTGTACTTATTGTTATAATGTTATTTGACTCAGGTGTGTTATTCAGCCATTTGGAAAACAGAGAAATCTAGTGGCTGAGGTTTTACTGGGGAAATGTTGGTTCAATCTGAAAGGGACAGGACAGAGGCAGGAGCTTTTTATCTAATTGTTCCCAGGCGAATACAGGAGTGATATATTGGTGACATTTTTATCAACATCTTTTGCATCTTATTAGCAATAATGCATGCTAATGTGGGGAGTTGGGGTTGGAAATCACTGCTATGATTTTTCTATCTCAAATAATCATATTCCGCAGACTGATGTACACACAAGTCATGTTTTCGGGTCAGAGTTTGGAAGCACAAAAACACTTTGAGAGAAGTCTAGCCTGTGATTTGCAGGGGTTAATAGGCCTTCCACAGCTGACAAATATCTAAGTGCGATCCAAGGTTGACTATGTTTTTTGTTTCCTGCGGAGGGCCTCCTAGGGTATATCTACACAGCGACTAGACATCTGTGGCTGGCCCACGTGAGCTAACTCGGGCTCAGGCTGCAGGGCAGTTTCATTGCTGTGTAGACTTCCAGGCTCTGGAAGGTCCAGCTGCAGTCCTAGAGACACCAGAACCTGCCTGAGCCACTGCATGCATCTGATGAAGTGGGTTTTAGCCCACGAAAGCTTATGCTCAAATAAATTTGTTAGTCTCTAAGGTGCCACAAGTACTCCTTGTTCTTTTTACTGATACAGGCTAACACGACTACCACTCTGAAACCTTTTAAGTTTAGTGCTCTCATCTGCCTGGAAACCATCATCTTCTCTCATTGCTCAAGCAAAAAGGGCCTGAGACAGGTGGAAATTATTAATTAGCAAATGAGTTAATTCTGTTGTTGCACAGGATGGTTGATGTATGAACCACATTAATACCAATCTGAATTCTGGGCACACAGATGAAGAAATAGGCCCCCAAAACTTTGCAGGTTGAATTCTGTTTTATTAAAAATAACATCTTTGCAATGCGAGAGAGGGGGACACCATTACACTTTTATACCAGAGGTTCTGTGCTCATTTGCTGTCTGTGCCAAAAATACAGGCAGTTTTGATAGCTGTTAATGCATCTGAGCAGCCAACGCAGCATTTTTCTGTCATGTTCTGTGTGGGAGGGTCACTAATGGACTGGCTTGACTAGCCTGTTATTTTTACTCCCTTAAGTCAGACTGATAGAGGATTCCCTGAGACTCTTCATTTGTCTGGAAAAATTTAATTGCAAGTACTTTTTTATGTCATAGATGCCATCCTGCATTTATCTGCCCTTGAACTGGCATCAGGACTGTTCCTGCTGCAAAGCTGGGGGCCAGATTCTGCATGGACGACTTTAGCATGTTGTCCTCTAGTTTGCAACAGCTGAAAAAGCACATGTACCTTTTTGTGTCTCTTTGTCATTCAGTGGAGAGTTTGCGTTGCATCTGCTAATTCTTTCCTGCTTTAGCCTCCCTTTAATTGTAGATAGTTTTATAATTAATTTAAGAACAGCAAGTGGACCAAAGGAATTATTTCATTTCAGTTGGCAGTTAGTAAGAATTGAGACATTTAAGTGCTAAAGATTATTGTGCATGCAGGCATTGTCCATTTCACAAAGATGAATAATTAATACTATTGTTCAATTAATTGGGTTTATCTTTAGTCAAGCTTACATCCCACAGTAGGTTTGAGAGTCTTGGTACTGGAATTTTTTTTTTTAATTAGCACTGTAGACTTAGTAACAGCTGCCGAATTTTGCTACATACATGTTCTCCCGATCAGTAAAGTTGTATCTTTCATTTTTCTGATTAACCCGATATGAAAACAGAAAAAGGTACCCAGCACGAAACAACCAACACATTTATGTTCTCAGCTTGCTGTATGAATTTAATCACTTATCCTAAACTTATTTCATTATTTTTAACTGAAATGAATTCACCGTGGGCCTTATTCAAAGCTGACTGAAAGAATTTCATTGAGTTCATTAGGCTTTGGAGTAGCCCAATCTCATGGGCAATATCAAGGCTGCACATATTGATACATAAACAAAAATGGCTTGGAAGTGGCAAAGTAACTATTATTTAGTTATATGATGCCCAAAGAATGTTGAATGCATAATTATTATAGCATCTCGTGTGCATTTTAATTTGAGATGTGAGAGCTTTGTATGAAAAGTCATCGCTGGAGCTGGTTGGAAATTTTGATCCATCAAAAGCAAAACATGTCAATTTTGACAAGATTTAATGTCGAAAGAAAAATTGAGAAACAGTATTCCAGTGAGGGCAAAACATTCCATTTCTACTTTTTCGTTTCAATTATAAAAATGTTTCTATTATAGAATCATAACATTATTAAAAAGTCAAAATTGAAACCAAACGTTTTGATCGACCCAAGGCAAAAAAAAAATGGAATTTTGTTTTGTGGTAAATTTAGATTTTTTTTTGTTTTCATTCTATTTCAGAATGTTAACAAAAAAGTGAATTTTCCATGAAATAGAAAATCCGGTTGCTTCTCAGATGTAGTCATCACTGTGACTGGGATTTTCCAAATGTCTTAGCATTGGCCTAATTCTGCTCCCACTGAAGTCAATGGGAATTTTACTATTGACTTCAATGACAGGAGAATTAGACCAATGCACAGAGCCCTTTGGAAAATGCCTTTCTATGTATAGTTTGGACATTGATTTATTTACTAGAAGTCAAAGTGTGCTTTTAATTAAATGAAAAGGACAACATGAGCTGGCTCCAGGGGCTAATTTAAAACCTATAAAGATTCCCACTGCTCTTTGCTAAAGCCTGCTGGATGACGCATCCTCTGTATATTTGGAAAGTTGTGAGTACCAATTTAGTTGCAGTTGTTTCATTTTGAAAGTTCTGTCTCTCCTGATGCAATTGTAAAATCTCCCTGGAAAAGCAATATTTAATGAATGAATCTGAAGCACTGTTACATCTTTCTGTAAGCATGGTGCTCATTTTCTGCCTGCCCAAAATTACAGGAGCTTTTGCAAGGTCTTATGGTAGATGTGCTGTGTCTGCAGGCACTTAACTTGTCATGTTGCTGTATACATAGGAGGCTCTCTAATGGACCTAACCTGGTGTATTCCCCTCCCTTTCTCCTGTTCTCGATCCAGCGTGGAGTTTTGGGTTCAGACTCAGCTACCATAAAATACCATAGCATACTCTAAACCCTCAGTTTGAACATAATACGAAGAACATGTTGATCTGTTGTGATGTACCTGTCACTTGGGCAGTCAGAAGTTCACCCTCAGGTTCTCTCTCTTCTTTGGGAGAGACCTGTGGCAATTTCTCAGCCTTTTGGCTACTGGCTAGTGAAATGGAAAGGACTAAGCTGCCTCTCTGGTGTAGGAAAGCTGTCACGTAAAGAGAAGGGCTGTGCTTTTGGGTTCAGTGAGGACCTGACCAAGTATCTCCATGTTAGTGCTTGTTTTTCTTGCTGGGGGGAAGAAGAGGAGTTGGAGGGTTGCCTCAAGGATTTATTGTTGGGCTGAAATAAAGCTTTTTAACAGTATTTCTTCCATCCTGGAATTGATATACCTCCGAAATATTAGTTTTGCGTCATCCAAGTCCCAGAAATTGTGTCCTCCTGAAGCATTAAGAAATCCAATATTAAACATAAAATACAAATAAATGATCACATTTTAAATGAAAATACTAGATCCCACACTCACTTCTGCTGCGCAGTTTGTATTATTGCCACAGTATTATTGTAAGATGCTAGTATTTAGGGCCAAGTACTATACTACGTTGCCATGGGGGAACTCCAGAATAGTCTTTTTCCAGATTGAGAGGACAAACTGTGAGAACTGCGATTGATTTCTCTCCCTGGCGTATAAGTAATCTTGGTTCTGCCCATGAGGTTGGGTCTATTCATTTTTTCCAGGGTTATGTTGGTGCTGTCGTAATCAAGAGATGTGAGGCTGTGCATAGTCCCCCATAAAGCAGGCCCTCTCTGTTTTTCTATCATTACAATTATTCTCTATATATAGACCGCACCAGTAACTTTTGTAAGTCAGTAAGGGCATTACATTGTTCCAAATGGCTTTGCCTTCTTAGTGCCCTTTGTCACTGACAGGCAAGGCTAGGGAATCCAATGAAGAAGTAAGTGTTGGGCTCTCATCTGTGGGCAGTTGTGCTGAAGTAGCTGGATGAAATCCCAAACCTCAGAATTCAATGAAGGTCATTAGACCTTATTAGTATAATTAGAGGTTATATAGTATAATTTATAGAATCTGAACGTCCTCACATTCTTAACCATAAAAACAAATGGAAAATCAGAGCTCAGTGGTAAGATAATTTCTGAAACAATACACTGAATAACACTATGAATAGTATTTGGGATGCTCAGGATATGTCTTTCTATTCCTGGAGTTGGAGGCAGGGTTGTGATGATAAGAAAGAATAGTCTTGTGGTTAAGACACTGGACTAGTGCTTAGAAGACCTGGGTTTCATTCTTAGCTCGTTCACTGACTTCCTGTGTGACCTTGGGTAAGTCATTTAGGCTCTTAGTGCCTCGGTTTTCCCCCACTAATAATTACTTTATTCCACTTTTTTTTTGTCTTTTTATGTTTAACATGTAAACTCTCTGAGGAAGGGATTGCCTTCTACTATGTATATGCATAATGGACAGAACAGTGAGGCTCCAATGTTGTCTGGAACCTACCTCTATGAATTATGGTAATTTAATACAAATAATAACAAGAGATCTAATGCTGAAAAATGGCCATGGGCAGTTCCATGCAGATCAAATCCGATATGGTCTTAATATATTTAAAAAAAAAGGGGAGGGAGTTGAACTGAAGCAGAAGATTGCACAGCCTGTGTCACGGCGTGTGGGGGAGTCAGGGCCCCGCGCTCCCATGTCCTGCGATTCACCGTGACTGTCAGCCAGACAGTGGAATGGAAGGTTTGTTAGATGACAGGAACATAGTCCAACCAGATCTTGTAGGCATAAACAGGACCCCTTAGTCAGGTCCTTCTGGGAGGTAAGGAGCATAGACCCCAGCCTTGGGGTTCCTTCTGTTTTCTCAGCCAGCCCAAAACTGAAACCCCCCCTCAAGCAGTCTAACTCCCCTCCCCACGACTCCTCCTCCAGCCTTTGTCCAATTTCCCGGGCAAAGGGCCCAACCCCCCTCCTGGCTCAGGTTACAGGCTCAGGTATTGTCCCTCAAGTAAAGTCACCCCCTGCTATCCCATCCCCCAATGCAAATAGTCCCAGTAAAACTAGATGACATTCCCAGGTCAATCCGCCCCGCTCCGTAGTGCGTCACAGCCTGTTGGGAGTAAAGTACAATTCTGTGCCCGTGCTAAGGAGGAGGTCAGACTAGATGATCTAATGATTTCTTCTGGCCTTAAGTTCTGTGCATCTATAAAACATGAAGAACAGTTAAAAAAAGACTGTGACTTTCCTGTGCAATACATCGTGAAGGGAGTCCCAAACAATGAATTAGATACTGATGTAATGAGTGAAGAATGCAGCGACTGTGTAAGCACATATGACAGACCATATGAACTTTGCAAGACTTGGTGCAAGGCTTTGGATATATTGGAATCTGATTCCCTGAGGAGGAATGTCAGCCAGGACACTGGATTAGTCTTGTTTGTATAAAAGAATCACCATTATATTTACTCCTCTGGGGGCTGATGATACTTACCTATCCAAATAAAGTGGTTTTCGATTTATTGATGAAAAGTCCTGTATAAATGGAAAGTATCATTATCACCCGTGGAGTTACACCAGGTATAAACAAAACTGAAAATGTTGATACATATGCAGAACCAGGGCAACTACTGCACAGCAGACTTGGCTTGCAAGAGAAGATCTAGCTGCCATGCCCTTTGAAGAGGACAGGGAACATCAACTGCGGTAAAGATCATCACACATATAAAATCACCACACAGTAAAAGCATGGCTAAGAGTGCTAACCAGAACTGTATTGTAAATATGAAGACTGACAGGAGAGACTTCCTGGTTGGAAATGGACACCCCTGCTGACTGGATCATGCTGGAAGCAAGTTTGAAGTTTTTTTTGTCACCAATCCATCATACCCATGCCAGCTTTTCAGTGTGCCTCACAATTAACAGATAGATACTTTTCTCTCCATACTCAGCATGTTATTTATCCTTCCTAGACAAGGGTTATTATATGCTGTCTCTTTTTCAGGCAAAATCCAATAAATTTTCTGAGCTGTGCTGTAAAACTGGGCCAAATGGATGGTGTGGAAGAGTCATTCATCATGATTCCAGCTTGCAGGAAATGAGTAGCTAGTAAGAATACACCAAGCTGAGAGATGGCATTTCATCCTTTTAAATTGACCTCAAAGAGCCTGGTCTCAAACAGTATCATTTATTTTGCTCCTCTGCCATTTTTGGGGTCATTCACAGCTTCTGTCTTTCCCCGATCCCCCTTGTTTTGTTTTACATAAGTTTTTAAAGTCCCACCAACTGCTTTCTAATTTTGTAACATTTTATGAGGATTTGGATAGAAAACAATATTACTTCAGATAAGCATTGAAACCTTTGATTTATTTATTTGCATTTCATTAATATGTATATACTTAACCTCCACTTGGTTACTCTTGCTACACTCCGAGAGGAGGAAGGAAATTAGTGAGTGTAACGAACGTTCTTTTTGTTGGCACCAGATAAAGCTACAGTAGGCTCTAACGAAATAGGAGAAAATATGCTCCAAAGAGTATCACAGACTGGTGCAGTTAGCCAGAAATACAGACCTGATTTTGTTATAAAGGAAGTTTTAGAAGTTTGACTGCACACTTATCTGGGTTTTATATGGTTCATAATTATGGAGAACTTCCAAAATTGCAGAATGTTGTAAAGTCTGAAAGGCTAAATCTGTTGGGTGAAAATGTTTTTTTTTTTAAATGTAAGTTTATATGTCAACATGGCATCTCATGAAGGAGAGCAACTGATTTATCAGTTAGAGGCAATGGTACTGCAGCTAGATGTCCTGCAAGTTGTCTTCACACATTTCTGGCAATGCACCTCCCCAGTTTTGACCTGCAGTATCCATTATATTCCAGGTCCAGCAAAAAGTATTCAAGCAAATACTTAAATGCTATGGACTTTGATGGACTGAAATGCTTGCTAGAAGTTAAATAATGCTACTTGCTTAAAATTAATCTGTTAGAGCGATGGATTTAAGTATGTTCTTAAATGCTTTGTTGAATCAAGCCCCCAATACAGATGTCTAAATCTAAACCTACTACAATTTTTGCAATTGCACTCCCAGGCTTCCCCCTCAGATCTGCCAGTTCACCTTCTCTTTCCCATAGTACTCGCTGTTCCCATCATAGTCGTTGCTTCTATGGAAGTTATAGTTTCCTTGTTCAAATTCAGGTGCAGTATTTGCCAGTTCACATTTGCATTAATTTAGTCAAGATTGACTGTCAGTTATAAATCCCATAGGGTAGACTTCAGGGCCTCTTTAAGAAGGTCAACTTAGGTACAAATAATCATTATTTGATCACACTTATGATGCACAAACAGAATAAAGTCCACATCAGTATTATGTATACTTGGTGCTTCAAAAGGGCCAATTACACAAAACTGAAAACAATTATGAGCCAGATCAGCTAGGAGAAGGAATTCAATTAGAAAAATGTGAACAATGATCAGGGATACTAATTTTCCATTATTAAAAAAACCCAAAATTCTCAGATAAAAAACCAAAAAATCTGCATTTTTCTGCAATTAAAATGAAACACTGATCTTTAGCTTCTCTAGCCACAATATACAAAGGTATCAGTTGAACACAATGTTTTATTGTTATACAGTAAAACCTCATTTATCCGGCTCTTTACATTAACCGAAACCACCAGCTGCCTGGGGCTGACAGTGGCTGGGGCTCTAGCTGTCATCTCCAGGCGGCTGACTTCCCAAACTTTCCCCCTGCCCCATCTTAAAATAAGGGATGGAAAGCTCTTTGCCAATTCTCCTAATTATCCCAATTTTTGTTTATTCAATCTGGCCCTGGTACCAATTAGATACAATAAATAGGATTCCACTGTAAATTTAAAGTGCTTTCAAAAATCAGCCACAAGAGGGGGAGGTTGCACACAGTGAATAAGTGACACTGGGTACTTTCAGTAAAATTTAGTTAGTATGTTAACTATTAATAATTAATTGTTAATGTTTTTTATTTTTCACAAAATGTAAAAACCAAAGATTTTCTGTAAAAAGTTAAATTCTGTGCTTTTCCATGTCTTTACATGGCAAATGGATTTCTAGGATCCCTGATGATGATTGAGAATTGTTTTAGAATACTTTACTAGATGCCCAAAAAGCTGCAATCTCACAATTGAGGAAAAAGGTCATATAGGTTAAAAAACTGATGTTTAGAAGGAAAGTGAAGGCTGTTATAAAAAAAATACAATATAACAAATGGAAGAAAGGGGAAGTTGATAGCAATGAATATAAATCAGAAGATAGAGATTGTAGAAAATTGATAAAGGAAGCAAAGGGACACAAGAAGAAATCAATGGACAACAGAATTAAGGACAATAAAGAGTTTTTAAAGTATATTAGGAATAAGTAGAATTATCAATATTAATACATAAAAGCTATGTTCAATACATTCAGAAGTGTTCAATAAGTATTTTAGTTCTATATTTGGGGTATGATATAGTAATATCATATGATTATGATAATACTCTTTCTATTCTACTAGTGTCTCAAGAGGAAATTATACAGCAGCTACTAAAGTCAGACATTTTAAAATTGGCAGGTTCAGATAACTTGCATTCATGAGTTTTAAAAGAGCTGGTTGAGGAGCTCACTGGACTATGAATGTTGATTTTCAGTAAGTCTTGGAACACTGAGGAAGTTCCAAAAGACTGGAAGAAGGCTAATGTGCCAACATTTAAAAAGATTAAAGATTAAAGATTAAACAGGATGATCCGGGTAATTATAGGCCTGTCAGTCTGACATTGATCCCAGGGAAGACAAGGGAGTGGTTGATTCAGGACTTGATTAATAAAGAATTATAGGAGAGTAATATAATTATAACAAACAATGTAAGTTTATAGAAAATAGATCGTGTCAGACTAACCTGATATGTTTTTCAATGCAATTACATCTTTCTGTATGGATCTGTGGGACTAGAACCCAGGTTTACAGAGCCTG